>NC_071394.1:108019003-108664253 GCF_022682495.2 Desmodus rotundus | reverse complement strand
AAAAATGAAGATTTTGCAGTAGATAATTATTGGTGACCTTAGAGCAATTTCAATTCGAGTGGTGAGTATGGAAGTCAGATTGCATGCAGGAAGGTGAAACAACTAAAAAATGGAGTGGTAGCTGGTTAGGGAGGAAGAGAAGTTTTCTGTAGCCAAGAGGAAGGAACAGAGACAGCAGTGAGGGACAAACGAAAGCGATATGAGAAAGGAATGAGAATTTATGAAGTAAGATCTGTAAGAAGATGGAAATATGTTTGAATAAACCTTTTCCTCTGTGGCTACAGACTCTTCCCATTGGACTGTAAGTCATTGAGATTTGGTACCTGGCGTGTTAAAACATGCTTAATAAATGAGCACTGAATGAATGAAAGATGGGGGGGGGAGTTGAAAATACAAACAAATATGTTTGGAGACAAATGGGAAGGAAGTTGAAGGAATTCACCTTCGTTGTCCTCTTCCTCTCTGAGGTAGAATGCCAAGAGCTTATTTACCTTAAACAAACCATTTTTGTGAGAATAGACATGAAAGCATTCTTAAAGTAGGACGTGATCCTACAAGGGAAGGAAGTAGTACTTTTCATTTCTGGCATCTTAATTTTGAAAGGGACTTCAAATCAGATGATACTCAGTTTTCACCAACTCAGAAATCCCATATGCTACTTTAACAACTGCTAATTTAACTTCTCTTTGGTGTGTGAAGTGTAGGAAGAGCCAGCTTTGGAGACAGATGGACTTGGATTAGAATCCAGTTTTCTCTACTTCTTGTCATGTGATTTTTATCTGTGAAATTGCAATTAAAAACTACTTCTCAGGCATGTAGTTACAGCTAACTTCACATCAGATGCATAGAACCATCAGGTGTTCAGTGTAGCTGGGATGTTCATCCCTGCCCCATATGAACAGCCACCTTGTTCGTCTTCAGACAAACTAATGCCAGATAAAAGTACTGTCTTACATTGAACCAGATTTTATCTTCCTGTTTGTTACCGTTCATTGATCTGAATTCTTATCTCTAGAACCATGCAATTTGGTATCTCTTCACAATAACAGCTCTTCAGATACTTCGAAGCTGTCATATACTACCTGACTCCTTTTCTGACAAAATGCTTTCAGCTTCTTTGACACTTATGACATGGTTTTTAGATCTACCCTCATCCTGGCTACCCTCTTGGAATCTGTTCTCATCTAGGCACTGTAAACGGGATTTGACCTATGTCTACCAGGGGTGTCCAGCCTGCGGGCTGCATGTGGCCCAGGATGGCTATGAATGTGGCCCAATACAAAATCATAAATTTCCTTAAAACCTTTTTTTCCCTCATCGCCTTCGTTTAGTGTGTGTGTATTTAATGTGTGGCCCAGAGACACCAAAAGGTTGGCACCCCTGGTTCCTAGAGGAGAAAAGTAAGGTTAATAGGAAACATTTTTGAGATAAAACCTTCATTTTAATTGGTCAGAGTTAAAGTGTGATTTTGTTATTTCATATTCTAAGGCATAGTGATCTTTTTTGTCAGTGTCATTTATCAAATGATTGCCTTTAGTCTGTTTTAACATAAACTACTAATTAGTGATTTTTTTCCCCCTTTAAAAAATAAGTACCACGGACAAAGACAACAACGTGGTGATTGCTGGGGGTCAAGCAGGTGAGTGGAGGTGGAAGAGGGTATGGGGGGAATAAATGGTAATGGAAAAAACAATACAATATTTAAAGTAAATAAAAATACATCTCTAGAGTCCTCAGAGAATTGTTCAGTACTAGTGTGTTGAGATTAATTCGTAATGGTGGGAAAATTAAACTATTGAAATAAAATGCCAAGATTTAATTTTTCTGTATTATAAATGACATGTTGGGTGCCTATATACTGTCCATAGCCTGCTTCCTTACTTGCAGACCCCCAGTTTTGTTTGGATGCCCTCCTCTATCCCACGTGACTTGGAGAAGTCCCTAATTACTGTGTTTTTCAGACTATAAGACGCACTCCCCTCACCCCCAATTTGGGAGGAAAATGGGGGTGCATCTTATAGTCCGAATGTAGCTTACCTGGCTTGCTACCGGATTTCTGCTTTAAAGGATGTTATTAAATATTTTCCCACATTTTTTGCTTCAAAATTATTTTCCCCTATTTTCTTCTTCTAAAACCTAGGTGCGTCTTATGCTCCGAAAAATACAGTATATAGCTCATCTTGGCAATCCTACTCTGCCTAATAGTGATTTGTTTAGAAAGGGACTCGTGTGCCAACTGTGGTCAGTGTCAGGGATGTCCCCCTTCTACTGCACAACAGTATGTGCCTGATATGATGCCTTGACGTTTATCAGGTATCTTGCGACTATGAAGGGAATTATCCTAAGGGCCATGCAGAATCTGACAGAGAAGAGCTGGAAGGAGCCTAGTGTCCTGTGTGGTAGCATTGAATAACTGAGTCAAACATCTTAGAGCCACCTTATTTCACTTCTTGTTATTTTTGAGTCTCTGTTGTTTAAGTCAGTTGATTGTAACATGCTATTTTATTTTAGCTTAGGATAGCTCTCGTAGTAAAGAACAAACATTTGATATTCTAAAATGCAAAAAAGTAGTCACTTTGTGGCAGGCCAATTATAATGTAATGATGAGCCTAATAATTTTAAAATCTCATTAAAATTATATTGGGGTCAAAAGTTTTACAGGTATTCTACCGATATTGAATGTTCTGATTGTGAACAAAATATACAAAAACATGATAATATAATAATGAATAACATTTAAGTACTCACTCAATAATGAGCTAGTTTTTAATTCTGGCAGGGCCCCCTTTTCATTTAAGAACTTAAAAATTGACTATATCTAAAGGAATTGACATGTTTTACTTTGAAGTTATAAGCATGGCTTTTTACAGGTTTATCACGGGCATTAAAATCTTTATGCAAACAAATTCCATAACTGAAATACATTAAAAACACCTTTTCCTTATTTCAAGACTAGAAGCCGATAAAATTTGATAATTTTAAATAGCATTCTTTAATAAAAGGAACAAAAATATGAAAAAATGTTCTGAGTCGTCATCTGAATTTTGAAATAGTTACGTTCAGTATTTTTATCTCTACCCTTCTAGAGTTTAGAAAGATGTGAATCATTTTCTTTAGTACTAATTTTCCAAATGATAACTACTTTGAAATTGACGTGGCATGTGCAGTCAGAATTTGTGTGTAAAATAACTAGCATACACTTCAGTGGATCTACTGCACTTGGAATTCCTGGGGCATCTCATGTAATTATGGTTATAAAGGTAAACATTGGGTAACTGTAGCAACTTATTTTTAAATTGAAAGTTTTCTCCCTTCAATCCTTAAGTGCAGTAACTTGAGACTGCATTTATTCATTGTCACTACAATGTAGAAACCGAAATGAATTGGAAATAACCTTTCCTCAATCTTTTTAAAAGGCAGAAATTCAGCTTGTTTAAAATAAAAATTTGACCCTCTACTAATTTGTAATATTGAGCTTAAGTTGTCTTCGAGCCTAATTTGGGTCTAAGTTGCTGAAAGATTGTTAATTATGCAATTAGTAATGTAATTATATTTCAGAAGTGTGTTTATCCTGGGCCTGGTAGCATATAAGTCACTTGGTGGAGATGTGGGTAGTTAACATAAATCCCAGCCAAAATTTATACTGATAAGAGACAGATCCAAAAGGATATTTTGAAAGTAACACAACTTAAAAAAACTTTGTTTTAGTCTGGCCTTCAATCCAGTCTGAATAATGAATACTTTTGCTTAATTTCAATTTCTTCTTGAAGTAATAAAAAATTTGAAGAAAATAATCTAACTTTCAAAAATTAATGCATAAATACAGTACTACATACTTGACAACGGAGGTTTTTTTTTCTCCCTCTCTCCCTATTTTGGCATAATTGGTATATTTTAGAAAACTACCTGCATTGTTACATTTGGCTTAACACTTTTTGCTTGCATATTTTTGAGGACATAACTGTTTCCAGACTCTCTTCTGCAAACAGTCATTTGGATATTGATTTAGACCTTAAGGTCTCATATATAACTTGAATCTGCACTCTTCTTACTCCATCTCCTGTGTTAACAGAAACTCATTGTTTTCGTAAGTACATCTTTCTCCAGAAATCTTTTCAAGTGGCAACTGTTCTTTACTCACAGCCAGTAAGTATTGATACAGCTTAGGAATGCCTCTCTGTCTCATTCTCATTCATTCTGTGTATGTGTGTGCAGTGCACCTGTGTGTAGTCAGTATTTTCCTAGTCCTCCATTTACTAGTCTACCTGTCTGTAAAAACCTTCCTTTTGAGGCACATGCCATCTATCTAGGTAGGCCTTCTATTTCTTGTTGCTATTGTCTGTCAAATCACACTCCCCTTTTCTACATCTATCTCAGTCATCTAGGGGATTTCATTTCTTTGTAGATGACATTTTGAACATCATACTTTACAATTTAACAACCTCCACACCAGTGATCCTGTCCATTTGGCTCTAACCACATAACTCTTAATAACCACACCTTATCTTGTCTCATGTACTGAAACTACCTTTACTTCTGTATTTTTGTTATTATCCAGCCTAGGTCCCATCACCCATTACTTTCAACTGTTAAATACTCCTACTCCTTTTCACCTTTATCCATTCTCTTCCACCAACTAATTTACCCACATCAACCCCCAACCATTTCTGAAGACAAAGGTCCTTTCTTTATTAACTCAAGATAATTTTTCCATTCTTCTTTCTAGATCCCCACATTTTTTTCCTGCATCTGTGTGATCTTCATCCATTATCCCCCCCACCCCCAGTTATTCTTCTGTCTTTCCCCCCTTTTGAACAACATTATCTCTTTCAATCCATGAACACAGGATATTTTTCCATTTATTTATGTCATTTTAAGTTTCTTTTATCTGTTTTTTAACTTTTAGTTTACACATCTTTTACCTCCTTAGTTTAAAAAGTTTATTCCTAAGTATTTTGTTGCTTATGGTACTGTTGTAAATAAGCTTTTCTAAATTTTCTTTTCAGATAGTTTTTAATTCTTAGACTATAGAAACACAACTGATTTTTGTTGATTTTTGTATCCTGCACCTTTACTGAATTCACCACTTTTTTTAAAAAAAATTGTTATTGTTATTCAATTACAGTTGTATGCCTTTTCTCCCCATCCCTCCACCCCACCCCAGCTGAAACCCCCTCCCTCCCCCACCTACACCCTCCCCCTTGATTTTGTCCATGTGACCTTTATGAATTCACTAATTTATCCTAACATTTGTGTGTGTGTGTGTGTGTGTGTAGTCTTAAGGGTTTTTTTTACATAAGATCCTGTCATCTGTAAAGAGAAATAGTTTTACTTCTTCCTTTCTGATTTGGATTCATTTATTTCTTTTTCTTGTCTAAATGATCTGGCCGGGAATTCCAGTACCATGTTATAAAGAAGTGAGAGTGAGCATACTTGCCATGTTCCTGATTTTAGAGGAAAAGCTTTCAGTCTTTCATCAATGAATTTGTGGGCTTTTTATATATGACCTCTATTATGTTAAGGTAGTTTCCTTCTATTCCTAGTTTGCTGCAAGTTTTATCCTGAAAGCATGTTGAACTTTTTCAAAAATGTTTTCTGTATCTACTGAGGTGATTGTGATTTTTTAAATTTTTATCCTTCCTTCTGTTACTGTCTTGTGTCACCTCCCTTATTTTTTTTAATCCTTACCCAAGGATAAAATCTCTTGATTTTAGAGAGAGAGGGAGGTGGGAGGGGGTGAAAGAAAGAGAGAGAAATATCAAAACATCCATCAGTTGCTTCCCATATGCACCCTGACCAGGATAGAAACTGCAAGCCATTGGTGCACAGGATGACACTCCAAACGACTGAGCCACCTGGCCAGGGCACATCACCTGATTTTGGTCTGACGAATCATGGTTGCATTCAGGATTTAAGTCCCACTTGGTCATTGTGCATGATCCTTTTAATGTGCTATGGAATTTATTTTGCCAATATTTTGTTGAGGAGTTTTGCATCTGTGTTCATCAGAAATACTCACTTGTAATATTCTTTTCTTGTAGTGTCTTTTTCTGGCTTTGGTATCAGGGTTATGCTGGCTTTATAAATGAGTTTGGAAGTGTTCCTTCTCAATTTTTTGCAAGAATTTGAGAAGGATTGGCATTATCCTTTAAATGTTTGGTGGAATTTACCAGGAAAGCCATCTCTCTGGTCCTGGGCTTTTCTTTATTAGGAGGTTTTGATTACTAATTTAGTCTCCTTATAAGTTATACAGCTGCTTAGATTTCTGTTAGTGATTTAGTAGGTTGTATGTTTCTGGAATTGATCCATTTATTCTAGGTTGCCCAATTTGTTGGCATATATAATAGTTCATGTAGTCTCTTTATGATCCTTTCCCCTTTCCTCCCCTTTGGCATCAATTGTAATGCCCCCTCTTTCATCTTGGATGTTATTTGTGAGGTTTTTTTCATAGTCTAGCTAAAGGTTTGCCAGAAAACCTTTATATTTTCATAAAACCAAGTCTTAGTTTCATTGACTTTTTCCTATTATTTTCCTATTCTCTGTTTCATTTCTGCTCTAATCTATATTATTTTCTTCCTTTTGCTAACTTTGGGCTTAGTTTGTTCTTTAGCTCCTCGAGGTATTGGGTAATTTGAGATCTTCCTTTTTTAATGTAGTTGTTTATCATTATAAACTTCCCTCTTAGAACTACTGCTGCTTTTGATATGTCCTTTAATTTTTGATATGTTATATCTGTTTTTATTTGTTCCAAAATATTTTCTAATTTCCCTTTTGATTTCTTCTTTGACCCATTGCTTGTTCAAGAGTGTGTTGGTTAATTTCCACATATTTACTAATTTTCTGGTATTTCCTCTGCAGTGGATTACTAGTTTCATTCCCTTGTGGTCAAAGAAGGTATTTGGTATGACTTAAATCTTAAATTTGTTAAAATTTGTCTTGTGACCCAAGATGGTATGTATCCTGCAGAATATTCTGTGCATGCTTAAGAAGAATGTATATTCTGCTGCCCTTGGGTAGAATGTCTGATATATATATCTATTAAGTCCATTTGATCTATAGTGTGCAAGCTTATTGTTTTGTTGATTTTCTGTCTGGGTGTTCTGTTCATTATTGAAAGTGGGATATCGAAGTTAGCTACTATTATTGTATTACTATTTCTCCTTTTATTTCTGTCTATATAGTTATATCTTCCTGATGAATTGACCCTTTTGTCATTTGTATGATGTTCTTTTTTGTTTGTTGTCACAGTTTTTTGAAGATGTTATTTATTTTTAGAGAGAGAGGGGAAGGGAGATAGGGAGAGAAACATCGGTGTGCGAGAGATACATTGATCAGTTGCCTCTTGCACCCTACCAACTGGGGACCTGGCCTGAAACCCAGGCATGTGCTCTGACTGGGAATTAAACTGACGACCTTTCAGTTTGCAGGCTGGCGTTCAATCCACCACTGAGCCACATCAACCAGGGCCCTTGTGACAGTTTTGGCTTAAAGTCTGTTGCGTCTGATACAAGATTAGTCATCCCTGCTCTCTTTTCATAACTATTTGCATGGAATGTCTTTTTACTTGCTTTACTTTCAGCCTATGTATATCTTTAAATCTAAAGTGACTTTCTTGTAGACAGTATATATTGGATCTTGTTTTTTTATCCATTCAGCCTCTCTTATCTTTTGATGGCTTAGTTTAATCCATTTACATTTCAAGTAATTATTGATAGGGAAAGAGTTGCCATGGGGCTTACATAATCTTATTGTAGTCTATTTTAAACTGATAACTTCAATGTCATACAAAAACTCTACACTGTCACTTCTCACCCCCAATACTTCATTATTGATGACAATTTACATTTACATCTTTTTATATTGTGTATCCATTAACATCTTTTTATAGAATTAAAAATTATTTATATACCACCGTTACAGTATGATGGTATTTTGTATTTGTATATTTACCTTTACCAGCAAGTTTCATACTTTCATATGTTTTCTTGCTGATATTTAGCATCCTTTCATCCCAAGTTGTTAAGCAGACCTAATGGGGGTGAAATCAGCTTTGGTTGTCTGGGAAAGTTATCCATCATTTTTGAAGGACAGTTTTGCAACCCATTTATATTACCCTTTGTTGACAGCTTTTGTCTTCAAGCACTTGAATACTAGATATATCACTTTTGGCCCGCAAAGTTTCTGCTGATCTGTCCCCTGCAGTTTTATTTATTTTATCCCTTGCAGTGGTTCTTTTACATGACAAGTCACTTTTCTGTTGCTGCTTTAAAATTCTCTCTATGTTTTCTTGACTTTTGACAATTTGAATTTAATGTGTTTTGGTGTAGATTTCTTTAAATTCATGTTTTTGAGGTCTGTTTGGCTTTCTGGACCTGGGTGTTCATTCCCTTCCCTAAATTTGGGAAGTTTTTGGCCATTATTTCTTTGAGTAAGCTTTCTGGGCCTTCTTTCAATCTTATACTATGTATAGATTGTACTGACCCCTATAATGTGTACATTGGTTTGCTTAATGGTGTCTCATAAGTCCCTTATACTTTTTTTTTATGATTTTAATTCTTTTGTTTGTTTTTAATTTCTGTGACTGGATAATTTGAAGTAATCGCCTTTGAGTTCACTGATTCTTTCTTGTATATGATCTATTCTGATGTTGAAGCCATTATTGAATTTTTTAGTGCACTTAATGTATTCTTCAGCTCAAGATTCCTGTTGGATTCTTTAAAAATTTTTCTATGTTGAAATTTTTACTTTGTTCATGTATTGTTCTCCTGATCTCAAGTGAGCATTTTTATTACTATTATTTTGAATTCCCTGCCAGGTAATTTATTTATCTCTCTTTTACCTGCATCATTACTGGAGCTGTATCATCTTTTGGGGGGGGGGTCAAGTTTCCTAATTTCTTCATTTCCTTCCTTAACTCGTGTTGGTATCTCTACATTAGAAAAACAGCCATGTCACCCAGTCATCATGGACTGGTCTAATGTAGGGGAAGACTCTAACCAGTTAGCCTGGCCATAGATTCTGAGACCCACTCAAACCTTTGTGCTAGTCCAGTCCACCATCTTTGTTCTTAGTGACTTCAAGGCATCTACAGTATGTTGGATCTCATCAGCACTCTTGAGACAAGTGAGACAGAAGCCAGTCTCTCTGACAACCATTGGAGAAGTTGGAACATTGGACACTTAGTCCAATTATTTCCTACCCTAGGTTGAAGCTGGGATCTGGGCTTTTGCTGCTTGTTCTTTGCTGAGCTGGGGAGTAGGAGGCTATGGTGAGTCCTTGTGTGCCAGTTCAAACTGCTATCTTCGTTCTCAATGGATCTCAAGGATCTAGAGTGTGTCAGGCCTCATCAGTGCCCTGAGAGAGATGAGATAGAAGCCATTCCTTTGGGCAGCTCCCAGAAAAAATGGAATGTTGGATGCATGGTCCAACTCTCTACCTGCCAAGTGAAAAAACTGGGATCTGCTTGCTCTGCACTAAGTTGTGAGGAGGAGCTGTGGTAAATACTTGCATGATAGACCAGACGGCCTTCTTTGTTGTCAGCAATCACCAGGCATCTAGAGTGTGTTGAATCCTATACTTGGAGACAGGCAAGACAGATGGCAGTTCCTCCGCCTCATCCACCCCCCTCCCCACTCCCCACCACCCCATGCAGTTGGAATGTTAGATGTATGATCTCTTCCTCTACTTGCCTCCCCAAGGAGAAACTTGTTGCTGGGGATTTCTTGCCAGTTGTGTGGCACTGTGCCAGAGGTAGGGAATATAGCAAAGGGGTGTGTCAGATTTTACTATAGCCCTCATATGGTTGGTTCTGCACACCCCCAGAGTGTAGAAGTCTCTTGGCTAGTTTCTGAATTTCTCACAAAGGAAATTGGTCTGTGTACTGTTTATGGGTCAGTTTGTCTATGGGCTTTCTATTCTGCTATATTGCTGGCATCTCTCTACATTTCTTTTTTAAAAAAATATTTATTTTAGAGAGAGGGGAAGGGAGGGAGAAAGAGAGGAGGGAAAAGAGGGAGAAAAACATCAATCATTTGCCTCCCAAATGTGCCCCAACTGGAGACTGAACCCTGTGCAACCCAGGCATGTGCAGGTGCCCTGACCAGGAGTCAGTGGGAGTCAACTGGTGACCCTTTGCTTCACAGGATGACGTCCCACCAACTGGGCCACACAGGGCAGGGTTCTTCCTTTTCTTTTTGAAAACCAAACTTCTTTAACTTTCAGCATCTTGATCTTAATCTTTTTTTCTTAAACCTTTTTTGGGCTAAACATTGCCCAATTTATTCTTTCCTCACAGCCAAACTTACTGAAAAACCTAATCTATGGTCACTGCCATCACTTGGTACCTCCCTTCCATCAATCAACCTACTCTAATGAGAAAAGGGACATAAACTCATAAAGTGTTAGAACTGAAAACAACTATCAAAATTACGTAGTTTAATTTCCAGCAGAAAATGAAGGTACCTAAAGAAACGAAGTAATATGCTGACAGCTAGCCAACTTATGGAATGCTGATAATGTACATGAAGAGTCTTCTGAATAATGAGGAAAATGGCATTTATGAAGTTCATGCCCTTTGTTTCATAGGAAAATATGTTGTTGCCCTCAAGCCAGGGTTAATATTGTGATAAAATTATTAGAGGTATGTATGTGTTTTGAGGGAAGAGACAAAAGAAAAAGAGAACTAGTGAGCCATTTAGAAGTATAAAGTCAATTATGGCCATTAGCTTCTCATGTATTGTACTATATAACAGTCTAAACAGTGTTTTTGATAGTATTGAGTTTGGGCTACCGTAAAAATCTAAACTGTTCTTTTTCTTAAGACAGTAACGTAGATGGTATGTCAGGTTTCTGTCTAGAACAGCTAAACTCTTAAAAAGCTAGTCCAAAGGCTAGTCCTCATGGGTCGAAGCCAGCGTTGTGCAGTATGATATTTTCTAAATATGTTTTCCCATGTTCTGCTTTTTTTCTTTTTCTAAAGTTTATTCATTTATTTAACAATTTCTAAAAAAGATTTTATTTTATTTTTAGAGAGAATGGAAGGGAGGGAGAAAGAAGAGAGAGAAACACGGATGTGTGAGAGAAACATAGATTAGTTGTCTTTTGCACACCCCCAACTGGAGACCTGGCCCATAAACCAGGCGTGCCCTGACCAGGAATTGAACCAGCAACCATTTGGTTCAAAGGCTGGCATTCAGTCCACTGAGCAACACCAGCCAGGGCAATTTATTTATTTTTAGAGAGATGGGAAGGGAGGAAGAGAAACATTGATGTGCCAGAAAACATCAGCTGGTTGGTTACCTCTTGCATGCCCCCAACCAGGGGCCTGACCTGCAGCCCAGGTTTGTGCCCTGACTGGGAATCGAACTGGTGACCTTATGCTTTGTGGTACAACACCTATCCCATTAAGCCACACCAGTCAGGGCTGCTTAAAAAAAAAAAAATTTTTTTTTAAATTTATTTTAGAGAGAGGAGAAGGGAGAGAAAAGAAGGGGAGGGAAACATCGATGTGAGAAAGAAACATTGATTGGTTGCCTCTTGCCCATCACCAACCAGGGGCCTGGCCCACCACCTAGGCATATGCCTTGACTGGGAATCAAACTGGCGACCTTTTGGTTTGTGGGATGATGTTCAACCCACTGAGCCACACCAGTCAAGGCTGAAAATGGCATTTTCAATCTGCAGTCAGGAGTCTGCGAATGCAAACAGCCGACTGTATGCTTTGTTTATGCCATCTTACATAGGGCACTTGAGCATCTGAGGATTTTGATTTCCATGGGGGATCCTGGAACCAATCCCCTGCAGATACCAAGGGAGGACTGAACTTTTTGAGGACTCAAAGTTATACTCAGACTTTCGACTCCCTGGGGGTTTAGGCACCCCAATCCTGTGTTGTTTAAGCATCAGCTATTTTGATTTTTAAAATGTATTTCACCATTTTAAAATAGGTTTACTAGAAAATTTAAAAGTACATATGTGCCTCACTTCATATTTCTGTTAGATGACACTTTCCTATTCTTCGGGTAGCTAAACTATTATTCTTGTATTATAAATAGTTTTAGTGTTTCAATCATTTTCTCCAAAATATAATCATCAAGAGTAAGTTTTGATATTTTCTGTCTAGTAGACATTCAGTTTCTTTGAGAAAGCACCATTCCAATACAGTAGAGGAGGAAAACATGGCAACAATGAAGTTTATGAATAGCTTCATAAAAGCCACTGGTTATCTTAGAAGATGGGCAATTAGAAGGTATCCTTGTATACCAGTACCAATTAGTATATTCATATGTTGCATTCTTACCAGTGACTGAATTTGTGGTAAGTATAGTCCAGTTGATCCTTGAACAACATGGGTTTGAACTGTGCGGGTCCCCTTTTGTGTGTCTCCTCCCCCGCCCCCCATAAATACAGTCAGTCCTTAATCTGCTGGTTTGACATTCAAGGGTTTAGCCAACTGTGGTTCGAAACAGCAATTTTGCATTCCCAACAGGAGATCAAAATATTGCTTACTAGGGTCCCCCTATCTGCATATCCTTGCCACCACTTGTTACTCATGTTTTTGATACTAGCCATCCTCACATATATGAGGTAAAATCTCACTCTGGTTTGGCTTTGCATTTCCCTAATGATTAGTGATGTTGAGCACCTTTTCTTGTACGTGTTGTATGGCCATTTGTATGTCTTTTTTAGGAAATATCTAGTTAGCTCTTTTGTCCATTTTTGAAATCAGGTTGCAGTTGACCCTTGAACAACATGGGGGTGCTCCAGCAGTCCAAATTCCATGTATAACTTTTGACTCCCCCCAAATTAACTACAGTCGTCCCTCAGTTGTCTGTGGGGAATTGGTTCCAGGTGCCCCCTGCAGATAACAAAATCCTCAGATGCTGAAGTCCCTTACATAAAATGGCATGGAAGAAATCCCCTTCGTGTCTGTGAATTCCCAACCACAGATCGAAAGTGCTGTATAAGATCTGTGGTTCACTGATGAATCTGTGGGTGCAAACCGCTAGGATGTGGAAGGCCAGTTTACTGACTGAAAAACAAAACAAAACTGCGTTTATGTGGATCTGCACAGTTCAAGCCCATGTTGTTAAGGATCAACTGTACATGGTTTTTTTTTTGCTGTTGAGTTGTATGAATTCCTTATATATTTTAGATAATAAACCTTGATCCGATAAATGGATTGTACATTTTTTTCCCATTTCATGGGTTGTCTTGTTATTTTGTTGATGGTTTTCTTTGCTATGCAGAGATTTTTAGTTCAATGTAGTCCTACTTGTTTACATTTGCTTTCGTTGCCTGTGCTTTTGGATTTACTCAAAATACTAGGTTGTATAAGGCCTTGGAAAGGGAAGAAGATACATGACATTGTGTAATCTCTTGGAGTATTGTGTGTAGGAGAATGTAAACATTAATATTAAATATATGTTGAGTCAGTTGCTATTGTAAATTTGGTTAATGTTTTGAAAATATTCTTGCTAAAAGGTTTTAGATTATTTCAATGTACTCAAGTTTGAGGAGGATCAAACCAGACCTCGCTATCCTTTAAGAACTTTTTCACACCCACCTAGAATTAGGCAACTTTGGGGTTGTTGACACTTTGGTTTCAAATCATGAGGGTAGATGCAAAGATAAGGATTTTGGATTAAGATTTAAAACCGATTTAGATCTTGAAGGGACCTTAGATATGAAATAATAAACCATATTCCTCGTTTTATAAATGTGAAAACTGAAGAAGGCCCAAATTGCTTAGCCTCTAGTAAGTACTAGTTGTTTAAGTCAAAACCTGGGAGTCTTTTCTGAGCACCTTCTTCTCCCTCAGTCCTGCGTCCAGTCTAAAGCAAAGCATGATGCATGATGACTGCCTCGCTTAAAAATTGTTAATCATTTTCAGAAACTTAATTAAAAATACAAATTTTATAGGTTAGTGTACAAGGCCCTATGTAATCTGAGTTTGCCTATTTTTCCAGCTACATTATTGTCCCTTGTGAGTGTTTGCTCCTGCCACGTGGGCCTTCCTTTGGTTCCTTCCCCTCCAATTTTTTCTTCTACTATTTATCACAGTTTGCAGTTATATAATATTTATTTGCATGTAAGCTCTTATTAGAACAAGGATTGAGTATTTAGTCATCATTTTAATTTCCTGAGCCTAGCAGAAATTCTGGCACATAGATGATAAATGAATACAGATAAGTGGATGAGTCATTGACTGACTAGATGTTACTGAGCTTCCGTTTCCCATGTATAATTTGTATAATTGTACCCACCTATGGTGATAGAGAATTCAGTGAGAATATCTGTGATAAATGTTTGTTTCCTTTTTCCTCTCAATTTTCCTTCTCTTGTTCGGAATAATATAGTGGATTGTTCTTCGAGCTATTTTCTGATCAGTTAATTGTTTCTATTACAATTTGCAGCTGGTGTTTGTAATTCTATTTGTTGAAAACTTGAAGTAGCTATACTGTACTAGAGTATGGAGGGTAGGAGGACAGGGCTGGAAGGATATATACCCACTGATTAATGATTAAATGAAGAGTAACATTATCACATAGAGTTAGTTTCCTCTCCAAGTAAGAGAGACTCCAAATTGCAGTGATTCAACAAGGCAGAACTATTTCTCTCTAGTGTAAAAGTTGGGAAGGAGGCAGTTCAGGGCTTTTATGTCCGTTCCGTCTCACAGTCCTCAAGGACCTAGATCCTCTCTAGCCTACTGTTCAAGGAACTAGGATGGGTATGCCATTTGTCCTTTAAGAGGTTTCCTGGAAGCCGCACAACACCTCTACTGAAAATACTGGTCAGAATTTTATCATGTGGCTCCAAGCTATAAGGGAGGCTGAGAGATGTAGTGCTTGTCATAAAGCTCTGAACTTACTAAAAACTAAATATTTTAGTAGCATGGAAAATGGTAAGATTGGATGCTGAATATAGGTAGGTCTTTGCAAAGAACACATCCAGCTGACAACGTGTAATCCTAATAATGTGTTAATATGCAGTATATAATATTAATGATGGAAGGGTTAATAATTCATTATTTAACCATTGTAACATACCAGTTGGGTCAAACCAATTGAGATCTTCAGGTTATATTGGTTGTCAGCCATTTTGAGTAAATGGCCTAGCTTATAAATATATTATAGGCAGATAATTAAATCTGATCTTTATTTTTTTATTTTTATGTTTTAAAGATTTTATTTATTTTTAGAGAGAAGGGAAGGGACGGAGAAAGAGAGGGAGAGAAACATCAATGTGTGGTTGCCTCTCGCATGCCCCCACTGGAGAGCTGGCCTGCAACCCAGGCATGTGCCCTGACTGGGAATTGAACCGGCGACACTTTGGTTCGCAGGCTGGCACTAAATCCACTGAGCCATACCAACCAGGGCTAAATCTGATCTTTAAAAAAAGTTTGAATTCATCATTTTTTAAATGTACAGCTGACCCTTAAACAATGTGGGATTGGGGTGCTGACCTTCCCTCTACCATGAACAGTTGAAAATCTGTGTATAATTTTTGACTCCTATTAGTAGCTTAACTAATAATAGCTTACTGTTTTGACCAGGGACCTTACTGATAACGTAAGCAGTCAATTAACACATTTTGTATGTCACATTTATTATATACTGTATTCTTGCACTAAAGTAAGCTAGAGAAATGAGTAAGAAAATCACAAATGAATAGAAAATACACTTACAGTATTTATTGAGAACCCCACATATAAATGGACCTGTGCAATTCAAACCCATGTTGTTCAAGGGTCAACTGTGTAAGTGACACTTTTGCAGGGCTATGCTAATCCCAAGGAATTCTGACCAGCATTGTAGAAAGCAGCAATTTCTTAAATGTCCCTCCTTGCTTTTTACCGTTTTCTTTTAAATCTGTTCATAAGACTTTTTCTGATGTATGTGGACAGATGAAGTATAGTTCAGGATGATTGTTTAGTATTCTTGAACTACGAGAAATATTTCTGAAACATGGTTTGAACTCACTTCCTTACCATCGTTCAACACAAGCTTTTTATTTTTTAATACTCATTGACCGACTATCTTGGCACAGAGTAGTCACTTAATCCTGAGGAAAATATTTTATTCTGTGGATTCACAGATTTGCAAGAGATGAGCTTTGGGTTGAATCTCTATGCAGAAAGGAAAAATAATTTGTGTCAAAAAAAGAAATTCCAGAGCAACAAAATTAGGAACCTAAGATAATCTTTCAGGACATTAAATTTTTATCAATAACGTGAAGATTTAAAGGCACTTTACAACATATCTTGATTCCGTGAAGAGTAGGAATAAGCTTTTTGATGGGCTTAAAGAAGAGGAGGATTTTGAAGTTGTCAGTTGAAAAATTGTTGGTTTACTAAACACTTCATCTAATTTGGCCTAAAAGAGTAAGCGCCTCGAGAAAAAAACACATTCCCTTAACTATTGTTGTACTGAAAAACAACAGCAATAAACAATGTTGAACTTAATTTGCACAATCTTTGACAATAACTTGTTATCATAAGTACTTTCTCCATTCCTAATTTCTTAAATACTTACTAACCTACCTCTTTTACAAGATGTGAGTTCCTTGCGGTTTGGGGCCTATCTTAGTTAGAAGACACAAAACAGCGTTATTAACTTAAATAAAAAATATGGAAATATTTATCTTTTAGTATTTTTCATCTAACTTTGATTATATAGTATATCATGGGCCAGTACTTTTTACCCTTTCTCTTTCCTGAGACTATAAAATAGTGAATCTGGAATAATGGAAAAAAACCTGTAGTCCTACTTCTTGCCTAACTTTACTGCTCGCTCCCCCCAACCCCCCAGTAACAAATAGTAAAGTCTTGTCTGGTTATTGGAGTATAAGACCAACTCTTGCAGTCAGTATCTTAAGAAGCCTGAAAAGGATGGGGATTTAGTAACAAGCAATGGGATCTCCAGCCACCAGTCTGAAACACCTCACCAGTAAGGGGAGGTTGTTGATAGCCCACTCACTGGTTTCACTGGGGCTGTCATTCAGTTACTGAACTATCCATAATAATGATTGTCTTTTTCACTATGAATAACACTGTAAAGTATATTGTGTTAATGTTACTTAATAGATGTTGTTGAAATTATTTACAGAGAGGTTGAGTAACCTGCTTGAGGTAACAGGGTTGTGTTTATTAGTGGGAAACTAGATTACAATACAAGCAGTTTAGCTATAAACCTGCATTCTTCACTGCTACTACAGTATTCTAGATGAAAATCTCTGGAGATTATTACTATTTTTAAGTGTGAAGAAATTTAGGCTCTGGAATTTAGTTGTGTCTTGCCCAAAGACACAACTAAAAAATAATGGAATTAGAATTGAACTTGAGGTAGGCTGACTCATGAGCCCTTAGTTTTAGCTGTCATCCAATGTCATTGTTTTATATCCTGTCAACTTCTACATTTAAGTTGCTCACCTACTTGGAATATGAAACTCATTTTGCATGTAATGACTCTTGTGTTTGTTGATTGAACTATGAGTGTATGAATCCCCCCATTGTGTTTTATAATTTTTGC
This sequence comes from Desmodus rotundus, assembly GCF_022682495.2. Classification (NCBI taxonomy): domain Eukaryota; kingdom Metazoa; phylum Chordata; class Mammalia; order Chiroptera; family Phyllostomidae; genus Desmodus; species Desmodus rotundus. The sequence continues at coordinate 108,646,725 of NC_071394.1, read as the reverse complement.
CACTGTCTTCAAAGTCTTGTGATACAATAGAATTCATTTCAGTGAAAGAAAGTGGAAGAAAACATTATGTATATAACACAGTCCCTGCCCTCAGGAAGCTTGTTATCTACTTGGGAAAGCCCTAAGTGTGGAAGTTGATGTAGAACAAGAAGCCGGATATCACCTTCTTAAGTCTCATTACGTGCATTTATACATTGGCTACTTCAGAACAAGCTAAAATTGCCCATAAAAATTTTTTTTTTTTTTTGGTGGGCGGAGGTGGGAGGAGAAAAACCCAGAAGACAGAATATAGGATATTATTACTATAGTGGTTTTGTTTTCAGATATTTCAAATATCAGACTGATATTTTTGATTTAGCCATCTGGAGGTGGTTAATATCATTTTTGTATGTCAAAATATTTGCATGTCTTTAATTAGGCCTTAAACCATTTCATAGATTTTAAAATACAACTTTGTAAATTGTTAGCATATTTTAGTATCTTGGTACGGTTATACATAATAGGGTTACAGGTTTTTACATAGATTGATATTTAATAGTTTTTCTTAAATTCTTGCATTCCTGTCTATATCATGCTGGGATTTTTTTCTCTATGTTTTAATAAGTAAACTGGCTTCAGCTCATGAGATAAGACTAGCCCTGAAGTGACCATTTAAAAATAACTTGCTTGTGAATCAATACACTCCCAATAAATTCAATTAAAAATTAAAAATAAATAAAATTAACTTGTTTGGGACTATTATTGCAATAAATAGTATATTCCTTCATTACCCAAACTTTTTACAGCCATTATAGGTTACCTGCCTTTTAAGATCGCTTTACAGTGTGGTATTATAGGGTGCAAAGATCTTGAGTATGTGTATGCATGCACTCAGTGAAAGCAGAATAGAGTGGAAAGAGCATGTGTTTGAAATTAGGCGCAACTTTACTGATTTCCATGACTTTGGATAAAATACTTAATTTCTGAGTCTGTTTTTCCCTCTGTAATTGAGTGTAGCAAGGTTATTGTGAGTACTAAATGACAAAGTACAGCACCCCAGCACATCATAAATGTTCAAAATAAGTTTTATGATTAGTAATAAAAATGCTACTTAATAGAAGAAAAAAGAAAGTTTGAGGGGGAACCATGGCATTTTTTTTCTTTGGTAATTTTTCTGTTGGGAAATAACTCCATCATTGAGTAAACAAAAAAAAAATGGGGGGAGAAAGCCAAGTATAAATTGGTAGTTTTTGATACATATTTATAGATTTGAGAATATTAATTTTATAGGGAGGGAGATTCTTTGCTTTGTGTTAGCCTTTGCCTTCAACATAAATAATTCAGTAGTAAGGACTTAAACACTTTATGTTTTAACAGATTTTAAGCCTTTATTCCATTTCCAGGTGGGAAGGTAGAATTATTTAATTTCTTTGATGGAAATTCAATGGTCTGTAGAATTTGAGAGTTAGGATTTCTGCATTATGAAATTATTTTTTTCCTTTAAAAATAGAACTTGATTAAATTCCACAATCTAGAAATTGTTAGTAAATCTTAAATTTCTTTTGTTTAAACTTCTTTGCACCCTTGAAAATAACATACATCTGGTAGATTTTAAATGGTCTTGCTAAGAGTAAAACCTTAGGTTCATGGTTTTTACATTCGCATAAAATATTTCTCCTTCATTTCTAATTCTCGTATATGGATTCATTGCAGATTTTCTTAATGCAGCTATCTTTATAGGGTTAAACATTTGCTATATTGTAACATACGAAAACAGTTAAGCTGTTTGGAATTGTTTACTTGCTAAAACCAGTGTTAGTCAGCAGAGGCAGTACACCAGATTTCCTTGTGGCTTTTAGTGGAAAATGTTAAAAGCGCACTCATTTTTCAGTTATAGAATTTTTCAGTTTGATCTGGATTAGTCACAGAACTGGCATGAGCCTTCTAATTGTAAAGGCAGTCCAAATGCACTATTTTTTCTGCTTCTAGAGGAAGTTACATCCCAAGCAGTAGCTCAGATCTCTGGTAAGTGTAACATGTGAGCATTACTAGGCATTTCATCCTGCGGTTCTGCAGTCTTTGCTATTCAGACTGTTGCTCAGTCGGAATGCTTCTGTGGGGCCAATCCTGAGGTTCTGTAGATATTTTTTAAGGACTTACTCGTTTGGAAGTGTCACTGGCATTTTACAAGATCATCTGAGTACCAGGAAAGCAATCTGAAATCTACTGAAAAGGATAACTGTAGCGGTTTTCACAGTGGAAGGAAACTGTATTGGCACAGAGGCAGATGATTGAATAAAGTAGTTGGCTCAAAGAAGATGCACAGTCTGCTGTTTCTTCCTCTGAATGAAGACTATTTAATGGAAGCTGTATTCATGTGGAGATCAAAGGAAACACTGGAATGATAAACTACTGGAGTTTTTGCTCTCTCTCTCTCTCTTTTTTTTTTTTGAAATGAAAAGCCTGAAGCAGTAATTTGAGCTCAGATGCCTTCAGGATTCCCCGCTAACACCATTTCTGCCTGGTGCCTGTGCCCTTTTGCTGGAGCAGCCACAGACAACTGCCTGATGAAGAAAGAATGAACGCTCTGCCTTGCTTATGCTATCGATGGGAATAAAGCTATCTGTGTTTCTTCTATTATATGGAATATCTGGATTAATCAAGCTGTATTCTAGTACCAAGAGTCCTATTGTCTCTTGTGGTCTGACTCATCGAATGTAAATGTACTGCAGCTTTGCTATTAATGCAGAGTGTTTTTTTTTCCCTTTCCCAAACACAGAAAGAATTGTCAGCCTCTGAGCTGCATTTTAAGAATTTGTGCTGAGCTCTAGATGTCTTTTTTTTTTTTTTCTTTTTCTGGATAGTACCTGCATGAAGCCAGTGAAGCCGAAGAAATGAAGACAAATTAGAAGTGGAAACAGAATAGTGAGATTTTATTTTTTATTTTCAATTATAAGCAAGCCAGCTACTGGTAACTATATGACCTTGCAGGCAAGAGTGGGTATAGCTGTAATTATCTCTGCCACCGCAGTTGTTTCTCATTTCATTCTGCATCGTGTGGTGTTGTTACCCAACACAATGGTCTTTTTATGCAAGTAAATTTCTGTGAGACAGAAATTTTGGTAGGGAAAAAGATAGTTTCAAGTGAGCTTGTACTGGACTCATTTTTAGTTAATTGAAATATTGATGTGAAATTTCTTTTGAGTATTGCAATAACCCAACAGAAAATAACAGAATTTTGTTAGTTTTAGGAAGTTGTAAGTTATGTAGTCATAATTTTAAACTTCAGTTTTTCCGGTAGTACTTACTAACTTTAAAAAACCAGCTGCTCTGTACAGAGAATGATTCTAAGTGTCATACAGAACAGGAGGAAAAACTACTTGTGCTCTTCCAACTGTGACTTTTATCACATAGCTGGGAATTTAGTATTTTAGAAGAGCGAATGAGTCGAGTGTGTATTGTTGTTTTGGAGGAGGTAGAAGATGAATCTCCTGCATTCATTTCTAAATTGCCACAGGAAAATAAATCCCTACATGCTCCACCTTCTGGAAATGTATTGGTAAGATATGAGAGTTTATATGTTTACTGTATTCTACTGAAGTAGGGTAAATTTTATGTTTAAGAAGAAACATAAGTTAGTTTCCACTAGTTTCATTAAAAACCCGAGTCAAAGCAACATAGTTGTATAAATATGATGCAGTATTGTATATAAAATGCATACATTTCTGATTTTTACTTTTTCAGATGTTTAGATAACATTTCAGATTTTAAATGCTCTCTCTTAATCTTTTTAAAAGACTTTAAAAATAATTTGAGAATAGTAGTTATGGCAACTACGTTTCTGTTTTCATTTTGTGGTTTTCAAACTGATGTAACAAGAATGAGAAACTCTGTTTTAGGAAGGTTGACTGCTGCCAGCAACACCGAGACACAGTCTTTTCTGTAATGAATTTTGTGTCTTTACTTGCAAGACTTTCATAGGAAAAGAGTCAGACTTTATTCTTAACCTTATTTTTAATGCTGTTGTTAATTGGCTTCTCGTTTGACTGGTATAATATGATACCTTATCAGAGAGCCGAGTCCTTGATTAAGAAATTGTTATATTTAGACATGCACGTGTTTGTCTCTTCATGTTATACAGGTATACAGTATTTTCTGGTCTTTGAATAGTAGTGGTTTTCATAAATTGGCAGCTTTTCTTTCTTTAGATTTATATCTTTATACATGTAATGCAGACCCATGCAAGTTACTTGATGCCACAAACAGAACTTTTCAAAGAAGCCTTCTCTCCTGGGCCTTGGTGTTGACTGGGAACTGCTTGTTTGACAAGTTGTGTCCCACAAGTAGAGGGAGGCTTAGGTGTCCCCTCGTATTGTAACTGGCAGAAACTTTCTTTTTACCGTATATATAAGCCAAAGGCTTGCACTTGTATTATACTGCCTAATTTTGGTCATTTTGAATTGATTTTTTTTTTTAATTAGGCCTACTCCCCCTCCCCCAATGAAGAATCCTGTATTTTCATGTGATTTGACTTCACGACACTTTGAGTTAATGTCGAAAACCAAATGATTATTGTTGCTATAGGGAAGAAAAATTTTAAATTTAAAAGTTACATGCAAATACCTTTAGAATCATCCATGTGCTGTGATTAATGTTTTTATTACTCTCTTATATTTTAGCCATCACTGGTGCAAGCTATATTTAATGGAGATCCTGATGAAGTTCGAGCACTAATATTTAAGAAAGAAGATGTTAACTTCCAGGTAAACATTAATTCACTGATACCTGTCTTTAAACCTCCTTTTAAAAACTCTTAGAGTTATGCTTTTGTTTAAAAGACATAACATAATTCTGTAACAGTTGTTTTAAATGAGGTTACAAGCTTCTTCAGGCAAAAAGGGAAGGAACTGGTCATGTTTCCAGGGTAATGACTAAAATACAAGAGAATTAGGCGCCAGTGAGGGGCCGTTGTTCCCCTAGCTTTTTACTTTAAAATTTTTAACAGAAGTGTTTAAAAAAATACTCTGAATATATTTTGCCATGCTTACTTTCTTATATTTACGTAGATTGTATATATTTTTACACATACATATGTATTCTTCTGCCGAATGCCATTTGAAAGTAAGCTGCAGACATTTTGACACTTCACTGTTCGTTACTTGTATACATTTCAGGTGAGGGTTTTTTTGTGAACTCAAAATAAAAGACATTTTTATTAAGTTTATAATATATTTAACTTGATTATAAGATCAAATTTTCTTTCTCTAAATAATCCTGGCAAGCATAATACACAAAGACTCATCTGTTTGAGTTTCTCAGTAAAGACAGACATATTCTTTGAAAAGTCTGCAAATTTAAAGATAACAGTGTTTAACATTCAGAACTGGCATGAGGGTGAGTTTTAGAGAGAGTGGGTATATGAATAATTTCCTTTCTGTCTATGTTTTCCTTTGGCCATTAGTTTCTTTAATTTACTAAATTGAGGCTGAAGATATATAATTTACTGTAATATCAAATTCATCAGTGTGTATGTATTTACTTTAAACATGTTTTCAGTACATTTTTCATAGTTTAGTCTTCTGAATTATGGAGGGGTGGGGGAAGGTCATGATTCATAAAGTCACTATAGCAACACTAAAACAGATGATCTAGAAAAGGATTGGTAATTCTAAGAAAACCCACCCTGGAAGTTCATCTTGAACTCTCATCTTTCTTCTATTCTTTCATATAACATTACTGTGACCACTTAATGTTAAGTAGATATAAAAAGTATTTACCTTATTTTTAAAAGGTGGATTAATTTTTTTAGTTTAAATGAAGTGCTTGGTCACTTTACCTAATGGAGATACCCTGGAGAGTCTGCTTTTCTTAGGATAGAAAATACAAGCTTAAAGGAAGGAAACAGCTTACTGCTCTGTTTAACTCTAGTTTGTGTGTGTGTGTGTATGAGTTTTAAATAGTACTAACAAATCTTACCTTGGCAAGAAAGTTTGAACTATAATCCTACTTACTATGATGATTAATTTGTCCATCATTACAAGTCTTGTTAAAGCCAACACTGCTGTTCTCCCATGTTAATTAAATTATCCTAAATTTAAAAAATTTTATTCAGAATCATTTTTGAGCATCAGTTATTTTGCTGTGATGGCCTTGGAAGCTATTTATTTATGTTATAGCTAGTGTATTACCCCTCTGCTCCCTAACTTTTATGATTTATAGGTGTACTGACAGATTCCTTTCTTTACTTACTTTTAATCATAATTTCTTCACATCTCATAGCTTGTTCCTTTGTTCTCAAACTTCGGTCAGAACTAAAAAGTAGGTTATATGGTATTTCAGATCAGTAGCCCTTCTTGAAGGTGACTCTTTGGTTGCCTTCAGTGATTCATGGGTTTTTGAGAAAATTTTTTATGGTTGCTTTTAGGCCCTTACTCTTCTGACTCAGTAGTTTAGAGTAGTGTCATAATTGTAAGATTTGCTAATAACTCTTTGGCCATTCTTCTAATTCAAGATGGTACATTTTTTTTCTTTTCCTGTTTTTATCCTCTGTGGTAAGGAGTCAGATGGCGTTTTAAGAGATGTGTGTAATAAAATTTATACTGTTTTGTCATATAATATCCACCGACTCTTAGAGGTAATAAAATAATTTTAAGGTTTATGTAAGTGTGACAATGGTATTTTTCTAAAATATAAATACATATTTGAGAATAACATTTGACTTTTTGAAACTTAATATTGTTTGTGAATTTTTAGAATAAAGTGTTCAAATTTGTTTTGTTTTTTTAATAACATTTGACTTTTTGAAACATTGTTTATGAATTTTTAGAATAGGTTAAAGTGTTCAAATTTGTTTTTATTCTGTTTAATTATATTGTTATTATGTTAGATTAGTTTTTAGTCATATCCTAAAGGTTTGAATACTGTGAAGCATTAAATACCATTTTTTTAGTAACATACCTAATTGATTTTGAACAAAACTCTTAATTTAAAATATTATGCCTTCATACTATTTGATCTGAGAAGGAAGTCTGTTGTAGAAGCGAGGTAAGATGATTTCACTAGAAAATACTGGAGTCTTATATTTGTGGCTTTAAGTCACAAATAAATGACTCCTGGCTACATACAGATTTATTGATTATATGATACCGTAATCCAGAGCAAGGTGATTTGGGTGTTGGTAAAGATAGTGAAGTCACAGCTCTGGGTGAGCTTCTCTGTGAGACTTTCAGCTTTCTCCTCATGTTAAAGAGATAACTAACTGTTGGACCCTGTACTCATGAGAAACCAAAAAAAGTGGAAGGGGACTCTCCCTATGCATTTCCTTTTTTTTTTTTTTCTTCAAAATCAAGCAAAAAAAATCTTTATCAGAATCCCCACAAAACTGTCCCTGAGGTTCCATTAGTTACAAGCCCATTCTAAACTATTCCACTAGCAAAAGTAGAATAGGATTAACTTTTGCTTAGATTAATCATAGTTCATCACCTGGTTCATCTGCTAGGGTGAGAATAGGGACCTATCATCACTGATTATATTCCATATCTGTAGAAAAACAACATTTGCATAGAAAGGAATAAGGGAAAATAGTTGTTTGGATAGGCAAACTAATAGAAGACTTTTGATAACCTGTAAACAGTTAAAATGGCAAACTTTCAGAAAAATAAAAGTCACTTGGATGTGGAAGAAGCATAGTAAACCAGAAAGGAGAACAGTCAAAAAATGTTTAAAGGCAGATTGGTGTAGATATAGTGAAAACAACTGAAATATAACTTGAAAGACCTAGTACTTGTATCTTTCTAACCTTATTAGCTATACTACTTGAGCAAATCCATTTAACTTCAAGATTCACTTTTGTTTTAAAATTATATTTTGGCCTTGGGGTTACATTAATGGCCTTCAGGATGTTTTCCCACCCCAAATTTAGGATACTGTAAAAATTCCAATGACCTTGAATGACCTCCTGCTTTCTCCCAGTTTTCATTTGTATTTTTAGATTTCGATGTGACTAAAATAATAAAAAATAATAATTAAATGCCTTTTCCTAGGATTTATTAGAACTTAATGCCATGCTTTGGAGTTCAAATAATTTAAACTAAGATATTAATAACATTTCAGAGTAAAAATCTGACTTCATAAGAAAATTATTTTCTCCAAGGAGAAGTTTTTGCTCTATCCAGAGTGATATAAGTTGCTGTTAATTATAGAATTTTATTTAAGAGACAGTAAGATGCCTAAACCTTTTTATGTTACTTGATTTAACTCACAAAAGTATCTCGTAAAGCTGGTAGGTTAACATTTTCATTCCACCAGTAGGTGACAAAACTGGAACTCAGAAAAGTTAAAAGCATCTCCAGGATCAGTAAAAGTAGCAGAACAGGTATTTGAACCCATGTCAGACTTGACAGTAACTGGGGAAATAAAAAAGTAAATTGAAGAGAGAGATGCCAGATAGTGCCATAAAGCAATAATGATTCAAAATAGTTTTTTATTTCTAAAAGTTATGTTCATATTCTGTGGACCTCTACTTTTTAAATTTTAATACATATGTGATTCTAATTTTCATATGCCAAGTGGTATTAAATTTTAGCATTGCAAATGAATGAATACACAAGCCTCCCTAGTGCCATATATTTTGGCTGGATAATAATGTCATTCAAAATAGTATCAAACTGGGGTTAATTATATTTCAGCCAACGCTAGTTTTTGTGTTTAAAACAAAGAAAGACTTAGATTATGAATGACCCTTTTTAAACTCAGAGAGAATTGATTTAAGAGCTAGTCAGCAGATACTGCCTACAATAACTTAGTATTTTTGAAACTGCTGGCTTCTGAATTTAGATGTACATTGTTGTTCAAAATATTTTGGGATTGGTTTTGCCAAAGTAGTCTTACAAACTGTTAACATCTTCTGAACTTCCAAAAGTACTTTCCAGGATTGGCTTAGCTAGGTGGCTCCATTGGTTGGAGCATCATCCCATACACCAAAGGTATGTGGGTTCGATTCCCAGGCAGGGCACATACCCTAGGTTGCAGGTTCAATCCCTGGCTGGGGTGCATATGGGGGGCACCTACTTAGTGTTTCTCTGTGACATCAATGTCCCCCCCCCCCCTTTCTTCCTCTCTTCCCCTTCTTCTCTTTCTAAAATCAATAAATATATCCTTGGGTGAGGATTTAAAAAAAAAAAAAAAACAACTTCCCAAGATTATTGAAATAACGTTGATTTTACTTTTTTAGATGAAGTACTCTGTAAATATAAGCATATACATGTATATGTTTATATGTACATAACACAAGCAGATAATTTTTATTATAATAATATTGTTGGCAGTTAACATAAAGTAGTGGGCCATAAGTTTACACAGGTTGCCTGAATTCTACCCACGCCCATCCTTCCCATTGTTCTCTAGTTTTTTACAGAAATTAGCAAGAAGTGCTCTAATCGATAACAAATCTTTCTTGTGGCCCCCCATGTCTCTTCTGGTAGCTATCAATACACTGAATTTTGATGTTCCTAAGTTCTTAAAACCTCTTCACTCAGTCAGCTGAGCTTATGTGCAGACTGTCCTGAAACTGTATGTGTCTTCTGAGCCACCCATAAAAATTGGTATTGGAGCCCACAGCTCTCCAGCCTCATCTCAAGTACCCACCCAGCTTCTGGCTGGCTTCCATGTAACATGGAGTAGAAAGGGCAGTAAAGAAGAGAACCAACTCAGCTTCCTCCCAAGAGAGAATTCCCCTATAGTTTCTCCATGTCCAGGAATGGCACCTCTCCTTTATTCTTGCCAATTGTAGAAGCGAGGTAAGATGGCACCTAGATTTCTAGATTGCAGGCTCACATTTAAAAAATTTTCTTCACCAGTGTTCAGGTTTCCCCTAAGATCCGTGAATGACTGCATGTTCTGTCATTGCGACTAAATGGCTCTTGTGCTGGTCCCGAAACAAAGAAGGTATTGTTTAATGAAACCAGCTGGGTTTTTAAAAAAATTAAATTTATTGGAGTAACATTGGTTAAGAACAAACACATAAATTTCAGTATACAACTCTATAGTACGGCATCTGTATACTCTATTGTGTGCTCCCCACCTGAAGTCTAGTCTCCTTTGGTCACCTTGTATTGACCCCCTTTTCCCTCATTCTCCTCCCCCCACCCCGTTTCCCCTGTGGTAACCACCATTCTGTTTGTACCTATGAGTTTGAAACCAGCTGTTTTTGCAGCTAGAAACTGATGGTGACTCATTTCTGTATTTCATTCATGTTTAGTTTCTTACTTAGCATATATGTGTTCTGCATCTTCTTTTTTCGTCCCTAGTGTATTTTGGGAACTCATCCTCCCTATTAATATGTAGAGAGCTTCCTCATTCTTTATATCCACACAGTTTTAGATTATGTGTATATAACATAATTTATTTAACCAGGTCCCCTCTTAGCCCTGGTTAAGTAAATTAGTCTTGCTAATTGGTAATAACTGGGTGTTTTCACCAAGCAAACAAAAATTCTGCTCCAGTGCATAAGCAGAAATTTTAGAGTGTTTATATGTATTATGATTATTAAATATATTATCAACTTCCCAAATAGACTAAATGTCCTCTATGTTTGTTATTTGAAACAATGTTCATGGACATGTATATAAAAATTAACATTGGGTACAAAATGGAATTTTTTCTAGGAATCAAGTATCTTGTATACTCAGAAATAATCCTGGTGATTTTGTTGTACTTATGAATAAAAATGATAGTCACAAGTATATAGCAAAAATCTCATAAATTATGTCCTAAATTTCAGACTGAGCTGAAGTTATTAAACAACCTGATAGGTCTCATTTGCTCCTAATTTCTCATCTGCTTTATGTCACTATAGAGTCATTTGTATTTTCTATAGTTGTAAAAAATATAATTATACAATATGTCCTTATTTTGTCTAGCTTTTTTCAAGCCATACTTATTTTGAGACTCATGTTGTGGCATGTATTTATAGTTCATTCCTTTCTGTTGCACAGAGTGCACATAACCTCAGTAGTATTCCATTGTATCAATGTACACAATTTGTTTTTCCACTAGCCGACCAACTGATAGATATTTGAGTTGTTTCCTCTTTTCATCTATTACCAATAAAGCTACTGTGAGCATTTTTATACAAGTTTTTGTATGAACATATGTTTTTCTTTTTCTTGAGTAATTATCTAGTGGTGAAATGGTCTGACCATATGGTAGGTGTACGTTTAACTTTTTAAGACACTGCGACTGTTTCCAAAGTGGTTGTACCATTCATTATACATTCCCAGAAACAGAATATAAGAATTCCAGCTTTTCCACACCGTCACCAATATTTGGTATGATCAGTCTTTTCTAATCTTAAATACTCTTAAGAGATGTGTATCTCACAGTGTGGTTTTCATTTGCATTTCTGTGATAGCTAATGATGTTGAGCATCTTTTCATGTCCTCCTTAGCAATCTGTTTATCTTCTCTGGTGAAATGTCTTAAGTGTTTTTGCTAGTTTCTTTGTTCTTATCTTGAGTTTTGAGAGTTGTTTACATATTCTGGATGCAAGTCCTCAGTCTGTGGCTGTATTTTCCTCCTCTTAAGACATGTTTTGAAAAGCAGAAGTTTTAAATTTTGATGATGCCCAATTTATCACGTTGCCTTGTGGGTCTCGGTTTGGTGTTGTATCTAAACAAAATCTATCTCAATGTCACATAGATTTTTCTTGTATCTTCTAGAAGTTTTGTAGTTTTAAATATCTCATTTAGAGCTATAATCTTTTTTGAGTTAATATTTGTATATGGTACAAGGTGCATGTCAGAGTTCACTTTATACATATGATATATCCAGTTACTAAAATACTTACTTAAAAGGCTGTACTACTTCTCTTCATTGAATTGCCTTTGCATCTTTATCAACAGTCAGTTGTCCATTTTTGTAAGGATCTATTACGGACTTTGTTATGTTCCATTGATGTATTTGTCTAGCTTAATGCCAGTACCAGACTGTTATACGATACTGTAGAAAGTTTTGAAATCACTGTTTTTCTTTTTCAAAATTGTTTTGGCTATTCTCAGTCCTTTGTGTTTACATGTGAATTTGAGAATCAGCTTGTCAATTTCTAGGGAAAAATGAAATTGGAATTGTGTTGACTTATATATCATGTTGGTAAAAATTAATATCTAAACAATACTGAGTCTTCAGATCCATGAACAAGTTAATATCTCTCCATGTTTTTGGTGATTTTTAATTTCTCAGCGGATCTTGTAATTTCACTGTGCATGGCCTTGTATATCTTTGTAAGATTTATCCATATTTTTAAAACGTTTGTTCCTACTGTAAATGTTGTTATTTAATTTTAAAATAGGCTGATTATTCTCTACTACTGAGTTTTTCCATCGTATTCTACCCAGTGCTCTAGGAATGATGAGCTTTTCCAGCCTAGTTTGTGGGAACAGAACCCTCTTCCCTCTGATCCATGCATTCTCATTGGGGGTGATATCACCTTCAATTTAGCAAAAAATTCCTTTTTTAAAGGTGTATGTATGAAAAATCTTACACGTTACAGTGATTTGTGGCCCACCAAAAGGCCAAAGTTAATACACGTTAGGTACGCAGTGGTGTTAAAATTTCATTGAGGTAATTGGGGGGGGGATTCTTTTTAGAAAGGTCCTGGGTCAGGGTAATAAGGGGATAAAGGTCGAGAAACAGCTACTTTAATTATTTTGAACAGTTCTTTTCCCCAGTCTCAGGTAGTAGTCTTCTTAGATACGTATGTGCTGCTCAGTACTCAGCTGAGTGCACAAAGGGATATTCTGCAGTTCTTTGGGATTCTTTCCTTGTACCACCGTCTACCCTCTGTTATTCTCTCCTGAAAATTCAGTCTCCTGTGTTCTCCCCAGACTGTCCGCTCTGTTGGAACTCAGGAAATATGCCTATTAAAAATATATGTACCTCTGTAAAAGCAATTGAGAAGCATTTTATTGATTGAAACAGCTGAATGACATTCCACTGAATATTTTTAGACTTACACTTCACACATTTTATGAAATGACAATTTTCTATTATAGTTCAACAGTATTTTTGAAATAGGAATTCTGTATATTTTCTAAACAGTTGCATTGGTTCGATAATTAAAATTGCCCAATTACATATGGCATTACCTTTACTTCTTATTTTGTAGGACCTGGTATTGGTGTGTAATTTTGGTGTTTTTTTAAATTATGAAAAGCAAGTAAGTCTTAGCCTAGGAGTATCCATCAGAAAATGAGTGAATCAAAAAACTATGGTACATTTACACAATGGAATTCTACCCAGCAGAGAGAAAGAAGGAGCTCATACCCTTTGTGACAACATGGATGGAACTGGAGAGCATTATGCTAAGTAAAATAAGGCAGGTGGTAAGGGACAAATACCATATGATCTCATCTTTAACTGGAACATAATCAACAAAAGAAAAAAGCAAACAAAATATAACCAGAGACATTGAAGTAAAGAACAATCTAACAATAGCTGGAGGGAAGGGCAGAGGGGACAGTGGGGAGAAGTGTTTTCAGGAACTACTATAAAGGACACCTGGACAAAACCAAGGGGGAGGGTGGAAGCAAGGGAGGGAAGTGGGTTTGGATGGGGTGGGCGGGAGAGGTGGAAAGAAAATGCAGACAATTGAACAATAAAATAATTTTTTAAAAAAGAAGTTAAATCATCTCTTTTATAATTAAGGAAAGACTAAGGCCCTTAGAACTTATTTTATTTGGTCACTTCCATTTAGCAGAGATAGCACGAGAGCCCAGTTTTCTAAATGTCCAGTTTAGTTTTCTGTCCATGTTATTTCCCCTGTTTTGTCACCCCTCAATTCTGCCTAATGGCTTAGTATTGTAAGAAATTTCCTACTTTTTCTCGTTAGGTATAAGTATTCAAGCCCTTAGTAAATATATACTTGCTAGCTTAATTTGGCATGATTTGGTGTGTTGGTTCATACTCTTGACAGATACTTTGCCAGTTACTTTGCTGAGTACTGGAGAGACCAGTTACACATACTTTTTTACCCCTGCTCTTCCATGCTCTTTTCCTGACTCAGCATATCAGTTGTACCCACATTGTCTCTAACTCCCTTCTCCTCATCTTCGTTTTCTGTTTATTCTTCAGGTTTCAGCTTATGGTAGGCAGGATTCTCACCCTCATATGTCCTATATAATCTGTACTATAATATGATCAGATGCATGCTTGTGATTAGTTTATGACATCTGGCACAGTTGACTTGAGGAAAGTGAGATTAGCTGCATGGACCTGACCTAATTACATGAACTCTTTAAATCTCCATCTAGAGTCAGAAACAAAGAGAGTTAAGGGATTCAATGTGAGGCAGATTCTCTGTTGCTGACTTTGAAGATGGGGGATCGGTCACACTGCAAGGACTGGTGGCAGTCTGTAGGAGCAGAGGGCAACTGACGGCTGACAGTCAGGAAGGAAAACTGGATCCTCAGTCTCACAAGGACCAGTAACAGAATTTGCCTGAATGAGCCTAGAAGTCCTCCTGATGAGTACATAGCCCATTGACACCTTGACTTCAGCTCTATGAGAGACCCTAAGCAGGGAACCCAGCCAACACCTTGCCTGGACTTCTGCCCTATAAAACTGTAAATTAATAAATGATTATTGTTTTAAACTGCTAAACTTATGGTAAGTTGTTATCCAGCAATAGAAAACTAATATAAGACTTAAATAATTCTTTTTGGGGAATACCTTTCCTAGCCCCCCATTTAGCATTATGTCAGTCTCATAGATTCTCATAGTACTCTGAACTTGTCCTTTTAACACTCATATTAATTGACTTGTGTCATTTTTAGTAATTTTAACTCTGGAGATAAAATTGAATTATTTTATCTAATAATGTGTTTAAATTATTCTCTGTATTTATACCCACTATATGGTAAGTAGCAGCCATTTAAAAGATATTAGAAGAATGAGCAAAAATAAGACATAGTCCTTGACTTAAGCAACTTTATAATCTACAAGTGTTTGGCTATGTTGTGCATGGGTATTTTTGTTTTTGTTTGTATGTGGGTATGTTTTTGTTTTTGTTTTGGTGGGTGGGAACTGTCAGTTGCCGAAGTGCAGTTAAGCTGAACTGGCTTCTTCCCAGTCATTTGCCTTGCTTCCTCATCAGTACTTATTTTAGACAATTGAAATCAGTTTGACACAGGGAGGGTGAATTCTTCTAAAAACATAAAAAATCAAATGTGCTTGAAATGCTTGTGGACAAAGGCAGAGTTCTCTTACAAAATAACTTTCTTATTTGCAGCATTCTGTTGATGGTCTATCAGAGCATTGGCTTTAAAGGGACATAATCTACCCTATTCTCTCCCAAGGGACCTGAATCCCATCTTGCCCTCAATGCTCAGGGACAGAAGTTGGTGTAACAAAAGGCATTTAATAATGTTTTTAGCACTAGAGTTTCCCTGACAAACTAGAAAGTGGCTTTACTGTTGTAAGTCTAAATCATTGACAGTGAATAAAAGTAAATTGTTTAAGGTTGCGGAACACATAGCAAGAAGACAACACAGGAAATAGTGAAAACCTGGCAAGTGAAGAGGGAGTCCTGGGAGCTGACAGTCATTGTTAAGAACCGCCTAGAAAGCTAAGAGAATAGATCTTGAAGACATGGGGTTCACTTTTCAGATGATGCTGCTTAAACAGTGTTAAACATAAGTAAGTCTACCATATTTTGCTGTGTATAATGCACACTTTTTGCCCAAATTTTTGAGGGAAAAATAGGATGTGCATTATACATGGGTAGTACCTGAAATACCTTGTATCTATCTGTTCTTGTGTTTTGTAATTATTTGTTACATAAAATTTCTTGTACCGTAATATGTTCAAAAATAAATGCTAAAATTACTTTATAATACAAAAAGCAAGTATCAAAATGTAAATAAATAATTGAGTTTAAAAAATTAAAACAAAAGATGTTTTTCCTGAAAGTTTGAGCCAAAAACATGGGTGCACATTATACACAGCAAAATATGGTAAATAGCTGATACGTTGGTAATTAATTGTGTGTGCCTATAATAGCCAGAGTCAGATTTGGAACACTTCTTGTCCTTTCTCACCCCAAATTATGTATTCCTAAAGAAAATATTTTCTAGCCCTGGCCAGGTAACTCAGAGCATTATCCTGATACTGCAGTGTTGTGGGTTCAGTCCCCACTCAGGGCATATATGAGAAGCAACCAATGAATGCATAACTACGTGGAATGACAAATCAATCTCTTCTCTCTCTCTCAAATCAATAAATAAAATAATAAAAATATTTTCTATTTTATTTGAATTACATAATATTAGATTATCATGAAGGTGAATGATGTAATTAACACATTAATTGCTAAGTAAATATACATTTTTCATAAAATTACAGGGGCTAAACCTTGAGATATATTTTTTCATATCTTAATGTGATTTCTTGTTGCATAAGACATGTAAATTACATAAGTATTATAAACTAATGTACCTTTTTCTTGTTGGTAGTTTTTGTAGAGAAACAATGATTTAAATATTACTTACCAAAACATGTTATCTTGTAGAATTTCAAAAACCAATCAACTAATCATTTTAGAATACATTTATTTTTGTATATGAGAAAAAATGTCAGTTACAAAAATGTTATCTGTCAACTTTTATCATTAGTTTGGAAAATAAATAGGTATTGTGAGGGTTTTGAGTTTTGTTTACATAAAAACTAAATTACATTAATCTTTTTTGTTTGGGTTATTTTTTTTAAACATTGCTTTGCTTGGATTTCTGGTAATAAACTTTCTACTTTTATTCTTAATTTTTTTGTAGACCCAAATTGGTAGTTGGGGGAAGGGTGTGGATGTGATGGTGAATAGCTTCTTTTTCAATTTCCAAGTGACATTTTCATTGTCACTTTGAATATTAGTTTAGGAGAACAAAACTTGCCAAACCAAGAAAGGAAGCTACTGTTCTTAAGCTGAAGTATCATGTCAGAGCCTGTCTTCTGCCACTTTTTGATATGCTTTTTGAAACTTTTAGTCCAGATGTATTTTAATTGCTATTGTGGAAGAATAAGCTCTTTATGTCTCACTGTTTTTCTCCTTTTAATCTTTTTTAAATTATGAAATGTAACATGCTTAAAATATGTAAAATAAATGTAGAATATAACAAATTAGTCCAGTGTATCTACTACCCAGAACAAGAAACAGAACATTGCTACCACCGCAGAAGTGCCACTTGTGCTCACTTTGTGATCACAATTATTTCCTCCCACCCCCAACATAACCAATAATCTGCTTTCGTAAGTTTTTTTTTAGTTTTCTTTTATAGACATCAGAAGACAGTCTTACCGGGGCTCCCCTGTAGATAAACTGTCAGCTTTTCTCTTGCGGCTTTTAGGATTCTCTACTTGTCTTTAAGCTTTGCCATTTTAATTATGATGTGTCTTGGTGTAGGCCCCTTTGAATCCATCTCATTTGGTGTCTTCTGCACTTCCTGGATTTGTGTTTTTTCCTTTACCAGACGAGGAAAGTTTTGGACATTATTTCTTCAAGTGAGTTCTTGATCCCATGCTCACTCTCTTCTCCTTAGAGTATTCCCGTGATGCAGATGTAGTTATGCTCTGTGTTGTCCCAAAGGTTTCTTAAGTTCTCATTTCTTTTCATTCTTTTTTCTTTTTCTGCGCTGCTTGTGTGTTCTTTTTTACCTTGTCTTCCCAATTATTGATTTGATCCTCCACTTCATCCAACCTATGTTTATTCCTTCCAATATATTATTTATTTCAGATAATTGCATTATTTATTTTTTAAATATATTTTACTGATTATGCTATTATATTCGACCCATTTTTTATCTCCCCTTTATTCCCCTCCACCCTGTACCCCCTCTCCCACCATCATTCCCCCACCTTAGTTCATGTCCATGGGTCATACATATATGTTCTTTGACTTCTCCATTTCCTATACTGTGCTTAACCCCCTCCTATCTATTTTGTACCTACCATTTGTACTTCTTATTCCTTGTATCTTTTCCCCCATTCTCCCCCCCTCCCTTCCCACTGATAACCCTCCATGTTATCTCCATTTCTGTGATTCTGTGCCTATTCTAGTTATTTGCTTAGTTTGTTTTTGTTTTTTCCTTTTTCTTTTTTTTAGGTTCAGTTGTTGATAGTTGAGAGTTTGTTGTAATTTTACTGTTCATATTTTTGATCTTCTTTTCCTTAGATAAGTCCCTTTAACATTTCATATAATAAGGGCTCAGTGATGATGAACTCCTTTAACTTGACCTTATCTGGGAAGCACTTTAATTGCCCTTCCATTCTAAATGAAAGTTTTGCTGGATAGAGCAATCGTGGATGTAGGTCCTTGCCTTTCATGACTTTGAATACTTCTTTCCAGCCCCTTCTTCCCTGCAAGATTTCTTTTGAGAAATCAGCTGACAGTTTTTTGAGAACTCCTTTGTAGGTAACTGTCTGCTTTTCTCTTGCTGCTTTTAAGATTCTCTGCTTATTTTTAATCTTGGGTAATGTAATTATGATGTGTGTTGGTGTGTGCTTCCTTGGGTCCAACTTCTTTGGGACTCTCTGAGCTTCCTAGACTCCCTGAAAGTATATTTCCTTCACCAGATTAGGGAAGTTTTCCTTCATTATTTTTTCAAATAAAATTTCAATTTCTTGGTATTCCTCCTCTTCTGGCACCTCTATGATTCGGAAGTTGGAACGTTTAAAGTTTCCTGGAGGTTGCTAAGCGTCTCCTCATTTTTTTGAATTCTTGTTTCTTCATTCTGTTCTGGGTAAATGTTCATTTTTTCCTTCAGTCCCAAATCGTTGGCTTGAGTCCCAGTTTCCTTCCTTTCACTGTTGGTTCCCTGTACATTTTCCTTTATTTCACTTTTCATAGCCGTTACTTCTTCCTCGAGTTTGTGACCATACTCAGCCATTTCTGTGAGCATCTTGATTACCAGTGTTTGAACTCTGCATCTGATACATTGCCTATCTCCTTGTCTTTTAGTTCTTTTTCTGGAATTTTGATCTATTCTTTCATTTGGGCCATATTTCTTTATCTTGGCACTCGTGTTAGGTAGTGAGGGGCGGGGCCTTATGTATTCACCAGGGTGGGGCAACTGACTTTGCTATGTTATGGTACTATATGTGGGGGAGGGGTCAGAGAGAGAACAAGGCTGCTTGCTGGGCTCTCAACCAGCTTTTAGTCACTTCCCTGGCTTCCCACAAGAAGATTGTGCCCTTTTGGGTGCTGCCCTGGTACTGATTCCTGGGTGGGTAGGTTTATGTAAGTTCTAGGATCCTGTGGGCCCCTCCAACGGATTCTTTTCTGAGACGGAGTTTCTCTTGCCACTGCAACCCCCACAGGTTTTTACAGCCAGAGGTTTTTGAGGCTTAAGTTTCCAGCGCTGGAACCCCGGGTTGCACAGTCTGTCTCACTCCCCAGTTGTTCCTCCCATCTTATCCGCACACAAATGTGGGATCATCTGGTCCACCAGCTACCGCCTTGTCAGCATCCTGTCCACCCTGGCTACCTGTCTGCGCCCCTCCTACCAGTCTTGGTGAATGTTTCTTCTTTAACTCTTTGGTTGTTGCACTTCTGTACAGTTCAATTTTATGACAGTTCTGGTTGTTTTTTGTATTTAAATTGGTTATTGTCCTGTTTTTGGTTGTGTGAGAAGGCAAAGTATATCTACGTATGCCTCCACATTGGCCAGAAGTTGTAATCTGATACTTGTTTGGTTTTTTAGTTCTTGTCTAAATGAAGGTTTAAAGTTAGAAATGTGTAATTGCTGGTGCTACATATGCAGATTGTCTTTATTAATTGAGAAATATACTTAAATTCAGTTAAATATCATGGCTGTATATGTGTGTATATTTGTGACCATCTAGATTTCTTATTCTCAAGTTGTCATTGTATATAATGTTATCTTGTGCTGAACATTAACATTTAAAGTTAAGTGGGGTCAGTTGAGTAGCTTTGTATAAGGTGTGTGTTTATAAATGAAGTCAGTCCTTCTGTCACTCCAAGGCACTGATTTAGTCCCAAAATAAGCTTCATCAAGTAGTGTGATTATAAAGTCATTTGTTGGATGTGTCTAGACATAAATGAAACTGTTGATTAGTTTAAATGTACAAGTCTTTTGGTTGTATGCATAGCCTAGTAGACAATGTGATATTTTTGTTTAAGTGATTTATCTTTTGGTGGGTTCTTCTGTTTCTACTATTTTATGTGATTCTTTTCTAAGAAATGAAAGCTTCTCACTTTTGTTGCCAGACTTTGTGCTATAAATATCACCTAAATAGAGGGCTGTAAACAACAACAACATTAAAATTGTTATGCTGTGCCCTGACTGGTATAGTTCAGTTGGTTGAGTGTTGTCCCTCAATGTGAAGGGTTGCCTGTTCATTTTTAGGTGAGGGTACCTGCCTGCCTTGCGGGTTCAGTCCCCAGTCAGGGCGCCTATGAGAGGCAATCTTCAATGTTTCTCTCTTTCTTCCTCCCTTCCCCTCTCTCTAAATATAAATAAATAAAATCTTTAAGAAAAAAAAAGATTGTTGTATTCTGGAAAAGTTTTCTACAGTGGAACCATAGTTCTACAGTTATAGAAGGTAATGAATCCTTTCTTACTGCTATGATGTTTAAAAAATTATTTTTTCTAAAATGTACATCCAGATATTTCTATATAAATACATGTACATGAAGAATGATTGCTTTCTCATTGTTGCTATTAATTTGTTTAAACTGTGAGGAAGTGAAGAGGTCCAAAGTGAAATTGCAAGAGCAAACTGACTCTAGTCTATGTGTCCTTCAGTGGTTCAGCTTCTCTGAGCCCTGCTTTTCTCATTTGTAGAATGAGATGATTGAACTAAATTATCTCTAAGGTTTTTGTTCCTAATATATTACTTTAACAACTCTATTCTATTTGCTTTAGCATATGTTCTTTCATAGCAGTTTGGGGAGGAAAGGAGTCCTCCCCAATTCCTTAGATTTCAAAATCTTGTTAAATGATTTATCTTTCATTACATTTTTCATTTCAGTGGATAGTAACAAAATTGATTTTAATTTCTTTTCTAGGTAGGTGTCTCACTTGTTCTGATACTTCCCTCATACCACATTATCCAGTTAACTCAAGTATTTGGAAAGAGAGAATATCAGAGGCTATGCAAAAGTCACAAAGTGGCAGAAACTTTGACTACTTGTTTAGTGTTTGTTCATTTTCCCCTTCCTTCTAATGGACTGAGCACTGATTTTGTTTGGCTATCTTGTCCCCCAAATCACTCACTGGAACTTGACCCCATTCCCACCTGGAGGGGTAATAATCAAGTGGTCTATTTAGGTATAGAAAGTGAAACAAGACCGACAGTGGGAAGTGAAAGGAAGTTATGTGGGCGCCTTCAGGGCCAGGTTTCCTAACTGCTTAAAAGGAGACAGGAAGGAAACTTGCAGATTCCAGTTCCACATGTAAGGAACTTGGAAGTCACCACTTCAACCTAACCCAAATAAAAAAGCTGAATAGACTAAAAAATCGCAGGTCTATAGACCTTCTTGAGGGTCTATAATAGGGTAGAGCACAGGGCAAAGTACTACCCCAAGATCAAAGAGACATAGGCAGATAGGGAGAGAACCACCCCTTAACCAGAACAGACTTGTGAGCAGAGTCTTCGTCAGGAGCCAGTTCTGGGGTAGGGAACCCTAAACTGTAATTGATGACTTGCTAGAGGTTCTTTCCAGGGAACCCAGTTATAGGGAGGCCCCCACAATACGGTAAGATTTATCTTCTTCCAGGAGCTTGACCAGACTCTCACAGTAAATATTAGAGAGAACTCACCTCAAGCTTTCAACAGGAGTGAGGGGGAAAGGAACCATTCTGAAATAGGGCAGAGCACTCTGTCTTAACACGGCCTGC
Source organism: Desmodus rotundus (assembly GCF_022682495.2). NCBI lineage: Eukaryota > Metazoa > Chordata > Mammalia > Chiroptera > Phyllostomidae > Desmodus > Desmodus rotundus. The sequence continues at coordinate 108,624,845 of NC_071394.1, read as the reverse complement.
CCTCAGGGGGAACTGGTTAACCAGAACCTAACTTCCTGGGGTAGTATCAGAACCTGACTGTCTTGGGGGAAGGGAAATGCCTGACTCTGGCCCACTCTAGCCATCTTGCCCCACTGTGGAGGGGTTGGAGGGCATGGGGAAAGTATGCAGAAACACTGGAGAGGTTCACGGACCAAAAGCATAGGCTTATAGAAAGACAGACATAATCATTGAATGTGGTCTCTCTCACTCAGAACATCTTACTGTACTCACCTTTTCACTTAAAGTATCTTTGGCATATCTGAATTGCCAGCATCACTGTTCTTACACTTTGGGGCATTATTAAGTAGAAAAGAGCTACATGAACACAAGCACCAAGGCAGTTGATCTGATAATGGAGATAGCTCCCTAGTGGCTAATGGGCTAGGAGCGGAACTACACTGCATAAAGGGATGAGTCACTTCCCAGGCGGGATGATGAAAAATTTCATCATGCTACTTAGAATGGTGTGCAGTTTAAAACTTGTGAGTTGTTTATTTCTGGACTTTTCTATTTAATATTTTTGGACCAACCTTGACCATGGGTAACTGAAACTGTGGAAAGCAAAATTGTGGATAAAGGGGGACTGTTGTACAGGTTTGAAAACCTGGACCTGCTATTGGTATCTGAAGGGGGGGGTCGTAGTCTTATAGGACTGAAGCCTTAATCTGTGGGGTCTGATGCTGTCTCCTAGAGGATAGTGTCAGAATTGAGTCATGGGACACTCCATTCATCTTGGAGTGTTGCTAGGCTGTATGGAGGTGAAACCCCCACACACTGGAATTGGACGCAGAACGCTTACATGGTATTTCATTATATGGTTTTTACAAGACCTCTTATCTAACAATGTTCATAACTGGTAGTTGATAGCTTATCAAAGTCAGAGAGGGAATCATAACAAATGATCTTTAAGCGTTTTAATATAACAAGTGTATTAACCAGCCATTTTTTAAAAATTGGACCAAGGCTTTTGCATTGACAGTGTGAACCTCACTGACAGGGTTTTAGTGTTGTCCTCCTTGCATAGACCATACCCTTGATGCGATATCCGTAAATCCTGTGTTGGGTTTAAGTGACATAAGAATTTAGACACTTAAGAATCAAACTTGGGCCAAAACCTCTCTATAGGTTTAGTGTATGTCTTAATGTTTCAGTTGTCTTGGCCACACCCAGTTTAACCACACTTTTATTTTTTGGTAGCTTGTTTGATTGAGTCTTTTTAAAGTATTCAATGTAGTAATCATGGAAACAATTTGCTTTTTTAATTCCTATTTCATTAGTTCAAATAATATTAATAAATTGTGTAGTTATGATTGCTGGTACAATTGGCACAAACAGTTGTGGTGACAGAAACATCTTATTCTTGATAAACATATACCCAGTGGTGGGAACAAAAGTGCATGGTCTTATTAGTGGTACTCTAATAGTCAAAAATGCACGATGTGCCAAAGTCTCCATTAGTTTTACTCTGGAAGCAGAGAATATTGATTGACCATGTGAGTCTGTTAAATGAAGATTGGTTAAGAGCTTCTTGTGTTTCATAATTTTAGATAACCATTTTCCTATTGGTGGGCATTTAAATTGTTTTCATCACTTTGCTTCCTATGATGATCAATAAATATACTCTAATCTTTTGTTTGCACACAGATAGGAATATCTTTGTCTAAGAAAAGTTCCATGAAATGGAATTAGTGTATAGTCATCTTTTAATTTTAATGAACTTTACTAAAAGGAACCTTAAATATTTTGTTGTTTAAGTTTGAATGTTTAACTGTATTAAATTTAAAGATGATAGGTTAAATTTTCAATGGACCAATTTGTTTCCCTTTTTTCTTAAATTGCTTTTTAGAGAGGGAAAACTATGTTCATGAGTCATAAAATATATTAATAGTATTTAAGCCCTTGAGTCATAGAATTCCAGGCATCCCTCACACATAAATGACTCATTTTGTATGCATGCTGTGTGTATGATTTATCCTGTGTAATAGATATGTTTCCCAATTTGAGTAGGTCTGACTATAGGTAAACACTCTGGGGAAGTTTGCTGTTTAATGATTAACACTGAAAACCTTAAACCAAGGATTCTTATATTAAAATGACTGAATTAGGACTCAACTGTCATTAAAGTCTGACATTTTAGTGGTTCTGTCTTAGCTTTTTAATGACTAATTGTTCAGTGATTCCTGTGCAGAGAAATCTGTTTGCTGGAGGATTGGAAATTCATTGTAGTTAGAGAGACAGACCTCTTAGCTTACTAAACAACATTAATAGCCACTTGACCAATCTCCCTTTACTGGAGCACCTGTTACTATTACAAGGCCAAAACCAGTGTCTCAAATATATTAAAATTATATGAAGAAGTGTATAAAGAGACAGTGATGATTTTTATATCTTTATAATGCCTTGATAAAGTACAGCTAAGCCTTTTTTGATTGCCTATGAATACTTTTAACTTGTTTTGACTAGCGTTTTTTACTGATTTATTCTTGATAGTCTGACTATCCTTTCTTAGAGCATTTGAGGTATTACCAAACTAGAAAATTATTGCAATGTGAAATAAATCTTTTCATTGTTTTAAATCTTGAAAGCTACAGTATTCTGATATGGTAGGAGACCCCAAAATACAATAACCTAGTCAAAGAAGTATAACTTCTAGGCTATTGAGAGAGGTTGTGGTCCAGTTTTGTGGGGTAACCGTGCTCTACAAGATCATTCAGATTTTGTTGCATGACACTCTTCTGAGGTAATGGCCCACCTCTGCATGGTCAAAGCTGGCTCAGTTTCACATCTGTCTTCTAGCTTGTGGGAAGTGGCAAAGTAGCCACTTTAGCCCATCTCTAAGGTGGGGTTTTGTTTTGTTTTGTTTTGTTTTTTTAGTTGAAGGTGACCTGAAAGTTGTACCTTTAACTTCCACTATCATACCATTAGTACACACTAAGTAACAAGTCTAAGAATACACTCCCTAGACTTCAGGGCAGCTAAAACTCTATTTCTATGGACAAAGGAGGAAAGGGACAAGTGAAAACAACTAACATCACAAAAGCCTTATCAAAAAAAATTGAGTATGAATTTCAAAGTAATTATTTCTAAATGAATAGCTGTCTCAGATGCAACCAAATCAGCAACACTCTTGTAACTTTAGAACTTACAAAATTTGAATTAAAATATGACTTGTAAATATGAATTAAAAATCCCGGAATGTGACTACCCTAAGATCTTGCTTCTCAAACTAGAGAATGTTTGAAGGGAGAAGTACATGAAGCCATACATTAGATGCAGCTTCTCTTTCTGGAGGAAGATTTGGAAAACTGTATTTTTGGTATTTAGAAAGGTAGGAATATATATATTTAGAGCTAAAAATGAAATTGGCAGGAACTTTAAGGAAAACCTTAAGAGTGTATTAAAGAATGATTTCAAATCCTCAGGGGAAATTTCTCTTTTTGCCACCACAGGCAGAAATTTTGATTTGTTAAGGTTTGTTTTATTCCACGTTAGGTCAACAACTCTTAAACTATGTAAAATTATGGAAATATATGTTGGCGGGGGTGCAGTATGAAGTAAAGAAAAGTTGCCTGTGTGTGTCAGAAGCTTAGGTATCTTCATTCAAAGAAATTTCTAAGAAGCTAATTTTTTGTCATCTTAGATTTTTTTTTCGTTTTTTCTTTGCTGCACTTTATAATATTCTTTTAAAGCCTTTTTTTTTTTTTTTTAAGGTTTTTCTTCTAGCAAGGAAATGTTCTGGGGCTTGCAGACTAGAGTTGTAGAAATAGTAAGCTGGTAGTTAAGTGGTTTTTCTTCATTTAAGTACGTTAAAGTTAACTATATATTAAAACTTCTGTGTCACTTTGCCTTCTTATCACAGGACAATGAAAAGAGAACTCCACTGCATGCCGCTTCCTATCTTGGAGATGCAGAGATCATTGAACTGCTTATTTTATCTGGTATGGTAAGCTCTATAAAATGACAGCACATCATGCGTATTTCTGTGGTAATATTTATCAAGCCTAATTGACTATTTCTTCGTATTTGTTTAATCTGAAACTTTTTGTTCATTCTATAAATATTAATCTCATATTATGTGCCCGGTGTTGTTTCAGAGGTTAGTGTACATTAAAGAACAAAAGCAAAGATCACTGACCTGTGGAACATATATTCTAATAAAGGAAAACAGGCTATACATACAAGTAAATGTTAGAGTATGTTAGAAGGTGATAAGTGCCCTAAGAAAATGAAAAAGTATATGAGAATAATGGGATGGATGAGCATTATATCGGGTAGGGTATTATATATATAAGTATTCATTGTGGGCCTCATTGACCCCAGGATGTCTTGGAGATGATTACAGTTCTCCAAGGGGAAGGTGATGGTCGCTTAGTCCAAGTACAGCATTGGAGGTGGTAATAAATGGTATGATTGTAGATACATTTTGATAGCGATAGCGATACCAGCCTGATCTCCATCTTTAAATAGCTTGCATCTAATTGTACTTGAGGACCTGTAAAATACATTTTAGGAAATTATATTTTATTTTAAATTTTCTCCTAAACTGTTCAAGAGTTACAGTATGAAGAACTGGTACAACTGTCTCTTACAGAATAGCTACTGTTGTGGTCAGACTGCCTGTAGTCATAAAACAGGCAAACAGAACTTAGAAATATTTGTGTTGTAGCCAATTCATTATAAATGATATTTACTGAGAAAGAATGTGTGTATTTGAATGGTGCCTGTCTTACCAGATCACAGACATGTGCATAATGAATGCAATTACAGCTATAGTAGTATCATTTCTTTGATATTTGGGAGGAGCACTGAGGGAAATTTTTAATGGCAATCTATTAAATAGTAGCCTAAACAGAATCTTCCATTATAAGTTCATAACATTTCTAAAATTTGGTTTAATAACAGATTTCATGATCATATGGAATTAAATATAGTTAAATGTGGACATAATTAATATTCTTATATTAATTTCTCCATAAATAACTTCATTGCTGATGTACTTCCTTGAACGTGTCTGTTCTTTTATGGTTAGTAGCCATAAAAGACCAGTAGCTCACTGGTTTTCAACTGAAATTTACTAGCCTTGGAACTGAGGGGTTTCAGAAGAAAAATCAGATTTCCTTATAACAGAGACCTCTTCAGCTATAACATGAATTAATGGGATACAGGTTAATATATTGTATTTTCTTTACAAACATTCTCCAAGAAACAGTTTTATGTTAAGAAATAGCTGGGCTATAAAAAATATAATTCCAGTTAGTTTAATATCTAGGACTTAGGATAAGAACTCTACTGATACATATTTTTATTTTTAACACAGAATTCTGTCCATTTACTTTCATTTTAACATAAGGACTTCATGACTCAATATAGAGAGATCTCCCCCCCCACACACACACTCCATTTAAAATTTTTATACCTAGGGAGAAACTTTCCAAATGCTCCAAGTGTGGCTTAATCCCTTCCTTTAAAAGTGACTGTTTGCATCAAGGGTGTTTAGTTACTTACAGAAGGTTGACTTCCTGGTGTTTATGCTAGTCAGATGAGCCTGATGAGTATGATAGTGTCAGATATCAGCATGAAATAAGCATTTTAGAGAAAGCTTAAAGTCTTTTGAATAATTTGAATAAAAATCATGAATAAGTTAACTATTACACATGTATAAAAATCTGTCAACCCTTCCTTGAAAAACACTTTTAATATTATATTCTACCAGTCTTATGAAATAATAGCTCATGTAGCTCTTTTTTAAAGGAAAAACAAAGTTCTAAATTAATTAATGTATAGTTATCAATAAAAAATTAAGGTTTTAGTTGTTTCCTGTCATTATCTCCCCACAAAAGTATAAACTCCCCAGAAGTCAGGGATTTAAACTGCTTTGTTCCCTAAATATTTACTGCCAATGCATAGAATCATGGTGAATACACAATAGGTTCTGGGTAAATACTTGTTGAATATATGTATGATATAGCAATATTAAGTTTAGGCTCTGTCTCCTTTTTTGAAGTTTGTTCACGTTTTGGTCTCAGTTTTCCAAGTCTTTAGTGGAAATAAGACTGGGAGAGGTGGAAGTAGGTTAGTAGCATGGGGCTAAAGGGGATGAGGTAAGGGGAAAGGAGGTAAAAGGGAAAGAAGGTAAATGATTTATTTCCTATGGATGCAAATCAGGCTCTTCCTTAGGAGTTGATAGTTCTTCTCTAGGTTCTAATTTAAGAAAAATAAAATAAATAAAAGCCTAATTGGATTTGGAGTAAAATGAGCTGAAATGAAATCCAAGGCTAGATTTCTAAAATAGAACCTCAGTGTTCTGCATTCAAATGAAAAAATAAACCAGGCTGTGTATAGCCCTGAGTGGTGCAATACACAGCCTGGCGTTTTTAGTATGAAGAGCTAATCTCTCATCCTTGACTTCCCCAGCAGATAACTGGGAATAATAGAAATTTTACAGACTTAGTCAAAGCAAATAAGGTGATATAGGTAAGATAACCTAGAAAAGTACCTGGTATATAATAGATAATTAAAATTTGGGCTATTATTTTTTTAATCAGCCATTCTCTTTTCATTAAACATTCTCCCTTTCCTATTTTGAAATCTAGTCACATTCTATGAGATGTTAAAGCGGAAGGATTGACTTAACTATAGGGAAAAATGGAAACGAGCTTATTTCCACAATCTAGAGAGACAAAAGATGAAAGTACTCTTTATAGTTGGAGCACATAAATTCTTACTCAGCAAATTCTTGAATCAAAAAACAGCCTTTAAAGCTATACATAAGCATCTGACTGAACAGGGCTCCTAAGTAGCTGAGTAAATAATGAGGGTTTGCATAATTTGTAATTAACAGAGTTACAACAAGTTAAAAGATAGGGAGTGATCAGGAATATGTTCCTAACTTAAAATTGATGTTATACAGGATGGCTGCCATGGCCTGCTATAAAAATACCTCTTTACCTAATTTAGGGAGACCAAAACCTGAATCAGAAGAAATTTTAGTTTGGTGGATTATGGCATTTGCTATAACTTTTGTGTATATGAATTGGCTCATGCTAATTTTTATTAAAACTAACAATTTCAAAATGTTTCTTCAATTACTCGTGATATATCATGAATATATAATAAGAGTTTAAAATAACCATTAACTCTTTGAAAGTTGATTTGAATGGTTTTTAAAAATATATAGTACATAATTTAGAAAGAATAAGTATAAGCCAACTCTTGAATTCTAAGTATTAGAAATACATTTCCAAAATAACAAGCTAGTAAAAAAAACTAATTATATTGAAATTTTAGTTAAGAATTTTCAACAGTGGCTAGATCATTCAAACAGGAAATCAATAAGGAAACATTGGGCTTAAACTGAAGATTAGAACACATGGACTTAACAGCCATTTACAGAACATTTCATCCAACCACAGAATTCTCATTCTTCTCACATACACTTGGAATATTCTCCAGGATAGATCATTGTTAGGTCACAAAACAAGTCTTCATAAATTTAAGATCATAGTAGAAATAAATGAAATAAAAAGATCAATGAAACTAAGAGCTTGGTTTTTAAAAATAAAATACACAGACCTTTAGCTAGACTTAACAAAAAAAAAAACTCAAGTAAATAAAATCATAAATGAAAGAGGAGACATGACAGCTAACACAACAGAAATATAAATGATCATAAGAGAGAACTATGAACAAATTGTATGTCAACAAATTGGACAACCTAAACAAAATGGATAAATTCCTAGAAAGATACAGTTGAATCATGTACAACATACAGTCAAGACTGAATCATGTAGAAATAGGAAATCTAAATAGACCATTTACTAGTAAGGAGATTGAATCCATACTACAAAAAAAACTTCCCAACAAAATAAAGTAAGTGTAGAACAGATGGCTTCAATGGTGAATTCCACCAACTTGTAGAAAAAACAACAAAAAACAAAATGTTAATACTAATTCTTCTCAAACTTCCAAAAAATAGAAGAGGAAGGAACACTTCCAAACTTCTTTATAAGGACGCCGTTGCCCTGTTAACAAAAACATTCAAAGACACTATAGAAAAAGAAAATTATAGGCCACTATTCCTGATGAACATAGTTGCAAAGATCCTCAACAAAATATTAGCAAACTGATTTCAACGGTACATTAATAAAAAGATCATACAGCATGTTCGAGTGGGATTTATTTCAGGGATGCAGGATAGGTTCAACATCTACAAGTCAATCAGTGCATCACATTCACAAAGTGAAAACTCATGATCATCTCAATAGATGCAGAAAATGTATTTGACAGAATTCAACATCTGTTCACAATAAAAGTGCTCACCAAAGGGAGAATACAAAAAAACATACATAAACATAATGAAGCCATATATGAGAGACCCACAGCTAACATCATACTTAAAGGTGAAAAGCTGAAAGCTTTGCTTCTAAAATCAATAAAAAGATGAGAATGCCCACTCTCATCACTTTTATTCACCATAGCCTGGAAGTTCTAGCCAGAAAAGTTAGTAAAAAAGAAATTAAAGTTATTTAAATTGGAAAAGAGGAAGCAAAGCTGCTTCTCTTTGCTCATCACATGATAATTATCTACAGAAAACTAAAAAGACTCCACCAAAAACGGAACTAATAAATTCAGTAAAGTTGTAGGATACAAAACCATACAAAAACCTGTTGCATTTCTATATACTAATAAGAAACTGTTGGAAAGAGAAATTAAGAAAACAATCCCACTTACAGTTGCATCAAAAAGAGTAAAATAGCTAGGAATAAATTTCACCAAGGATGTGAAAGAACTATACACTGAAAACTGTAAGACGTTGATGGAAAAAAATGAAGAGGATACTTTAAATAAATGGAAAGATATTTTGTGCTCATGAATTGGAAGAATTAGCATTGTTAGAGTCTACTACCCAAAATCCGCAGATTCACTTCAATTCCTATCAAAACTCTAATGGCATCTTTCATAGAAATAGAAAAAACAGTTCTAAAACTTCTATGGAACTGCAATAGCCAAAGCAGTCTTCAGAAAGAGCGACAAAGTTGGGGGCATTACGCCTTCTGATTTTAAATTGTATTACAAAGAAAGTGTATTTTGAAACTGTATTTCAAATCAGAACAGTATAGTATTGACATAAACACTGACATATAGGTCAGTGTAATAAAAAGAGAGCCCAAGATAAACTCACACCTACATAGTCAATTAGTTTATGGTAAAAAGAATATACAATACATTGGGGAAAGGACATTCTCTTCAATAAATGTCCAATTAGGAAAACCAGACTGTCACATGCTAAAGATGAAACTGGACTGCTGTTTCACACCATATACAAAACATAAGGGTAAGCTCCTTGATGTCAATGTTGGCAACGATATTTTGGATTTGATACCAAAGGCAACAAAAGTAGAAATAATAAGCAAGTCTGCATCAAACTAAAAAGCTTTTTTACAGCAAAGGAAAGCAATAAAATGAAAAGGCAACCAAAAGAATGGGAAAAAAATATTTATAAGTCATATATCTGATAAGGATTTGATATCCAAGATACATAAAGAACTCATACAACTCAATAACAAATTTTTTTTTAATCTGATTAAGAAATAGGTCGAGGAACTGAATAGACATTTCCCCCCCCAAAACCTATAAATATGGCCAACAGGTACATGAAAAGTTGTTCAGTATCGCTAATCATCAGGGTAGTGCAAAGCCACAATGAGACACCACTTCACAAAAAGGCTATCATAAAAAAGGCAAGAGATAACAAGTACTGGCATGGATGTGCAGAAAAGGGACCCTGGGGACTGATGTGCACTGTTGTTGGAAATGTAAATTGGCACAGCCGTCATGGAAAACAATATGGAAATTCTTCAAGGAATTAAAAATGGAATTGCCATATGATCCAGCGTTTCACTTCTGGGTATCCAAAGGAATGAAATCAGCATCTCAAAGAGGTATCTCAAAAATATAAACACTCCCATGTTTATTGCTGTGTTACAGTAGTAAAGACATGGAAACAACTGAAGTGTTTGTCAACAGATGGATAAAGAAGATGTGAGACACACACACACACACACACACCCAGTGGAATAATATTCACCCATTAAAAAAAGAAGGAAATCCTGCTGTTTGCAACAACGTGGATGAACCTTGAAGATGAACCTATTTGCACTAGGGAAATAAGCCAGACACAGAAAGAAAAATAGTGCATGGTCTCACCTGTATGTGGAATCTAAAGAAACTGAACTCATAGAAACAAGATAGATTGGTGGTTACTAGAGATGGGGAATATGGTATGGGATAAAAGGGTAAAGGTGGTTAAGAGGTACAGACTTCCAGTTATAAAATAAGTAAGTTCTGAGGATGTAATGTGCTACGTGGTGACTATAGTTAACAATACTGTATTGTACAGGGTGGGACAAAAGTAGGTTTACAGTTGTGGGCACGTGAAACACACAGAGTTTATTCTTGTATTATTTATTTATTTATTATTTATTGTATTATTTTCTGTATGTACACTGTAAACCTACTTTTGCTCCATCCTGTATGTTGGACAGTTAACTAAGTAATAGATTAAAGTTCTCATCACAAGAAAGTAAATTTTTAACTATGTGATATGACAGATATTAAACTTCAATCATTTTGCAATATGTGCATGTCATATTATGTTGTACACCTAAAACAGATACAAAGTTATATATCAATCATATCCCTAAAACTTCATGGGAGGATAAATATCACTCAGGAGAGTAGTCTTCAAACATATGTGGACTCTTAAGGTTCTGTATTGGTGCTTTGGGGGTTCTACTTAACTTTGCTTTGAATGCCATGGTTATTGAAGCCCAGGTTAGACACTGATTTCCATACTCCTGATTTGAAAACTACCTTGTAATTGTATTGTAAGTTTAGTTATAATTTAGAATTGAAATTAGATATTCATCCTGGCTGATTTCTTTGATAAAGAAGATAATTAAGTAAATGGAGATAAAAATAGGCAACAACTTAAACTAATTTTGTTAGTTTGTGATGAAAACAGGGTAGAAAAATTTAGGGGAGATTGCTGTTGCCCTTAATTTCCAATAACATGTCACATTAGGTTAACCTTAACTGGTGTAGACTTAAGAAAATAAGCAATGTGAAATAATCCCTACATAGTTCTGGCATTGTTGAAAAGTGATGACATGCTTCAATAAGAGTACGCAGTAAGGTAAATTACTATACTTTTCTATTATAAAAACTACTTTGGTATCCCTGGCAAGGTTATTTGTCTTTAAAATATTTCTTTAAAATCAAAAATAAAGAATATAAAAAGTTTGAAATCATTCTATGAAACCATGTTCTCCCATGTTCATGTTTCTGGTTTTGATTATTTTCTGAATTTTCATGTTGAGAAATTAGGAAATAATCTTCTTTAATTTGTTTCATTCTAGTATTTTCATTGTCAAGAATTACGAGTTTACGTTATCTTGTAATCATGATCCCTACTGTTTATTCATACATACACACCTCTGTCTTTATCCATAGTTTCTCTATTCCCAAGGTTTTTTTTTAAGATTTTATTTATTTATTTTTAGAGAGAGGGGAAGGGAGGGAGAAAGAGCAGGAGAGAAACATCAATGTGTGATTGCCCCTCATGTGCCCCCTACTGGAGACCTGGCCTGCAACCCAGTCATGTGCCCTGGCTGGGAATTGAACCAGGGACACTTTGGTTCACAGGCCAGTGCTCAGTCCACTGAGCCACACCAGCCAGGGCCAAGTTTTTTATTTTGGTATATCTTCTGGTTGAATAGACACTATCATCAAGTGATTTTTGTTTTCGTATTTTCCGTAAGAACTTGTGGATGTCATATTGCCTGGTATCTTATTTATTTGGGACTGTTGCCTTTTTTATTTAACTGAAGGGTAGATTGGCTAGTAATAAAAGTTGGATCGCCATCTGTCTTTATCAGTGTTTTCTGATTGTAGTTTTTCTTTTCCATTTAGTTTTAGGTTATTGCCTTATACTTGTCTTTCATTCATTCAACAGATATGTGAGGAGCATGTCTTTGTATCTAGGTACTCTGGGCAGAGCAGTGAATAGAATAGATGAAGTCCCAATCTTCAATGTGTATATGTTTTAATGGGGAAGACAGTAACAAGTTAATATATATAGTTTGCCTTATAGTGATAATTGCCATGACAAAATTAGAATAGTATGTTGGGTGGGGCCAGTTGGTATTTTATAATGTGGTATCAGGAAAGGATTCATGATAAAATGACATTTGAAAAGATAACTGAAGAAAATAGAAAGCGACCCTTGGATATTTGGAGGAAATTGAGAGAACAGCGAAAACAAATGCCATGAAATGGTAGCATGTGCGGAGGCAGGTGAAAGGAGCAGTAGGAGAAGAAGCAGAGAGGTGGGAGGGTTCCAGATCATGTGTGGCTTTGTAGACTGTGGTAAAGACTTGCTTTGGCCCTTAAGGTGATAGTAAAAACAATGGAGAGTTTGTATTGGAGTGACATGGTTTTTTAAAGATTCCCTCTGACTGTGGTTTCAGACTCTTGACTGTGTTTTAAGTTGTGGTTATTCTTTTTCTACTGTTTCTAGACTTTTACCTGTAATTGTTTTATTTTCCTTTTTTCTTTCCCGACCTCTGCTTTCTCATCTGTTTACTTTATCTTACCTCTTTCTTGGAACTCTTCTTTGAGGTTTCTCTTCAGAGCTTAATTTCTCTGAAGTTGTATATGGAAGAGTAGTTTACAGGTTCATTCTCTCCTTTCCTGGGATAACTTCTTTTAAATATGCCTATTAACTGTATTTTGTTCAGTTTACTCTGCTCCCTTATATTTTTGTTCTAGTCCTGTGATAGATACTTTCAAATTCTTACATATCTTTGAGGAATATGCTTCTATCCAGAACAGCTTTTTACTAAAGAATAGAGTAGCGAGGGGCAAAAAGTGAACATCAGGTTTGCTTTCTTCAAATAGCTGTCAAACCAAATGTGTTTTCTCTCAGCCCGAAGAGTGGATTCTCTCTCTTTAGTTCTTGATGTACTTAGGGTAAAAAGGTGACTTGACAGCTGCTTAGATTGCAGGTTCTTAGGTAGTGGTCTCCTGGTGATAGGCTTTTACCCTCCATCTTCAGCTGGGTCGGAAATAATCAAGATGACTGACTGGTCCCTCCTCTAGCATTGCCCCACGTTGTTTGTCTGTGTTGCAGAGTTCCATAGGGAACATCACCTATGGAAAATCTACACAGCTCATTTAAAAGATTGTTAGATTCTAGGACATAGCAGAGAAAAAGGGATGGATGGACATATACACAAATATGATCTTTTAGAAGTCTCAGTAGTCTTTCTAGGATCTGAAGAAGCTTCACTTTACGTGATGTCCTTCCTCATTTTAATACAGATGTCACTGTATTTGGTAGGAATTCTTTATAGTTTGGTTTGTGGTTGTAGCTGTGTTTTTGTATTGAAGATGGTATTTCTTCACATCCTCTTTTCTATTTTGGTTTTTCTTTTCTTTTTTTTTTTTTAAGAGACATACTCTCTTTAACCTAAAGTTCAGGACTAAATTTATTGGAAATCAAATGCTTATATATGATGCAACTCTGAGATTTGTATCTCAGAGTTAAGTAGTATCATTTTTGAAAAATTACATGTAATCAAACCGGTGAATCCTTCCATAGAATTGATAATAACACTGGAGTCTAGTAGAATTAATTTCACAGTTATTATTGAATGGAGTGAAATAAGAGGAAACAATGATTGCTTACTATATCTCAAATACTATGCTAAATTTAGCCTTTTCATTTCTCTCATTTTGTCCTCTTAACTGTAAGGAAACTAAAGCATTTAGAGATTTTATGGCTGAAAGTTGTACTGCTGATTAAAGCTAGGACCAGCATTCAGACCCAGGCAATCTGACTACAGAGTCCATATTCTTTTCTTTTTTAAAAAAGATTTTATTTATTCATTTTTAGAGAGAGGGGAAGAGAGGGAGAGAATTATCAGTGTGTGGTTGCCTCTTGCATGCCCCTTACTGGGGACCTGGCCCGAAACCCAGGCATGTGCCCTGACTGGGAATCAAACTGGTGACCCTTTGGTTCGCAGTCCGCGCTCAATCAACTGAGCTACACCAGCCAGGGCCAGAGTCCATATTCTTAACTGTTTCATAATCTGAGCACCTCCTCCTCCCCTCTGCACTTTACACCACCCTCCATACACACTAACCATCCCCCCCACCCCCAGCATTTAGTCAGATTTCTGTAGGGAGTGACTTTTATTGAAGAACTCTGTTTTAAGGACTTAGTTTTTTGGCTATCTAAATACAGATACTTTTATGGAAGCTGTTTACTTACTGCTTGTACAGGCGTACTTCAGAGATGATGTAGGTTGGGTCCCAGACCACAATAAAGCAAGTATTACAGTAAATCAAGTCATAACCTTTTTGCTGGTGGAAGATCTCTCCTGCGATTTATAAAAAAAGGCACCACCTGTGAAGCACAATAAATCAAAGCACGATAAAATGAGGTATGCCTGTATTTAAAACCAGAGGTTTAGCAGTGCCTCAGACTGTTTCCATCACATACTATTAGGTGTTTAAATAACTGTGTCGTATAAGGCATTCATCACAAAGTCATTTGGTTGGCCTTTTACAGGAAATGTAGTCTTCGATAAGGAAATATGGATATTATATTTTAGGTGTTAGGAATTAGACCTTAAGTATGTGACCCTTGAAAGCCTACAAGGCTGGTGCATTAGTTCTCTAGGACTGCCACAACAGAGTACCACAAGTTGAGTGCCTTAAACAACCGAAATTTATTTTCTCACAGTTTTGGAGCCTAGGAGTTGAAGATCAAGGTGTTAACAGGGTTGCTTTCTTCTTAAGGTTGTGAGGGAAGCATCTGTTCTGGGCTTTTCTCCTTGGCTTATAGGTGACCTCCGTCTCCTTGTGTCTTCCATCTGCACAAGTCTGTTCAAATATCTTCTGCTTATAAGGATACCAATCATATTGCATTAGAACTCATCTAATGACATTTTAACTTGGTAACCTCTGTATAGACCCTATTTCCAAATAAGGTTACATTCTGAGGTGCTGGGGTTAGGACTTCAACATAGGAATTGGAACGTGGTGGGTACAATTCAACCCACAATATCTGGTGTCCGTAACTCCCTCTTAAATGACAATGTGCAGCAGCTGTTGTTTTTTCCCCCCAACATTACAGGTTGAAAAACGGAGATGTAATTATCTTTTGTTCATTCTACTTCCAACCTGAAAACAGAATCTGAAGCTTTTGCCACTGCTTTTGGTAGGCAGCCAAAGGAAAGCATTATTTCCAGTTTGGAAAGAGTAGTGAAAGTACTTGGCTCCTGGCCCTGTTTACTGTCTATGGACTGTCTCCTCTGTGGCTTAGGAGCAAAGAGAACTATTCTCTACAAATAGAAGCTTTAGAAAATTATTAGTGGGACTATTTGTAATTGTTACAAACACGTATAAAAAACAGAAATAGCTAGTAGTATCACTCTCAAGTACTTAGCCTAGATCAGAGGATGAAAGGTTTTTTATGTAAAGGACCTTACAGATGCATTAGTAACTGCTCAATGTTAATGTGAAAGCTATGAATTTAACACTTAAATGAGTAGGTGTGGCTCCTAGCAATAAAACCTTATTTACACAATAGGTAGCTAGCAGCCTATGGGCTCTAATTTGAGGACCTTGGTGTAGATTATAAAGATACTACTTCATCTATTAATGTTAAAGTGGGGCAGGTATTTTTAATAACTATGAAATAATTTATTTGAGTATTTCGACATAGGATAGAATGTTATCACTGGAAATGGATCTTAAGAGATCTGACAGGGATGTCCAACCTTTTGGCATCTCTGGGCCACACATTAAATACACAAACACTAATGAAAACAAACAAAAAAAAATCTCACAATTTTTTACGATTTTGTGTTGGGACTCCTTCATAGCCATCCTGGACTGCATGCAGCCCACAGACCACAGGTTGGACACCCTTAATTTTACTGAAAACTGGGGTTCCCAAAATTAAAGAATTGGCAGGTGTTGGTGACTGATTAGATTAGGGGAAAGGAGGTGGATCAGGGCTTGCAGAATGAGACCTGGAGTCCAATGGGTTACTCTGATTTGAGTAACTGACTCAGAACTCACTTTGCAGAAACAGGAGCCGCCTGTGTTGTTTCAACCTGAGACCCACCCTCCCTCACCCCCTCTCCCTGCCCCATACACCACACATACACACACACACACAGGAGGCAGAGGTTATGATTAACAAATGAAGCTCTAGGCTATAGGTAACAGCCCCAGGTCCCGCAGCCTATTGGTTACAGAGCCATTATTAGATCATAGTTCCTACTCGTGGGCTCCTTCCACTAACCCCTGACTGTTTCCTCACATGTCCGGACCTCTCTTCAACTGCATTGCTGTCTAGAGCCCAGAATAGACTAATGTAAGTAAATCAGATTTTTAAAAATTCTTTTAGGATTATATCCAGATAAGCTAGATGTTGATCTCTAATTCTGGAAATCTTAGCCTTAAAAAACATTTTTCTCTAAAAATCTATCATTTCAGAATTTATTTTTACATGTATGAATTGTTAAAAGATTGGGTAAGAGGAAGCCATTTGTCTGGATTTTTCTATATACAGTAACTCATGACTCCCCGAGCCCCAGGCCTACAGACCAATATCAGTCTGTTGCCTGGTTTTGTTTTGTTTTGTTTTGTTTTTTCTTTAAAGACACATTTACTCAGGATCATCACCAGACCATTTAACAGTCAACAGCATGTGTGCAAACAAAATACAGCTATGATATTGGTCCGTGGCCTGTTAGGAACTGGGCCTCACAGCAGGAGGTGAGTGTCAGGCAAGCCAGCAAAGCTTCATCTGTACATACAGCCACTCCCCATCATTGGCATGCTGCACATCGCTGGCATTACTGCCTGACCTCTGCCTCCTGTTAGATCAGCAGCCACATTAGATTCTCAGAGGAGCAGGAACCCTGCTGTGAACTGCACGTGCGAGGGATCTGGGTTGCGCACTCATTACTTGAATCCAATGCCTGATCTGGGATGGAGCTCAGGCTGTGTTGGGGAGAGGCTGCAAATACAGATTATCATTAGCGGAGTGGTTTGACTGCATAGAAACCATAATAAATCAATTGCTTGCGACTCATATCAAAACCCTATCAGTGAGTGGCATGTGACAGTTAAGCTGCATCTGGCGGCAGGCTATAAGGCCATCCCCTCTCCCCCAGCCCCTGTGGTCTGTGGACAAATTGTCCCATGAGCTGGTCCCTGGTGCCAAAAATGTTGGGGACCATTGCTCTAACTGGTATCATGGACACAGCTTATTTGAGTAACCCTGCAGTAGATTTTTGCTTGTTTGTTTTCTTCTGCTTTTAACATATCAGAAATCTAATCATATCTACTCTGGAAAAATGAATCAAAATTCAGATATTTGAGGTGGCATAACTTTTGGCTGCAAGTCTTAAGGGAATGCCCAGTTGATATACATGGATTTGTTGGAGAAGGAGAGCCTAGTATAGAAATTATTTGATTTTATACAACTGTGTATAACCATTTTGGATTAATGTGATGAACTCTTAGCATTTAAGAGATATTCTGTAAATGTTGATTTGCAATAGTCATCGCTGATGTCATCTTTAAATTGCTGTCTGAATTGTCTCCAGTTTCTCAGCAGTGCTTTCTCCTTTCACAGGGCCTCCCACTAATGTAACTTCAGCAGTTGAGATGGGACTACTGTTTTATATTTTTTCTGTTTCAACAACTAGGAATAGTAAAGAAATTCATCTTGGTGACTTAAGGTCATCCTTATAAACCACAAATGTGCTCTGCCATGTATATAGATCATGTGATGATACCACCAGAGCTGTTAACATTTGGTTTCAATTCTCTCTATGAAGACTATTTTGTGTTTTAAGTAGATATGATTTCTCCCCCCCCCCCATCCCCATCTTTAGTGTTAGCCTTTGTAGCTAGTTTTTGGTTGTTGGATCTGACAATCTTACTCTGGAAATGTCTTTTCCATTACTGGATAACTCTGCAGTTTATTTTTGTGTTGTAGTTGGTTTATTTGTATGTTGCTAACTTTGGAGCTCTCTTGTTCCCTTTCAGAGAGTTCATGAAATGAGCTCTGAGAGCCTGGACAGCTGAAACATGCTGCCATGTTTGTTGCCCTCCACCATTTTTAATTTTATAGCTAGCTGCTGCTCTTGTAATATACATTGTTATGCTCTAGTGTTCCATTAACATGTAAAGCATACACTAATTACCAGCATTGGCGGGGGAGATAATTTGTTTTATTCGTACCCTTAGAGATAGCCCAACCATTTCTCGTATACTTGACCTTTAATGTCCAAGGAATTAAAACGTTTGATTAGTGCTATTAGAAGGAACACATGATTTAAGAAAAGATGTGTCTCTTCTGAGAAAGATTGTGAGCGTATCCCATTATGCTAATCTTCCTGCAGATAAGTATCTTTAGAATCTAAAAAGAGCAAGCCAATTTTTTAATCTAATTGTCTATTAGTAGCAAGTTGTATCATTAGTGTACTCTTTGTTGTAGTCACTTTTGTTTTTTGATAAGTTAAAAATTAAGAGAAAGGAAAAACTAATTATTTATTATTTTAACTTAAAATGGCAGAAACCAATGGGGATTTTTGCTTTGGACTGCCAGATGTGCTGTGAAAATAAGATTTTCTAACTTCAATTATATATCTCATAACTCATAACCAAAAAAAAGACTACCCTACCTTTACCCTCTTCCTAGTTATTTTCCAGTTTTTTTCTTTGCACTTGAAGTCAAATTCTTGGAATTTTTATGACCACTCCTTTTATTCCCTCTGAAATAAATTTCATTTTTTGAATACGTAGTATTTCAATTTTGTTTAAAAATGATATATGTATATATTAATATAAATTACACGGTATTAAGTGAAGTTGCCTTTTTCCCCCAGTCCCATCACATCACCCAATTCTCATTGCATCCCACCACCAACGCAGTCACATAGGCAACTGCTGTTTTTAATGTCCTGGTGTTCCTGCAGGGTTTCTGTATACATGTAAAGCAAATACGAATATAGATGTGATCTCTGCCTTTTTCTACGTAAAAGTAATGAATATTATTCTACAGTTCTCACTTCCTGCTCTTTTTACTTTTCTTTCACACATCTTTATTAGCACACAGATCCTCATTTTTTGTGACAACCACATTCTATTTTGTTGTTCATACCTTGAGTCAAATTTAATGACCATTCCAATTTGTTGAAGCTCCACTACCAGGCCTCATTCTTCTCTACCTTTGTCTATCGAGGGTACTTGTCTCTTCTCAGTGCCTGTGTCACTACCCTTTAGGCTTTAACACCAAGACTTGCCCTGTTACCGTGTACATACATGCAAAATTGTAGAAAGAGGTATATCAGTAGAGAACCATCACCTTCCCAAGCAGATAAATGGAGGACGAAGGAGACTACCTTCTATATCACGTCTTCACTGTGTGTAGAGCTCCAACCTTCTAAACCATACACATTTTTAGTATTTGTACTGTCTACATTCTACCTCTTACCCAAAACAAATGCTGACCTTATTGTAGTCGGGCAGTCTTATGTTTTAACTATCTTGTTCTCTACAGAGACCGATAGATAGTTATTTAAATGTTTATTACATAAATACATATACCGCTCTCTCTGGCCGCTTCTTTATATTGGGGACTCTCTTTCTCCTAACGCCTAATTGAGCAGTTTTGAAAGCTTTCATATTGGTGGTTGATTCTTTCAGTGTTCCCACTTTCACTGCCCACAGAAGGTTCAGCTACACAGAATTTCAGCTGCTGCATTTGTGGATTATTTCCTACACCTGCATCATTTCATCTTCTCATTCAAGACTTTCAAATCTTCCTGTAGTATATCTGTGCTATATGTACTAGGTACCTTTATTAGATGTTAATCTTTGTAACAAAATGTTAGGAGATTTGTTTCATAGACAAAGAAACTTTAGAAGGATCAAACACCTAGTTACAGACACATAGCTAGTAATTACTAGATCTGTAACTTGGAATCACTGAGCTTGATTATTTCCTGGAATATCACACTGAAAATAGAATGCAAACATTAGGAGGTCTGATTTTTAATCTTGGTTCTGCTATGGTTGACTCTGGCATTGAGGTATTCACTATATCTGAGATTCATCATCCAGAAAAGAAGGAAGTTGGACTGGATTTATAAAGCTAGTTATGATTTTGGATGTAAACCTAGGATTGCTGACAGTGCAGTGGATTTCCGCACCCCCTCAAATTATATAATGCACTTTTGTCTTACTCAAAGTACTTCCATTCTGTTAAGGATAATTTTTGTCTCTTGATTAATTATTTTTAAACACCTATCCATAGTTGATTTTTTTAAATTACTACTTCTTTAAACCTTTAGGTACAACCTGGGAAGACATATGGGTTGGTTCATTGCATTCTAAATTTTTTCCTAAGTCTATAGCCATTGTATTTATTTTATACAATAGCTTTATAGTACTAATGCATTTTTAATTGTCACTGGAAAACCATTTTGATATTATAATGCTTTATAACATGATATATTCATTAGTAAAGAAATATAGTGAAAACTTCCTAATAGTCTACATTTTATCTCTGAGTATTCATATTCATTTATTTAAGTATTTGAGTTTTTAATACACATCCTAAGTAGAGTCTGATTTTCTACTTTGGATATGCTCTGTATAAAGGTGGCTTTTCTAGCCTACATTATCTTTTTAATAAAAACGAGCTAATACCTTATTGGATAAGTATATCAATTAAAAAGGATAGTTTTCTTTTGTAATTTAAAGGTAATTAATTAGCATAAAGCATAAAAATGAAGTACTACTTTTTCAATTGTTACTTACCCAATTTGGACTATATAGAACTATTTCAGGAGATTTACTTAAAATATTTTATGCAAAATATTTCAATTTATTTTTTTCTTCTTGTTGCAGGAGCTAGAGTTAATGCCAAAGACAGCAAATGGTTGACACCTTTACACAGAGCAGTTGCATCTTGTAGTGAGGTATGAAATTTCTCTTAGTACATATGTTGTATATAAAAACATTGAGTAGGCTTGCGTATGAGCCCACATACAAATTTTGTGTTTTTGAAAGAAGGAACAGCAACTGAAAATGGAGAGTCTGAATTAGTGGAAAGTAGAAAACGTACTTCCTATAAGAGAGAAATTATTTTTCTATCTCTTAAAACCCTCCTCAGAGCTTTTCTCTCCTGGTTCACAGTAGTGTAATAGACGTGTTGCAAATGTTCTGATGACTGTGACCCAGTAGTCTTAGCAGTGCATAACGATGATGGAAATGTTGCTTAGGGAAACACTGGGATTAGTTTCAAAACATTACTTGAGCTACCATTTTACCAATTCAAAATATGTAACCTGAAAGTGTTTTGGTGTCTTATGAGGAAGAATAGTTCCTGCTTATTTGCAACCTTATATATTGTTTGCTCTTCCAAATAACTGACATTTTTGGAGAACATTCTTTTTATAGTTTCCATATTCTCTAGTCCTCATGACATCCTTATAGGATAAATATTTTAAGGAAACTGTTAAGTAATGATTTACCAGAAACCACTTGACTCTTTGAGTAGCAGAAATGGGACAAAACTTGGACCCTCTTTTTTCCTGTCATTTATTCCTTTCTAGAATGTATTGGGTGCTTTCAAAAATTCATTGTGCCCAAAGCACCCCTTTTACCTATCTTATGGTAGTTGATGCTTATTGAAATTAAAGAAAAATAATTTAAAATATAAAAGTGTGTGATTATATAAATTAATGTTAATCCAGTGTTTCTTTAGTTACTAAAATTGTGAGAGATAAGGAAATGTTGCTGTTGCTCCTGCTCCCCTTCATGGGACAAGGAAAGGAAACTACTGCCTCAGGAGGGTGTTTCTTCAAGAGAAACTGGGGAACTCCTGCCTCTTCATTCTCCTTTGTATTCCTCATTTTAAACGACATCATGAACCCAGAATAAGAGGCTGGGCAGGTGAAGAGAAGTCGGGGGAAAGTGCCAGGGAATGATTACAAGCCCTGCAGTGTGACAGAGACAGTCTGTTAGCTGTAGCCTTCTAGTTGGGAGAAGGAGAGAGGGAACAGTGCGTATACTTGAGAACACACTGTAACTCAGACCTGGGCCCTTGGTGTGCTGCAGCTGATGAGCTATGGAACTTGGGTTTGGAGAAACTGGCTTCAGTTATATCTTGTCACTTTCTAGCTGTGTGATCTTGAGCAAATCTGAAAACTGTCTTGAAAACTAAGATATATTAACTAAAACACTTTAAATTCTGAAATTTCATGGTAATGTTAAGGTTGTGGTTAGCTCTCTTATAAGGAAATTATTTTAAATTCAGTTAAAGCCCTGGTCAGGTAGCTCACTGGTTGGAGCATTGTCCTATACACCAAAAGGTTGTGGGTTCAATTCTGGTCTGGGCATATACCTAGGTTGCAGGTTTAATCCCAGGTTGGGGTGTGTACAGGAGTCAACTGATCACTGCCCCCGCCCATCTTCCCTCTTCCCCCACCCCCTTCCTTCCTCCCTCTCTAAAATCAACAAACATATTCTCGGGTGAGGATTAAAAAAAATTAAAGGCAGTTAAGGAAAAAGTAAACACTACCATCATTGCAGTCCATTAACAAGATAGTCATACCTATCTGCTTCTTGATATAACTCTTGGGAATATGACTGTTAAAATTAGTGGAGTATTGCCCCGGCCTGGTGAACTGGCTGGAGCATCGTCCCATGCACCAAAAGGTTGTGGATTCGATTCCTGATCAGGGCACGTACCTAGGTTATAGATTCAGTTGCCAGTCAGGGTGCATACGGGAGGTAACTGGTCGGTTTCTCTCTCTCTCAAATCAATTAAAAAAATCCTCAGGTGAGGATAAAATAAAATTAGTGGAGTTTTGCCAAATTAAATCATCAGAAAGAACACTTTGTTTCCAGTGATTGTAAAGCAGACCAAAAAATCCTTAAAAGATTTTCTTTAATTATTTTAATTAATGTTAGAGGAAGATTGTAGGTTCCACCCAAAGACTTGACTGACTACTGATTTTCAAAAATTATGTATTGTGTTTGCCAAAAGTCCATTTAGTTTTTTCCATGAAATAAGACATTTTTCATTTTGAACAACTTTATTTTTTTAATATATTTTATTGATTATACTGTTACAGTTGTCCTTTTTTTTCCCCTTTTATTCCCCCTCTACCCTGTACCCTACCCCCCACCAACATCCCCCGCCCACCTTAGTTCATGTTCATGGGTCATACATATAAGATCTTTGGCTTCTCTATTTCCCATACTATTAACTTCCCCCTGTCTATTTTGTACCTACCATTTATGCTTCTCATTCCCTGCACCTTCCCCCCATTCCCTCCCCTTACCTTCCCCACTGAAAACCCTCCATGAGATCTCCATTTCTGTGATTCTGTTCCTATTCTAGTTGTTTGCTTAGTTTGTTTTTGTTTTTTAGATTTAGTTGATAGTTATGAGTTCGTTGTCTTTTTTTTTAAGATTTTATTTATTATTAGAGAGGGGAAGGGAGAGAGAAAGAAACATCAGTGTGTGGTTGCCTCTCAGGCACCCCCCCACTGAGGGCCTGGCCTGCGACCCAAGCACGCGCCCTGACTGGGAATCGAACCAGCGACCCCCCAGTTCACAAGCCAGTGCTCAATCCACTGAGCCACACCAGCCAGGGCGAGTTCATTGTCATTTTACTATTCATAGTTTTGATCATCTTTTTCTTAGATAAGTGCCTTTAACATTTCCTGTAATAAGGGCTAGGTAATGATGAACTCCTTTAACTTGACCTTATCTGGGAAATACTTTATCTGCCCTTCCATTCTAAATGATAGCTTTGCTGGATAGAGTAACCTTGGATGTAGGTCCTTGCCTTTCATGACTTCAAATACTTCTTTCCAGCCCCTTCTTGCCTGTAAAGTTTCTTTTAAGAAATCAGCTGACAGTCTTTAGGGAACTCCTTTGTAGGTAACTGTCTCCTTTTCTCTTGCTGAAGATTCTCTCCTTATCTTTAATCTTGGGTAACTTGATTATGATGTGCCTTGGGGTGTGCTTCCTTGGGTCCAACTTTTTGGGGATTTTTTGAGCTTCCTGAACTTGCATGTCTATTTCCTTCACCAGATTAGGGAAGTTTTCCTTCATTATCTTTTCACATAAGTTTCCAATTTCTTGCTCTTCCACTTCTCCTTCTGGCACCCCTATGCTTCGGATGTTGGAATGTTTAAAGTTGTCCCAGAGGTTCCTAAGACACTCCTCTTTTTTTTGAATTCTTGTTTCTTCATTGTGTTCTGATTGAATGTTTATTTTTTTCCTTCTCTAAATTGTTGATTTGAGACTTGGTTTCCTTCCCATCACTGTTGGTTCCCTGTACATTTGCCTTTATTTCACTTTTCATAGCCTTCACTTATTCCTCTATTTTGCGACCATACTTAACCATTTCTGTGGGCATCCTGATTACCAGTGTTTTGAACTCTGCATTTGATAGGTTGACTATCTCTTTATAACTTAGTTCTATTTTTGGAGCTTTGATCTGTTCTTTCATTTGGGCCATTTTTTTTTTTGTCTCTGCGCACCTGTTAAGTAATAAAGGGAGGAGCCTTAAGTATTAACCAGGGAGAGGCAGCTCATGTGCTGCGTTATGGCGCTGTATATGGGGGGTGGGTCCAAGAGGAAACAATGCCACTTGCTCAGCTCTTGGCTGGCTTTCAGTCACTTCCCCCCCTACCCACAAGCAAATTGGTTCCTTCTGGTGCTGATTTCCAGGTGGGTGGGTTTGTGTATGTCACAGGTGGCAAACACAAGGCCCATGGGCTAAATCCAGCCCTCCACCTTGTTTTATCCAGCCTGGCACCTTGTTTCTACCCGGGGGCAGCTGAGCTCCTTGCCCCTAGTTAAGGAGTAGTTACATTTATACAGTCCTAAAATTACATTTGGCCCTTTAAAGGTAGCCTCAAGGCTGATTCAGCCCCCAGTGAAAATGAGTTTGACACCCCTGGTGTACATTCTAGGACCCTGTGGTTCTCTCCAATGAACTCTCCTGTGAGGCTGGGAGTTTCTCCTGCCATCACAACCCCCACAGGTTTTTATAGTCAGAGGTTTTGAGGCTTTATTAAGTGGCGCTGGAACCCCGGGTTGTGTGGTCTGTTCACTCTCCCCAATTATTCCTCCCGGTTTATCCACATGCAAATATGGGACCACCTGCTCCTCCAGCCACTGCCTTGCTGCAAGTCGTCTCCACCTCTCCTACTGGTCTGGATGAATGTTTCTTCTTTAACCTCTTGGTTGTCGGACTTCCATACAGTTGATTTTCTGGCAGTTCTGGTTATTTTTTTATTTTGAGTTTATTCTTGTCCTTTTGGTGGAGCAAGGAGGCGAGGTGTATCTGCCTACACCTCCATCTTGGCCAAAAGTCCCCTCCACCAACAACTTTATTGATATGGATGTTTTGAGTATGTCGGCTATCTCCCGTGTGGTGTAATGTTGATTATTCTCAGTTAATGTCTCGATTTGATTGCTCAAATACAACTGGTCTATCTGACCATTGGAGCATCATTCAGCTTTTGGGAAAGAGCTATAAAATGTGACCATTTCATAAAAATAAAACTTGTGTAAACCCTGAGGGTCATTTTTCTTTTAAAAAGAACATCTCAAAATTAGCAAAACTGCTAGGAAACCTAGTCAAGATTATCAATTTCACCAATGTTCTCTTAGTTATTCATATTTTATCCTGAGAGCAAAAGAGAGCTCATACTTCTTTCATTCAATAGAAAACATCACCACAGAGGAATATGTAAAAGGAAAAATTTTAGGTAGCTTTTAGTTTATGTTTTTGAGGTACTATGAGAGAAGTAAGCCCTACAAAAGACGATTGGAGTAACTATTTCCTTAATCCTCTTAAGGAAATGTATAGCTAACACCATTGTGGATGCGTAGTAGAGGAGTTAGTTTAATGCATACAGTGAATGCCTAGGGCTGAATGCCCTCACTGGACCTGGGTTGAGAAAGACTGCTTCAGGTTAAATATCCCAAGCTCCTCAGCTCTCCTTTAGTGACATAGTTTCCACACACCTGCTCTTATTGGCTGGCAGCCTCAGCTTGTCTACACAACTGATTGTGACTGTCATTCTTAAGTATAGCATACAATTCATCTCTCTTTTAGTGTGAAGTATTCTGAATAAATTGATTCTGAGTATAAGGGCTTTTGCGTGTGTGGTTTGTTTGTTCGTTGTTTTTTTTTAATAAGCTACATCACATTACTGGTTCCTCTGGAGGATAGACTTTTTTTTTTAACCTAACTTCAGGAATTACATACTGATTCTATCAAGATAACTGAGTTTATTATCATGCGAGATACTAGCAGTCCATCCAAGCATTGTGTTTATTTGCAAATTTGTTTGCTTTTCTTTTTCCTGTACCTGGCCTGGTGACCCAGTATATCAGATCAGTGGTAAAATTGCTTAAAAGGTAGAGCGCAAGACAACTGCTGCTGTAGGGACTATTTTAGATTGACCCCCAAACCATGAATGCTCTTTAGATACAATTATTTAACCTGTTGTCATCACCCCACATTTAATAACCTTATTTAAATCGATGTCATAGGATACTTACTTAGCTAGGTTTTTCTTTTCATTTTTGTTTTTTAAAGTCAAAGCACACTTTGACAACATTAGTGAAACCATGTATATGCCTTTGATTACCCCTCCATTACTTTCTAAATGCTTATAATGTACTGATAATATGATCCAGAATTTTACTGGGATTTGACATCAGGCACATTGGTTTATAATATTCAGAAATTCACCTGGTTTGTTTTATATCTCCAGTCTAAAGAGATTTCTTTAGTTTTTTTTCTGAATTTTCAAAAATCACTACTATTGTGACCTGATATGTATAATTCCAAGTAGTAAATGGTGACTATATTAGTCAGCCTGGGCTGCCCTAACAAAATACCGAAGCCTGGGTGGCTTAGACAACAGAAATGCATTTTCTCAGTCTGGAAGACTAGAAGTCCCAGGTCACGATCCATCAGGGTCAGTTTCTGGTGGGGGCTCTGTTCCTGGCTTGCAGACTGCCGCCTTTTCGTGGTGTCTTCTCATGGTAGAGAAAGATGGAGGCAGGAAAATCAATCTCTCCCTCCCTCCCTCCTTTACTCCCTCCTCCCTCCCTCCCTCTCAGCTATCAGTTCTGTCGGGTCCCTCCCTTATGATCTCTCCAAGTACAGTCACATTGGAGGTTAGGGTTTCAACATATAAATTGTGAGGTGACACAGTTCACACAGTTCAGTCCTAAGCATTGGACCCAGGGTTCACACTTTGATCTTTCTTGATTCTAGAGGCTTAGCCACTGTGTTTACAGCCTTCCTTAGGTGCCATCTTACCTACCCTCACCTACCATAACTGGATTGATTCTTGCTTTTCAGTGAAAAAAAAATAGTTATGATTTTTTTGGTATCGCTAGTGGGACATAAATATTCTCCAGGCTTTTCAGAAGCTTTAATGTATGCATTATGAATTCCAGAGTGGGAATGAATAAGGCAAGCCTGGCATCTGCAGTATGCTATATTTGCCCAATTTATCCTATTATAAATTCTTTATTTTGTTTTTTAAATTATTTTATCACACATCTTTAACATACCTACGGATATTTCTCAGTATAGTGTTAGTTTTATCTCCCAAGTAATTGTACAATATACTCGTAAGGATGAGGATGGAGAATCCTGATACTGTTTGTACCTAGTTCTCCATCATTCTGAGAATACATAGGGAATATATCTTCCTCTGTGTGTCCTTTTCCACATTCCTTTTTAAAATTGAAGTATAATTTACAGTGAAATGCCCAGATTTTAAGTGTGTTTTCTTGAATTTTGGCAAACATATACACACCCACGTGATCTTTTCCCCATTTAAGATAAAGGTTTCTGTCCCTCCAACAAGTTTCCTCATGTCCCTCCCTGTTCAGTTAGTTCTCCTGTTCCCAGCGGCAATCCATATTCTGCTTTCTCTCACCATAGAGTAGTTCTGCCTGTTCTAGAAGTTTATAGAAATGGAATCATACAGTGTGTGCTCTTGTGTCTTGACTTAAATTCAACATCACATTTTTGAGATTCATTCATATTATTGTGTGTATTAATGGTTCATTCCTTTTATTGCTGAGCAGTATTTCATTATATGAATGTGCAGCAGCTTGTTTATTCATTTTGTTGGACATTTGTGTTTCTGGTTTTTGGCTGTTACGAATAAATCTATAAATGTTCTTACATGGGTCTTTTGAAATTTCTCTTGAATAAATATGTAACTGGAGCAGAATTTTGAGATCATAGGGTAGGTCTCAATATATATCTTTGAGCTGGCTGATTTCCTTTCACACTGATTACTGGACATCTATCCAATCTTTTGCCATACCTGTTAAATACTTGTGCTGTTTCCCGTATTTGAAATAGTTTTGATTGCCTTTGATTTCAGAGGCTTAAAAAGCTATATGTGAATCACAAATAATAGTATTTTGCTTATCCTTCCTTGCTACTTTGCATATTTATACACTTTTGAACACTTAATACACTTAATGTACCTTTTTTTTTTTTTTTTGCTGTATAGCAGACTTAAGACAAGTATTGGGCAGGTGATATATCCCCTCTTTACAGCTAAGAAAATGGAGAGTTAGTTTAACAAGACTTGGGATGATTTTATTCTGATTCTGGTCCATTTCATATCTATAGCTTGTCATTCATATTCCAAAGATAGGATTATTACTCTAAGGAGAAAATTGTTTTTTTTTAGTTCTGATTATGTTGTTTAATGTTGGTGGCATACTGGATTTCTTACGATCTTACCATGAGATGTGTTGTAAAATTTTCCTTGTGCTTCTAGGAGGCAAATCCCTTTGAACAGTGAACTCTTAAATTGCTGTGTCAACACCAACTGTACTGTCAGGCAGCATCACAGCAAAGACTCTGTCTCTGTCTCTGTCACTCTCTCTCTGTCTCTGTCACTCTCTTTCTGTCTCTGTCTCTCTCTGTCTATGTCTCTCTCTGTCTCTGTCACTCTGTCTCTGTCACTCTCTCTCTCTGTCTCTCTGTCTCTGTCACTCTCTGTCTCTGTCTCTCTCTAAGAAACTAGATCCTGATGATCTTTTACTTGGTAAAATATTAGCATGTATAGTACTTTAGGACATAGTTTTAAAGTGTTAAATATTTAATGGCAAAGCAATAAATCTC
Source organism: Desmodus rotundus (assembly GCF_022682495.2). Taxonomy (NCBI): domain Eukaryota; kingdom Metazoa; phylum Chordata; class Mammalia; order Chiroptera; family Phyllostomidae; genus Desmodus; species Desmodus rotundus. The sequence goes on along the minus strand of NC_071394.1, from coordinate 108,595,534 downwards.
CTTAAAACTGTTGAAAGTACAAATTAATTTTATCTCACCATCTAGAAAAACAAGATATGATTGTTTTTGAAGAATATTTGTTAATATTTCTTCTTGCACATTTTGTTACAGATTGTTTTGCGTTTAATTGGAGGATAGAAAAGGGAAATTTTTTATATTAATGCAGTTTGTATGGCTCTAAGTACTGCTTTTAGTTAAAAATATTTTGGGTTTTTTGGGTAAATTTCTAATTTTTTATAACAGATTCTACCAGGACTGTTTTTATTTAATCAGTAAATTTTATTTCCTTATATAAATAAAACTTCTAAAACTGTTCATTCATTTGTCTTTTATAACTCTTCATGTGTTTAGGAAGCAGTTCAGGTACTTCTGAAGCATTCTGCAGATGTTAATGCTCGAGACAAAAATTGGCAAACCCCTTTACACGTAGCTGCTGCTAATAAAGCCGTAAAGTGTGCTGAAGCTTTGGTACCTCTTCTGAGTAATGTAAACGTGTCTGATCGAGCAGGGAGAACTGCATTACATCATGCAGCTTTCAGTGGACATGGGGAGGTAGGTGATACTCAATTAGACCAGCAATTTTCAACCTTTTTCATCTCATGACACAAATGACTAATTATATACTAAAATTCTGCGGCACTCCAAAAAATTATATTTTTTGCCGATCTGATCCCCCCAAAATAGGTATAATTGTGACTTATTCACACAGGACAGCTATTGTGTTGACTGTTGTCATTTTTTAATTTGATAGTCTGAGGGAAAAGAGATCAGTGCCTCTGACTAAATAGTCAGGTATTGCGTGTTTTAAAAATTCTTGTCGCACACCCATTGAAAATCACTGAGTTAGACAGGGATTCTCCCTGTGTCTTCCCACTCCCTCACACCAATTATTAAGGAACTTTCCTTTTTAAGCCGTTATTACTTCATGATAAAAACAAGCAAAAATATATATCTTGCTAATTTAGTCTAATTTTACTGTGCAAGCCCTTGAAACTTCTTTCATAATTTATATAACTTTCTCAAATTTAGAAATTAATTTATCAGATACAAACCATGTTCTACTTAGTCGACCTAGGAAGACAAAGAAGAACACTGTCAACTATAACACAATGTGAAAACTGTGTTTTGCCATTGTAAAAATAATTTAGAGAGACAGAGCAGTTATTGTCCTCCCAGAAACATAGTAGCAAAAAGGCAGGGGGAATTTAGAGTACATTTTTTTACAGTTTATTCTTTGGTGACAGACCATCAGAAGAAAACAATTTAAGAAAATAAGTATTTAATTATACAACAAGCATTATCTAATGTTAGGTGTTACAGCAAAGAGTAGGGTTTATGTGTACATAGAACACTTAGAAAAGAACGAAACACAGAATTAGAAGGACCTGTGAAGCCAGCTTGTTCATTCCAGTCCTTCATTTTTATTGTAAGTGTAGAAACTAAAAGAGGTAAAGTGACATCCCCAAGATTCTCTGGCTGAGAGCTAATGGCTGCAGTGTTATTTGCACTATCCCTCTCTGCCTGTGCGACAAAGAATTCTTGCTTCCACTGCAGTTAAGATCAGAAGGTGCGTCCCTTTTAGAAATCTGGAATGCCCTTTTCATTGAGGAAACAATAGAAAATGTGGTTAGGCATAATAGAAATACTGTTTTCGGCACATGATAAGGTAAGCAGACGGTGCAGTGATGTTCAGGACTAATTATATTATGGACAGCACACTTGTGCCTGAATTAAATTTAAGGCATTTCTGGAATGAGAATGTGCTTTGCATTTTAATAATACTTTGGGCTATAAAAAATGAATAAAACCTGTTTTTAAGTATTTCATCTTAAACTTTCCAGATTTGTACTTGGTTATTTGTAAAATCCCAGGACACAAAGTGGCATCTTTAAAAGATACTGATGTCTGACTTCAGTTAACAACCACAGTGAGCCCTTTTTCGTATTTTACCCTGGTATTTATTGAATTAAGTTAAAAGGTCTTCAGCATTTTATAGCTCCTTTATATAAATACAGAAATTCAGTACCAGAGATTGAAATGAGTATTCTTCACAAGTGATATTTATGAACAGTTGTACTTCTGAATTTTGATTGCTGTTTATTGTACTTCCAGATGGTCAAACTACTCCTGTCTAGAGGTGCCAATATTAATGCTTTTGACAAGAAAGATAGACGTGCCATCCATTGGGCAGCTTATATGGGTATGTACTTTTTAAATTTGTTGTTGTTTACCTTATGTATTCAGGAAAAGTTGTGCATTTGCGTTCTTGCACTTGGTGTCACATCTGTCTTTTAGCTCTTGCACTTGGTGCCATATCTGAGTTTATTGCCCAAGCGGAACCAGCCTAGTAGTGGGGTGGTTTGTCAGAGCAGGAGGGCATGGGTTCATTTCTCCTAAGAGCTGTTTGAAATTAATTCTGTTTACCTTTAATGGGATAAACATCCTAGATGCAAGCCTGGAATACATAATATAGATTAGTGTTTCGTAAAAGCCTATTCTCCTACCCATCCTTGTTTTTATGGGAATATTAAGGTAGCAGGTATGAAAATACATTAGGAAGCCTATTATTTTGGGCCAAATAATGGGTTAAATAGGCACCAACATAATTTCACAGAAAGAGACTGAGGCTTACAGTATAGGCTTTTCTGCTGTAACATGATACATGTGTTTTGGGGAAAATCTCAGGATCTTTAAAATTGTACTCTAAAACTAACTGAGCTCATGGGAAAATATTCATGGGGCAGACCACCCAAAACCTATGCAACTTTTGGTTCTTGAGGTAACTTGGACAGCCAGGGAGGAAGCAGATCACTTTACCTCAGGGTATTTTAAAATGCACAAAAAGAGTAGAGTAGAGATACTGTCTTGTAGGTGAAAGGAGATCTCTAATCATGGAGGTAGAAGTACAGTCTGCCACAAAACCTTACAAGTCCTGCAAGACCAGGGTTGTACCTCTGGAAGCCATGGGTACAGGCTTTCATTTTTCAGGTTTCTTAAAATAGAGCTGAGAGCATTCCTCTGTTGGCAGCCATGGAGTTCAGGGCTTTTTCTCTTCCCCCCCAGATAGTGTCTCTCATTCTGCTTCTGCTTTTCTGACTCCTCTAGCTTTGGAAAAATCATGTATGGACTGACATACCTTCTATATAACACTGCTATTCCCTGATGTCCCACTCAGAGATAACCTGATTACAAAGACAGCAAGCTGGCTACCTTTCTTATAGGCGTAGCTTATCCTCATTACTCCCTGCTCTAGGCTTGGTCTTTTTCAATATCTCATTTAAAAGTAACAGATTAAAGGAAGAGTCTGTGAAAAAACATTAATTTTAAAAACTGTAAAATTTTAAAATGGGATAATATAAGAAAACAAATTACCTTAAACCAATTACCATTAAGCTCAAGGTCTAGAAAAATCCTCTGCCTGTATTAGAAATAACCAAAAGCAGTAGATCCATCTTAAATTACAAACCTGACCATTAGTATGGGTGTAAAGGAAGATAAAAAATGAAGGCGAATATTGTTGTCAGCTGGTCCCTATTTTGAAAACCAAAAGCTGAAAATCATGATCTCTTGGTATTTTTCTCATACCAAAGATTTGTACCTCTAGTTATGTAATGGGCGATTTTGTTCTGTTAATTGAAGGTGTACATCGAGAAGGAGGTCTCCTATGGCATCCTAACATTACCTCCTCATTGCCTGTAGATTCCCTCTAAAATGGAACTCCCAAAATAGTTTGGGGTGTGTATCTCATGTGCCTTCAGAAGGCTTTGTTTTCCTTGATCCACTAAGTGTCACTTTTCAGGCCACTTGTGGATTGAAAAATACTCTGTGTTTCTTGGACCTCACTGTCCATTTAATTTTTGAGCATAAACATTAAGAAATAATTCTTCTTTAATTCTTCATAATTCTCCTTTCCTTGTCTTTTCCTTCCTTTGAGCATGGAAAGAGAGGGGTATTGACGCCTAGCTTCTAAAACTATTCAGCTGTTCTAGGCATTCAGGATTGAAGAGAACTAAACATATATGAAAGTAGGAAGCTCTCGACTGGCCTAGTAGACAAGCCTTAAATCCAGGTCATTGTCACCTCTAGGTTATATTCAGAGAATCTGTCGATATCATTATAAGAGACATTAGGATTACATGCAGTGATCTTATAATTTATTTCTCACAGGCTTCCTTATTTGCCCTGGCCTTCCTACCCCCAGTCAACACTTCCTTACTTTTCTGTTAGGCTCTACTCTTATCTTTATGCTGTTATTGAATTCTCTGTCAGTGTTCTCCAGTCCCACCTCTGTCCTCAGAATGAATTGATCATTTCCTACTCCATACCCCATTTTTGCTCCTACCATGAATCTTATTTACAAGCCCTTTTACACATTTCATCTTTTCTATTGCTTTCATCACTTTTAGTAATATCCAACCAGTTCTACCTCAGGTCACCAAGATGACTTTGACATAGAAGGTATTGAATAAGTATTAATTACCTTAATTAGCAATTCATTACATTATTTCTTCTTGAAGCAATGCATAATTTGAGTGGATTTGAAATGGCATTTTTTTCCTCCTTCCTTTCCTTTCCATAAAAACGTATAAATTGTAAACATAGCTAATTTTACTTTTCTTATACATTCATGAATGAGAGAAAAATGTAGGAAATTTTCAAAATTCCTGAAGTATAGTGATTACATTTATCAAATTCATATGGCAGAGATACAACTTTTTAAGCTTACTGTCTACTTATTTTTAGATAGGGGAAGGGAGGGAGAAGGATGGAGAGAAACATTGATGTGTGAGAGAAACATTCATTGGTTGCCTCTCGCATGGCCACAAATGGGGACCTGTCTCGAAACCCAGGCATGTGCCCTGACAGGGAGTTGAACAGGTGGCCTTTCAGTTTGCAGGCCAGCATGTTCAATCCACTAAGCTACACCAGCTAGGGCAGCAGAGATGTAATTTTTTTGAAAAGATGTTAAGAAAAAGCCCTGGCTGATGTGGCTTAGTGGATTGAGCACCAGTCTGCGAACCAAAGGGTTACTGGTTCAATGCCCAGTTAGGACACATACCTGGGTTGCAGGCCAGGTCCCCAGTAAGGGGCGTGCGAAAGGCAACCATACATTGATGTTACTCTCCCTCTCTCCTTCCCTTCCTCTCTCTCAAAAAATAAATATTTTTTGAAAAAAAAGAAAGGATTTTTTTTTTTGACAACAGAATTGTGTATATCATGCATGTCAAATGGATGCCATCTTCAAAAATACATCTAGCCCTGGCTGGTGTGGCTCAGTGGATTGAGTGCCAGCCAGTGAACCATAAGTTCGCTGGTTTGATTTCCAGTCAAGGCACTTGCCTGGGTTGCTGGCCAGCTCCCCAGTAGGCGGCATGCAAGAGGCAACCATACATTGATATTTCCCTCTCTTTCTCCTTCCCTTCCCCTCCCTCTGAAAATAAATAAATAAAATCTTTAAAAATAAATAAAAATACATCTAGATGAATTAAATGAATTCGTCTAGTTCCATTGGTAGCATTCTATAAAATGACAAGAAAGACACATACCTGAAGGCACAGGGGTCACCTAGCTAGGACACTATCATTGATTTCACTCTAGAACTTTCTTTTTTCCTTTTAAATAAGTCCACCTACAAACTGGCTATGGCAAGGCCTCTTGTTAATGGTTTCAGTGGTCCACTAAAGGAATTCAACCATATTTCTGAAATAGGCTTAGATAAACATTGGGTTGGCCCAAAAGTTCATTTAAATTTTTCTGTAAAATGGCTTGTAGTAGTGCTTAGTTGTCTTTAACTTCATTTGAAACAATTTTGTTAGATTGTATTGTGACAGCTGCCCTATCAATGGGCATTTTTAAAAACAACAATACTGATGAATTTTTGTGCAGTACTTTTAATATTGGAGGTGGAAGAAAATAAGCAACATTTTTGGCGTATTTTGCTTTATTATTGCAGGGAAGGTAAAAATGCAACTGAAATGCAAAAAAAAAAAAGATTTGTGCAGTGTATTGAGAAGGTTCTGTGACTGATCAAACATGTCAGAAGTGGTTTGAAAAGTTTCTTGGTACTATTGACATTTTGACCAAATAATTCTTTGCTGTGAGTCTGTCTTATGAATGGAAGATGTTTGGCAGCGCCCCTGGCCTCTACCCACTAGAAACCAGTAGCGGGAGATAGCCGACATACTCAAATCGTGAAATCAATGAAGTTATTCTGAAAATGAAAAATGTGTCATTTTATAGAAAAAACTAAATGGACTTTTTGGTCAACCTAATACTTGTCAATTTTAACATTGTAAATTTGCCTGTGCATAAACCCCTTTTAAAATAGGGCTTATTAATGGGAGTTAAGACAGTTCATACTTCTGGTAACCTACCAATTTGTATGCACCGTTAATATGATCTGTGTCATTTACTTAGAATGATGTGTTCATTTTGAACAGTTTTTCCAGTCTGTTGTATCCTGGGCCTTCTAGTCTTAAACATCAAAAGAACTTAGTTTATTTTTGGCATATTTGTGAATGATATGCATTTGCCCAGTTTTAAGAACTGTGCTATGTTTGAGCCTCCTGGATGTTGTAAATCCTGGTTTTCACTGCATCGCAGCAAACCCAAGCAGCTGTCTTTCTAGAGCCATGGACCGGAAAGTAATGCGTAGTGAGGAATATTTTCTTCCAGTTAATGCTTTTATATGATGGTCCTATTTAATTTGGTACCTATTGGTTTGATGGGTATTCTTTTTTTTCCTAAAAATATTAATATTTCTTCTGCATATCGAGATGGGAAAAATAGGTGCAAGTATTCACTTTAATTGATAATTTATATATAAACATCTAAATCTACTTTACAATTTGTGCAAATTGTAGTATCCTGGCCTAATTTTGTGTTTGGAAGCTTCATTTTTATAGATATTAACTTAATATACTTCCCTGTGAAGGGATATAAAACATGAGATCATGAGCAGTTTATTTAATGTAACAAATAATTAATGAGTGCTTATTTTGTATATAGCAGCACTGTTCTCGACCCCATGGAATATAGTAAGAAGTACAACATAAGAGCATGTGATATTTGCCTTTGAAGATACATGTTTGAGGAGCTAATACATAAAAGCAATTAAAGAGTTAGTTAAAAAATGTCTCAGGTTTAAGAAACATCACAAGATATTATGCTTATTAGATTGTATTTATAGATACATGGTGCTTTTGAATTACAAGGCTTCTAGGGAAGAGAGATGGTTGGTCAGGGAAGATGGGAACTGACATGGGCCTTCAAGGATTACTGGTAGCAATGATTGAAAAGACACATCTGAGCGCAACATCCCACACAATGAAGGAATCGTGTGAACAAAGGCAGAGAGGTGGGGAAAATAACGGAAAAAGAAGACGGCACTGTATAACCTAATCTGATAAAATTTGAAAGGTTACAAAAGGAGAATAGTGATTCTCCCACCTTCCAGATACAACTTCCCCTGCTTGGCCTCCATGAGTGGTTGGGTGGGGCTTCAACTAGTTCTGACTAATTAATTAAAAGCACCGTTACCTCGGAGACTCTGCAGTCTATTGGCACCTTCTGGCACAGTGACCATCCACATTCAAGATGTCAGTTGAATAAACCTGGATCCTTGAACGACTGAATGGAGCCCTATTGCCAAGCTATTACAGTGTTAATGAGAAACAAAATGGTAATTATTTGCTAGAAACATTCAAAAAGCACACTAAAATCTACTTTACTCACTTAGATGTAGGAGTTGATCATTAACCCACAGTACATATAATCTAGCCTATCCTGGTTGATATAAGAGTGATTAACAAACTAAGTTGGTTAAGGAAATTTGGTAGAAATATTAGAGGAAAAGAGATTTTTAGCTACCTGTTCAAAAGACCTAACATTCTTGCCCTGACTGGTGTATGGCTCAGTGGATGGAACACTAGCCTGTGAACCTAAGAGTTGCCAGTTCGAATCCTGGTCAGGGCACATACCTGGGTTAGGGGCCAAGTCCCCAGATGGGGACATGTGAGAGGCAGCCTTATTGATGTTTCTCTCACACATCAGTGTTTCTCTCTCTTCCCCTTCCTTCCCCTCTTTCTAGAAATAAATAAATAGATGTTTTTTTAAAGCCTAATACTGTTACGATACAACCGCAGGTCACTCCCAGATTTCCAAATATAAGATTCCACTAAGGCAGAGAAACATAAACTAATGTCTTACAATTAGACATAGAAAGCTAACTTCAGAACTTGAAAAGGTATTAAAACAACCTTGAAAAATAACAAGGTCTAGGCAAAAGGAAGATTATAGATTGCAGATTTATCACTAGATAAAATAATTAAATATATTTTTACAGTTACTACCTCTGTCAACATTTATCAAAATTATCCTGAATTCTTATTTGTTTCTTCCATCCTCTCTGGATATAATGCAATTCATTGGTAACCTGTCATGCATTATCTAATTAATTTGCATTTTTACCTTTCTTTAAGATATGTACGATTACATATGATACTTTTCATATGCTTATCTGTTTTTTCCTTCATAAACACATTTTCAGGTCACATTGAAGTAGTGAAGTTACTTGTGGCACACGGAGCTGAAGTGACATGCAAGGATAAGAAGTCTTACACACCTCTTCATGCTGCCTCCTCCAGTGGAATGATCAGTGTAGTCAAGTACCTTCTAGATCTGGGAGTTGATGTATGTATATGGACTGAGCAGATAAAAGAGTGGATGGAGCACTTTATGTTTGTGATTTCATTGTTGGTGATTTCACTGTTATTTCAGATTTAAAAGATAATTTCATGTCATAATGTTTTTGTCTTTAACCAGATATTTATAGTCTTTTTACATAATATAGTGCACTAATACCTGATTAAGGCATGTAATTACTCAAAATATATTAAACGGTAAAATACATTTCAAAGGTGAATGATTGAGTGACGGAAGTTTTATTTCTCCATCATATTCCAGGCCCTGTAACCCCATTTCAGCTATGGAAACCAGCATATCAGACACAGTTGGATTACTTTTCCTAGGTGGCTAGGTTGTGGTTAGTCTTACTTGCCCACTTAGTCTAATATTCCCTTAAATGACTATTTAAGCATTACAGGATATTGGCAAAAGCTAGACAGGAAAACTAGAGGCACTTGCCCATCAACTGTAAGTGTTTGGTTAGGTTAGGAAGGGTTTGCTTTATCTGAATGTATGTGATTCCTGAATTGAGATAGCTAAGCTGTATCTGTAGCTTTTACAGGCCATTCTTTAAGCACATGTACTTTTCACCCAAGAGTGTCTTTACTCTTATATTAACTATAGTTCTGACAAACTCATCTGGTTCTTCAAAACACAGATTAAAAGCAAATTAGAAGGAGAGAGGGTGAGACTCTGCTAGAGGGAAGTGGTGTAGATCAAACAAACAAAAAGGAGGTGGATGGTAGTTTGGTTGGACAAAGAATGCACAGCAGAACCATAGAGCCGAATAGTCTCTTAATTTAAGGACTCTGTGAAGCACTTTGCCTAAAGCAAGCAGGTATTTACTAACAGTGTGGGGATCTTGAGAAGGTGAAAAAATCTAAACACACTGTTAGGCATCTTTTAGAATGCAAATGGATAATAATAGTTCTTCTAGCTCTGTATCTACAGTAACATAATACTTTGAAAGACCCCTGATCTAGATGGCTGAGGCAGTTGTGATTCTGATCACTGTTTCAAGTTCCTTTCTGGTACAGTTTTAAAACTTTATTTTATTGCAGTAAAATAACATTTGTTACACACTTTGAAATAAGTGGTCAGACTTAGAGCCACTTAGTGGTGTGTGGCCTCCAATTTCATGAGTTATTAGTTTCCTAGGTCTGCCATCATGACTTACCATAAAATGAGTGACTTTAAGCAAATTTAATGTCAAAGTTCTGGAGGCTCTGAGGGAGACTCTATTCCATGTCTTCCATCTTTTGGTGGTGAAATCTAGGTACTTTGACTAAAGTTACATGTTACTTTTTCACTTCCTCCAATTTCTGTTACCTGCTATCTGAAAAAAGAAAATAGTAAATAAAGTGATAAGTTGGGGCCAACTACAAGGTTTGAGGGCACAGTCTCCATACAAGACTACCTTTACTTCTGACCAAAAGTTTGGGGGGTTTCCAAAAACCACCTTCAGGTTCCATAATTCAGGAGAATCGCTCAACAAGCTCACTAAAAGCTGTTACACGCAGTTATGGTTCATTACACAGCTAAGATACAAATTAAGATCAGCTGAAAGAAGAGACTGGTAGGGCAGAGTCTAGGAGTATTCTAAACACAAACCTTCCATTGGCCTCTCCCCGTGGAGATAGGAGTCCTTACTCTGCCAGCATCAGTGTATAACAATGTGCCAACCAGGAAGACTCACCTGAGCTTCGTTTCCAGTGTTTCTGTTGGTGCCTTATTACACAGGCAGGATTGATTTATCAGTTGTCCACATGGTTGATTTCAATCTCTATGTCCGTTGATACCAAGGGAACCCAAGCCTGCACTAAATCACATGGTTGGTTTATATGGTGTGGCCATCCCTACCCTAAGACTTACTGGCTGTAGCCAGTCCTACTCTAAGATCCACTATAGCCGGCTCCCTCCCTAAAAAATGACACTCCTATTAGGTATGCTGTATATTATTACCTCCCAGAAGACAAGGTCCAAGTCCAGACATTTCTTTGGACAAAAGTCAAATTCTTTACTATACAAAAGTTGGGTAGACTTTTGCCCATTTTATATATTAGGAGAAAAAAGAAAAAACTTGAGTTACATGGATTATTTTTCAGTATTAAGCATATTTTTTAAGCCCATTCATTTTGGTAAAATGTCAACAAGTAAGACTGGAAAATACCTAGAGCCCAAGTTTGTTGCAAAAATGTATTAAAGAGAAAAAACGCCACTCATTTTTAAAATTCCTGATCTCTACTACATTACCAACTTTAATCTTTTGTCACTACAAACGAAAAGGCTAAGAATGTGCATGTTTTTCGGTATACTTCGGGTTTTCAGTTTATGTTCATTTTTTCATGATTCTTTAGAGTTAATTCTCTAAATGTGCCTACAAGGCTTTTAGAAATACATTATTTTAGTTTATATTTTCCTAAAATATCTCTCTTGGAATTATTCAATTTTGTCATGAAGTAGACATTGTACATGTAAATTATATTGTCTGAAAGTACAAAATCCACTCAATACCAAAATGCAGTCGTTAATGTTCATTATTTTTAAATAACTTTAGAACTATAAGCCTGTGTGCCCATCCTCATCTGTTTCTCACTTTAATAATTCAGTTGCAATCACAGTGTTGCTAAAATAACTCACAAAACTGATAATTAGCTAGACTACTTTAACACTGACGTTTTTTTCTCCCAATAGATGAATGAACCAAATGCCTATGGAAATACACCTCTTCATGTAGCCTGCTATAATGGACAAGATGTTGTAGTAAATGAACTTATAGACAGTGGTGCTAATGTAAATCAAAAGAATGAAAAAGGATTTACTCCTTTGCACTTTGCTGCTGCATCAACACATGGAGCACTGTGTTTAGAGCTTCTAGTAGGCAATGGGGCCGATGTCAACGTGAAGGTATGAAATAAAATAAGAGGCCATATTGTAGTAATTAGGAGTTCACTATTTAAAACAATATCAGTAACAGCCCTGACCGGTGTGGCTCAATTGGTTGGGGCATTGTTCTGCAAAGCCAAGGGTTGCTAGTTCAATTCCGGCCAGGACAGGTACCTGCGTGGCAGGCCTGGTCCCTGGTTGAGGTGTGTGTGAGAGGCAACCGATTGGCATTTCTCCCTCATGTCGATGTTTCTCTCCCCTCTTTCTCCCTCTCTTCCCCTCTCTCTAAAAATAAATTAATAAAATCTTTAAAAAATTTTTTTTAATCAGAAACAAATATTTGGCAACGAAAAGTAACATTACTGACACAAGAACATAACATGAATTTTTAAAATATTATGCTGAATGAAGCCTTTCAAAAGAATATATATACTATTTCCATTTCTAAGGTCTAGAACAGACAGAATTCCATTTATATGGGGTTCCAGATTCTGTGATTGGAAAAAAACAACAGTTGTTGCCCCTGAGAGGTAGGATTGATGAAAAGGGGCATAAGGAAGCATTCTGGAATAATGGATAATGGTGTGTGTTTTGACAGGGCTAATGTTACATAAACACATGTCCGAATTCATGAAGCGGTACATTTAAGATGTATATGCTTCATGGCATGTAAATTTTCCCTTAGAAGGTAGCAAACCAAACGAATGTTGAGTTGTAGTTAATGTTACATATACCAAAGTGCTTAGAGGTAATATGTACTGATACCTGCAACTAACTTTGTGACTACGTTTGTTTTTTACTTTATTTTTCATACTTTTGTTTACATTGTCTTTTTTCCTTTTCAATTTTTTTTATATTGTATTTTTTTCCCATTACCATTTAGTGCCCTTATACTCCTTCTCTCCCCACAATCACCACCCTGTTGTCCCTGTCCATGGGTCCTTTTTTCTTTTTGCTCAATCCCTCTACTCTCTAAACTCCCCTCTCCTTGGCTGTCATCCTGCTCTCCATCTATGAGTCTGTCTCTAGTTCAGTTTGTTCATTAGATTCCATGTATAAGTGAAATCATATGGTAACTTGTCTTTCTCTAGCCAGCTTATTTCACCTACCATAATATTCTCCAGGTCCATCCATACTGTCACAAAGGGTAAACTTTTCTTCTTTTTTACAGCCTAGCAGTGTTCCATTGTATAAATGTTCCATAGTTGTTTTTTCCACTCATCTGCTAATGGACACTTGAGCTGCTTCCATATCCAGTGATTGTAAATAATGCTGCAATGAACATAGGGGTGCTTGTGTTCTTTCAAATTAATTGTCTCGGGTTCCTTCAGATATATTCCCAGAAGTGGGATCTCTAGTCAAAAGGCAAATCCATTTTTAATTTTTTGAGGTATCTTCATGCTGCTTTCCACAGTGGCTGCACCAGTCTGCATCACCACCAACAGTGCAGAAGGGTTCTCCTTTCTCTACATCCTCGCTATCACTTGTTTGTTGATTTATTGATGATGGCCATTCTGACAGGTGTGAGATAATATCTCGTTTTAATTTGCATTTCTCTGATGATCAGTGACGTTGAGCATCTTTTCATAAGTCTGTTGACCATCTATATGTCCTCTTTGCAGAACTGTCTATTCAGGTCCTTTGCCCATTTTTTAATTGTATTGTTTGATTTTTTGCTGATAAATTGCTTGCCTCAATATCATTTAGTTCTTCTTTTGAGAACTCTGTTGTTCTTTCATTTGGGGTTGGTTCTTTGTCTTCTCAATTTGGCTGCTGCTTTATATTAAGTAGATCTTCAAAGACTGGTGTAGGTGGTTGTCAGACGAGGCTCCTGACTGGCCCTATCAACCTGCTTGGAGCTATCCGCAATCCACAGCATGTGTCTCCCTCTGCTGGGCCTGGGTGTGTGCAGAACGGACCAGCCTGCACATTAAGGCTGGATTTTACCTGATGGGGCCCTGGGAGAGGGTCCACCTAGTCTCAGAGCTCTCAGAGAGATACACCTAGTTGTTAAACTAATTACTGATACATTCTTAAGCCACACTCAGAAGCCTGGTTTAAGCTCCACAGGGTGGGGCAGTGTAATTCCTGTGGGTGGGACTATTGCTTCCCCTCAGACTGATGCTCCTTGGAGGGGAGTGCGCAGCCTGAGAAAGACAGCCTCTGCAGTATGGAGAATGACTCAGCACAGGGATCCTGCTGGCTGTCCTTTCAGTTCTCTCTCCAGAGCCACCAACCCAAAAATTCTCCTCATGTGTCTTTAGTCCACTCCGCCGCCTTCTGCTGGAGCCCAGAGTAAGTGGCTGCCAATGAAATTTTGTGTGTTGGTCCTTTGAGAGGCTCTCTGAGTCTCCACCCATTTCTCCCTGGCAGACTGAAACCCTGCTGCTTTTCATAGCTCAATGCTATCTGGGTTCCTTTCCTGCTTCTGGTGCTATAGGCCGGGCAGCCCACACGCTTCTCATGGGGAACCCCCCCAGCCACTGAAATATTCCTCCAGGATTTCAGCTCCTGTGCATGGGAGCCCAGCCAGCCCTCTCAGGCCTCCTCCTCACTCCCTACCAGTCTCTCTGTGGTGATGTGGCTTCTCATCTCTGTCCTTAGTTATAAGGCTTATCTCCAGCTAGTGTTCAGTTGCTTATCCAGGATGATTTCTCTACAATTTAGTTGTAATTTCAGGTTGGTCCTAGGAGGAGAGTAGTGTAGCTTCCACTTACTCCTCCACCATCTTGGTTCCTCTGCAACTAACTTTGAAAAGCACCAAATAATTAGATGATAGATGGAGAGATTCCTGTGATAATGCACACACAGTGAAATGTTAGAGTAGAATCTCAGTGGTATGTGTATGGGTGTTCACTGTAGAGTTTTTTCAACTTTTCTGTTTTGAAATTTTTCACAATGTTATAAAAATCAGACCAATATCAATGTGTTAACACATAAGGGACATTTGCTTTTTGGTTTTTTGGTTACAGTTACTCTCAGTAGTGAGCATTAGAATTTTAAAAATATGTGAAAATTCTGGAGCCAAGATAAATGTACCTTTTTTTACTGTGTAAGCCTATGAAAAAGCATATATAGCCATGATTTTGAACATCACTACTTTACAATGTATAGTCATTACTTTAGAGATTCTGAGATGCTTTCACTGACCGCTTCTGTGTTTGAGCGCTTGCCAGACCATGTCTCGTGCTATGGGAAAAAACCCACAGACTAAATTGAACCATTTATGACAAGTAAAAACATTTAAGCTTAAAGTGTGATTTTTAGATCTTTAATTTCATAAGATTTTTAGCTCCTTTTGTGTATATGATGAGCCAGTGTCTTTCAGCCTGGCAGAGAAACAAGTCCATTTTTTTTACCTCTCTAACTTCAGGGAAGCCTTTAATGAAGCCACTGACCCACTCTGACAGCTATAGTAGCAGTGAGTCTGTCTCTAATTAGGTCATTGCTCTAAATTGCCCACTCCCAGCTAAGGGACAAAATTTATACATATCACACCCAAAGAAGGAAAAGGCACATGCTTATAGTTAAAGTATAAGAATACTTTAAGAATACATATTGTTTTTTAAGAATACATATTTAAAGCTTTCAGCTCTCAATCAAATCACCTACTGAAGTTTTGTTAATAGTTTAAGTAATTACTAAAAATGTATTCATAATATGTTTTGAACTCCTTGTTTTGATTTGTAGAATTCCTGCTGTTTGATAATGAAGACTCAGAGAAATATCTTGGGGTGGAATGTGAATTTCTTGTTTCTTCAAAGGCCTAATAATATTAATGAAGATTAGGCTATTTCAAAAACAAAAATTTTGAGATTATCTTAACATTCCTCAAGAGAAAAGAACACAATGAAATCGTCGTATCTCTACAAGACCCATTTTTATAGTGCCTGTAGATAAAATCATCTTTGTGTATTAAATATTACACATCATGGAATAAGGGAGGCTTATCTATATCATTAGCTACTACATATTTTTTGGTTTTTATGGTACTGTCCTACAAGGGTAAAAATTAGACTTCCTATTTATATAGTACCATTTACATGTGAATATTTAATGTAACTTGACTATAACGAATCACTTGATTCATATGTCCGTGCTTACATCCTGTTAATTGTTTTTAAGTCTATATTTTGAAATGCAGAAATGAGAATCAGTCCTGCTACAAGAGGCTCATGTAATAAAGCAATTCAAATGTGGTGGTTCAGTATATTTGCAGGCAACAGCCTATGATGTTGGTTTAAAAACAGATTTCATAAATCTCACCTAAGGATGTATGACACTCATTTATATGCAGTTGTCCAATTATCTCATTGCTAAGTTCATTGGAACACATTTCCCATGTATTAATGACTTCGAAAGTACCTTCCTACTCTGAAAGTATATAAAAATTGTTGATAACTGTAAGTTTTAAATGTACAGTAAGTACAGCAAGTACTAAACACCATCAGTAGTTTCTGCAACTAGGCAGAACGACATGTAATGAAACTAGTTTTACCATAAAACAATTGATAACAAACAAAAGTTCCTACAGCATCTCATCAACATTATAACAAATCATTATTTGAGGACCTGCTGTATAATATTCATTCAAGAATATATCTTCATTCAATACTTGTGTTTCCTATATTTGTCAAGTCATTGCTTATGAAATTGATCGTATCCAATTCTCCATTTTGATCTTTCTGTCCTTAAGTTGTGGATGACTAGAAATCGGAATGTGAATTTAGGTTTGTAATTATTTAGTTTATAAGAATTGATTGTCCTACAAAGTACTATTTAGAGGGAAAGTGAATGGAGTTTAAAACAATATAGGTCTGATTTTTATACCTTGTTTAATGTGAGCCCTACTGCATTCACTGTATGATTTCTCTACACACCTTTTCTACCCCACACTGTTATTCTTTAAGAACTAATTTTGGTCAGATAACATCCCCAAATACTTCTTAAAATTTAAAACTAAAACTGTGATATATGTGACTTTTGTTGTCATTGTTGCTGTTTATGGTCACCTGTGAAACCAAATCTGAGAATTTTGGTGAATCTTTTCTATGATTCTAAAATGAGTTAAGATGACTTAAGAAAAAAGTCTACCAATTGTCTCTTCAATTCAGAGGGAAGTAAATGTGCTTCCCTCCCTCCTAACATGTCTTAGGTGAACTTTTTACTTGGTAATATGAATCTCTTTTTCCTTTGCTGTATTTTTTATGATCGGTATGTAGAAAGCAAAAATGTTAATACAGTGCCACCTGTATGCGTATAGTAAAGGACTGTGAGACCTGGTTACGTTACTTAATCCCAGGGGCTATAAAACAGGATTAATGGTAGCTATCTTATATGGTTGTAAGGAATAAATGACTAATATATATATATATTTTTTTTTTAAACTGTGGCTGGAACATAGTGCTTTATTATAGCTATAGATGTTAGCTATAATTATATCTTTCAAATTTCATCATTTTATGAACTCAATTTTTTATTAGTTTAGGGTTTTTTTCTATAAAAAATGTTTGTAGGTAAAAGATAATGGAACACTTTGAAAAGACACTACAAACTGAGGTCCCTTTATTAAAATGCTTTGGGGCTATTTGTTTTGTTCTTGGTTGAAAGAATAACAACTGGTACACAAATAAAGATACCAAATAGAAATAAAAGTTTATATTGTAACAGACACTGGTGTGTTATATGAGTGTTTTGTAAAGATTAATATATTTATTCTGTACAACAGACCTGTAAGATATAGGTGGTATTATATCCATTTTTAGTTGAGAAATTGAAAGCTCAGAAACTTAGGCAACTTTTTTTAAAATCTTGGTGTGGAAAGTAACAGATGGGGTTCATGCTCAGGCTATTCTGATTCCAGAGCCTGAGCTTACTTGCTCATGTGCTTGTTTTCTGTTTGTTTGTTTGTTCATTTGTTTTTCTCCCTCTTGTTGCACACACTGCCTCCAAACGTTTGAAAATTCTTTAAAATAATTTGCCAGCTGGAAGGCTTGTTTGCTTGAAGAAATAATAAAAAATTATGGAGTCAAATACCTATAGGTATTTATGAAATAGATCTAATACTCCATCATTATATGAATTGCATGAGGGCTTCTTATGGAGATTTGCATTATATAATTTTAGTACAAACTGACAGCACCACATTTCAATTATGAACATATACACAGAATATATTGAATATTGTTGAGGGATTAGGAATTGCAAAACAGTTTCTTTCCTTTTTGTTGTCATGTATACGTTCATTTGTTTTTTGTTTAAAAGTGAAGTTCAAGAGAGAGACCAGCAGGAAAGCCAGAACAGAAGTGGATTTATAGATATAAATGGGACAGGGAAGGGGGTAATCTTTTAAACGGGAATGGTTTAATAATAGTATGTAGGAAATGGGCTTAAGATTTTAGTTGACTGTAAACTCTGTATGTTTTAATTAACAAAATAATGTTAGGGACGAAAAGACTTTACCTAACTCAGCATACAACAGATCACCTAACACAGGCATTGTTTTTCTTCATATTTGGAAGTCCACTAGAATTTCAGAACTTCCACATTAAATACACGCATGCACAGCTAGTCTGATTTGTTATTTTAAGTAGTTTGAGAAAATAGCTAACAATAGTTATCATAAATAATTATAAACAAAATAATGTGTCAGGTCTTTTAAGTGAATTATTAGGTGAGGTGACATAACATTCAGTTTTCCTTGTTTGAGGAAGGTTAAGCATTTCTTAAAATGAATTACAGCAATGTGAAATTTTTGAAATGTAGGAAGCATATCCTGGCTATGTACCACTCCCAATTATGTGACTTGGTTGAATCATTTAATATCTTTGTGCTTTAGTTTCCCCACCTATGAAATAGGAATAATTAGATTATACTGTACCAGCCTGGGCCAGGTAGTGGGATAGAACATGATTGCAATACACCATGATTGAGGGTTCAGTCTCCCCAGTCAGGGCATATGCAGGAATTAGCCAATGAATGCATAAATAAGTGAAACAACAAATTGATGTTTTTGTCCCTCTCTCTTTCTCTCCTTTCTTCTTTCTCCCTAAAAAAATATCAATTAAAAAATGGTTACACTGTACCTACCATGCAGAGCTTTTTATAAACTGTAGGCATTGATTTTTTTTATATTTGTGCTTGATATATATGCCATGAAAATTATTTCAAAATTTTGAACAACTCTTTTATCTTCATAGTCTTCAATTAAACTTAATGCTTGAGTAATAACTATACAAAATAAAAATACAAGAGGATATTAAAATAAAACCAAGGATTCCATAATATGGATGGAACAATAATTTTTAATTTGTTTTGTTTGATTATTTCAGAGCAAAGATGGGAAAACACCACTGCACATGACTGCCCTCCACGGTAGATTCTCCAGATCACAAACCATTATCCAGAGTGGTAAAAAGTATTTCTGTTTGTTTTTTTTTCTTAAATGTAAAAACATCTACAAAGTGAATGGTATTGAGGAATTGTCATAGCAGTCTGTATTTTTAATGTTTGATATCCAATCTCATGAAAATCAAATAATAAAGAATATAAAATGCCACATACATCTTTCAAAATTTTTTTCATTTATTTTTGGTTTTTTCCCCCTGGATTATAAATACAATTTCTCTAGCAGTTAGTATTGGCTTTTTGAAAACATTGTTGAAGAGAAAACTCTGCCTTTCCACTGCAGTGTGTATTATATATAAACAAAATTCTGTTGCAAATATCTTTTTTCACCTTTTGAATATTTTGAGCTATTTCTAGGATTTTCATTTATTTTCTGACCTTGTATTACTTTGCACTTGAATTAAACTAGGCAAGCTCACCTTAGGTGCATTATTTTAAAGTACTGTTTCCCAAGCCGTGTTCCGTGAAACTTTGTTGGTAATCCTCAAGATAATAGCTGTTAATGGTTTTGCAGGGGAAAATAGGAACAGGTTCATGCTCAAATACTTGGTGAACACTGCATACAGTATTCTTGGTGACAAAAAGTATGCACATTAAAGCTCTGAAAAGTCTTGTCCTATAGAAGTGTGTTTAGTTTTGTTTTAATACAGCAGTTTCCAAACATATTGGACCCCAGATCCCTTAAGTATAAAATCTATGACTCAAGTGCCTGGACCACTATGTACTATGAATGAAATCTAGTTAAATTGCTATATCTATTAGTTGTGCTTGAATAGCACTTTATCTTGCTTTTCCTGTAATAGCGCTGTCTTAATCTCTATATAGTCTAGTGTCTGATAGTATGTCCTTTATTGCAGGAGCTGTAATCGACTGTGAGGATAAGAATGGAAACACCCCTTTGCACATAGCAGCAAGGTTCGGCCATGAGCTGCTAATCAACACTCTTATTACAAGTGGTGCTGACACTGCAAAGTAAGTACTCACCAAGGTGTCAATTGCTGTGACAGGAAAACACACAAGGGCGTGAACTGCAGTTGCCCAGATATTTCAAGTAGAAATGCGGGTTTTTGTCCTCAACATTGTACTGATTGCTGGAGCTCTTTTTCTCCTTTTTGTGTGTAGGATGTGGCAGAATAGAATGCTTGATAGGATTTCATTTGGTAAGCCAGCATAGAGTATTTGTATATATTTTTAACCCCAGTTCTTTGTAGATTATACAGTTTTGATTAGAGCTTCTAATTTTTGTGGTCTATTTTTAATCTAAATAAAAGACCCCCCAAAAAGTGTATATACTGAATACTTTCTTCATCAAAGAAATACTGTCTCTAGATAGATAGTGGTTTTCAGACTTGGTGCTGCAGAGTTTAGGGATTCCTTGGTGGCTGCTGCGAAGGACTTCGTGACCCCAACTTTGGTCAGGACAGCCCACTTTTATCTACTTTACATGTTAAAATGTCCATGTAAGATTTTGTTTGAAAGATGAATTCTCTTGCATGCTCTGTAGAAGTAAGCACCCTACTTAATGTTTAGTATTTCTATATATGTTTTTATAATTCTATTACATATATGTATTAATATGTTGTAAACCTTTTAAACTTTCTATAAGTGATATGTTTCTGTACATTTTTTTGTACATGAAGTTGTTAGCCATGTAGATATAAATTTGGACCTTTTTCAACATCTCTACAAGTAACTAGTTAATTCATTTTATAACATTTAATTTCTGTATAAAGATATCACAATTTGCTCACCTTATTTACAAACATAAGTTACTCCCAGCTTTTTACTATTACAAAAATTATTGCTGTGAACCGCCTTATAGTGATCATCAATGGTGAGGAAGGGGGAATGGATCTTGTACTCTAGGCAAATGTCCAGAAACATTTTTGATTGTCATAATTTAGGGAGGAGGATGTTAGTGGCATATAGTGTAGGTAGAGCCCAGGGGCACTGCTGAACGTCCTACAAGCTCAGGATAGTACCCGCCGCCGCCGCCACCCCCACACACAACAAATCCATGATGACGGCAGTGCTGCGGGTGCAAAGCCTCACTCTGAGGGAAGTTGCTGCATTATAAGTTATGCCCACCTTCAGCCTTTTGCCACGTTGTTCTCCAAAAGTTAAGATTTTGATTCATCTATCTTTTCTCTTTTAGTTTCTTTGTAATTTATTGATATGATTGTATTTTTCTTGTATTATATTAAGGATACTGTCCTTTTTACTTCAGGCGTGGCATACATGGAATGTTCCCCCTCCATTTGGCAGCCTTAAGTGGTTTTTCAGATTGCTGTAGGAAACTTCTTTCTTCTGGTAAGTGGAACCTTTGCAAACTGATCCTTTTGTCTTCCCATCCCCTAACTCCTTCTTTAATACAGTTTCTTTATTCTGTTCTTCTAAAATTACATCTAGATATCTCCAAGTGTGAATCATTTATTAACTCCTTAGAAAATGTTGAGTCATTTAATTTTAAGATTCAATTTTCTCTTCATCTCTGGGAAAGATTTTATTTTTCCAGTGATTTCCTTCTCTCTATTAGTTGAGGGATGGGATGTGGAATATTTCTAGGCAGCTTCTGTTCATTGAATGGTAATCTTGTTGGATCGTCCCTTTATGACTAGCAGCAAAATATCTTCATTTGCATGCTTCCCTTTTAAAGAGCTGATACCCATCCTTCAGCATCTTCTAAGTTTGTGGAATTATTTATGTCATCTAATTACTATTTCAAAATACTATAATCATAGTTTGAAAAAAAACAATCAATAGCTTCTGTAAATATTACTATAAAACTGTGGTCCTTATTCAGTGCATAGGATTACTAAATATATAAGAATTAATTGATTTTAAATGATACTCTATTTCTCAGAGTTTTAAGAAAGTTGGATAGATTTTATATGTTAATACTCATGATTGCTGTAAGAATTATGAGAAAGTTTCAGTGAAAATTAACATACTGTGATACAGACACTTCCGAGTTTTTCTTAAATGATAATCCTTAGGTGAGTTAATTCCATTTTGAGTTTTAAAAATGGGGGGGGAGCCACAAGTATTCACACACCCATTTATCTGTGAAAAAGAACTCTGAAATCTCTTCTCAGTTTCAGTAATGAATATGACTTGTAAAGAAATCTTCATTAATATGTAATTCACATGTCACACAATTCACCCATTTAAAGTTTATTATTCAGTCTTTTTTAGTCTATTCTCTAAGGTGTGTAACCATCACTACAATCAGTTTTAGAGTGTACTTCCTACTAAAACAAAACCCTGTGAGCAGTCAGTCCCCATTTCCCCCCTCCTGCAGCCCTAAGGAACTACTAATCTACTTCCTGTCTGTCTAAATTTGCCTATTCTGGACAGTTCATGGAACTGGAATCACTCAGGATGTAGTCTTTTCTGACACATTTCTTTCACTTAGCAAAATGTTCTCAAGGGTTCTTCATGTTGTAACATTAATGGTATTTTTCTTTATTGATGAGTAATATTTCATTGTATCCTATGGTTTTTATTCATTTTATTTTAAAAACTTTTTTTACTTGCAGTTGGTATACAATAATATGTTAGTTTCAAGTGTCTAGTTTTTAAACAAGTACACTAGCACTTACTCTAAAACCCTCAAGATTTTTAGTGGTAATTTTTAATAATATTGTACATTATTAATCTATTTTCAGTAATTTTAAAACTATTTGTAATTCATAGTTTGAGAGTGGGGGTGTATATGACTTGGCATTTCTTGACATAATACTGTAATGTAAAGTAACGTCCTTGATATTAAATTGCATATAAAATGTATTCATTCTTGTAGGATTTGATATCGATACCCCGGATGATTTCGGTAGGACCTGTCTACATGCAGCTGCAGCTGGAGGGTATGTTAAAATACTTACTGTTTTGAGAAAAAGGTAGTTGATCATGGCAGTTTTTGTCTTGTCTTTGTTTCTCTTTATTAGTTCTGGGCTACCTCAAAATAGAAAACATGACAGGAGTGGTTTGGAAGAAGAAAGTCCAGAGTGCTAGAAATTGCTTTTTTTAATCTTCAGCCACCTAAGTCATAAGTTGTAGAGGGAGAGATAAAACAAACCTACAAAAGGGAGTATTGCTTTTTATAGGAGAGCATGATTTAATGAAAAGTCCGTTTCCTCCAATAAGAACATTAAAACATTGGGAGCATTCTAAGTAATACTAATATTCTTTGATAAGGCATTTGGGGTTTTTTAATCATAATTTTGGTGCAGGGGATGTTGATAGCCTGTTTCTGTCTTGCCTGTACTCGGGACTAATATATATGAAATGGAAAATTTGAAATTGAAAGATTTTGGACTAAGTTTTAAATGTTACTACTAGGAGAAACTAGGCAGTTGGTTTGCATGAACAAGAAAATTTTGACTAAAACTCAAGCTTCTGAATCTAATGCTTCTGATCATTTAGATCCTAAATCTGTGACAAGCCATTTAATTCATATGATGACTTATCAAAAAGGCATTTGCAAACATTTTATTCCCAATAATAATTCCTTAAAAATTAGTAGTGATTTCAGAGGACAGGTGTGCTGAACCAAGACCACCGCTAGCCCAGTCTCAGTTGTAGAGGGGCATTGTGAACGTGAGACTCGGTCCTCTCGATCTTCCGGTGTCACCAGAGAGCTTAGCGTCCACATTACGTGCCTGCTGAGAGAGGGACAGCAGATAACGTGAACTTCTGGCTGTTTGGCAGTTAGGGTTTTCATAGTAACATAGTAAGTTGATGTTCAAGTTTATAAAAAATAAATTGTAGAAATACCCATGCGTGCAATGTGTGCTCCTATAACTTTAACTAAGGACACATCAAAGTAAGCAAGCAAATATAGGAAAAGATAATGGAAAGCTAACTTGGGACATTATCCATATTTTCAGGGGGTTTTTTAACCCATTTTAATTCAATTTAGTATTAAAAACCACTTAAATTTAAACCGTTTAATTATAATTTAAAGGTTTCTAAAACCTCTTTAGGCACTCCTTTACAAATGTGAACTTCCTTTTAAATAGTGGCAAAATGATTCATTTGTTATTTCCTATCAATGTGCCACATGTATTTATATAATTGTTTAAATTTTAGATAAGGTGAATTTTCATGTGTTTATTCTTCATAAACTGTAAATTATGTCATTTACTTTACCCTCATTTGAAAACATGCTTTTATACATATTTAAACCTACCAATTTCATTATAAAATGACTGACAATTAAGTTGTCTGTTTTTCCCTGGATAGGAATTTGGAATGCCTAAACCTTCTGCTGAACACTGGTGCGGACTTCAACAAAAAGGACAAATTTGGGAGGTAAGGTGTGATTCACTTCTTCTATAGAGCCTAATTAATGTTACTTAATGACTTACTTGACCTTCTAACTGGCTTCTGAGAATTAACTGAACAATTCAGCAGCTTGTGCATTGTGACCATGATTCACAGAGCGGCCCGGGTAAGTCAATAACTTTTAAATATTCATTCCTACCCACGATCTTCTTCCACCTAAGCACCTGCCACAGCCCAAGGCTGTCGGCTACAGCTTTACCTTATAAGAACTTCTGTACCGATTGTCATCATTCCTCCTCCTCCCATAATTATAGCCATGGAAATAAAAAACCAGGGAAATACGATGCCTTCAAGAAATAAACTCAGGAGACCTAGAACTCAGCAGTACAGTTCTCCTTTCCCTCAGGTCATTCCTTTGTCAGAGAAAGCATTGCCCATGATTGGATATGGAGCACTGGAAAGAGGGAGGAAATGACAAATTATATATGTAATTTTCCTCTCTCCTCTCCTGTAATTCCCCACATACACATATACACATATTAGCATATCCACATACACTCCGTGAGTCTGATCATTTCACAGGAAAGCGCCTGTGAAATGACAGAGTCCCTTTGTAGTCACTCAGCCAATCCTCATTCTCAGTGTTCAAACCCAGGGCTCGTTGTTACTGGCATTTGTGGTAGCAGTACTTAAAGCCACAGTTATACTAAGTTACTTAGAGTAGGAATTGACCCAGGGTGTGTTAGGAACCACATAAGTAAGGATTGAAGGCAGTTTTAATGGGTTTGAAAAACGGAGGTGGCAATATGAGCAAAATTGCATGTGTCAGGAGTTTGAGAATTGTATCCAGTTGTATATGACAAAAAAGGGTGGGTATGTAAAAAGGAAATGTGATTAGGCCAGTGCAGAAGTAAACAGAATTATGTATGGTAGGGAATCAGAAAAGCATATAAGAAAAAATGACTAACAGACTACTCTCATAAGCATGCAGATGGAAGGAACTAATGACCTGCAAAATCAAAAATCACTTTGTTTGGCTTTGGAATGCAGTATTTTTCTAGTGAATTTGCTTTAATCCATCTTATATTAGTTAATTCATAGCGCTTGAAGCATTCTGTACTACAGATAGAGCTTCTGAAGCCCATTCTGAGTATAAAAACTTGAAAGTAATTCAGAATTAATTGCATTTAAAAAAATACTATTACTATGCCATACCATTATTCAATAAAGTTAATAATGATTTACTATCATTTTACTTGGTGTTTCAGAAAAATGCCATAAATCCTGGACTAAATTTGACCTTCACTTTTCTGTTTTCTCTCCTCCCCCTCCCCCTCCTCTTCCTCCCCTTCCTTTCTTCTTCCCTCCCTCCTTTCCTCTTTTTCTCCTCCTCCTCCCCCCCCTCTCCCTAGTGACAGAATCATAGCTTTGTAATCCAAAGACAGGGACTTCTAAATTTAGTAACATTCTGTTTCGTTTCAGTAACTGGAAAGAAGTAGGCTATGAATATTCAGTCTTCAGAAATTAAAACAGTGCTCTAACTCTTCTGAATAATGAACAGTCTTCAAAACTATGCAGTTTTTACTTCGAAAATCTGTATAACTTTATAGCTCTATCAGATAGTGGATATAACTGAGCATTCTTTTTAATGCTCCTGTATTTTCTATTACCTTTTATTCCTCTACTGAAACATGAACAGAAGCTGTTACCTCTGTACTGTGAAGCATTGTTTTCATCAATTTATAAAATGTTTTATTGCATTATATAACAACAATGGGAATAAACAATTTAGGATCAAATAGAGTTGACTCTCAGTAAACAATACCTAATTACTATTTGTTAGTATAGAGGAAGCTTTGTTAAAATAAAAGTTGCCAAGTTTCTGAACAGAATAGGGAGGGTGTCTGTATTTCACTCAAAAGATTGGAATTGTTACTGTCTAGAGACCATGAAATCATTTTAACTGGGTTTCTAATTTCCAGTTCTTAGAGGTTTTCTGCTACCTAACTTTTCTCCTCCTTTAGCTCTCTGTCCAGCCCTCCAGAACATTTAGTGTATGGCAGAAGTCAGTCTCGGGCTCACTTATAAATACAGTATTTGTAACCGAGTGGAGTAAGAAAGAGTCCACTGTGCTCTTGTTTACTCCTCTGTGCCCCTTTTATTTTTCTTACATTTACAAAAGATCTCCACTGCACTATGCTGCTGCCAACTGCAATTACCAGTGCCTGTTTGCTCTTGTGGGATCGGGAGCCAGTGTGAATGACCTTGATGAAAGAGGATGCACACCCCTGCATTATGCCGCGACGTCAGACACAGATGGCAAGTAAGTATCATGTGGTGAAAATGAAGGATTGTTGTTCCTATAAACCAGCATCTTCCATATGGGTGGCCATTTTTATTGCAAATTTTTATTTCCTTTTTGTATTTTTTTGTTGTTGATTATCTTCCCTTAAGTCTCTAGTGTGGGAAATACATTGGTTTCATAATTATTCATTAATCATAGTTATTTTTACCTATTTCTATTCACCAACCTTCTTGTTGACTGATCTGGTAGAAGAAGGATAAAGGGTCTCTTCTCCCTGCCAAAAGTGCAGCTTAATCACACCTCTATGTTTTTTCCATCTGACTTCTCAAAGGCAACAGTCTTGAGTATATAACAGGGAAAGGGAAAGAGAAAGAGGTACGTGGACCATGCTCTCAGAGGATGGGGCAGAGATTGGAATAGCACTACCCTGCAGAAGTAGAGAGTTCATATTTGCAAGGGATCCTTGTAAAGTATCCAAAAAGGGAGTTGTTGAAGTGGCAGAATCTGGCACATAGCTAATTATTAAATATTGCTTAAATAAGTAAATGGGATAATGGAGTAAGTAAAACATGGCCAAGAATGACTGAATGAAGCCCTGGTCTGGTAGCTCAGTTGGTTAGAGCACTGTCCCAATATGGCAAGGTTGCAGGTTCAGTTCCCAGTCAGTACAAGAATCAACCAGTGAATGCATAAATAAGTGGAACAACAAATCGATATTTTTCTTTTTCCCTCTCTCTCTAAAATCAGTAAATTAAATAAATAAATAGAATGAGAACAAAAGAGTGAGAGACACGAATTTTTTCATAATATTCACCTAAAGTTGATCAGGCCCATTTTATAGTACTTTCATAATAAACTCTGTTTTGTATACTCATAACTGTAAACCTACTTTTGCCCGCCCCTATTTAGTGCCACCTTGAAAAAATAAACTCATTGGAGACAGAAGAGAGATCTTCAGTGTCTGTGGCATTCTCCAGGTGTCTAGATCAGTGAGGAGTGAAAATATCCTTAGGAAAAACCTTAAAAAGTCTTCTGGGGAAAGACTTTATAAAATTATACTTCAAGGAAATTGCCTTTAACATAGAACTGTTTCTTGTTTTTAACATATACTTTTGCCCTCAAAATAAAAAACAATTTAATGATGTTATTCACAAATGTTAATTTATTATAAATTCTGTAATTAATTTTAAAGCTGTTTCTATAACACTTTGTTATGTTGGGCCATTTGCTAAATTTCTAATCTTGAAGGCACTAGGAAAATGTATCTTCTGTTTGTAGGAATATATCACTATATAACTTCATATGTACCAGAATAGTTATATACAGATGGATTTAGGCTAGTGATATTTATTATTTAAAACCTTAATTCTCATCATCAACCCCAGGCAGCCTGATGTACTAGAAAGAACATGAGCTTTGGAATCCAAAGACCCAGTTTAAATCTTGAGATCTCCGTGTTACACCTCTTTGGGCCTGAGCAAGTAATTGCTAAGCAAAACTATCTGTAAAATTAGAATGAAACCTGCTTCTTAGAACTGTGAGGAAAATGAAATAAGATTATATGTATAAAAGACTCTAGCACTGTTCTCTTGGAGCCTCTTTTCTTTAAAGTACTGGAATCCCAGAGGGCCTAATGCCATCACTTATTGACTCAGGGATTTGTCCCCGGGGATCCTTCTGGAAGCTAGAAACCCCAGTAATTATTTTAGGATACCAGAACCATTCTTTCAATAAGTGATTGTTTGGGGAGCTTAAATGGTAACATTAAAGTGTTGATTTCTTTTTCTAAATTCCAAGGATTTAATTCCCAGGAATAGGTTAGATAATAAGATTATCTGACGTAATTCATACTTTTCCAAAGAGTGAAGTATTTTCTAAAAGAAGAAACATATTCCCCATGGTTTCAAGTTGCTATTATTTAATAATGTGTGTTTGTTGGATTGTTTTCTTCAGGATTGTTTGCTGATCTCCTGTCAGCGTCCTGAAGAAAAGTTGTTTATATTTTGGAACATGTCCCTCACAGTCTAATCAGAGTTGAAGACTGCTATGTATGTCTTCCTGTAGCCTATTCGGTAGTTCTGTAATGGCGTATAAATATTTCTGATATTTCATTGCGATTACTTTTATGGTAATAGTTGGCATTTTTCACAAAAATGGGATATTTTGACTTACAGCATTGTTTATTGTCTGTTTTGAACCTTATATAAATGAAATTATATAGTTTTTTGATTAGAAGTTTTACAGTCCTTTCATTTGTTCCGAAATATTTTATATTTTTCTTGCCAAAATAAATAATCTTCAAATTAACATGTGTTGTAATAAGAGAGATACATTTGACTCTTGTATAGGACTTTATATTCAGCAGCCTTGTTAAACTGATTTCATCTGTGTGTGCAAGACAGCATTGGGTTTGGGTCTGCCTCTGCCGCTTGTGGGACCTTGGCGAGTTACTTAACCTCTCTGGGCCCATTTTTTCTGTCAAGTGGGGGTAATAATCTGATCTAACGCGCGGCCGTATGAGGTATAGAATATCTGAATTGCTTCAAGTAGTACCTGTCCCCCCATTATAATCTTCCCATAAGGATTAATTTTTAAACTTTGACTATTTTTGGTTTTGTTTGTGTTTTGATGGGAACAGACACTATTGTATTCCATAATGGGGCAGGCTGAACGAAGGAGGTCCTCTTGTGACAATGCTACATCCCTGCCTTTGGCCGGGTAGTCCTTACGCATGGGATACACGGGTTTGAATCAGTCAAGTTGTACCCGATCTCAGTGTTAGAAGTTCATGCATGGTAAGGGAAGAATAAGAGAAATTTCAGTGTTTGAAATGTGCTGTAATCTAAATTATGTGCTTATTGGAATGAGAATACTTAATTTGTCTAACATTAAATAAAGGTAAATTTTAACAATAAGTATAGTTTATTACTTAGCTCTTTGGTCATAAATATTCCTCCATATTTGCATATATAATTTATTTTAGGAGGAGAGAGATTATAGAAGAGTCTTCATTCAGTTTTCTGAATTTTATAAAATAAGCATGTGTTAACTTACAATCAGGAAAAATAAATTAGAATAGACTCTCCTCTGCCTTACTTTTGAATTAAAAGTGAGGTCCGTCCAGATTTTCAAGATCAAGTAATTTTGTGGTTCAGTTTTTACAAGCACCCAGGTTAAAGTATCACTCTTGACTCATTAACCCTTGCTCATTAACCCTTGTACTGAAACATCTAGTAGCGTGCACATGCTAACTCCAGATGAAGAGAAGAGCTGAGATCTGGTCCTTGCTTCACCATATTCTAGCCAAAAGATTTGGAACAAGTTTTTAACTTTTCTGAGTGTCAGCAGTTTTTCATTTGTTACAAATAATGCTTATCTCACAAAGTAGTTATGAAATTACCTAACAGAATCTAAAAGCCCTGTCAGTACCAGGAATTTTATCACTTATTCTTTGTTTCATTATAGACCAGTCATCTGAGTAGTTTGAATGTAAAAATTTAAAGAAATAATGTGATTTGATAGAAACTACTATATGTATAACAGTCAAATTATTTCAAGCCATTTAATGCTGTAACTTGAACTGGTTACTGTAAATAATGCTTTGAGACATGCCCCCCTACTTTAGAAAGTGAACATGAACTTACCTACTTGTTTTGCTTTCCTTAAATAAATCTTTTTTTTTTTAGCACTCATGTATCAGCAAGTTATCTTAAAATAGTTCTTTTCTCTGATAGATAAGCCCTGAGTGAAATGTTCGTGCCTGTAAAGCAGTGAGACTGCCCTCTAGCCCTGCAGGTCTTTCCTTCACCTCAGTGAGCACTGACGGTAGAGTCGGGCACCGAGGAAGACGGTACAGAGTTTACGCACTGCCGGAAACACTTCCTGGCGTGCCCTCGGGGCTAGTTTATGAACGCCAAGAAAACACTAGTCTTGTTACTTTTAATTTTTTTTAAGTCCTCACCCGATGATATGATTTTATTGATTTTAGAGAGAGAAATGAGGGCGGGAGGGAGAGAAAGAGAAACATTAATGCAAGAAACATCGATCAGTTGCCTCCTGTATGCACCCCCACCAGGGATTGAACCCACAACCTTTTGGTGCACAGGATGATGCTCCAACCAAGTGAGCCACCCAGCCAGGGCCTACTCCTGTTACTTTAGAAGTCAGATTTGGGGTTTTTTAATCATAGTGATACCTAATTCACCATGTTTGTCAAAAGTTTTAGTTGTAAATAAATAGCAAAGTTACACTTAAAAGAATGCACATTTATTATCATTGTGGTTATTGTAGTATAGATTCAGCAATGATTTCTAAGAGATTTAAAGGATTTTAAGCATTGCAGCATTAGAAAATAAGGATTGACATTGAATAGAATGGTTCTCATGTATATATGTATATTATACATTTATATATCTACATATATAATTACTGAAAATCAATTACATTGCTTCAGAAGTCCTTGTTACTTGTTTTTATATATCCTCAGTATACTTTTGGAAACTTGAATTTTTAAGAAGTAGTTGATTGTAGATTTTTCCTAATAGTAGAATTAATATTTAGGCATATTGCAATATTAGACAAATTATCACTGAATAATTATGGACTTACAATGTGAACATGAATAGAATTTATATTATTTAGTTGGATTCCCTTCCCCATCTATCATGAATAAACAGAAGCCATTTAATTATAAAGATGAAATGATTTACTCAAGGTCACTGGTATCAAGCTGGCTCTAGAGAAAATCTTCCCTAATTTAGTACTCTCTCTTATTTTGCTACAATAACAATAAAATTACTAAAATTTAACAAATTAGGAATCTTATAGTGCCTTTTAAAATTTTTTCTCATATTCTAATAGCATAGGAATAAAGTATTTCTCCCATGGAAGGTCATTTTTGTTCCTGCGTTCCAGTTTTATACTCTTTACACACTTCTCAGTCCTCTGATTCAAAATTATTGAATTCTTTTTTTTTTTTAACCACAGAAAAGATTACATTTCCCTTCATTGCAACTCACTTTTTTTTTTCTTAATTGTTGTTCAGTTATACTTGTCTGAAGATCATTGAATTCTGGCTGGTTTTGTGAGGTTTTGTTTGTTTGTTTTCATCCTTCTTTGAGTTTCCTAATGAGGTACTGTACTCACTGTGTGTTCCGGATAGGCGAGCAGAAATGTTTGCCAGCGTGGAGTTTAATCATATCAGATGTCGTTTGGAGTAGGTGGTCCCATGGATAGTGCCTGTGAAAAACAGCCCTAGGTGTACGACCCTTGCAGACAGACCTTGGAAGATTCTCTTGTGAACATTTTGTTTGTATTTTTATGATGCAGTCAACATTTTTTAAATGACCGTTTATTATAATATAGGTATATTATGACTTTACATTACTCAGATATAGGAAAAACATCAGTTTTTGTCTCTGTGTTTGTCACTGGTTAAAATTCAGGATTTATAATTTTGAATATGTTGTTTCTACCAATAGGTGCCTGGAATACTTACTAAGAAATGACGCAAATCCAGGGATCAGGGATAAGCAGGGATACAATGCAGTGCACTATTCAGCTGCTTACGGTCACCGTCTGTGTCTTCAACTGGTGAGGTTTCTGAATTCTGGTAGAAGGACTAATGCGAGTTTATATTCTCATAATTGAATGGAAATGAGAATAAATGGATCAAACAAATGTCATTCCTTTTTAAAACATTTTTAGAATCCATATACCTATTGAATTCATACTTGCCTCAGTAAGATATCTGTCATTCTCTTTTCCCTTTCCAAAAGAAAGGATCAAATTAGATTTCTGGACCAGGCTACTTACGTCCCTCCCTTATGTTACCCATATCTAATGTAGCATTTACACCCCCTACTCCTTTAAATAAATGTTTTCCAGATGTTTCTGAAGAAATATAATCATGTCTTAGATAAGAAATAAATGTCCCTGTAGGGGGCAAGCGTCCCCCAATATATAGGAATTCTGAAAGGCCTGGGTTATTTTTAGCAGTCCCTCCTAATAAGGAAGACTCTACTTTAAAGAAACCTTTTATTTCAACTGTGTTCTCATTCTTGAATATACACACCATACAACCCACTTGGTTGGACAAGTTAAATGATTTCTCAGGTGTGTAGCAGACAGATGCTTCAGGTTAAAGGTGTCTTTATTTATACTTAACTTATAAATTGTATTAAACATTGCTTCCCTTCAAATGGAAATAAAATTCAAGGAGAGTGGGTATAAAAAATAGAAAACGGAAGTTGACATTTAATAATAGCATTTAAAACCATGCTACAGAAATAACAAATATTTTCTTAGGTTACTATGGTATCTTCAGACTAAAATCTTATATTAATGTATGTAGATTTGTGGTCTAATAGCTTATACCATTGCTTATTTCAAAAACTTAATTTTGGAGTCAAGGGAAGCACAGGTTCAGAATTGAATTTAACCAAGTCCTATGTAAATAGAGAGCTATAGTTAACATTTATCTCTTTTATATATATATGAATACTTTTTAAACTAAATATTTTTTATTTTAAATTTTATTTCAGATTGCAAGTGAAACTCCTTTAGATGTTGTAAGTATTAATCCTTTTTACTCCCTGCTGTGTAGACTACTATAATTCTTTGTCCGTTCTCACTAGAGCTGTAGCCTCTTTTACGCATTCCTAGGAACAGAGATAGTGACAGAAATCGTGTAAGGGGGCGGGTGTTACTTGGTGGTAATTAAATAGCATTTCCCTCAAGCTCTTAGTATATAACCCTCCCTCAAAACTCTTAGGCTGTGGTCCTCACCACACTTTCAGGATGATCTGTTTGATAAACTTGCTGAGTTGAGTTTTTATGATGTAAGGGTCTGAGATTTTTGAATTCATATTCAGGTATCAGGGTATACTCCAAAGTGGATATTAACCTGGGGAGAAGGGAGTGGGAATAGTGTATCTGAAAGTATCATTTCTGACATTTAAAATGCTTTTTATTTCTCAGTTAATGGAAACCTCTGGAACAGACATGCTCAGTGATTCAGACAATAGAGCAACAATAAGCCCTTTACACTTGGCTGTAAGTACTACTTTCTCGGCCAACTCAATGGCTGGTTTACTGAAAATATGTCTGTCTGTGTTGACTCAAACTAGTACCCAGAACTTTTGGTCCATGTAATGATGATCATGGAATTAAAACTTTAAGAACTTCCTTATTCAGATAATTCTTGAGTGCACTTTTATACAGTTTTGTTTTGTTTTAAATATTCTTTTGGCTTCCCCCAAAGCCTAACTAAGCCAAGGGAGAGAATATACCTCTAATGAGAATTTTAAAATGCACTCTCATAGTGAGTGGAATGGCTTTGTAACTTGCTAATAAGCAAGTGGTATAAGAACTATAATTTCTGTGGTATTTCTACAACTTTGTGTTTAGTTTGTGATCTTGGGATGCTAACTAGGTGTGTGTTCACTGGTCCTTCGATTTCTCATGCTCTGAGATTGGGTGTGTTATCTTCAGTGTTCCTTTTAGCTGAGGATGCCTCTGAATTCTTCCTCTTAATGTCAGTCACTAAAAGGAGGAAGCTGGGAGAGTATGACAGTCCTGTAATTCAAATACGGGAAGAATTACCTTGGGAAATGTCAAGCACACCCCAGTCTCCTTCTTTCTGTCCTAAAGGAAGAATTTGATTCTGAAACAAAGCATGTTACAGTTGAGGGAAGGGTGGGAACTTTGAGAATCAGGGCACTTGGGTACTGTCACTAGCTATTTGTGAGACCTCTGATTTTAAGTATAGTCCAGGGCTTATAGAGCAGGGGTCCCCAATCCCCTGGCTGGCTGCAGACCAGTACCAGTCTGTGGCCTGTTAGGAACCAGGCCGCACAGCAGGAGGTGAGTTGCTGGTGACAGAGCAAAGCTTTGCTCAAGTTACTGCCTAAATCCCAGCTCCTGCCCCCCACCATGGAAAAAATGGCTTCCACAAAATCGGTCCCTGGTGCCACAAAGGTGGGGACTACTGCTACACGGGTATTACTGAAGTTAATGTGGATTACTCCAAGTTTAGTGACCCATTTATTTTTTTCTTCTCACATAGACTATTATTATTTTTATCTTAATATTCTTGCATATTTTCTGGCACTGACACATGCACATTGACTCTTCTGCTTTGTTTTTCTCACCACTTCCATGTTCTAAATAAGAAGGCAGGCTGAAGCTTTCTGCTTCCCTGCCCTTTGAGTCTTTGGAAATACTGTGTACTCTCCAGACTTGTATAGTGAATAAGTCATGCAGAGGACAAAGCCAGCATGGAGAAAATAGCCATTTTACTGTTGGTGGCAAGCAGTGAAGTCTGAGCAGATGACTGGGCAGTTGCTGTAAGGAATGAGATTAAATGTGATCTAAGACAGTAGAGCTCCGGGATCTCCAGTCACGTAAATCTTTGAGACAGTCAGAAACACTGAAGAGCCCAGTAAGGCCTAGAGCAACTTTCCTTCTTGCTGGTACTCTCTGACATTTCCACAAGAAATTGCTTTACAGCCCTGGGATGCATTGCAGGGCCATCTTCTAGCTACTATCTTTTAGCATCTTTTTTCAGATCTAGTATCTTTTTTTCAGATTAGGAGCAAGTGAGATTTAGCTCAAGTATGGTAGAATTTTATGTTTTTTTTAATTCCCAATGAAAAGTTCACATGTGATAATTTACCTACCTGCTAATCTTTAGGTGTGAATAGTATCAAAAAATAATTTATGAAAGTCCCTTAGCTGCAAAGGGGCAGTGTGAGTGAACTAGAGAGAACATTCCTTTCATGCCAGAACTGTCTCGTTACCGCTTTATATCCTGCTCGGCAGCTAGTGCAATGAGAATAAATGTTCGGTTGCCATGTTAGTTTTTTAAGTGAATTATCTGTAAAGTCCTTTTCCAGACTCTTTAAATATTCTTACTGTGTGGTGCATCTAGGATAGTGCCTGGCATGTGGCAATTATTTGAGCAGGGCTCAGTCTAAGTATTTTTGTGCTAAAAGAAATGTTTACTTTTGAGATATGGCATATTACACAGTACAGGTAGCCATTTTAATTTGACAAATCAGAAGACTCAAGCACTGTCTTAACTTCAGTTGCTGACTGTTTCTACTTTGAGTACGGTGAAGTTTTATCAGAGAGTTAAGAGGAGCATTGAACTGTGATTAAAAACCCAGACTTTGGAATCATAGATTTAGGATGAAAGCTTTAATGGAACCCGTGTCACACATCCATTGAATGTCAGCCATGAACCAGACATTGTAGACTCATGAAAAGATTTGAATTGTTATTGTTTGCAGGATATTTATTCCCTAACACTGTAGTCTATTATTTGATTGTTTAAAAATTTATAGTTAACATTCCGAATTGTCAGTACAGAAATTTGGGGTTATCTCAGATATAATGTGAAGACAAGTTTGCTTATTTACTTCTTTATGTTTTCCAAAGTATCTGGGAAGTCACTCTAAATATGTGTGTGTGTGTTTATTAATTTATATTTTTATTTATCCTAGGCCTACCATGGGCACCATCAAGCTTTGGAAGTATTGGTACAGTCTTTATTAGATCTCGACGTGAGAAATAGTAGTGGAAGAACACCCTTAGATCTGGCGGCATTTAAGGGCCATGTTGAATGTGTGGATGTACTCATCAATCAGGGAGCCTCAATCTTAGTAAAAGATTACGTTCTGAAGAGAACGCCTATACACGCGGCAGGTATGTAAAATATTATGCGTGATTTTACTTACCGCCTTCTATCTAATACTCTTTACTTCTTCAATTTGACTTTTTTGCTTTGCCTTTCTGTCCCTTCCTCCCCACTAGACTTCCTGTTTTTACTATATTCTAAATGGTAAAATCATTGTCTATTTTAGAAATTGGATTTATGTAAGTCTAACTCTGAAGTACTTTATTAGCAAAACAATACAATAGTTTTTACTTTTTCATGGAAGTTATTTTAGATTTGTATGTGCTTTTGCTTTTAACAGTTGATAAACATTTTATACCAGGGTGCTGCATTAAACATTTATTTAGCTATAAAACACCTACCTTAAGACCTACTCTGGTATGATTTTGTGATGTTACAGATGTGTGAAAATGCAAAGGCATGTCAGCATGTCATTGTGGTGACTCGGTACCATCTGAGTGTCACTACCACATGCGGATTCTCTAACAGGAATTGCTACAAGGTGGTATTCATTTTAAATTACCAAGACTGGTACACTTAAAGAAACCCATTTCCACACATTTTTCTTTTCTTTTTTTAAAAATATATTTTATTCATTATGTTATTACAGTTGTCCCATTTCTTTTCTCTCCTTTACTCCCCTCCTCCCTTCACCTGCCCTCCCACCAGCATTCCCCCACCTTAGTTCGTGTCCATGGGTCGTACATCTAAGTTCTTCGGCCTCTCCATTTCCTTTACTGTTCTTAACCTCCCCCTGTCTGTTTGGACCTACCATTTATGCTTCTTATTCCCTGTACCTTTCCCCCATTCTCCCCCCTCTGCCTCCCTGCTGATAACCTTCCATGTGATCTCCATTTCTGTGATTCTGTTCCTGTTCTAGTTGTTTGCTTAGTTTGTTTTTGTTTTTTGTTTTTGGGGGGTTTTAGGTTCAGTTGTTCATAGTTGTGAGTTTGTTGTCATTTTTACTGTTCATAGTTTTGATCTCCTTTTTCTTAGATAAGTCCCCTTAACATTTCCTATAATAAGGGTAATGATGAACTCCTTTAACTTGACCTTATCTGGGAAGCACTTTATCTGCCCTCCCTTTCTAAATGATAGCTTTGCTGGATAGAGTAATCTTGGATGTAGGTCCTTGCCTCTCATGATTTTGAATACTTCTTTCCAGCCCCTTCTTGCTTGCAAGGTTTCTTTTGAGAAATCAGCTGACAGTCTTATGGGAACTCCTTTGTAGGTAACTGTCTCCTTTCCTCTTGCTGCTTTTAAAATTCTCTCCTTATCTTTGATCTTGGGTAATGTAATTATGATGTGTGTTGGTGTGTGCTTCCTAGGGCCCAAATTCATTGGGACTCTCTGAGCTTCCGGGGTTTCCTGGAAATCTATTTCCTTTACCAGATTGGGGAAGTTGAAGTTGTCCTTCATTATTTGTTCAAATAAGTTTTCAATTTCTTGCTCTTCCTCTTCTCCTTTGACACCCCTATGATTCGAATTTTGGAACATTTGAAGTTGTCCTATAGGCTCCTAAGTCTCTCCTCATTTTTTTGAATTCGTGTTTCTTCATTCTTTTCTGGTTGAATGTTTATTTCTTCCTTCTGCTCCATATTGTTGATTTGAGTCCCAGTTTCCATCCCTTCACTGTTGGTTCCCTGTACATTTTCCTTTATTTCATTTTTCATAGCCTTTACTTCTTCCTCTATTTTGTGACCATACTCAACCATTTCTGTGAGCATCCTAATTACCAGTGTTTTGAACTCTGCATCTGATAGGTTGGCTGACTCTTCATTGCTTAGTCCTATTTTTAGAGCTTTGATCTGTTCTTTCATTTGGGTCATATTTTTTTGTCTCCGCGCCTAATACATAGTAAGCAGTGGAGACTCAGGCATTCACCAGCCCAGAGCGACCCACGTGCCACTCTACATTATGGCACAGTATATGGGGGAGGGATCCAAGAGGGAACAATACTGCTTGCTTGACTCTCGGCCAACTTTCAGTCACTTCCCCTGCTTCCCACTAGCAAATTGGGCCCTTCTGATGCTGATTCCCGGTGGGTGGGTTTGTGTTTGTTCTAGGACCCTCTGGGTCTCTCCAACAGACTCTCCTGTGAGGCTGGGAGTTTCTCCTGCCACTTCAACCCCCACAGGTTTTTACAGTCAGAGGTGTTGAGGCTTTATTTTCCCACACTGGATCCCTGGGTTGCACAATCTGTCTCATTCCCCAGTTTTTCCTGCCGGCTTATCTGCATGCAAATGTGGGACTGCCTGGTCCACCAGCTACTGACTCACCCAGTCCTCCAGCCACTGCCATGCCCGCCCCAGTTACACCAGCTGCCGAGAGTCATCTCCTCCCTGGCTGCCCATATCCGCCCTTCCTACTGGTCTGGTGAATGTTTCTTCATTAACTCCTCGGTTGTCAGACTTCCATACAGTTCGATTTTCTGGCAGTTCTGGTTATTTTTTGTTTTTAAATTTATTGTTGTCCTCCTTTCGGTTGTGTGAGGAGGCAAAGTGTATCTACCTATGCCTCCATCTTGGCTGGAAGTCCCAAGCATTTTTCTCATCCCCAGTTTGATTAGATTCATTTCACGTAGTTGATTTTTATAGTGATCCTTAAGGACACATTTGAATATTGGACTTTGCTTCTGGTCTTTTGGGAAACTTGCATTTTTGGAAGACTGTAGGTAAAGCTACTTGTTGTTCCAGAGCAACCTTTCAGAAATTATCCGATATGCCAGCAGGGTTTAAAAACAAATTTTAATAATGGGTTAAAATTCTTAATTAATATATGAATATAAACTGCTATACTATAAGAATAAAGGGTTAAAATGCTATCATTTTCTATTATTCCAAAAAAAAAAATAGGGAGATTTTATATCATTCCGCAACTTGAAAAAGTACAGCTCACTTGCAGAGTTAATTTAACACTTTCAATGGAGTATTTTCACTCTTTAATATTTAAATACGGAACCAAGACATTAACCAGTCCCTCAGAAGTAACCAGTGTCTCATACTCTGTACATCCTAGCCACCAAAGGAAAGAGCTACAGGTTACTGGTAAACGCCTGTTTTTTCAGTAAATGTAAGCCTTAGTCCTGTAGACGCCTTTCAGATTTGGAGATCTGCTTGTAAGGGAGGATCTTAACTCATAAGTTGTGGAAAGCATACTGAGATTTTTTTTTCTGGAAGTGAACTATAATTCTGTTATAATGACTGACTAAAAGGTGGGTTAAGTGACAGAGTTTAGTCTCACCTAAAACGTCCAGAGATAGAGTCAGTTCCAGGGATAGTGCCTGCAGTGGTGTCAGAACCCTTGAAGGTCTCGATTGTCCTCTTGCATTGCTCTCATGTCACAGAGTGGCTGCTGCTTCTCTATAGGATCGCGTCTAAAATCAGGGGGAAAGGAGCACTGTTCATTATCCAGAATAAAAATATTTCCCAGAAGCCCTCTAGACTTCTTAACATCTCAGTGGTCAGAACTGGACCAGTACTCACCTTGAAACCAATCACTGGCAAAAGAGAAGGAGTTACTGTGATTCACTTGGTCTAATCATGATTTCATCCCTTGGCTGGAGACAGTCTGCCTTCCCTGACCACATTGCCACCATAAGAGAGCTAAATAAAATGATCACACTCTTAGCAGGGCAGATAATGAGGCATGGGTATGGCCATAATTTACCATAAGGAATTTATATCTATTCAGTTTTATCAATGAAGGCAATAGAAACTTTTTTTGTATCTATAGACATTTTCCTTTCTTGCTTATTAAATTCAGTGAAACCATCCCAAAATTATATCTAGAACGTGTGCTCTAAGATGGACATTTTCTATTTTTTTATTACATATAATTA
The DNA here is from genome assembly GCF_022682495.2 of Desmodus rotundus. Taxonomy (NCBI): domain Eukaryota; kingdom Metazoa; phylum Chordata; class Mammalia; order Chiroptera; family Phyllostomidae; genus Desmodus; species Desmodus rotundus. Next base: position 108,555,448 of record NC_071394.1, on the reverse strand, counting down.
CTGAAATTTTTAAATATCACTTTGCAGCAACAAACGGTCACTCAGAATGCTTACGACTACTAATAGGAAACGCAGAACCACAGAATGCTGTAGATATTCAAGATGGAAATGGACAGTAAGTTTTAATAACACTTAAGTTATTTTTAATATGTTTGTTGTTACACTTTTTGCCCCTGTTTTAGTAAGCCTGTCATAGTATGTAACTGAGTAACATCAAACACAGTTTCTTAATTAAGCATACTTTAAAGTTGCATCACAAAAAGGAATATTTAGGAAACAGGTGAATACACTTTGGTTTTCATGGAGTGGAGTCCTAAGTGGCTAACACTGAAGCTATTCCTGTTGTTGCCCAGGACCCCTCTGATGCTCTCTGTTCTCAACGGGCACACGGACTGTGTTTACTCACTGCTGAACAAAGGAGCAAACGTAGATGCCAAAGATAAGTGGGGAAGGACAGCATTGCACAGAGGGGTAAGCAGAAATAATCCCATTTCCTTTCCAAATGTTTCTGTGACCGCATTTTGCCTAAAACTGAACTAGGCTGTGTTTACTTTTTTTTATTAAATTTGTACCAACTAATCTGTACTGTGTCTTTCAGTACCATAGTTTTAGAATGCTAATTTTAAACAACTACAAAGCACAATTTAATCCAGAGAACGGTAAGGTTGGGGGAGATTTTATTTTATTTTTTATTAATTTTTAAAAAGATTTTATTTACCTATTTTTAGAGAGAGGGGAAGGGAGGGAGAAAGTGAGAGAGAGAAAAATCTATATGAGAGACATCAATTGGCCACCTCTTGTTTGCGCCCCTTCTGGGAACCGAATCCAAACGCGCAACCCAGGCATGTGCCCCAACCGGAATCAAACCGGTGACCCCTTGCCTTGCAGGACGATGCCTAATCGAGCAAGCTACACCAGTCAGGACATTGGGGTGGCGGGGATTTTAAATGCTAAAACCTTGAATAGAGTTCATGTCAATTCTACATTTTTACATTATTACAACTATTTTCTTACACATTTTTTTCTTGACTTTTTCACTTTTGAAATGTCTTTTTTATTGAATTATAAGTTCCTTTCTCCCTGTTTTTCATACATAGTACTTATATTTTGATAAAATTACTGCTTTAACTTAATCTTTAAACCACTTTAAATAAAAACACTGAATTATTAAAAAATGATAAATGCCTCGATTGGTAAAAAGATAGGGGCAGTATGCACTTTAAAAATATGGAATTAAGAATGTTTCAATTAGCTGTAATTGGCATGTATTACCCAACATAACATATTCAACTACATACAAACAATTTTTCTTTCAGGCAGTTACAGGCCATGAAGAATGTGTAGATGCATTACTTCAACATGGTGCTAAGTGCTTATTTCGGGATAGCAGGGGCCGGACACCTATACACTTGTCAGCTGCCTGTGGACACATTGGTGTTCTTGGAGCCCTTTTGCAGTCAGCGGCATCTGTGGATGCAAATCCAGCCACAGCAGACAATCATGGATATACAGCACTTCACTGGGCTTGCTACAATGGTTAAGTATACAGATACAAACTTACATTAAATGCCTGTTATGTACCAAGCAGGAACAAGTATCCATAACATTCTGAGATTCGTAAGAATGACATATCTATAAGGCAGACTTAAAGTTTAAGGTTCGTAGGAAGCTGAGGAGTAATGTACTGTGTAGTCATAGCTTACTCCTTGTTGCTTGTCACGCTAAACCAAGACACTAGTTGTCGGAGATGTTTTGACGTAAGCTGTCACTCAGTTTGAAATATTTCTTAGACCTTTGCTTCAAGTATTTTGCATTTTAAGATACTTTTATGATATTATTTCCAGTTCTTTTGTAATAGTATTCTTGTATTTTGATTATGTTCTTTTACTTTCTTTAGTAGTAATTTCAAGATTTTATTTACTTTTAGCGGGGGGGGGGGGGCGAGGGAGAAAGAGAGGGAGAGAAATGTCGATGTGTGAGAGACACATCGATCACTTGCCTCTCGCACACACCTAACTGGGGACCTGGCCCGCACTCCGGGCATGTGCCCTGACAGGGAATCAAACTGGCGACCTTTCAGGTTATAAGCTGGCACTCAGTCCAGTGAGCCACACCAGCCAGGGCTTCTTTAACTTTGGAAATGGACTTATTTTAGGGGAAAAACTGACAAAGGTAGGAGAAACAGTGAAAATACATCACATTCTAAACTGAAATCTGTGTATGTTTTCTGTGCACATTATAAGATCATATATCAACAGTAACATGTATGCTCAAAATTTTAAGGAAATAAAATCCTAGGAGATCATAATAGAAACTTAGAAACTTTCATGGTTAACTTTGCTACATAGTTAGAACAGACCGACTTTTACCTTTCAAGAGGCTAACGGTCATAGTTAGTCCTTTTACAGGTAGGCTCATTAAAGGTTCTCAGAGAAGTAAAAGCTTTTTTTATGTTATAGATGTTTAAAATGGAGTTTGGCTTGTGAGTTGCAACTCATTAAAATAATTTAAGTAATGAAGCATGTTGAGAAGTATTCATTTCTTCCTTTGTAGGGGCCATGGATTTCCCAGGCCCATTACGCACAGTGTGAACATGAACCTGTCAGGGTCCAGGCTCAGGGCGCTAGCAGAGAGGGGGCGGGTGGGGGGGCGCACTGGGTGTCAGTGTAGCCGCATTCGGGCGAGCGTCCGCTGTGAGAGCCTGTCTGCAAAACCAGTCCGCGGTTCTGACAACTCTCCCTCAACAGGTAGAGAAAATACAAATGTTGTCTTTAAATAAAGATCCACTTGCTTTAAAAAATAAAAAATAAGCATAGTATCTGTTCTAAAATTCAAGTGACTGCCTTACCAGAAGTTGAAGTTTCTGTCTTTCTGTAATACGCTGTTTGATTCTTTCACTGGGAGCCATCTTGACAAGTAATGTAAATTTATGATGAAAAAAGAGAACTATGAATCTTGCACAGTTCTAGTTTGTTTGTTTTCCTAAGTATTTTCTAGATATAATATTTTGGTATTCATATTAATAATTCTTTGAGCATTCTCTTCTTTCACTGTGAGAAAGTGTTGCTTTCTTCTGAGGCTTGTCCTGCAGTGTCTATTAGTCATCCTTCGGTTTGAGTACTGGAGGCACCACGAAGAACTTGAGTAGTTAAATGTATCGCTAATTCAGAAGTTCAGTTCTGTCCGTTTCGTTTACTACTACCTCAGATCCTTAGCCAGAACAGTCTTGAAAAGTATAAAACCTTTGGGTTTCAGCTTCTCTTTTTCCCCTTACAACTCACTAAGTTGGTATTAAATGAGTATAGTGGAGCGGCTAAGGATAAGTCCTAAGTCAAAGAAGACACTATAGTTTGCCATTGAAATTTGATTTGTTTTTATAATGTATCTTGAAGACATTTTACAACTATAAAGAAAACCAAAAGCATGTAATACAGTAGAAGAACATCTGCAGATGTGAATTTTGTTTATTTAAGGACTCGGTGAGATAAAACTATTTTGAAGCAAACTCTTATTGCTTGAATGTTTTTTTTAACGTGTCGGAATCAGCCATTGGAAGAACCACACAATACGGCAGTTTCCCTCAGATAGCGAGCATTCCCGTGTAAACAGACTGTGCGGCTGTCCCTTGGGGAGTTGCTCTCTCACGTTCCTTGTCGGGGCTTTATGCAGAGCCCTGTTTCCTAAAGCGAGTGTCTGCTCCAGCACTACTGAATTCAGACTCCCCAGTAAGCACATCGTGTACAAGAGAGAAAACTTTGCATGAGTGTTTGCCATTTAAAGATCAGAACAGATGTGTCTAATTTCCAGACTGTAGCAAAATTATGATGATTCGGAATTGAGCTGAAAGAAATTAGATGTGTGTTGGCTATATGCAGTAAGAGACTGTACAGACAGTCTAAAATTAATACCATATTTATAGCCAAAAGCCTATTTTATAATTTGGCATTCTGAGAATAAAATATGTAAGATGGTTTTACTTTGGTAATTATTGTACAGCTGAAAAGAAAATTGGGAGCTCTCCAACAGAACAGAAAACAGTATTTCTCTCAAAATTGAAATGGAATGATGGCCAAGTTTTAGAAGAGAACTAATTATACATACTAACCTTTAAAGTTCAGATTTTCATTTCATGTAATTTCAATCACAGAACTTAAGAGTACTTACATTGTCTTGCTTCTTTTAAAAATTTATCAATTCTTATGAAACTCTTAAGCTTCCTCAGTATCCCTCTGAAACATGAGGAGACCAATTCTGTCACTCTTTCATAAATTAGGACACAAGTGATGGGTTTTTCAGCTTGATATGACCCAATAGTAATGTATTTTAAAATAATTATTTACCAAAACAAAAAAGAAATTTAGTGAAAGAAGAGTGGAAAATTTCTTTAGTGGCTGATTTTAAAAAGACAAGTTTGCAATCTCATCCCAGTCTTCCCCAGACTACACCTTGAAAGTTGGTATCCTAGGAAAATAAGAAACTCTTAAATCGACACCGGACAACTTTCCATGGTTAATTTTAGTAATGAGTTAACATTTGGAGAGAGAGAGTTAAATCAGGGTTTCTCAACATCAGTCCTGTTGACGTTTTGGGTCAGGGAATTCTTTGTCGTGAGAGACTGTCATGTGCACTGCAGGAAACTTAGTGGCATCCCTGGCTGCTGCCCACCTGGATGCCAGTAGCGTGCCCTACCCCATCCCCAGTTGTGATAACGGAAAATACCGCCCGGAGGGGCAGAATTGCTCCCGCTCAGGACCACTGGATTAGTGAAAAGAACTGACACAAGATGGAGCACAATTAAAGGTTTCCTAAAACTTACATACTTTTCCTGGTAAAAACGATTTCAGGATAAAGATAAATTGAGCTGTTGTTTGAAAATGTTAGACTAATTTAAAAAGAAAAGAAGTCTCGCCTTACTGTGTTAGCGAAATATCAAGCCATGGAAATAAAGAGGCTACGTAAGACACTCATGTATTCCTAAATCGTGTACCAGACGACTAATGAAATAAAAGAAGCAACATCTCATTTGCAGTGATTAGTACAGCAGGTGGGGTACTTTTACTAAAACCCTGGCTTTGAAAATGAGGTTAATAAAATCTGAGGTTTGGGTTTTTCCCTGTTTTCAAAGTTGCTGTTAAAAACTGGGCCTAGTATCTGTCAGTAATCAATATATCTGTCCTCTAACTCAACAATATCATTTCTAGGAAACTGTTACACAATAATACTTGGGGTTTTTTTTTAAAGGTACTAGAATGTTTTGATAACGTCACACAGAGAACTGTGACGTTATCATTGTAATAAAACAAAGGAGCCAGCACCTGAAAAAACCATAATTAGAGATTAAATCATTTTATGATACACTTAGATACTGTGAGGTTCTTCTAAACATTTAAGATTTTTATATGTGCTACTATAAAAGGATATTTACAGCTAATAAAAATATTAGGTAAAAACAAGTTGCAGAACTGAACATCCCATTTGTGTAAAAATAAAAAATGAAATAGGCGTGTGTGTGCATGCAGTTACGTATATGCCTAGACGTTTTCTGGAACTGTTAAGGTGGTAGCAGTTACAGTCTCGGGAGGAACCGCAAAAACGGGGGTGGGCACAAGGACATTTACTTCCGAACACCTCTCCTGTACTTGATATTTTACCATTAGATCATTACTAAAATCAGAAAATATTTAAATTTTGAAGTTAATCATGCTGTATAAATATATACTGTGAAAGTTACACTATACCATATAAATTTGACTTTTTAAAAATAATGATCAAACAACTAACTGGCCACCATGTAAAAGAACAACGAGACTAATTTTTTCCTCCCACAAAATAAATATTTGCTGTGTCAGTAATAAACTCCAGTAAAATTATCATAAGAGTTATTGTACTCGAGATTTTGAAGTTGTACTTTGGATTCCAGAGCCCCTAAAAGTGTGATGTTTAACAGGTTCAGTGGATTGTGTCGTTTTGTTTGTGTAAGGATATGTGGCTACGTGTGGACAATTCAGCATTTTGGGGAGATTTTAATATCTGATTCTCATTTACTTATTTAGGTCACGAGACATGTGTAGAACTTCTTTTAGAACAGGAAGTTTTTCAGAAAATGGAAGGAAATGCTTTCAGTCCATTGCATTGTGCTGTGTAAGTAAAGGCAGAGTGAATCAAATTTGATTTGACTGTTTGAGAAATACTCCATTGCTGTGAGAGTGATCACCTTACTACCTTACACAGGATAAACGACAACGAAGGTGCTGCTGAGATGTTAATTGACACATTAGGTGCCAGCATTGTGAACGCCACAGACGCGAAAGGAAGGTAGGGGTTCCGCGCGGTAGGAAATTGTTTTACTCTCCATAGGGAAAAAAATTTTAGCTACTAGACTAATGTGGAAGAATTTATAGAGAACCCATTATTAATTAAAAGTTGATTTTTATATTTGTGAGTTTAAAGCGCCATAAAAATCTTAATTATATTCTCATTATAAAAGACTTTTCTATTATTTTTAGCCAGTTTTCCTCTTTTTAAAACTTGTAAAATATAAAGATTTCCCTTTTTTAAAAAGAGGTATGTTTGTTACCAAGCAACTCTTGTTAATAAAGTATTGTTGATAAGGAATTGTTAGCATTTTTCTGTAAACAAATAAAAGCTGGGAGAGAGTCCCAACAGTTTTAATAGATGGCAGTATTTGGGTCAGGATTTACTTATTTCAAAATTTCCTTTAATGATATAACATTGTTTAGTAATTTTATAAGTTATCCTTATTTATATTAGTTTAATTAAAGGTATTTTAAATTATCAGAAAAACACATTTTTTAAAATTCCATTAATTCTATTTCTATCTGGGCAGTGCTTTTACAGCCTAATCTGTAAACCCCTGAAAATTACTTGTCATAAGTGAAGCAATAATTTTGTTTAGAGTATATATGACGTAGAGATTTAGTCAAGTCTCCTACTTGCTCTGTGTTGCAGGACACCTCTCCACGCGGCCGCCTTCACAGACCACGTAGAGTGTTTACAGCTGCTGCTCAGCCATAATGCTCAAGTCAATTCTGTGGACTCTTCTGGGAAAACACCTCTCATGATGGCTGCGGAAAACGGACAGACAAACACAGTTGGTAAAGAAACTGGTTAAGGCTTTTATTATTCTAAGAATGTATATTGCTTATGGAGAACTTAGATCTCAAGCCTGCTGACTCGAGTTCACCGACTTTTCCACTACTCTTCCCACCACTCCTGAGGTTTAAAACCTTTTACCTGCTTACCACCCACATTTTTATTTAGGGCCACAATGTTTTTGTTTGCCCTTACTGATGGAGTGGTCTGCTTCGGCCAGGCAGTGTAAGACAGCGGTTCAGAACCCTGGCGCTGGGCCCAGGTGACTGAATGTGAGTCCGGCATCTGCCGACTGAGTGGCCTTATGCCTCGGCTTTATAAAGTGAGAAAAATACCAGTACCCACTTGGTAGTGTTGTTGTGAGAATTAAAAAGGTATTATTACTCCAGAGCACTTAAAACAGTTTTTGAAATGTAGTTAGCACTCACAATAGAAATGTTAGTTTCTGTTGTTAGTGTCTTTGACTTTCACAACAATAAGACAATATATATGTATGTTTCATATTACAGTATTTTTCTTGCACTAAGCTTTTGGTAGAGGTGTATTTGTGCTTTGTATCTTTATTTTCTCTGCAGTGAGTTAGTAGTAATCTAAGGTATATATGTTCATAACCGTAAGAATTGGTGCAATTTTTCCTCCCAGAGATGCTGGTTAGCAGTGCTAGTGCCGATCTGACTTTACAGGATAACAGTAAAAACACCGCCCTCCATCTGGCTTGCAGCAAGGTATGTACCCATTGTAAGGGTGTTTTCATTGCTAATGTCAACAGCGGCACTTAAAGTTTTCCCACCTCACTAAGCCGAACAGAACTAGGAACAAACCTCTCTAATGATCCCTCGCAACAGATTACTTTAAGAAAAGTACTGACAGGTTAGGCACCATGGTGGGTGAACGTCTCCAGTAAGCCAAGTAAGTTTTAGAGCACAGGCCTAAACATGACTACTGTCTTCGCATAATGATTGTCTTTAATCTCTCTGATTGTAAATATTCTTCTCTGCCCTCAGTCTCATTCCATCATCACGTTTAGACAAGTATGTGAGACATTAGCCAAGAAAATTCATGGTAGATATGTTTGGTGATAGCCATATTATGTGCACTAGTGTTGGAGTGTATTGAGTGTATAAATTTATCTTTAATGGTGCCCCAATTTTTTAAGAGTTATTCTCCATAACTTTAGGGTCATGAAACTAGTGCCTTGTTAATACTGGAAAAGATAACAGATAGAAACCTCATCAACGCAACCAATGCAGCCTTGCAAACGTAAGTACTCTGTGTCTGGTCTAAGCCTGGGGCCTGAACTACTGAAATGATCGGAGGGTTTTCCCCTGACATGGGACCATTGGAATCTGTCTCAATCACTGTTCATGATCAACAAAACTCATTTCTGTAATCATAACAAAAGTCATATTACTGAAAAGGCTTTTGAACTGGAAACTTTATTATTGAAAATACTGTGTTTTTCTCAATTCAGTTTTATGGAGGAAAGTAATACTGTCAGTGTGTTTTATGGAAGCCCGCAACAATAATGCATTATTTTGATACTAGCAGTAAATGAGGTAAAAAGTATTTTATGTGTCTGTAAGCTAAAGAGATTTCAAAAAGAATCAAGTTCTTAATGTGAGCAGCCAGGCTGTACGTGACTGTTAGATCTTAAATTGACATCTCCCATTGTCCTCTCCCAATTTCCACTTGCTGTGATGCTCTTTCCCATTCACCTATCAGTTAGATCCCTTGAGGGTACAAAAGTTAGTCATGGGATCTGTAAACTGTTTTCAAGGCCTATTGGAATTGTGCTGTTGCAATTTACAGTTTTTATTGTATGTTCTATCTTACCTGTTTGCCAACCTCATTTCTTAAAACAGCAACTTAGAATGCTGTTTAGTTGGTAAAATCTTTTTAAACATTAGTCTTAGAAGGAAACTAACAAAAAGGTTTAATAAAGGCAGCATCTGGGTAATGTGGCTCGATGCTAAGCTTAAGCACAGTGACAAGGTGACAGTGCACTCCACATGGATTCTGCTGTCCCTTGTGCCCGTCATTATTGCTGTTGGGACTGGGTGCCTCACGTGGTGGTATGAGCATTTGTGTGCACGCGTGCATGGGCATGCACATATGTACATGTACCATTTTCCCCCCAGACCTCTGCATGTTGCTGCCCGGAATGGGCTCACAATGGTGGTTCAAGAACTTTTGGGGAAAGGAGCGAGTGTGCTTGCAGTAGATGAAAACGGTAAGTAGGTTCTGTATCTTCTTTACGTAACTATGTCTCACTAGCTGCTTTAATCTTTTGATGGTCCATATTTGACATAAAGTAAACTTGGATATCGTTTATTGGTCAAAGAGGAGAGCTGAAATTAACATTGAATGGCAAAGGAAACAAGGGTAAGAGAAACAAGAAAAGTTCGTTTAAGAGATTAACTGAATTTCATGTATCTGTTAAACCAGAATTAGTGTTAATTGACTTTGGTTTGTTATTACCATAATTGCCACGGTCTTACCCAAAGCTGATATTCCCACTCATGCGCTAGATTGTGTCCCCTTTTGCCTACCCGAGATGATCACTTTAGCAGTTCTTCACTTTTGTGTCCTATAATAAACATTTTTTGTTGGAATCTTCCTAGATTATTCTCACCAGTATTCAAACATTATTTCTCTGACCCTAAAAAAGTCTCACTAATCCCACTACTCCTACCAGCTACTGCCATATTTCTCTGTTCCTCGATGCAGCAAAATTACTCGAGTTGACTCTCCTGCCCTTCCCAATTCTTCTCTCATCTCATTCCCTCTCAAGTCCCCTGCAGTCAGACTTCGCCGCACCACACAGCAGAACTGTTCTCGCCATGCTCACCAGTGACCTCCGCAATGCTGAGAGTCAGTTCTTAGTTCTTGCTTTACTGGATATGTCCGAACTTGGCACAAATGATGATTATTTTTTGAAAATAGGAATGAGGTTTTTAACATGAAATTTAAATATACACATGAATAAGGGAGTAATTGGGGATGTGAAGGTTGCAATCTTCCATAGCAAGTCTAATATTTCCCCCAGATAATCTTCATATTTTCTTATATGTTACTCACTGCTGCTTGGATAAGTTGGTGCAGATCACTGTAGGGCAGGATAAGAGGGAGAGTCGTAGTAAGTATCTGTGGTGGAGGTGAACCCAGTCTCCATTCATAGGTACCTGGTCCCTTGAATTGATAACTGGGTGAGGGTGTGCAACTTGCTATTTGGATGGTCAGATTAATTAACCAGGATTCCCTGGAACTTAAAATAGTTTTTCTTTTATCCATTTGCTTTCATTGAGATATAACTCACATGCAACATGATAATAGTTTCAGGTATATTCTTTCTCTTTGGCAAACTTTCTTCACTTGGCTTTCAGGCCTCAAGACTTCCTTGGATTTCCTCCTATGTTACTAATTATTGTTAATCTATTTTGCCAAGTTTCTCCCTCTTTTGCACAAGTTCTTAATTTTGGAGGGCTCTAGGACTCAGCCCTTGGCTCTTTCTGCTTTCCTATCTATATTCACTCCCTAGGTGATCTCATCCAGGTCCTCGTTTCTAAGTACTACCTATGCTGACAAGTCCTGACTTTGTATCTCCAGCCCAGACTTCTCATGACCTCCATATTCATAGATCAGCAGTATAACTGACAGTACCATGTGGATCTCTGATAAATAACTCAAACCGAGTATGTCCAGAACTGAACTGCTAATCCTTTTCTCTCCGCCCCCTGCCAAGCCTGTTGTCCCCATGGCCATTCTGATCCCAGGTGAGGACAATTCTCCCACCCTTGAAGTTGCTCAGGGCTCGAACCTGCAGTCATCATTAACTTCTGTCTCTTACAGCCGGTGTATAATCCGTCAACATACACCATTGATCCACCTCCACAGTGTGTCCAAAATACGCTCGCTCTTTTCTCCTCCACTCCTACCACCCTGGTGTGGATCCTTTTTCAAAACGTGTGAAAAGATATTATCCTTTGAATCTCAGTTCCTTTTTAATCCTTATAATGACCTACAAGTTCCTACATGATTGGTTTGCTGCCCTGTACCTCTCTGCTCTTACCCTACTCTCTCTGCTGTGCCACGCCAGCCCCTTCACACCGTGGAGGTACATGCGTCGTGATCTTTGTTCTGGCTGCTCCCTCTTCCTGGAACACTCTGTCCCTAAGAGTCTTTGACTAAATCCCTCACCTGTTTCCAATCTTAGCTCAAATGTCATCTTCTCAATGAAGCTTCTCCTAACTACCCTATTTATACTACAACCTGCTGCGTGCGCCTCCCACCACATTCTTGGTCCTTGGTGACCTGCTCTACTCTTTCCTTTTTTTCCATAGATCTTATCTTCTAACACAGTGATTTTCCAACCAGTGTGCTGCAATAATTTTTAAAACATGCAGACCCTGACTATTTAGTCAGGGGCATCGACCTCTTTTCCTTTAGATTATCAAGTTAAAAATTGGCAGCAGTCAACACAGCAATAGCCATCTGGTGTGAATGAATCAAAATTATACCTATTTTGTTGTCAGATCAGCAAAAAACGTAACACTGTATTTTTTGGTAGAATTTAGTAATCCATGTATGTGTGCCATGGCAAGAACAAGGCCGAAAATCGCTGCTGTAACAAACTTCTGTACAGTTTACTTTTTTTATGTCAATAGTGCGCCTTCCCCATCAGAGTGAATATAAACTCTGTGAGGGCCGGGGATCTTTGTCAGTGGTGTTCACTGACGTGGTCTGGGCACCCAAAGGACACACCCCACTGGACATAGTGGGGACTCTGAACACTTGCTGGATGAGCGCGTGCGCCGAGCACAGTGCTACGCTCCAGAATACAACGTCGAGCGAGACAGACTGCTTCCTTGAACGGAGATGAGCGTCAGCAGTGTCACAGTGCACTCCGCCTCGCTCAGGCGGCGGCAGCGTGGGACACTGTCTGAGCACTCGTGGGATCAGGGAAGGCATCCCAGGAAAGTGACTTCTAAGCCAAAATCCGAAGGACAAGGGAAAAGTGGGGAGGGAATTTTCTAAGGATGGAGAGTAGCAGACTTAGAGATAAAACACAGACCATTGTAAATACCGAGTTTACCAGAGTTTCTTGAATCGAGTGGCATTAGGATGATAGCAGTAACTCTGAGGGGAGCAAGATTAGACTAGGAAAACAGGTTACCAGTTCCAGGGGAGAGAATACTGTAGCCAGAATTAAGGTAGAGGTATTGGAGATGAAAAAAGGTCGATGTTTCTAAAGGTCTTAGGATGGGTCTCACTGGGATTGGTGAGAAAGGAAGTCTCACGCCACCCAGCTTGGAGAGCTGTGTGGATGGAGATGCCATTGTCTAAGAAGGCAATGTAGGAGGAAGAGCTGGGTTCATTTAGGGACTTGAGAAAAAGTTCAGTGGAAACTCCCAAGTCACTAATTAGATATCTGGAGCTCAAAAGCAAGAGCTAGGTTGGACATAGATATTTGGGAATCATTAGTATATGTAGTCATGAAATCCGTACACGTGGTTAATATCATCGACTAAGATAAGTTCAGACTCATTTCTCTTTAAGAGAAACTCATTATCAGCAAATTACATTTCTAGAAATATAGCAACTATATAGATTAAAATGAGCCTAAAATTAAAATGCTAATCTCCTGTATAGTATATTTGACCACATTGTGAGGCTCTGAGTCAGCAACTGATAAAGTTTTTATTGATCATTTTTAAGATTGTATGTACTAAACAGTAGGGGAAACTGTATCTAGATGTGCAACACCACATGAAGCCGTAGACTCGCGCGTGAAGACACTTGCTGCCGCAGCTCCACGTGGGGCAGCGTAAACTGGGAGTCGCAGTGTGCTCACCAGCTTCTCCCCCGCTCTGTCCTCGAAACTGGGTCTTGTACCAGCCTAAGTACCAAAGGTCTCCTTACTCAGTTGTATTGATAACTTTGTGGTGCCTTAGGACTGACTTTCTTCTGCCAAAGAAAGGGATCGTTACAAAGGAAACATTTGTTTTGATGTAGGGGTCTTAAAAGTTCACCTGTTTAGTGGACCTACTGTTTTTTCTGCAGTGGGCTGTGTGACCCTCAAAGAAAAGTTGAAAACGACAGTCAGTTCATTCAACACATCTCTCTTCAGCATCTGCTCAGAGCCTCCTTCGTGAATCTGCCGCATTTAGATTTCCCAGCATATAAGCGCTTACTCTTACATAACTTAAAATTAATGGTAGGAGTGTTCCATCATTCTGAAAGAAGATTATGAAACTATTTTTTCTATGGATTCAGATGAATACAGATAAGCCATGAGATGTTGGCAAAATCATCCATCTCAGGGCCTCAGTTTTCTGCAATGTAGTCTTGTAAGGTCTCCTACCCTAGATTTCTGACTTTTCTCTTTTTCTACTTACTAGAATTTTCTCAATCATTTTAATTAACCAATTTACTATAAGGCACGTAATTGAAAATGTATGTAGAGATGAAAGTCTTTAGGCTTATTTCCTTATATTAGTGAAATGAGTCTCAGGATGTTTAATTTTTTAATTTTTTCTTTTAATTCTAGGTTATACCCCTGCTTTGGCCTGTGCTCCCAATAAGGATGTGGCTGACTGCCTAGCTCTCATTTTGGCCACCATGATGCCTGTCTCATCGAGTAGCCCTTTATCATCCCTGACATTCAACGCCATTAATCGTTACACCAACACCTCAAAAACAGTCAGCTTTGAAGCCTTGCCCATCATGCGGAATGAACCTAGCTCTTACTGCAGTTTCAACAACATCGGCGGGGAACAGGAGTACTTGTACACTGACGTGGACGAGCTCAATGACTCCGATTCAGAGACCTACTAAGCGCTGAGCCGGAGGTCTGAGGAAAGAGTTCTGCCACTGACGCTTCAGACTGTGCTTTTTCAGGGAAAAGGCGCTTTTTTATTCACATGCAAATTCAACCTAAGAGGAAAGATCGCAGAGTGAGCAAAAAAGAAATGTGACGACATTAGGAAGAAGAATTTTAAAGGCAAGTTTTGCAAAAGGAACTTCTAAAGTCTTTAAATAGACTTGACCAGAGGAAAACACTTGGCTGTTAGATCGCTTTGTGGAATTGTTTAATTTGGCTTTGCAGCGCCAGGGGTAGTTCGGGACACTGTGCACCCTTCTCTGCTTACACAAGCAACACTATTAAAGAAGAGATGAGGACACTAGATTTAAATGTTATCAGTAGAACTATAACTAAATTTAAGGGCAATAACAGTTGGGCACAGTAGGTATTATGTGCACAGCAAACTGCCAAAGGACCAAATAATGTAAAGGTGTTTTAATGGGATGCCATTTTGTGGGAGCTGGAGTAGGTGAAATGAGACATTATCTAAACCAAACTTTAATATTTCTGAAAATGAAGCTGAGATTTGGTTTTAAATGTTGATTTTTTTTAAAGAAAACATCTGAAAGCCTTCGAATCCTGTATAAACATGAGAGAGAGCAGAAGTATTTTTACATTTTTTTTTCTTTTACATAAAAATTTTAAAATCCAAGTTTTATAATGTTAGAATTGATAACCAGCTGACTGAGTACAGTCAAGGTGGAAATACTTGCGCTGCAGACATGAGACAGATTGGGGTCGGGCTGTTGCTCAGTTTTGAACAGTTTAGGTTTTAAATCGAACTATTTTTGTTTGAAAATGTAAAGAATTTCCTAGGAGAACATTGCAGAAAATCAAAAATTAGATGATTTTCACCCCGTTGCAGTTCAGTGGTCCTGGGGAAGTTTTCGGTCGACCTCACTGCTTTGGGGGTGCCCCTTCACCACTCAGCACTTCTGTGTTCCCGCAATGGATCGGGGGCTTCCTGTTGTTACTGTTTAGTGAAGAATCAAACCCCCCATTACTGACAAATTAACGTGATCAGATCTGGAGATTATTTGCATGTTGGACAAGATCTAAAATACTAAAATCTTTAGGTCCTATTCAGAGTTGGGGGAAAGAAGCAATCGCCTGCCACGTTGGAAGACTGCCTTTTAAGATAGAGAGAGAGGGAGAAGGCTGACATTTAGGCTTTTAAATAACAATTTACTTGGTTCTGCTTTTCCTGTAACTGTCACTTTCCCAGTGGGAATGATTTCACACATGTAGGGGGTCTCACAGGTCTGGGTAAAAAAGTTCCATAGATTTTCACAAAATGATACCCAATTTTATTTTATCCTTTTTGTATTGTAAAACTGGAAACTTTATGACATTGTAAATTATCAGCTGGTTTTTCTGAATATAAAGTGTGAAAACACAGAACAGTATTTTGATCTATTTGATAATTTTGTGGGTTTTTTGAAGAATTAATGAGCATGTACATAGAAATAGTGGCTGCTTGATACTGTATTTACTTGCACTCTTTCAGTGCATCCAGATTCCTGTATATTTTAGAGTATAATAAACCACAGATGTGAGTTGTATTTAACGAATAATGTATTTGTATCTGTGCATATTCCCTAAAAATCTATAAAGTTTCTAGGGCACTGACTACTAGATTTTAAGCATTTTTTCTAAAATATTTACAGAAATTATAAATGTAATCCTCCATCCTTCCTTTATAATACAAAAAAGTCATACAAAATCCTTCCTAATTACTAGTGGTGGGAAGGCGAATATGCATTTTAAAGACAGCAGATTACATTTTCTACTGTACCTTTTGAAAAAAGAAAAAACTCAAGAGGATTCTAAAAGTATACATATATGTGCTTTCTCTTTCCTTTTAGGAATTCTCTTCTGAATTCCCTGAGGGAATTTTCTAGAATCTCAGAATTGAAAGAGGCCTGAGGTTCGTTCATCCAGTCTAACCTCTTAACAAATGCAGGAGTCCCTTCTACAAGGGTGATCTTTCCACCTTGAACACTTCCAGTGACTCTACCTCACCAAGCAGTCCGTTCAGTTGTTGAGCAGCTCTAACTGTTAGAAAGGTCTTCCTTAGATGGAGCTGAAGCCTCCCTCCTGGTGACTTCTGTCCTTGGGCCGGGTCTGTCCTCCAAGAGAACACTGAGAACATTGAAAGGCTGAATCTCGTGCTCTCTGCCACGTCTTCTCTTTTACAGGCTGTGTGACTCATCTGCGCTGATTCCCAGAAGGACTCATTAGATACTCAGTTAGATTTTCTGCATCTATTGCAATCCAAGGTGTAGCTATAAAGTAACAAGGTGTTTATAATTTTTCCTCACATATATCAGAACTGAGATCTTGCATCACTTTGTGTAAATGATGCAGTTACTGAAAATATTTGTGAGGTGGTTCTTTGGATCGTTTGTCCACTAGGAAAATTATTTGTGCCGTTGCTTTGTGACCGCATTTTGCGGTAGCCTGTATCCCAGCTTGGTCAGCCACTTCCTTTGGTCTGCGCCTGATGAAGGGAAACCCACACCCAAGTAAGGCGTTGGCATTGTCGGGGTTGGCACTTGGACTGCTTGAATGAATGAGCACAGCACCGCAGTAAGTTCCTTGAGAGTTACACCTTGTATGTCAAAAGCATTTGTGTCCTGCTCTGTAGTGGTTTTTAATCCTCAGCAGACCAGAAAAGCCTATTTGCTTTTTTAACTTCTGCATGAAAGATGACATCTGAAATATCCGATGTGTATTTTCATAAAACCAGCTTCTGCTCTAGAACTACTTTGGGGGAAGTGGTGGTTAAATAGCAAATGGCCTCCTTTAACAAGACATTCAACTCAACCAGTGCCATTTAGTTCAGGAGATCTCTTAAGTGTAGCTGTCAATTTGGGGTTTAATTTGGCTTCTATTGGAAACTTTTAAATAAAAGTTTTTTAATTCAATAAATCCAAGTGTCTTTCTTTTTTACATGCAAACTTCTTTTATCTTTTAATGTCTAATTAGTGTTCTGTTATAACTAATTCTTTAAAAACTTGAATTTTCAATAAAGGTGTTTTGGAATTTAGATGAACCTATCTAAATGGGTTTTTCATATATATTCATTCAACATATATTTATTGCTTGCCTGCCATATGCTTGAGAGTGGGAATGGGCAGAAAGCGAGCCTAGAAGTTGTGGTCCTGCTTTCCAGGAGCTCACGCATCATGGAAAGGCATATACCCGGAAGGAGAAAGTATAGCTGAAGTAAAGATGAACTGCTAGGGAAGTTCAGAGAACAACCAGATCCTCTTGGGAAGGAAGATCTGAACAGGCTTCAGAGGAGAGGTGGCATTTAGGCTTTAGCAGCCATTTCTTGAGTACATACTCTATAGCAAGCACTTTTTTAAATACTGGAGCTACACCAGGGGTATGATAGACCTTATAAAGTCCCTGCCTTCAGGAAACTCGTATTTTAGGGAGACAGACAAGAAAAATTAGCTATTTGAGATTTGGTGTAGCAGGGATGGGGGGGTGTTGAGGGTAAAAGAATACCTTGCCCATTTATGCACTAGGGGATTGCATAAAATCTTTGATACGAGACACCATGCAAGTTTGCTGAAAAAGTAGAAGAATGTTAAAGTAACAAACTTAAAAGCGAGAAAGGATAGAGAGAGGTGGTGTGCCAATCCACAAAAGCAAATACGAGCGTTCTTTTGAGGTTGAGCCAAAAAGAAGCATGTCGTAAGTTAACTCAAGAATCATCATGTGAAGACAGAGGATCTGGGTTCATTGAACGTGTCCCTTGGATGCCTGCTGGCTCAGCCATCCCCAGTCCGGAGCATGTAACTTGCTTTGCCTTCAGCTAAAATGGAAGATGGCACAATGCTTGGGGTTGGACAGGTCATCACTAAGCTCTAAAGCTTGGTCTTTATGCTAATGTAATAGTCGGCCACCTCCCAAAATGGGAAGTTGGTTCATTTCTGGTACCCAAAGTAACAGCAGGCACTGTTGAGGAATATTGCCTCAGACCTTATAGAAACTGTGCTTTTTTTATACTGACCATAAATTTATCACTTGATATCCTACTTGTGTAACCTGGTTTGGTCCCTTGTGTCCATCACTAAGGTGGCAGGACCCAGTAAGCATGAAAGAAAAAGTCAATTGTTCTAATATTTACGGTAAGAAATGCCAAAATCCAAGAGAATATGAGTGAAGAGAATTTAAGGAAAAGGGGTTTCTGGAGAAGACCTTGGCCCCTCACGTGACGGTCCAGTAAGTGTGTTAGGGGCATGGGGAGAAAAGCCATCAGTTGCCTGCAGTAAGGTGACCGATAGGAATAGGACCTAAGACACTGCAAATGGTCAAATATTTAGCCAGGTGACGTCAGTGAAAATGGCAGAGCAAGGATCTCTAAATCTTGGTGAGAATGGTGACCTTTGCAACATTTTAACTTGTCCTAGTTGTGCCCTCCCAGCTCTGCAGTAGCCTTGACAGCGAACAGCCAACATTCCTGGCACCGCCTGACAGCCACCAGAGGGAATGAAGCAAAGCTAGAGATCTTTCAAAGCCTCATTCTCAAAGAATTAGCATTGTTATATCATCTGGAAAGCATTATACACCATAGTATCCCTTATGAATACAGATGCAGAAGTCGTCAAAAAATACTATCAAACAGTCTATCAACACATAATTCTTTATACGAGGACCAAGTGGGATTTATCCCAGGAATACAAGATAGTTTCAACATACAAAACTAAATTGATGTAGTACACTGTCAACACAGTAAAGGGAAGGAAATGCTTGATTATTGATGGGGAAAAAGCATTAGACAAAACTCAATACCCTTTCATGATGAAAACAGCACTAGGAATAGAAGAAAACCTGATAAAGAGCATCTGTGAAAAGCTCACAGCTAGCAACATACTTCATGATGAACGACCGGAAGTGTTCCCTGTAAGATCAGGAACAAGACAAGGCACTCTCCCCACATCTGCCCAACATTGTACTGGATGGAGGTTCTAGCCTCCATCCAGAATAATTATGGTAAAGAAGATATATATTGAAAAGGAAGAAGTTTAACACATTTGTAAATGACATAATCTTGTATATTGAAAACCTTAAAGCAGGGTGTCAAACTCATTTTCACTGAGGGCCACGTCAGCCTCGTGATTGCCTTCAAAGGGCCGAATGTAATTTTAGGACTGTATAAATGTAACTACTCCTTAACAGTTGAGCGAGAGCTCGGCACTGCCACCTGGTAGAAACAAGGTGCCGGCCTGGATAAAACAAAGTGGAGGGCCTTGTGTTTGCCACCTGTGTCCTAACGGATCTGCCAAAACATAGTGCTGATAAGTTCGGTGAGGATGCTGGATGCAAGATCAATTATATAAAATGAATTGTATTTTTATACACTTGCAGTGGACTATCTAAAAATGAAATTAACAAAATAATTTCATTTATAATGGCATCCCCCCAAAAGAGCTTGGGAGTGAATTTAACAAATCAAGTATAAAACTTGTACATAAAAACTACAAAATGTTATTGAAAGAATACCAAAATAGAAAGACATCCTGTGTTCATGAATTGGAAAACTTAATACCATTAAAGTGGCAATATTCCCTAAATTGATCTATAAATTTAATGCAATGCCTATTCAAAATTCCGCTGCCTTTTTGGCAGAAATTGACAAGCTGACCCTAAAATTGCTGTGGGCCTGCAAAGGACCCAGAATAAGTAGCCTGAACAGTTTTAATGAAAAAAAAGAAGAGTCGTGCTTCCCAGTTTCAAACCTACTGCAAAGCTACGGCAATCAGGATAGAGTCCTTTCTTAAGGACGGACAGTCCAGTGGAATAGAATTGAGAGTTAGAAATAAACCCACACATCTTTTGGTCAATAGATTTCAAAACCGGTACCAAGACACTCCAATGGGGAAAGAATAATCTTTGAATAAATCGGGGCAGCTAGATGTTCACATGCAAAAGAATGAATTTGGACCCCTACCTCACAACATACGAAAATTAACTTTGAATGGATCATAGACCTAAGTGTGAGAGCTGAAACTCAAACACTTAGAAGAAAACGTAGCTATAAACCTGCGGCCTTGGATTAGGTATGGTTTTTATGCCTAAAGAACAAGCAGCCAAAGGTAAATTAGACTTTACCAAAATTAAAAACTTGTCTACCAAAAGACAATATCAAGAAAGCAAAAAGACAACAGAATGGAGAAAATGTTTACAAATCAAAAGTCAATTAAGAGTCTATCTCATAGCCTGAGTATACAAAGAACTACAATAATGAAGAGACTAACGATTCCGTTTTTAAAATTGGCGTAGAATTTCAATAATTTCTTTAAAGAAGATACACAGGTGGCCAATAAGCACTTGAAAAGATGTTCAGTGTCATTAGCCATCGAGGAAATGCAAATCAAAAGGATGGTGAGAAGCCACAGCCACCAGGATGGCTACAATTAAAAAAAAAAAAAAAAGACAGCATTGGCAAGGGTGTGGAGAAATGTAAACGCTCCCACATTGCTGATAGCGACGTCAAAAGACACAGCTCCCTTGGAAAAGAGTTGGCAGCTCCTCAAGTAATTAAACCGAGACTTACCATACGAGCCAGCAATTACAGTCCTACATATATAGTCATGGAAATGCAAACATATGTTAACACAAAAACTTTGCATGAATGTCCACAGAAGCAGTCTTCATAACAGCAAAAAAGTGGAAGCAACCCAATCTCCATCAACTGATGAATGGATAACCGAAACCTGCTATATCCATACAAGGAACTCTTACTCAGCCATAAAAAGGAGTGAAGTCCATGCTACACACGGACGGACCTTGAAAACATTATGCTAAATGAAAGTAAGGCAGCTGGAACAAAAGGCCACCTCTTGGGCGATTCTACTTATACAAAATGTTCAGCCCTGGCTGGTGTAGCTCAATGGATTGAGCGTCAGCCTGTGAACCAGAAGGTCACCGGTTTGATTCCCACCTGGTCAGGCCACACGCCTGTGTTGCAGGCCAGGTGCCCATTTGGGGGCTGTGAGATGTTTCTCTCCCATAAACATGTTTCTCCACCTCTCTCTCTCCCTTCTCCTCTCTCTGAAAATAAATAAAATCTTTTTTAAAAAACTAAAATTTAGTAGAGGTAAATCTATAAAGATAGAAAGTATGTTAGGGGCTGCCAGAGGACGAGAGGAGGGGCAGGCAAAGTGGCCCCTGGTTATGGGGTTTCTTCTGGGGACGAAGACATGCTCTAAAAGTAGATGGTGATGGTGGCTGTGTGACAGTATGCTCGAAACCATGGGTTTGTACACTGCAAAATGGTGAATTTTAAGGTGTTTAAATACAGCTCAGGAAAATGTGGAAAAGCAGTTATGACATTTGAGGCTCTGGAAACCCGAATACTGAGTAACTGGCCATGTTAAGGAAGTATTGTTCATTTCTTCTGGGTGTGATACTGATAATGTTATACTTTTAAAAGTAGTCCTTTTAGACATACCGAAATATTTACAAATGGAATGGGGGTGATATCTGAAATTCGCTTCAGATAACATGAGCCGTCACATCCAAAACCGTTTGTTAAACTTGCATCTCTGGCTCCAAAAGGTAACCAAGCCGCCCCTGAAATTAGACTCGTCTTGCACTTTGTTACTAGATAGAACAGGCCCAGGGTCGTACCTGGTTTGTGGCATTTCATTCACCGACTACCCATCTCACAATCCCGATTTGGGGGATAAGAGGGTCACAGTTACGTAAATTATGGTGAAATTAAAGTATTTCATAAGTACCTTGAATGTAAAATAAAATGTTCCCAAACATTGCTCCATCGAGTCAAGGCCTGCCAGAACTATGGCACTAACCAATAGGTAGCTGTACAACAGTGGTCCAGGAACTAACCTGGAGTTCTTTGTAGTTTTGTTTTCAGACCTAAAGCCACGCCACAAACCAGAGACAAACTCGGTCCCTGGTTGGGAAAGCCCCTTCCTGCACCCCACATGCTGGTAAGTGCTGCACAGTCCCAGAAGGCTTCACTTCCTGACATGTACCCGGACGTCGGTGTTCCAAAAAAAGGAGAAGAGGGCTGCTAACCTACACCCTGATTGGTTAACTCCAGCAACTTCTATGTTCTCAAGTAGTAAAAACCCCTTGGCCCCACAGCTGGGACCGCATCCCAGTGTTCTCGCCCTCTGCAGAGCCTCAATAAATCTGCCTTTGCTTTTATCAGTGTCCCTGGTCCAAATTCTTTTATGTCAGGAGACAAGAACCCAAACTCATCAGAACGTTTATGCTCTGCTGGGTGCTGGTCCTGTAGATGAAGAGTGGATGCTTTTGTAATTGTGGCTCTTAAAAAGGCAAAGGCTGAAATAGTTTTCTGAAAACTCGGGTCATGACACAGAAACATTTTATACACATGCGTTTTTAATTAGAAACATAATGTCTCAGCCCTGGCCAGGTAGCTCAGTTGGTTAAAGCATTGTCCTGATACACCAAGGTTGAGGGTTCGATCCCCAGCCAGGGCACATACAAAAATAAGCAATGAATGCATAAATAAGTGGAACAACAAATCGGTCTCTCTCTCTCTCTCAAATCAATCAATAAAAATGTTTCAAAATGATGTTTTAATGTTTCAAAATGGTGTGGTGCAAACCGAAAGGTTGCCAGTTTAATTCCCAGTTCAATTTAGGGCACATGCCTGGGTTGCCGTCCAGGTCCCCAGTTGGGGGCGTGTGAGGAGCAACTGATCAATGTCTCTCTCACACATTGCTATTTGTCTCCCTTCCTCCTTCCCTTCCCCTCTCTCTAAAAGTAAATTTTTAAAAAATCTTTAAAAATGGCAAATATTAACTGGACCTGAAATTTTCAGCAGTTCTTCCCACGTGCCCATTCAACAGCCATCCCCACCCAGGCTACCTCTTCTGCGTTGCCTTCTCGCAAATGTTGAGCAATTATACTTTAGACTGCCTCCCAGTGTGGATGGTCATGGAGCGCAAGGAAATAGAAAAGTAGATGTAAACATTTTACATACGTACCATTTCAAGGGAGGCCTATGGAAAAAATCAGTTTTGTTTAAACAGCAATGTTTTGCTTATAGAAGTGACTTTAGTAAGAGTTACTACTGAGTAAAGAAAGTGTGTGTCAATTTCACATCAACTCTATCCAGTGACATTTTTCTTATTACAAAGTGATACATTACAGTAAAAAATTTAGAAAGATGAGCAAAAAGGATAAAACAAAACCATCCATCATCTCACCACTACGATCATAAGAAACTCTGAAAGTGATTTTATTTTTCTAACTCTATGACTATGAGCCATGTTTTCTAAATGGGGTTATATTACAATCATGTTTGTAACTTGTTTTTTTTTTTACTGGCTATATCATAAATTTTTTCCATGTCAACATATTGTATATAAATACAAAATAATAAATATATGTGGCGTTTAATAACTTCCTAGTGTTGAAGATGCCCTTTACCTTTATAACCTTGATTCAAGCACCTACTTACAAGAATAGGTGCTGAGAAGCATCCCCAGTCTCGTCCCCAGTGGAATTCACCGCCTGACGGCGAACTGAACAAAGGGGCAAACGCACAGAACCCCACTAGGTTATCGGAAGGCAGCAGAGCCGTGTGGTCACATTCATGGAATTCGGAGGCAGACAGGCCCGCCTCAGTGACTCTTGGCAATTTACGCAACGTCTCTGAGGACTTCTCAAGTCTGTCAAATGCAGATGAAGCATTCCAAGGTCTCAGTGAAGATCAGATGAGTTGACGCCCTCCAAGAATGTACAGGAAGGGGAGTAAGGAAGGGGAGTGACACATGGTAGACACTAAAGGCCATCACGTTCACACTGCCTGGGTTCCACACCGGGCTCAAACGCAGCGGACGGCCTCGGGCCGGTTGGTTAGCCTCTATGTAAAATGGGAGCAGTAAAGATATCTCAGAATCATTGGAAAGGTTAAACGTCACTACGCCCGGCAATAGGAAGCACTCAATAAATAAAAATTGATATCAGTGTAGCAGCCTTCTTTGAGCTAGAATTAAAATTAGTCCACAGATTCTTTTTTCTCTTTTGCTTGTTTAGTCTTATTTTTTTTTTAGCTTTTTATCGTTGTTCAGTTACAGTTGTCCTGCCTTCTTCCCCATTGCTCTCCCTTACCCCGTCCCCCTCCCCACATTCAATCCTCCCCCATTGCCCGTGCCCAGGAGTCCTCTACTCCTGTTCCTTTGTTTGCCCTTCCCTTTCTTTCTTTAGCCTTTTGTTTTTTATTACTCAAGAAAGCATTTTTTAAATGTAGATTTCTGACTGTGCATGTGCCTACAACACTTTCATGACAATTTTCTGCTCCTCACTAAGGAAGGCACTTCAGCTCACTCCCGTCAGGGACGCCCTAAACCCACTTGGATCCCCACGGCCCTGCCGGCAGAGGTGTCCGCCTTAGCCAACCTCATTAGAACTTGAGGTCCCAAGAGCACCAACTCCCCGACGTCGGCCTGGGGACAGGCCACGGGCAGATTTCGGTGCCTCCCCCACCTTCCTGGTATGAAGGTAAACAGTTCTATCCCCGGGGCGCGGGCGGCCCGGTTTTCTCAGAGGCTGTACTGTAGGACAGCCTGCGGTGGGGTGGCAAATGCTGGACACCACGTCCAGGAGAGCCGCCCCCAGACTCTCCCACACCCCTCCCACCAGTGGGTGGGGCCTGTGTTTCCCTCCCTGGACTGTAGGCGGGCTGCCGATCAACTTTCCCAATAGTAGACGGCAGAAGTGCCAAGTGGCCGTTCCTGGCCCCAGCCATCCGAAACTGGCAGCCTCCCCTTCCAGTCTCGCTCTCTCTAGAAACCCTGAGGTGTCTGTCCTGTTAGCTGTCTGACTATCCTGAGTCCATCGTGCTGGAGGACCATGTGGAGAGGCCCAGCGGAGCCCACCAGCCGCCCCCGCCCTGTGCCGGCCACCGGGCCTGGGAGTGGGCCCTGCAGCCCAACCACCCCAGCTGGAAAGAGCCAGGCTGCCCACCTGTGCCCTTGCCCAATTCCTGACCCACGAACCCCGGAGCAGACTAAAATGGTTATTTCAAGTCATGGAGTTTCAGAGTAGTTCCCCGTTACTTAGCAATAGATCATCACAACACTGATTCTGAAAATCGAAACATTAAACAAAGAAGCTGAGAAGGGGTGGGGAGCCTCCAGCCAGGGGGAGAGATGATTCATATCACACCTTCTCTGTTTTACAGTGTTGTATAAAAAGAGCTTCCCTGTCTGTGTGGACGCTGTTCACTTCCTTATTTACTGTTAAAAAGAATTGAGGGTAAAGAATGAGTGTCTCCAAAGGTGTTTGAGCTAACACCATCTTACCGAGATGGGACCGTGGGCCCACCGAAGGCAGGCGGGCGCTCAAGTTCTCGCAGCGGGCGAGGAGGAAGTAAGGCCTGGCCCACTGACTCTCAAGCTTGTGCTTTAAAATTGCTTCTTAACCTTTTGGTTTTTGTTTTGTTTTGATTGTTTGTCGTGCTGCTCTGCAGGAACAAATCTGGTGCTGTGCTGTACCAAATCTGGTACAGTCACGTTACAGTCAACATACATTGCCCTTCTCAGGAAAGGTCTGAAACAGAATTTGACGGGCTCAGAAATACCGGGGGTCAAATTGTGGCACATTAGTTACAACACAGTGAAATTCTTCATCCTTTTCCAACTCATTCATAATGCCAAAATAATGGCTCTTCTTGTACCTTTGTCTCTATATTCCTTCAACCCATAATCACCCTTCCATGCGTCACCGCCCCCCCCCACCCCCCGGCATGTTACACTCAGCAGTTCAAATGAAATGCACATTACGGTCCCGAGACACAGTCTTCTTTGCTTTTTGTTATCGGGAAACAATTTGGACTGCAACTGTTCTTTGAAGACTTATATTTTTACCCCCCAAAAAAAGTCTTTCTGTAAGGGTTTTCCCCCTTTTTGTGATGTGTCTAATAGCCTTTTAAAAACGGATGCAAGGGGGGTGGGTGGGTGGAGGTGAGAGAGGGTATGGGGGCGGATAAATGGTGATGGAAAAAAGTAAATAAAGGTATTTAAAAATAAAATGTTAAAAAACAAATGCAAAACTACATTAGAAAATGTTAAGTTTAAAATGAGTAGTCCCAAGGAATAACTGTCTTTTTCCCCTTAAATTGCTATTTACTCACTTTAGTATAAATTTTATATGTTATTTTTTCTTGAATTGCTGTTTATTGGGGTCCCTGGTGAGTCCTCACGACTGGTCCGGAGGTGTGACTGACTTCGGAGGAGGTGGGGCTCCTGGAACCCTGCCAGCAGCAGCAAGAGGAATCACTTTAACCCACAACGCCAACCCCCTGCTTAACACCCTCCAACAGCTTCCCCTGCAAACCCAACCTCCAGCCACAGCCTCCAGGCTGGCACACCCAGGCCCCGCCTCCCTTTCTGACTTCAGGGCTCCTTCACTCGCCAGTGTGGCCACCGTGGCCTTTTTCAGTTTTTAACTATTTAGTTCTTCAAATATGACAAACTTTCATGGTTGATAAAAATCAGTTCTGGCTATCATTTGCTGCATAACAAAGTACCTCAACACTTACTGACTTAAAACAACAATCACTTATTTTGCTCACGAATCTGCAATTTGGGCCATGCAAGGGAGGGGAGGCTTGTCCCTGCCCTGTAGGCCTCAGCTGGGACAGTCAATTCATCAGAGGGCTGTAGGACCTGCTGTCAGCTGGGAGCCCAACTGGGCTGAGGGTCAGGGGCCTCGATTTCTCTCCACGTGGGTTCCAAGGGCGAAAGCCCCAAGGGAGAGCCAACAGGAGTGGTATTATCAACCATGACCTAGCTTGGGAAGTCACACAGTGTCACCTCTGCTGCATTCTGGTCATTGAGGCAGTCACAAAGTCCTGCGCAAGGTCGAAGGAAGAAGCACAGACCCCGCCGCTTGATGGGGACTGGTGAGGTTTTGGAACAGCAAACGGAACTGGAAACGTCGCTGCAGCCATTTTTGGAAGTACAGTCTGCCACAAACACCCTTCACCGATGTGGTGTGTGGTGTGTGCCAATCCTGTTTGTATGCGCACCAGGTAATAAGCTCTCTCTAAAGGTTACCTTCTTTTCTTATGTGACTCCGCCTACTCCACAATTTCCCATGGAGGACTTTACACAAAGCTAATGCTTAATTATAACCTGGTTTTATGTGAGTTGGAAGAAATCCACTGTTGAATCAACAATTTTTAAAAAACTAGAACCCCTAGAAAATATCTTATCTTAAAACCACCTGTACATAATTTTCTCTTTCTTTGATTTTTCAGGCATCCCTTCAGCCATCACATCATGGTGCAGACTCAGGGAACATGCAGAGTGCCGATCATTTACACTTCCGGTAGGTATATTTAGAGTGTGAAAGTGAGAAAGGCAGCGTCTGCACTTCTGTGAAGTGGCATCTCTAGTTAACACGTCAGGGCCCTAGGCAATAGGCTGGGGAGTCGGAAGATAAACTACAAACCAAGTCCTGTCCTTAAAGGGCCAGCATCCCAGGTCTCATCCTGCCCAAGTCAGATGACAATATTTCAGATGTGAACACTGCAAGTATTGCTAAATGAGTCACTGGGCTTGCATCGAAGGTTCAGTACAGTGGACGGTTCAGACAGGCACACCAGTCAGCATGAAAACAAGCAGCAACCCCGACATAGTTATGCAGGGTGTCGAAGCACCAGATTGAAAGAGCATTCCTCTGCCAGCTTTCTCACACTGGAACTGAACAGAGGGATTATTCTTGAAATAATTGTAAATAAATTAATTCATTCGATAAGCTTTCTGCATTCCCAGGAAGCCTCCCATGAACTTTCAAAATTATACAGAACCTGATGAAAGGCAGGTTAATTTAACTGTAAATGTATTTTCTTACTAATTTGGCTTTGGTTAAACAAAAGCGGAGCAATATATTTGGATGACAAAAAGTCACCCAGAAAGGGTAAAAATGGGTTAAAAACTAATAGGAGAGGAGGAGAGCTGAGAGTTCTGGGCTGGTAATCTGGAAACTCTAGTTGGGCATTGGTCCTGGGGTGCGAATTCCACATTCTAGCTCTGATGTTGGGGTGCTGCTGAGCTTTGGGCAAGGCACTTCCCTCCCAGGCCTCAGTGTCCTCTTCTGTAAAACGGGCACACCTGCCTCTCTCCAGAACGGGTGTGCAGAGCTGATGACTGAGGCCTGCGCACCTGCTTTGGGAAGCACACAGCACTAGAGCCGCGGCCTCACACTGGACCAGGATCAGGAGCCCCTGGAGGGCTTGTAAGACCACGGATTGCTGGGTCCCCGCCGCCCCGAGTCTCCGATTCAGCAAGTCAGGGGGTGGAGCCCAGGAATTTGTGTTTCTAACCAGTTCCCACATGCTGCTGGCGCTGCTGGTGAGGGGCCCTCCTTTGAGAACCACTGGTCTACATCACTCCAAACTGGTGGGTGACTCTCTGCCTGGGGCGTGTCTGTGTCTTCTCTTCCTATAAAGACATGAGTCACATTGCATTGAGGGGCCACCCTACTCTTGTATGACCTCAACTCACATCTGAATTACATCTACAAAGACCCCATTTCCAAGTAAGGTCACATTCTGAGGTCGTGGGGGTTAAGACTTTACAATTTCTTTGCGGGGAACACAATTACCAAAACACCCTCCAACTCCAGCGAAACCTTCAGCTCAGCACAGCCCCGGCCAGCGTCTTGGCTGCAGCCTGGGGAGAGGCCCTGAGCCAGAACCACCCAGCTAGTCCACGCCCGGCTCCCTGACCACAGACTCGGAGTGAATAAATCGTGCTCACGACTCTTTGAAGCCGCTGAGCGTTGGGGTAACTGTTGTGTGGGACTAGGCCGCCGACACAAGGAAGGGGACTCGGCAACGGAGCGCCAGGCTCCGGTCCCGCTCACAGACCTTCGTGTCGCAGCAGCATCTGTTTTCAATCTGGGCCTTTTCGCACAACATTTCACACTACTAAAACTTTTTTTCAAAGTTTTGCAGTACATAAATCCACTTTGTTGAGAAAACATTTGTTCGGTTAGTGGGTGTTGGAGCATTTCCGAATTTCAGGGCAAATCCAAGCGGCTGACTCACCGCTGTCCCTCCCGGAGCCCCGCTCCCGGGCCTGCCAGCCTGGGCCGGAGGCCGGCAACCCTGACTGGCTGCTCTTGGGTCAGGGGCCCACTCCCAGAGCAATGAGCGTTGGCCACAGGGCGCTGAGCAGGGCCACCTGTGGGTGAGGGGCAGCCCGGTGGCTTTCCCTCAGCAGGTCAGCAGGCAGGCTGTCCCCTCGGGTGCTGCCTGGGTGCAGGGACTGGACCAGCCTCGAGCGGGGCGTGGTTCACCTTCTCCAGGAACAGGCCTTTGTAAGTGCTGCAAATGCCCAGCTCATTTGTGTCTCACTTCCTCTGCGAGGAAGACCGCAGACTGGCCCGGCTGCCGCTGCACGAGAGACGGCGTGGGCCAAGCCACTTCCCCCAGGTCTGATTTGGCCAAAAATACATTTGATTTCCTGCCCCGATGTTATTGTCAAGATTGCCACTCGCTTCCTGAATTGCAGGATCACAGTTGACAAAAGCGTATCACAGCCATTAGTCATAGGTGTATTTTTTTTTCCTAAAAATGATTTATTTTACTCATTTTTCCCCTCTTCTACTTTGTTCTGCCATCTGGCAGCTACTTCTTTTTATTGTAAAAATCATTTTGTTAAAAAAGTCATTTTGTTTTACCACCCTTGTTTCATTCCTCCTCACTTGTCCGTCCTGAGTAATTAGCTCTAAATTGTCAGCAGGAAGTCACTAAGGAAAGTTGTAGGTGCTCTGCTCGGAAGGGCAGAGGGTGCATCCAGCAGGTGCTTCGTAAATGTTTACTGGGTCAAGTGGTTCTGACAAGTCTGTATTTAGGACTGGCCTCTCTGTCTCTTTCTCAGGCTGATTTGAATCATCTTCGCATGAAGCAACAATATGCATTTTTAAGATAATTTCTATTCCCTCGGGTTTGGGCAAGGAAGCTAAATGGGTGGCAGCCAGCCACATCCGGTCCTGCCAGCTCACACCGCCGCTGCGGTCCGCACCAGGGAGGGCAGGCCAGCTCTGTCCTCAGGCGGGAGAGGCCCCACTCCCACTCCAGGGCATTTCCCAGGGCTTCCTCAGGAATCTGAGTTGTTCCTGCCTATTCCCTGAAGACATGACTCATTCCAGGCCTTTGTGGGCGAGCAGTGAGTCAGAGGGGACTCTGCCTCTTTCCCACATGGATTATTTAACACACAGTCCACGAATGAGAAGACTGGGGCATAGTGAGGTTTAAACGAGTTGCCCAAGGCCTGTGTGGTGAAGGGTAAGCAGTGAGGCCAAGGCAGTAAACCTGGGCAGGCTGACTCTAGGACCTACGTTCTTTCATAACCTGCCTAAAAGCCAGAAAAGGGCCTGGATGCTGTGCGGGGATGAAGAAATTTCATTTTTTACTTTATAGAATTATGTTCATGCATATATTGTTTTTAAAAACCCGATTTAAAAAGGGGACTATAACTAGCCCTGGCTGGGTGGCTCGGTTGGAGCATCATCCCACACACCGGAAAGGTTGCAGGTTCCATCCCAGGTCAGGGCACATACCTAGGCTGCGGGTTCAGTCCCTGGTCAGGGGACTGTACGGGAGCAACCAATCGATGATTCTCTGTCTCTCAAATCAATAAGCATATTCTCAGTTGAAGATTAAAAAGGGAAAGGGCTATAACCAGATAGCCACAGCATTGAGGAGGCAAAACACAGGTGGCTAATTATCCCACCTCTTGAAAATTTATCCATTTTCCACCTAAAAATGATTGGAAACAGTTACTAGGCATAGAGTCAAAATGACTTTGAAATGTCAGATAGAAATAATATAGAAACGAGTGGCCTAACAAAGTCTTAGTATGTGGGAGGTCCTTGCGCTGCAGCTGGTGGGCTCTCCAAATCATTAATCTTTAATCATTGAGTGATTAAATAAATGAATGACTAAAGCGGGCCACCCTCCGCAGCAGTTCTGGCAACTTCTCTGCAAGAGGTACGGTGCCTCTCTACAAACGGAAGGCCCTTCTTGACCGAGGGTGGGGGGTGGGGTGGAACTGAATTTCACCAGAACCATTCCGTCCTGCACAGCTGGGCAGCAGTCAGCTAGCATGACTGATGAAGGGCCCTGGAATCCCTGGGTGAGACACGCGGTGTGGAAAGGCTCCTATTACTCACACCTTCCGACCACTGCCTCATCCCCGGCGCCTTTTTCCAGTGGCCCTCTGCCTGGGGCACCGAACTCTCTCTCTCCGGTCATGTGAGACCTGCCACACACATTCTGTTCACTGGCAGAAAGGCAGACATGAGAAAAACTTCCCTTCTGTTTTTACAAGCTGCGTCAAACTCCACGATTCTGGTGTGGCTGGTGGTTCTGGTGCTACCATTTCCTCTGGGTAGAATTCTGGTCGACCAGAATGGGAAGAGGGCCCCACGGCAGCCGCTTCCACTGCAGCTTTTGCTTTGAGAGTTTGTTCCTTGCCTTAGAAAAGGTTTGAAGTCCTGGGTGTCACTAATCAATAAGAACCAGGAAACCACACACACCACTGCTCTGTGGGGGTGTACAAAAGAAATTATCACTCATTTTGTTTTAGTTCTTTTTTAAAAATCCTCACCTGAGGATATATTTATTGATCTGAGAGAGAGAGAGAGAGAGAGAGAGAGAGAGAGAGAGAGAGAGAGGAATACCGATGTGAGAGAGAAACATCAATCAGTTGCCTCCCACACATGCCCCAACCGGGGACCAAACCCACAACTTGGGTATGTGCCTTGATTGGGAATCGAACCCACAACCTTTTGGTGTACAGGACGATGCTCCAACCAACTGACCCTCCCAGCCAGGGATGTGTCAGCTCTGAAAGCCAACTGTGTGATGAAAGATTTGCTAGAGAAAGACATGGCTTGGCAAAGATAACTGAGGGTAGAAAATACCGGAAAATGTCTCAATGATTTGCACGTAAGAGGAAGAGACACTGGGTGAAACCCGCCTCCCCTATTCCTTCCCCATGCTCCCAGGCTGGGCAGAGGTGGTCCCAGTGCCAGGAGCTGTGGCCTGTGCAAGTTCAGCGCTATCCGCACGGTGGCCAGCGCCCAGCTCCCACTCCCCAGAGTCCCTCTCGTACAACCGCCCGTACAGGGCTGCTGTCACCAGACCAGAGGACAGTCTACTCTTTCTCAAGAAATAGTGGTCGTTCTCCCAGCCGAGCTGGTCAGGGTTTTCCAGGGTCATGCCTGAGGTCAGAAACAGGGGAAAGATATAGGGAGTGCTGAAGTTGCCCCACAGGTGAAAGTCAAACACCCCCGTGGCCTCTGAGATCTCCTGCCCGCAGGTGTCAAAGCTGAGACCCCCACACTTGACCAGGGCGCAGACTTGCACGTAGTAAGTGCCGTGCACGGTGTGAAGGCCGTCAAAGACCCCCAGGGCGTACAGCTCTTCGGACAAAGTGGGCCTCTGGTAAAGCAAGTAACAGCAGAGGCCGTTGGCACAGACTCGGAGGGAGCCTTCCTTTCCCCACACGGGGACCAGGGTGAAATTGTCATACATCATCTCGGAGTGAAACGTGGGAGGAGCGTTCATGTTCCATCTGGCGGCTCCATCACAGAGGACTTCCTGCGAGTCCCTCTCACAGTATGGGTCACCTGCCAAGATTTTTAAAAATTTACTATGGGATGGGTCCATTTTATCTGTGGCATTCTCTCTACCAACGAGACCCTGCGGGTTTCTGGCCACCTGGGCAATTAGAAGCTGGCCTGTAGCGTGTTCCATGTCATGGTGCCAAACGGACTTCAGGGGCGAGTGTATGCCACTTCCAGTCATGCCCAAAGGTGGCTGGTGGATGTTAGCAGCCAGGAAGTTGACGCCAAAGGCCGTGGCGAAAGCACTCTGAATCTCGATGGCTGCCAGGAGCGGGAGCTGGTTCATCCAGGCGGCCGTAAACACGATGTGCTTCACCTCGGGGTCTCTGAGCAGTGAGACGGCCGGCTGGAAGAACAGCAGGTCAAAGCAGGTAAAGACGCCAAACTTGCCAGCAAAAGGGGTGTCGAAGGTAATGTGATCCGCTTGGAGAGGGGTGTCAAAAGCTGCCTCAAAGTAGAGGTTGTGTTTGCGGTAGCGGTCTACAAGGGTTCCGTTACTGCTGAACACGACGTTCGTGTTAAACTGGTATCTTCCATCGCCCGGGCAGCCTGGGTCGCTGCTCTGACACGGCTGCTTCGTCCCCAGATTGGCCACCAGGAACAGACCTCCCCTCGCGGCCATGCAGCTCAGGCGCCGGAGGACCTAGAGGGGAGAAAGGAATAGATAACTGTGTAAGTAAATGGCTTTTTAAGGTCCTGCCTTTCACCTTCCAATTTTAAAGTAGAAAAGGGGCTGTGCTGTGTCCATAATACATAAATAGCTATCACAAATCCATTAAAAAGCATCCACTGCTGAAAATGCACAAAGGATATGAAGAACTCACAGAGGAATAAATACAAATGGCCAGGAAACATCTGAGAAGATGGTCAACCTTGTTAGTTCTAAGGAAATGCAAATTAAAATAATGATGAGCTATATTTTTTGCCTTCATAATATTGGCAAAAATTCAAAAGATGATTCTACTTTTATGTCACCCAAAGGCGGGAAAACAGGTACTCATTCACTCATATACACTGCGAATGTCAAGTGAACTCAAAATCTTTTAAAGGGGAAATTTGGTCCTCTTTAAAATAATTTAGGAGGAGGCTGGGGGGTGGAGGGCTTGAGCAAAAGTAAGAGAGAAAGCACTCATGGATGTGGACAACAGCGGGGTGACTGCTGGGGGACGGGGTGGGGGAGTTGGCGGAGGGTGGAGGGGGATAAATGGTGATGGAAGGAGACCTGACTTGGGGTGGAGCACACACAACCCACTGTACAGATGGTGTGTTGTGGAACTGTGCACCTGAAACCTGTGTAATCTTGTTAACCAGTGTCACCCCAATAAATTCAATTGAAAACTTGTTTTAAATGTGCCTATCCTTCTGCTGAGAAATTCCATTTCTCGGAATCTCACCTGCCAGAAAAACTTAGACACTTCACAGAACTACGTGAACAAGGATATTCATTCAGACATTGTTTACAGCAGCAAGAGGTAAACAGAGAACAAGCCTCTCGCGCTACAGAAGAGGGCGTCAGTTATAAAGTGCGGAGAGGAGAGGTGCACGTGGAGGCTCACCAAATTGCTGAGGGCACTTTCCCGAGGAGGGGAGCAGGGCGAGGCGGGGGTGGCGACGGTGGCTTTCATTTGTTTTCTGTCTGTTTTACACGCACGCCCTCATGTACCTCTTGTGCACTAATAAACAGAACAACCCTCAGGCAGCACACGCCCGTGCGTCAGACATTCTTTAACAGGGCGATGCGGCACGTGCAGCCTGGGCTGCAGCTTTAGCACCTCAGGGCCCCCTTTCAGTTTCATTCAACAGGTCTTGGCTTTTGGCCCTGGCTTTTGGTGCACCTCTGATGCCTGCGGTCCACCGAGGAGAAAGTCTGGGGTGCTCACACACCTCCGTGTCATTGAATCGATGGGGCTCCAGGCACGGGTTCCACCTGACCTCCCGGGGAGTTGGCATGAAGTCCAAATAGGGGTAAATGGATGTTCTTGTAAAGTTGAATCCATGAATGCCGTCTTCTGGAAACACCATAATCTGTACACCCTGTAAGTCGAAAACATCGAAGTATGTTATCCGGTAATGGGAAGTACCACTTCACGCATTTACTCATTCCTTCAGTCATTCATCTGGGAGCCAACAAGCAATTGCTGTGTACCAGGACCAGAGGTTAAGAACAGCAGCTGAACTCTCATCGGGGATCTCAGTCTGGGGGAGGCCATCTCCCGTGGCCTAATTCTGAGGGAACAAAGACAGAGTCCTCTGGGATGACCATGCACCCGGGGGCATGTCCAGGGAGGGAGGTTTGAAGGGAGCAGGAGTTTGCCAAGCAAACAGTCAGGGGTTTGGAGTTCTTGGTGGTGCAGTGGGAGATGGGGTCAACTAGAAGAGGTCTTGAGTATTGGGCTGATTAACAGATGATGTAGCATCATCTCCAGTCCCTTGGTTTTTAACTTTCATTGTGCATTCAAATCAGACGAGGGACTTCTGAAAAAAACCCACCACCCCTGGTGCAGGAGTGATGCTGGGGCCCCCACCACTGGAAAGTCTGCTTCAGTGGGTTATGGGCGGGGCCCCGGCAGCAGAGTTTGTTTAAAGTCCCGGGTGATTCTAGTGTGTGGCTAAGGTTGGGGCCCACTGGGCCGGTGTTGACTGCAGCATGGAAACGGGGGGCTTGCTCTAACGTGCGACTCCCCAGCTGGGAACCAGGAGGCCCCTGCAGAATCCTGACCACACCACAGGCCTTGCCCCACACCTGGAGACACCTGGGCCCCCTGCGATGCCCGCAGCTAAGAAAACCCAAACAAGGCAGCCCTCCGCTTTCAGCGCCCGGGCCTCAAGCGTCTGCTCTTCTCCACTTACACGGCTTCAAATGGCAAGCCTGGGACGTTGGCCCAAAGTGCAAGGGGAGGAGGGGGGCAGAGAAGGCATGGATAATCTAAAATAATGGGCAATGTGAGTCACCTATTTCTGGAATGCACTGAAACTTTCTGTATAACTTTTTTTCTGCTTATAAAAGCTTCAAAAGTTTAACTGTAGAAAACCTGGAGAACAGAAAATATAAAGTAAGAATTCATAATCCTGTGACATACTTATTGTTAATATCTTGACTATTTTCACTCTCTCTCTCTAATTTAGATAATAAATATACGGTTTTCCTTGCCTTTCTCACTATATAAAACATCAAGATTACAAAGATACCTTCAAAAATGTACTCTGTAACGGCCACATTTAAGAGCATGCCACAGTTTCTTCTCTGTCACTGAGCAGCTGATGGTTACCAACTTGTTACAGAAAGAAAACTCCAGTGAGCACCTGCGTGCAGGGTGTTTGAAGCCTTTGTGATGAGTGCTGCGCACAAACCTTTGTTTGGCTCTCTGGTTATTTCCTTGGAATAAAGTCTTAAGAGTGAAAGTCCTGGGTCAAGGGTGTAAGCTGTGTGTTCCTAACACACACTGGCAAATAGCTTTGTGGAAAGATCACCCCGTGAGCACCCCTGCGGCAGAGTGCGCGAGCACACTCATCTACAGCAAGCACCTGTGAAGAAAGTTTTTCGCAAACTTGGAAATGCAGCAGGATGAAGAACGTGTACGCCTTTCCAAGGGATACTAGGCTACTAATTAGCCTCACTCAAAGACTACTTCTCTAGGGAATGTACCAGTGTGACTTCACTATTTAACAGAGTATTACACTAACGAGTATGATTGTATTGCCCTGTGGGGTACCTATTGACAAATTCATTTCAACGTTCATTTCACTGACTGACACTCACTATTCTCTGCTGAACCAGCTCCACCGCATTTCTGGCTCCTTCATAAATCAACGCGTTAAAGAAAAGCTATGACACGTGTTTGTACCATACTTGTATGACTCATGTTTTCTAACTTTTTGAAAATTATACTTGGATGATTTCCTTTAGTAAAAACAAAACTCTGAGAGCACTGAATGGTTTTTTAACAGAAAATGACATTTAAGTTATGTATAAATATTAGATTAATACTACAATTGAATTGGGTTTCCTGAATACGTATCTGCCAGGAATGAGCAGAAGAACCGAACCTGAGCTGGGGCAGAACTTTGGGTCTGAGGTGACTGCCAGTCCTTTCTAGGAAATTCTGGAAGGAACACTCCTGATAAAAGACTTCAGCAGTTTTCTGATAAGCTCAGTGAGTGCAAGAACTCCTGAGGAATCCCGGCTGCCAACCCCGGGGACTGAGCAGGACAGGTGTCTGTAAGCGGGACCCCTTTCTCCCCTGCAAAGCCTCTACCCAGAGAGAAATATTTCGATTGGCTTGTCCGGGACCACGACCCTTATCACAAGTTTGATATAAAACTCTGACACATGCTTTGCATCAATTTGTCTTACAAGTCGCTTTAACACATATAATGACACAGGGCAGCCAAGGTATCTATAAACACTAAACACACTCAGATCTGCCCCAGCCAGTGTAGCTCATTTGGTTGGGTGTTGCCCCATAAACCGAAACTTTACAGGTTCGATTCCCGGTCAGGGCACATGCCTAGGTTTTGTTT
The DNA here is from genome assembly GCF_022682495.2 of Desmodus rotundus. NCBI lineage: Eukaryota > Metazoa > Chordata > Mammalia > Chiroptera > Phyllostomidae > Desmodus > Desmodus rotundus. Next base: position 108,518,292 of record NC_071394.1, on the reverse strand, counting down.
TGGTCCCTGGTCATGGTGCATATGAGAGGCAACCAATTGATGTTTCTCTCTCTCTCCCTCCCTTCCCTCTCTCTGAAGTCAATAAGCATGCCCTTCAATGAGGATTAAAAAAAAAAAAAAGAATCCTCAAGAAGAAACTGGATGCCAGGTTGGGAACAAAAGAGAGGAGTGTCATCCATCAGAAGAAGCTGGAGCAGGTCTTTGCATCTTTATGCGCCTTCCCACATTAGTTCTGTGTGTGTGTGTGTGTGTGTGTGCCTTCTAGGCTAGAATTCTTGAACGCAGCCAGAGACCGTGGCTGTGCAGGCAACCCTGTCCGCCCTGACCAGAGACAGGGTGGTTAGGGCAGGACCTATCAGCACGACTGGTGCTGCCCTCTAAGCTCCCGGACACGGGGAGGTTCCGCTCATAAGGAGGCAGAACAGGGCTTCCTCCAACGGCTGGGCTTGCTCACCCGACCACTGGGGTTAGAGCCCAAACTTCCCTCTGGTTACAGGTTTCCCAAAAGGGCACTTTCTTACAGCAACATCTGGCTCCGACATTTCCTTCTCTGCCCCACCCTTCCTGCCAGGAGTTGGAAATGTGGGCCGAGCAGGAAGCCTACACAAAGGCCTGCGCTGACCTCCCTTTGCTCCTTCGGGTTCAGTTCTCTCTGGACTGAGTTCTCAAGACTGCTCATCGTCTGGCACTGAGACCGGAAGTGAGCCCCAAGTAATCTGAAGGCAGCAAACAGCAGTTCTGCGGATGCTGCAGAGAGAATGACGGGCCACCGTGCCTGGTGGTTTGCAGATGTTCTGCACATCAGAATCCACTGGGAGGCCAGCAGTTGAAGTGGTGGCTGCCAGAGGGTGATGTGGGTGGAGCAAGGCGGGAGGACCGGGTGGGGTAGAGGTTTTGTATTGAGGGCCAGTGATGATGTTTTGATATTTATTTCCTGCTACTGAAATTTGAATCTGAGTGAATTGTCCCTATTTCTGATGATGTTTGTATTGCAAAGAGACATATTCATAAGGACCAAATCTTCCTTTCTTTCCACGTGTTATTTCTAAGAAATAAAGCCAGCTGATTTTGTATGTAAATGCCAAGAGCAATTTACCTGGTACCAAACCCACACCCCAGCGTGGCCCCTCCAACCCTCACCCCACACCCTTCCCAAATGTTCTGGAACCTGTCCGCAGTGTGTGATCCCTTCCTGGTCCTGGCTGTGGTCAGCAGATCCCAGTGAAGGGTTTTGTGTGTTTAGGCCTCATTACTTTGTCTTTTTCCTACATTGTTCCTGGCCTTTGCTGATTTCTAGTGTTTACTCTGTAGTCTGTCTGTGTTTGATTCCATGCCATGGAAATAAAAAGTATGTTGTATATACAAAAAAAAAAAAAAAATCCCACTGCCCAGCCCATAGCCCAGCCCACTACGCAGGAGTGGAGCGTGGAGCGTGGAGTGCAGGTACCCACATTTGTTTACAACGGGCCAGGCGATTCCTCCACGCAGCCACATTGGAGAACCAGGGTCCAGCCCTGGCTCCTCAGACTTGAAGTGAAAAGCGTCACGGGGGATCTTGTGAAAATGTAGGTCTCATTCTGCAGGCCTGGGGCGGGGCCCTCATTCTGCATTTCTCACAAGCTCCGACCCGCTGCTGAGGCTGCTGGTCCACGGACCCCTCTCTGAGCAGCGACACTCTGGCCACAGCTCACTACTTCAGCCTGGCCTTGCCAACCGCGCTGATTTTCCACTGGGGCTGCGGGAACCCCTGACTGAGGGCTAACGGGCGATAGTCCCCCTTCGGCGAGACAAGCCCAGGCTCTAACCCAGGAGCGCATCTTGCCTTTTGGGCGGCAATCGTCACTTGCTCTTCGTAGATGTCGAGGTTCTGGTTCATCAGCTCCAAGGCCTGCTCGCGGCTGACGAGAGCTAGAGGGTTCGGACTCATGATCAGCTGGTGCTCGTACACCGCGGCCAAGTAATAGCCAGTGTCGGGACCTTCAGCCACGCCGGGCTCCCCCGGGGGGACTCCCAGAGCCAGCGTGTAACAGCCGCAGAGGAGAAGAGCAAGCGGGTGGCTGGCTCCAGACATCGTGCGGACCGTAAATCTGGAATGCAACGAGGCGGGGGAAACAGCTGAATAAAGACTCCTGCCAAGAATTTAACTTTTGCAACTGTGATTTATTAATTCCCAGCAATTAAACTCAGCCGCCGTGGTACTGCCGCTCAAAGAGCTTGTTTCATGTTCCTAATAAAAGGGTATGTGTTTCTCTCCAAACACGTAGCTGTGTTTAAAATGGCTCACTGTGTTAATAGCCTCGTTTGAGAACATTTCCAAAACAGACCCAGTGTTTGCGTCACTAATCTCTTCGCTAGCTGTACACTTACGTTCCGGGCAATGCTGATTATTCCGATGGTTTTACATAATGCCGTGACCTATCCCGCATCCCACGACCGGCCCTCTGTGCGCGCGCACACACACACACACACACACAATACAGGCCACTCCTCTACCCGAGCCACGACCGCCGTGCTCCTAACGACACAGCTTGGCTCTCCTGGTCGTAAAAACCGGGTGGATTACAACGCCCCCTGCATTTCTTGGGTTAGTCGTGATTACACAGGGTCAGGCTCCCTTTACTCAACACAACACTCTTTATTTGGTGCAGAGAAACTGCTGACTTCCACTTGGATGCCAGGATTGACTCTGTTACGAACAGATAAAAAGAAGACTCCTAACCAAACCACGACTTTTTTTCCTCCTTGAACTTGGCCATCGCCACTGCCCGTTATCACTTCTCAAACCCCATCTCTGTGACTCCAATACTCTTGCTAGAAAGCCTACTCATTTGAAAAGAAAGTCCTTTTGCAGTGATAAAATGCAATTTCCTAGAAAATAAACTAGAATTTTCTACCAAGTAAACAGCTTTGGAGCTCCCACCATAAGATTAGAAGTAAATTATGTCACTTACAATGACACTTCTTACTGCCTCCCCCCCATGAACAGGAATTTTTACTTCTAATCCTATGTGTTACTGAGTGTTTTAGACGGAAGAGTCCAATTCTGCCTTAGCATCAGCCTGGCCTCCCAGCTGAAGCCCCTCTCGGGGCCCTGATCAGCCTGGTGGGGCGCCCTGCGGAGATGTGCTGGGACTGACCAACCGCCCAGGAATCGGGATTAAACACCAAGAGAACAAAGACAAGTCGCGGAATCATATTGCTGCTCTTTAAAAAGAAAAACGACACCCTGCCCAGGTCTGACTCATAACTCCCGGGTTTGCACTTCAAAACCAAATTCTCCAGGCTGCACATTTCTTTTTCTTTCTTCTTCGCAGAAGCTGCAGAAGCAAAAGCAACCATAACTATTTTCAGCAACAGAACAAAGATTAGGGGTGCTCTGTCATTATCCTCAGAAAATCAAATGCTTCTCGGAGTAAGTGCCGTTCTGCCCCCCACCACTGCCCCAGCTCGCGCTGCCACTACTTTCCCCGGGGGGTAAGTGTACCATCCACACACCAAACCCCAGGGTTGTTGCCATTCCTCCCAGACACTGTCAACAACGTTTTAAGACTAGAACAAGGGGCCTTTGATGGAGCAGTCATGAGTTTTTGAGTCAAAACAAAAGTGTAATTGATAAGCTTTCTTATCTGAATTTTGCCTCTGAAGACCAACCAGCAAGGAATAATTTTAAAAGTCTCAAAATCTATTTTCCATTCCACCTCTGCTTTCCTAAAGATGATAATGGGGAGTCGCTTGCGGGGGAAACTTTCATTCTCAAAGTCACAGTCACAGTATTTCTATAGTATCAGGCGTTGGCCTTACTAGGCAGTGGGGAAACTGAGGCTGGGGTGGGGAAGGGCCAGGAGGCGCTGGAACCAGCACCTGGTGGGGGCAGATCAGGGGTCCCTGGGGCCCAGGCTGGTGATCACAGCAGCCCCCTTGCTCCACTAAGAGCTGCACAGCCCCAATCTGGGAGCACGGGCCATTTGCTTAAGTCTCACAGACCTGCAAGCCAGCAAAACGAGGAAGCTGTGGCAACAGCAAGATATCACACTGCTTTCTATCTTGAGAAAATAAAATTTAGCCTATTCACAAAAGGAGCCGGGTAGGAGAGCTGTGAGTGGCAATCATTTGTGCGTGAACAGAGGTTCGGTTGATAATAAGAGGTTATGCAGATTCAACCAGGTATTCATGCTTGAAAGCAGCAGCCTTAATCAGGAAGGTGAGAATGAGTAATTACATTAAAAATAGGAGCCACAGTTTGCCCTTCTGACGAGTGGGGAAATAGCACCTATTTTAACCAAATTTGCAAATGCTTTCTTTCCCTCTCTATCTGGCATGACACAACTGCCTCCGGAAAAAAACCCAAACAAGGTCGAGGCAGGGACTCTGAAGGGCACAGCAGGCAGGACCGGAGGGGACTGTTTCCAGTGGTTACCAGGTGCTGGCCTGTGATGCCACGTACAGGTGGGTGTGGGGGCTTCCTGGGAACAAGGGGGTTCTGGAAAGTCATGAGGTTCTTGGAGATCCAGCAACTGACCCACCTTCAGAGCTGGCCAAGACCTGGACCATAAACCAAACGGTCACCACAGGTGTGTGCTGGTCTCTAAAGGTGGCGAGGCCCCCTCTTGCACTGGAGGGCACTTGACAGGTGAGACTAAACTTCAGGAAGGATCCAGCACAGATGCAGCAAGGAGGTGACATGTGCTCCCACACCCTGCTTGACATGCTCTGCTCACCGCAGCCCTCCAGGATGGGGGCACCGGCCTGTAAGACGCTCTGAATCCCACTGGCAGGAAACGGCAGGGCCAGGAGGGCTCACTTCAGACATCCACGGACACCCGAGTGTGCACCAGATATGGGTGTAGGCGTCAGGGAGACAGAGTGAGTACGCCCAGCCCTTGCTCAAGGAGCGCCCACTCCAGAGGCACGGGAAGAGGGACGACCACAATCTAATAAATACCTAGTATGTCAAACGGTGATAAATGCAGAGGACAACGGAAGACAGGGAACGGGGACGGAGGGCCTGGCCTGAATGAGGGACAATTTTAAACAGTATGGTGGGAAGGCCTCAAGGAGAGGGTGATGTCTGGGGAAGGTGAGAGAAGAAGCCATTTGGATGCTTGGGGAAGAGCGTCCCATGCAGAGGAAATGGCTCAATCAACCCACGTGGACGCTTGCCAGGTGGGTTCAAGAAACAGCAAGGACAACAGCTGTCTGGAGCCCAGGGACCAGGGGAAGGCGGCAGAAAATGAAGTCAGATGCAGAAGTCACAGGGGACCGGTCCCTGGCCTCTGTACACCTCCCTGCAGTCGCCGCCATCCTCTTCATTCTCATCTCATTAGAGCAACCGGTGAGATCCAGTTAAAGCCTGCGTGAATCACAACAATCTCGACACTCCTGTGCTCACATCTTCCCGTGACTCCTGCCACCTATGGAGTAAAAGCCTGGGACCTTATTGTGCACCAAGAGGAAGAGCTGGTAGACAGGAACTCCCGGGTGGGTGGGAAGAGAAGGCCCGCAGTGGCATCCTTAGCAAGCATCCTCATCTTTATGGCGCTACAGAAGCCTCTGCTTCTCATGTCAGAAAAAATGTTCCCCTGACACTAATCCTACCAGGAAGCCTCTTGTGTTCTATGAGGAAAAGACATCAAAGTCTAAATTACATGGAAATCTATTTTGTGGAAACTTGGTTAACATGTCAATCACCAGATTATTTTTACATCCAGGGAACTTTTCCCCACCCCCACCTCGTTAAATGATTCATCTTGGTAATTAGCTGTGTTTCCTTCCTAGCCACACTGGTACAATAGTGTCTTCTGCAGTGAAATGAAAGTATTATTATTAAGGTTTTCTTAAGAAGACAATTTCAGGGGCAGGTATATACATTTAAAAATTTATATATAGACCTATTGATCTCGTGAACAAAGGAGCTTGTCGCTCTACTCTTCCGGGAGAATAGCGGTCCCAGGACGGGAAAGGAGGCAGCGGACCCGGCAGAGCAAACGTCACAGCCTAGGGAACAAAGCCTGAGCAAGTCATCAGGAGGCAGCTGAGTACGTGTCTCTGTGTATATCTGACCGGATGCCAAGAAGGGCACTGTGAATTCAAGTTCCGAATAGTTCTAAACCTTTTCTCCTGAATTTTGTGATTTCCATGTGTAAGTCCTTTCTCATGAGGAGGAGAAATAATGTCCACCTTCATCAAATTTACAGAGCCTGAATTTAAAAGAAATCCCAAAAGAGACCTTTTATTTCCTAGAAAGCCTCTTGTTTTCTGCTTCTCCCTCTGGGGATGCTAGGAGTGAGGGCAGCCATGACTGGCCTCTAGAACAAGAAGCCCCACAATGTTTTTTTTAAAGATTTTATTTATTTATTTTTAGACAGAGGGGATGGGAGTGAGAGAGGGAGAGAAACATCAATGTGCACTTGCCTCTCGCACACCCCCAACTGGGGACACAACACAGGCATGTGTCCTGACTGGGAATTGAACTGGCTACCCTTTAGTTCACAGGCCGGCGCTCAGTCCACTGTGCCACACCAGCCAGGCAGGGCCCCATACTGGTTTTTGCCTGAACAGCTTCAGGCAAACCCAGGCACCACCAAGACTTTTGATATCTCAGTGGGAGACGTTAAGTGCAATCACTTGTGAGTGGCGCCTGATGGTGAGGTCAGAATTCAAGGCTGGACTCACAAGGAACAGTGAACAAGTTACCAAGTCCTCTGAGTTGAACTGGTAAGTTGTGATTTCACCTCTTAAAAAAATTCCAGCTATTTATCTTCAAAAGACAGTGACATACAGAAGTGTAACTGCACCAGGCCTTGGCTTAGGGCCTATTTCTGTTCCGTTGGCCAGAGTAATTCATCTTGGATCACTAAATGGGCAATCAAGGAATCGTGGCTCTTGAACCTAACCATGCCATCCCTCTTTCCTCAAATGGGAAATTACCCTCATAATTAAGTCAAATAAAACTTCTGCCTGAAATGCCCAGGTGTTTAATGGAAAAAGGCTCTTTTGTCATTTTGTGCAGACAGAAAAAAGCCCCAGCTGATTCTACAGGTTTGCTACTGCCACCCTGTGGACAATCTGAGTATCATTAACCCAAGTAACAGCGATTCTTCAGCAGTAAATGGATGGCTGCTTTTCTCCTCCTTTCCTTAATTTTTAATACTTCAGCTATCTCTTTTACAGTGAAAAAAAATCCAGGAAACATTGGATTTTCTAAGATTCAGGTCTCATGAAAGCTGTTTATATGCAATGCTCCTAGGACATATTGCTTCTTCTGTATTCACAAGTTCTTACTTGTGTTGTGATTTCTTATCTTACAGTCGTGCACCCCACGGATGTGACTGGAGAGCAAATGACGCACCCCATCCACACCTGACAGACCGCACAGCGCATGGGGAGACCAGGCCAAGAGAAGGGATCCACAGGGACATGTTTTTATACTGATGCCACATTGCGTTTTACACGTTACATTACTGTTTTCAAGCCATGTGACATCCGTTATTTCATCTTATCTTGCTGTCACACAAGGCAGTGAAAGCAGATGGTAAAACCCTACCTTCGTGGTGAGACGGTAACCCCAGGACAGATGAGTAGTGGTGAGAACAGACTAGAAAAAAGGCTCTGTCCCAGCCCTCCTGGCACATGATGAAGAACAAGGGTAATTTATCAGTCAAACCTCTAAAAACCACTGTGGAGTCTTCAAGGCAGCTGTGGCAGAATTCGAAGTGGCGCTCCCACCCTGACCGGTATGGCTCAGCTGCTTGGGCATCGCTCCACAAAGCGAAGGGTCGCCAGTTCGATTCCTGGTCAGGGCACATGCCTGGTTGTGGGTTCAGTGCCCAGTGGAGACACGCACAAGAGGCAACCGACTGATGTTTCTCACATGGATCTGTTTCTCCCTTTCTCCCTCCTTTACCTCCTCTCTAAAAATAAGTACATCTTTAACAAAGTGGCACTCCCAAGGAAAATTCTAGATGGTCAGACCAGAGCAGGGGTTCTCAAATGTGGGTTTGACATTGCGTCCCCTCAGATCCCTGGATCCGCGTGCCCAGGAATTCTGACTCAGCAGATCTGGGGTAGAGCCTAAGAATGTGCATTTTCTGATGAGTTCCCAGGTGATGGTGATGGCGATGCTGATGTTCCTGGCCTGGGTCACACTTGGAGGACCACTGGGCTGGAGGAGAAAGGCACGCAGAAACTATGTCTTACTCCTGTCTTTCTCTCACAATTAGGAAAGACACGAGTCAAAACCATCACCTTTATTTCCCAGGTGCCTCTCCCATAGGGTTGATAGAATGTGAGCAGATTTCAAAGTGTTTCCACCATCTTTAGAGAAAATGAGCAGCAAAGTATTTAAACACTAAAACCAGTGGGGAAGCCTCCCCCGACCCCAAGTTTGACCCAGGTCAGTTAAAGAATTCAGTGCTTATCTTGGTCTGGACCGGAACATCACTATAAAACTGGGTTGTTACTGGTTTTCATGTTTAAATCAAGTTCCTGATTTTTAAAAGAATAAAACAGGAGTAGTTAATAGATATTCTACTAGACACTTTCCTTCCTGCTGTCCTTGAAGAATCAAGCCACCAGGAGTTCTACAGCTGCAAGGAGATTCTTCTTCCAAGAAGCAGCCGGGCCCAGGAAGTGCTCAGCCTCGGGCGAGACTGTGGGTCCGGCTGACCTCTTCACTGTGGACTCGTGAGGTCCCGGGCGAAGGACCCAGTGAAGCTCTGCGCAGACTGTTGACCCACAGATACTGTGAGATGATATGTGGGTCTTATTTCAAACAGCCAAATGTGTGCTAAAGTAATTTGTTACACAATAATAGATAATACGTGGAACAGGAAGAGTATTTAAAGATGCAATTGAAGAAAACTCTCCTGAAAGAAAAGCAGATCTGAGTGTATAGATCGAAAGGACACACCAAAATTCAGGAAAGAAAGGAACTGAATGTCAATACCAGGACACAGCCTAGTACAATGCCTGCTTTTCAAAGATAAAGTAAGAGTCATGTGGGAAGCCAAATAAAACGATCAAGAGCGTTATAAGGGCAAAAATGCAGGCCGTCCTCATACTGTATCACGATAACACTAACGCTAGTACAAGCCTGTAGAGTCTCTTGGAAAATGAAAGTATGAACCAGGAATTGTCTACTGTGCCAAACTGTGGTTGAAGTATAAAAATAAGAGATAATAGGTTTGAATATGTAAGAACTCAGGAAATATTATTCTCATCAGCCTTTGTTGAGAAGATGCACAGGGGATAAAATTCTGCCAACCAAGAGGGGAACAGAAAAATATGGCAAAGGAATGGACAATGAGCCTTAAATATAAAGTAAATATGAGGATTATGTTTCTAGAACACAATGCAATGTCATAAACTCTGACAACACAGAAGCTAGCAAACTAACCAAGGGGGGGGGGGCAGAGTAGTATAATAAACAGGAAAGCAAGAGGGAAATGAAATAGAAGTGGAAATTAATGTTAGAAAATAGAAAAAAGATAGAATAAATAAGTCCAACAGGCTGTTCTTTGAAAACAATTATATAGAGATAAATCATTAGCTAACTAATTAAGAAAAATAAAGAGCATATGCACAAAAGGCAATAATAAGAAATATCTACAAATGAAGAAATTAAAAGAATAATAAACAATTTCCTTACTTAATTGTATGCTACAAAACTTGAAAATTCAGAAAAAATGGATAATTTCCTAGGAAAATGCATTTTGTCTTTAGAGAAAAGATAAAACTGAACCAAGCCAACGATCACAGAAGTACAAATACTCCCTCCCACCCTCCCCCCTCCAACGGGCCGGATAGTTTCCAGAGGAATTCTTACTGGCTTTAAAGGAGCCTGCTGTCCAGTGCCACTCAGTGCTCCAGAACACAGTAGAACAGGAAGCGTTTTTCTTACGAAGTGGTAAAATTTGATAACAAAACCTTACAAAGGTAGCAGCTCCACAATCTTATTTATGACCCAGGATCCTTCTCTCTTTGTGCCTTTCTGTCCTCGGTACGTAGCTTCCATTTTCAAGGTCACTCTCTGGTTGCAAACGAAAGTGACAACTCCAGTACCATGCTGGGCGGAAGAAGAGTTACGAGGGGTATCTGCCAATTCGATCACCCAGTTCAATTCCCCAAACCCTGTTCACTGACTCTTCTTAAAGTGCTTTGACCCACAGAAGGGCTCATGACCACTGCCAGCTACAAGGCAGGCTGGAAAGTGAGCTGCATCACCATCCTGAATAAAATCAAGATTTTGCCAGATAAAGTTCAGGGCCCAATTAAGTTTGAATTTTGGGTAAACATGTATGTTAGCACACATTTACACTAAAAAATTATTGTTTATCTGAAATTCAAATTTAACTGGGAGCCTTGGGTGGCCTGTTTTGTTTCCCTAAATCTAGCAACTCTGCCCGCAAGTGGCCAAGTAATCATTACCCTTATATAATTATCACTTCCAAAAAAAAGAGAAAGTTTTGTTGTCCTATGTATATCCCTAAGCATTATAGTTTCGTCTTCCCAATTTAAAAGATTGATATATACTTAAATCTCTTTTAATCTACAGGTTCCTTTTTCCATTCTTCAATTTCCATAAAATCAATCTGCTGAAGAAGCCTGGCCTTTTGACCTGTAGATTTGCAACAGAATGGACATTGCTCATTGCACAGGCATAAGTGAGGCTCACGCTTTTCCTCCATTGTTGGTATTTCTTGAAAACTGGCAGCTGGGTCCAGAGACTGAATCAGACTGAGGCTCCATCTCTGGCAAGACTATGGTGGTAGTGTGTTCTTTCATCAGAAGTCACATGTCTTTCTTCTCATGATTTCAGTGCAAACAAAACATTGATGCAGAATGCCTTTATCTATTCATTTGGGCTTGTGAAATGCTGGTATTCTATCCTTTCATTTTTACTTATTAATTGGAATACTTTTTATAAAGAGACGTTATTTTATCTACTATTTGGTTATCCAGTGGTACAACTCATATAGGAAAGTCAGGGTAAATGCTAGCTTCTCTCCCCCATTCTTTTTAAAATCAGTTTTCAAGAAAATGAAAATACCATGAATTCGTGGAATTAAAAACATTTGATGGGTTTCATTGCAGTTATCATAACGGAAACTCAAACTGTCTCATCCTTGGCCAGTGGTAGCCTCTTCAAGTTCGCTCTTGATTCCTTTTGGCATTACCCTACTAGTTTTTCATAGCTTCTCTGTAGGCTGACATTAAAGATGTCTCAAGCTTATCTTGTGCGTTTCCTGGCTCAGATCTGGAGCTGGTCATTACTCCAAGAAGCCTTGGGTCCAAAACTGATTCTTTGAAAAGACCAATGAAATAAACAAAGCTCCATCAAGATTGAGCAAGGAGAAAAGCAACAAACACACACAAATATAAAGAAAAAATGAAAGTGGAGCATAACTATGATTATGACAAAGATTTTAGAACTCACTCACTGATGGATGCTCTGGGACAGGTGTATATTGAATGGATATGTGGATGAAATACATAATTTTATAGGACAATGAAATTTACCAGACTAAGCTCAAAAAATATAGAAAAATGGAGATCAATTAAGAAGAATTAAACTATGAGAGTCTTTCTCTAAAAGCACCAATCCCAATTAATTTTTCAGGAAACTTCTCCCAAACTTTCAAGGGAAAGATACACACTGTGTCCTTTTATACGGACATATTTATACATACATATTTTATACAAACTGTTCCAAAAGCTTTTAAAAGACAGTATAACATTGATAGATAAGGATAGTTCAAGAAAAGAAAATAGTGGTTGACTTTCACTCTTAAAAAAATGCAGAAAACCTAAATAAAAACAATAGAAAAATAAATAAGTAATGTATGAGAAGAAAACCATCATAACAAAATTGGGTTTATCACAAGAAATATGAATCATTTAATGAGAAAGTATATCAACTTAATTTACCACATTAACTGATTAAATGAAACAATAATGCTACTTATTAGTTAGTGCTCTTAACTATTTTGTACAGGAGGTCTTAGCCAGTGCAGTAAGACAAGAAAAAATATACAAAAGATATAATAACAGGAAAGGAAAAAACAAAACTTTAACTTTTGATGATTATCTACTAAGAAACCCAAAGAGACTCTATAACCAAATTACTATAATTAACAAGAAACTAGTAGTTAGACTTAAGACCAACATACAAAAATTTTGTGGTTTTTTTTTTTAAATGAAGTTTTATTTTTCAAAATGTACACCTGGTGGGACTGTTGTTCATGCACCGTCACCAACAGCTGGGGCACCCCCACCTTTGGTGTTTCTAGTGTAAATTATTTGAGCTCTGCGCTTTGAAACTAATTTAACGAGTCCTTTACGAAGGAGCTCCTGAAGGGCTACCCTGGCCAAGGAACCACAGACCTTCAGTCTCTCAGAGACAACAGCTGGGATTGCAAGTTTATAGTTGGGAACTTCCGTACAGAGTTTGTCATATGTTGCTTTATCCAACAAGAGTAGGTTTTTGAGCTTGCCCTGAACTTTGTCTTTGGACCACTTTTTCTTTTTGGCCTTGCCCACAGATTTGTTCATTGGGTCTGTGTCTTTCTTGGCTGACTTTTCAGCATCTTTCTTCTTCCTGTCCTTGGGCAGCATAGTGGAACTCAAAGAGCAGTTGCTACCATGGCTGCCTTGATAAGATATCGGACAAAAAGGCCAACATATGAAAATTAATCGCACTCTAATACATTACCTTCCCCAAACTACAACATGGAAATAAATTAAAAAGATATTTAGAAATAAACATAATATATTATTTTTATCGAAAGACATTAAGGAAGAATAAAATAAATGGAGTGATATATTATGCTTGTGGCAAGATACACTTGATAATATAAAGATGTTATTCTTTCCAAATTAGTCTATGAATCCAACCAAAATCCCAATGAATACTTCATGGAACTTGATAAACTGATTCTATAATATGAGAGAGAAAAAGACCAAGAACAGATCTAAAAGACAGGGTAATGGCCCCTCAAAGATGTTGGCCTTCTAATCCCCAGAGCCCACGAGCACGTTCGGTTGTACCGCAAAGGGGAATTAAGGCTGCTAGTCCGCTCACTGCGATGGGGAGACTGTCCTGGACTGTCTGGGTAGGCTCAGTGCGATCACCAGTGCCCTTATGAGCGGGACAGGGGAGCAGAGGTCGGAGAGTCAGAGGGACGGCAGCATGAGAAAGACTTAGCCCAATGCTGCTCACTCTGAGATGGAGTCCAGAATGTGGGAAGCCATAGTAGCTGGAAAGAACAAGGACCAATTCTTTCCTAAGCCTCCAGAAAACAATGCAGTCCTGTTAACACCTTCATATTATCCCAGTGAGACCTATTCAGACTTCTGAGCTATAGAATAGTAAGATAATAAATTTATATTGTTTTTAAGCAGTTTGTGGTAGTTTGTTACAGCAGCAATAAGAAACTAATTACAATAGACAAAATGGTTTCAAAAAAACAAAGAGGAAGGAGTTGTCCTACCGACATACAAACTTATTTTAAAAATATAGAAATTAAACCCTGGCTGGTGTAGCTCAGTGGATTGAGCACTGGCCTGCGAACCAAGGGGTCGCTGGTTTGATTCCTAGTCAGGGCACATGCCTGGGTTGCCAGCCAGGTCCCTGGTAGGGGGTGTGTGAAAGGCGACCACATATTGATGTTTCTCTCCTTCTCCTTCTCCCTCCCTTCCCCTCTCTCTGAAACTAGACAAATAAAAAAATGTTTTTAAATATAGAAATTGAGGTAGTGTAGGATCGGTGTCGGGATAGGAAAGAAACAGAGTCCAGAGCCAGACCGCACATGTGTGGAAATTCGATATGGGCATGACAGACCACTAGAAGAATAAACTGCACTGTAGCTCTCCCAGCTCGGCTCTGACCTACAGCCACCTGGGAGAAGATAACCTCCGCAGCAGTTTCCAGGCTCCCCCAGCAGGTGTGATGCTTCGGCACATCTATGGCCAGGCTGTTTGCCAAGCTTGTGCGGCCACCTGTTCAGATATAGAGTATCGAAGGTCGCTATGCCACTGCTCTTTATTCTGCTGCATCTAAACAGAATAAACTGGAACAAGTAGAAAAGGATGTGTTCAGAGTAGCACGAATGTTTAAGGAACCCCAAATGACAGCTTCGAATTATGAATCCCTATGTAAAGCATTCCATTAAAGTGAAAAGCCTGAATGATATGACCACAAAAGAGAGGTTTTTTCCCCTCACATCCAACTCAATCAATTCGCTTGCTGAAAACGGCCACTTGCACAACACCCCAGGTGTCCTTTCTGCCTTTTCTACCAGGGTGAGAGTTCACGGTGGAGAAGTCCCACGCACAGTGACCTCTGCACCTCCTCTGCTGGAGCCACTCTTTCTGAACTACAAACAGTCCTGAACAGCTTCCTAAGTAAAAGCCAAATATTGAAATCAGAAGTTCAGTTTGTCCCATCAATCGTGGGTGGAATGATCGACCCTACTGGAGAGAAATATGTCGATATGTCTGCAAAAACCAAGATTCAGAAGCTGAGCAAGTTTACGAGGGAGGTTTTCTGAAAGTGTTGATTTTTCTGTCAGTGAAAATCCTTTATTATTTTATTTTATTTTATTTATCCTCACCCAAGGACATTTTTTTCCCCATTGCTTTTAGGGAGCGAGGAAGGGCGTGAGAGAAACATCGATGTGAGAGAGAAGCATCAACTGGTTGCCTTCTGAAATGCACTTGGACTGGGGACTGGCACCGGACTGGGTATTGAGCCCACAACCCAGGCATGTGCCCTGACCGGGAACCAAACCCACAATCTTCTAGTTATGAGATGACATTCCAATCAACTGAGCTACACCAACCAGGGCTGCCAATGGAATTCTTAAACTTGGAGCAACAATAAAATGATTCCTGAATGGAACATTTAAAAAAAAAGAATAAACTGTAATACAAATGGTGCTCAGACAATGGATATTTTGGTAAACTGACTTAAAAATTGCCAGCAACCAGTCCTGTCTCTGTCACCTACAGAGTGGGTAATGGGGGCATTATAAACACAAAATTAAAGGTAGTAGTTACTTCTACGGCATAGGGAAGGGGATGGGAGGGGGGAGGGGTACACAGGGAAATCCACTGCTTTGTAATGCATTTCTTAAGCCAGCGGCTGGGTACATGGGTGTGTATTAATCTACGCTCCTATTCATGTGTCTGAAAAATGTCATAAATGTTAAGTACACATAAAAAAGTAAATAAAACAATAAATCACAGCTAAACTCCAAAGAGGAACTTAAAGGTTATGATGCAGAAAGAAGTTCAAGGGCTTGAACCATGAAGATGTCCTTCCCCTGGGGTGACACCCCAGTTCAAGTCCTTCCCTGGAAACCACTCAGACAGTCTGCCCTGGAGCTGACACAGAGAACAGATTGAAAGCAAAACAAAACAATAAGGTACAATTTAAAAAGCTAAAGGAAGGGTCTGTAATGAAGGTTAATGTCAAAACAGGAGAAACAAATGAAAACACAAACATTTAAATACTGGTACCACACTTCACAGATGGTAGCTTCTGCCCCCGACCCCAACCCCGTGGGTCACCCTCAAGGGTGGAATTCAATCACAGAGATAAATCAATCTCTCCTGTGCTCCTCACAGCAGGACACTGGCGAGAGCTGTCACCAACTCCTAGCGCAGTTTACAAAACAACAAACATCCTTGTCAGTGATTTCATGATTGCTGATATCAAACAAAACAAAACAAAAACAAACCCACTTTCTATGAAGACAGAGCTAGAACAGGAAAGAATGTTCCCCCAGTTTCTGTCCCCAAGAGTGCCCCCAGTTCTGGGTGTCACTGGCACCAATGCAGAGCAAAGGGGAAGGGCTTGCCGGCCCAGGGCAAGGGCAGAATCCAGCTTTCCTTTAGGTTAAACAGTAACAGAAAACTCCCAGTGCCTGTCTACCAGTAAGAAGAATTAAATCTCTCTGATGGTTAGACGATAAAGGTGCTTTCCACTGGTTTCGCAAGCCTATCTCTGAGCTTTGGTACTCTGCAGTCCATAAATTTAATAGGAAGCAAACAAAATCAATTTAACCTGTTTCAAAGAACCATTTTATTATAATTATTTTATTTCCTGCTCTGTGTATGTTGATATATTTCATATAGCACATTTCCTGATGTACCATTTTCAATGTTGGTTTTAAGAATAGTGTTCTACATACATTTCCTACACTTACTGTTGCTTCCTTTTTGTTTGTATTTAAGATATTTCCTTTGTTTTCTCTTCTTTTATTTCAGCCATTCTATAATGCATCACCAAATCTCTAATTCATTTCCTTATCTGATAACCAAACACTTCAGAATTTTAAAAAGATTTTATTTATTTATTTATTTATTTATAGGGAGGGAGGGAGAAAAAGAGGGAGAGAAATGCTGATGTGCGATCAATAGGTGGTCTCTCACACACCCCCATCAGGGGGCCTGGCCTGCAACCCTGGCCCCGACCAGACCAGGAACTGAATCGGAGACCTTTGGGTTTGCAGGATGATGCCCAACCCACTGAGCCACACCAGTCAGGGCCCAGACACTTCACATTTGGATAAAATGTCTGTGAGCCTCTTTTTCACAGGTTTAGCCAGTCTTATGCTTTTAAATAATCACGAGGACTTTTAGTGTCCTTCTTTTTGTTTTAGTTTTTAAATGTATTAAATGTATTTTCAATGTATTGATTATAGAGAGAGAGGAAAGGAAGAGAGGGGGAGAGGGAAAATGAGAGAGAGAGAGAAGGAGAGAGAGAAACACCAATTTGTGGTTCCACCTGTCCATGCATTCATTGCTTGATCCCTGTATGTGCCCTGACCGAGGACTGAACCCCCAACTTCGGGTTATCAGGACGATGCTCTAACCAACTGAGTTACCTGGCCAGGGCTTGTCCTTTGTTTGCTGAAATTAAAACGTACCATCCCAATTTGGGGGACCTGTAGAAGCTCCTTGTTTCAAATCTTTTTTTTAATTTATAAATTCATAAAAGTTTTATTGAGATATAACTCACATACCAAATTCAATGGCTTTTCATTTATTCAAAGATGTGTGCAACCATTCCCATAGTAAATTTTAGAACATTTTTACCACCTCAAGAATAAACTCTGGATCCTTTAGCTATTCTCTCCCGAACTGGCCCTATCCTCCCAAACTTCCAGCCCAATACAGCCACTAATTACTTTCAGTCTTTACAGGTTTACATATTCTGGACATTTCATATAAATAAAATCATATAATATATTCCCTTTTGTGACTGGCTTTTTTTCTTTTCTTTTTTTTTTTTTACTAGCATCATGTTTTAAAGGTCCATCCATATGGACAGAACTAGGCTGCAGTGTAGCTTTCCTATCTGTCAATCAGGCCCACGTCCCCAGGGTCCCTTTGAGTACCAGCTTTGCTTCAGGCAACGGAGTGAGGAACAAAGTTTCCTCCCCAGGGATGCCCGCCATTTTTCAGGTACGACTATGATGCTACGGATTTCTGTCCACCGCAGTTGCAAATTTCCCTCCTTTAATGCACAAAGTGGGTGTCTCTATAACAGTTGTCTGAAAGAAGTCAGCACCTTGCGTCCCCTGCAAGATGAATCTTGGTATTAGTTAAAACAGTGGGGCAGACCTGAGCCTGACTACTAGGTTGGTGAGCAAGGTTCCCTTCTCAGAGGAGAGTTAGGAATAACCAAGTCACTGTTCAGCTGCCTATCTTGGAATCTGATTGTTGGTTGGGCCTATTAACCATTGGGTTGAGGGTTTGGGAACAATTCCTCCTTATTAACAGGCAAGAAAGCAGAGTACCATTTATTGCCTGGTTAACCATATATTTGTCAACATGTTTACTGCTGATTTCCATGGACTTCCAATTGCCATTGATTATCCCTCAAGGCCCTTTTCCTTCTTCTTCCAGCTAGTTCTCAGCTGGAGAACTCCAGTTCCTTGCTATGTGGACCTTTTCAAAATGGACATTTGCTTCCTCAAGGCTAGCCAGGGAGTCTCCTTGTAAGATAGATTACAAACATATATGACAATCATGTACATGTAATCACATACATCCTGTCACCTTTGCTATACTTTTTAAAAAATAATTTTAAAATATATTTATTGATTATGCTATTACAGTTGTCCCATTTCCCCCCTTCACACCCCTCCGTCCTGCACACCCCCTCCCACCCACATTCCCCCCCTTTAGTTCATGTGCATGGGTCATACCTATAAGTTCTTTGGCTTTTACATTTCCTGCACTATTCTTACCCTCCCCCTATTTTCTACATACCATTTATGCTACTTATTCTCTGTACCTTTCCTCCCCCCTCTCCCCTTCCCAGTCCCCTGTTGACAACCCTTCATGTGATCTACATTTCTGTGATTCTGTTCCTGGTCTAGTTGTTTGCTTAGTTTGCTTTTATTTTTGTTTTAGGTGTGGTTGTTAATTAACTGTGAGTTTGCTGTCATTTTACTGTTCGTATTTTTTATCTTCTTTTTCTTAGATAAATCCCTTTAACGTTTCATATAATAAGGGCTTGGTGATGATGAAGTCCTTTAACTTGACCTTATCTGGGAAGCACTTTATTTTCCCTTCCATTCTAAATATAGCTTTGCTGGATACAGTAATCTTGGATGTAGGTCCTTGCCTTTCATGACTTGGAATACTTCTTGCCAGCCACTTCTTGCCTGTAAGGTCTCTTTTGAGAAATCAGCTGACAGTCTTATGGGAACTCCTTTGTAGGTAACTATGTCCTTTTCTCTTCCTGCTTCTAAGATTCTCTCCTTCTGCTTAATCTTGGATAATGTAATTATGATGTGCCTTGGTGTGTTCCTCCTTGGGTCCAGCTTCTTTGGGACTCTCTGAGCTTCCTGGACTTCCTGAAAGTCTATTTCCTTTGCCAGATTGGGGAAGTTCTCCATTATTTGTTCAAATAAGGTTTCAATTTTTTGCTCTTCCTCTTCTCCTTCTGGTACCCCTATAATTCGGATGTTGGAACGTTTAAAGATGTCCTGGAGGTTCCTAAGCCTCCTCATTTATTTGGAATTCTTGTTTCTTCATTCTTTTCTGGTTGGATGTTTCTTTCTTCCTTCTGGTCCACAGCATTGATTTGAGTTGCAGTTTCCTTCCCATCACTATTGGTTCCCTGTACATTTTCCTTTGTTTCTCTTAGTATAGCCTTCATTTTTTCATCTAATTTGTGACAAAATTCAACCAATTCTGTGAGCTTCCTGATTACCAGTGTTTTGAACTGTGCATCTGATAGGTTGGCTATCTCTTTGTTGTTTAGTTGTATTTTTTCTGGAGCTATGATCTGTCCTTTCATTTGGGCCATTTTTTTTGTCTTGTCGCACCTGTTATGTAAAGGGGCGGAGCCTTAGATGTTCACTGGGGTGGGGTAACACTGGTCGCTGTGCTGTGATGCTGTATGTGGGGGAGGGGCCGAGAAGCAGCAATGGTGCTTGCTCCGCTCTCTGCCGGTTTTCAGCCACTCCCTCCTCCACCCACAATCAAATTGGGCCCCTCTGGTGCTCCTTCCAGGGTGGGTGGGCTTGTGCATGCTCTAGGCCCCTGTGGGTCTCTCAACAAACTCTCCTGTGAGGCTGGGAGTTTCTCCTGCTGCCGCCTCAACCCCCAAGGGGTTTTCAGTCAGAGGTTTGAGGCTTTATTTCCCCACACTGGAACTCTGGGTTTCGAGGTCTGTCTCCTGGTTCACCAGCTGCTGCCTCGGCTGGTCAGCTGCAGCTTTGCCTGCCCCACTCCACAATCCGCCACCTTGCTGGGTCCGCCAGCCGCTGCCTTGCAGAGAGTCCTTTCCACCCAGCTGCCCTCTCCGCCCCTCGTACCAGTCTGGATGGATGTTTCTTCTCTATCTCCTTGGTTGTTGGACTTCCATACAGTTCGATTTTCTGTCAGTTCTGGTTGTTTTTTGTTTATAAATTGTTGTTGTCCTTCTTTGGGTTGTGCAAGGAGACACGGTGTGTCTACCTATGCCTCCATCTTGGCTGGAAGTCCCCTGTTTCAAATCTTTAGAGAGTATACTTTCTCCAGGCGGTAGAGCAGGCATTTAGACAGGCATGAGTGCAGCAGGAGCAACAGGCCAGGTATGGAATGTCACTTGCCAAAAATCCTGGGTGCCTAGCAATGAGCAAAACTAGGAAAACAGCCCTGAATGGTATGGCTCAGTTGGTGAGGCATCATCCAGCAAAGCAAAAAGTCACCAGTTCAATTCCAAGTCAGGGGAGATGTCTGGGTTGTGAGTTTGGCCCCTGGTTGGGGTGAATGTGAGAGGGAGCTGATCAATGTTTCTCTCTCACGTCAATGTTTCTCCCCCTTTCCTTCTCCCTCCCTTCCCCTCTCTCTAAAAAGAAATAAAATCTTTTTAAAAAATGGGAAAACAAGTATTATAGGCTAGTACCTTACCCCCAGGGTGACCTTTCCTCCCCTGGCACATGCTAGTCATGCAGTTTAGAGCCCCTCAGAGAAGGAACAAGGGGCTGGAGAAGAGCCTCATATGATGCCCATACAAGCCCTTGCACAACCACTCCCTTATGCAATAGGCCGTTAGGACAATGGGGTTCTGATCAGCATCAAATAATCTTAGGAACAAAGCCTCGGGTCTGTTGACCGCAGAGTCAGAATTTTGGTCAAACTAGACATAAGAACTAGGCCTGAGCTGTGTTTCAGCTCCAGACTCCAAAAAGCACCAAAATCAGACAAAGTGACACCATGGCTGACATCAGGACCAGATGCAATGATTAATGACCCTCTACCCTAGTACCAACCAATCAGTAGGGACCACGACCCTGAACGTACACACCTGGAAAGTCGATGAATATTCTATTAAGATCCTCCCCTGAGGTCTTTCCTAAAATTCTTGCCTTTAGAAAACAGCTAAAAACCCTTAAGGCAAAGGGCCCAGGGTGCACTCTCTCTTTTTAGAGAAATCCCACGACTTTCCCCCGTTTCTTCTCTTAGGTACACACCTTTGCTTTCTTTCTCCTAAGCTCCAAGGGCCCTTCTTCTGCCTCTGCAACTTGTTTCCTGAGTCCAGGCAGCCCAGCTGGCTCACTTCTTCTACCTCTGTGATTTTCTAAATGAAGTTCTTGCATTAAGAGTTTTTAGCTCTGAACTCAAGGGCCAAGGTCTAACTCCACCCTTAACACAGGCACAACCTTGTCAACTCTTACTAAATTACCTGGTTGCTTGGATATTCCCTTCAACCAATGGGAAAATGTCACCAAATAGCTCTTTCATAATCTCAGTTTCAGAACCCACAAAAAGAATAATCAGTACAAAAACTCTTTGATGATTGGCTCTGCTCTTTGGAGAGTATGTCTGCATTATGTTAGCCTTTTCTTTAATAAAAAGTAAGCCTATTTCTCCTTTGACCTTTCTCCATCAATAAAGAAATTATTAACAAAGCCAAACAAGTAAGTCCCAATTAAATACCCATCAAAATAAAATTACCAGCAAAAGTAATAAAGAATGTGGTTAATTCTTACAAAGTCTGCACAAAGGGCCTTGGACAAATCACAAAAGAATGGAATGTTGTAATTATACTTGGATTGAATGGAGTTGCTACTGGTGCTGCTAATGCTGCAGGTGAGGACTCTCCTCACTTCTGCTGAATCATCGGACCCAAGTGAACAGAGGAACTTCGTTCCCTGAACTGAAAGGTGTAAAGGGAAAAGCAAATGTAAACAGTCTCACTGACTTCTTCCCTTTGCTAAGGGCATAGTCCTTTCGCGAAACCAGTTAATCTTAAATTAGGAGATTTATTCCAAGTCGTAGTTCAGATTTTACCACACTTCATACTGAGTGTTTCTGTCAGTAATTCTTTTAAAATTAATTTTAGAGAGAAGAAGAGAGAGAACAAGAATTTGTTGTTCTACTTACTTATGCATTCATTGGTTACTTCTTGCATGTGCTCTGGCTGGGGATTGAACCTGAAACCTTGGCATATTAAAATGACACTCTAACCAAATGAGCTACCCGGACAGGACACATCAGTAATCCTTTTGACACAGAAGTGGACACGAGGTCTCATGAACTATCATATACACAGTCTGTGCTGTCAATGTCAAACCAGTCTTGAATTAGTCAACAGTTCAAGTTCATGAATAGTATTACTTTGGGAACAGGCAATGATACATGGAATTATTATCTCATGTCTCCAACATGAATACAGAGCTGGTGTTCTCAAGTTGGGCTGAGAACCAAAATAAGGTAGCAGTTTAAAAAAAGAAAAATACAGGTGCCTAATTTTCCTAAGGTGCTTATTCAAAAGATGTGGGGTAGGGCCCAAGGAACTATATTTTTGTAAAGCTTTCCAAGGGATTCTGATGCAGTGGGGATGGAGCCATCACACAGGCACTGATATGTACAATACTTCATAATGGAGGGGGTGGGGTCCACACCTCCGTCATAAAAATCGGAATAAGTTAAACCAATGACTCACTAAAGTAGTAACTAGGAAATGTTTATTGTAAAAACACGAAAAAGAGCTTATAAACTGGGAGCACTCAAACCAAAGAGCGGGGGTATGTTACAAAGGAGATTGATTATACAGTGAGAAAGTGGTGACTCTTCTGCACAGTGACTGGTTATACCATCAGAATTTTCAGTGGTTCCCTCACATCAACTTTAGGAAACTTCAAATTGCACTTATGATTTCCAGAGGCACAAGCAAGAAACAACCAGGGTCAAGTTAGTCTAGCTGAATAAGCTTCATTACGCTTTGTTTGAATGATTAAACTTGTTTTGTCTGCTTAAGGAATTTCAAAGATTGGTCCCCATTTGCTTCTGATTTTAGCACCCCTCAAACAGGGACAGGAGACACTGTGCCGAGGGCCATTCAAAACCACAGGAGGTTCTGCATCTTTATGAAATGGCAGTTTTACTTGACAGATAAATACATTTAGAACGCCACTTCTATTTTGAGTGGTCATTACATGTGTATATATAATTGTCAAAACTCATCTCATATTTAAGATCTGTACATTTAATTAATTGTATATTTATTTTACCTCAAAACAGAGATCATTTTACATTAAAATATGAATATATTTCAGAGTAGAATGCAAAATTTCCATTTATTTATTATTTTAAAAAAGATTTTATGTACTTACTTATTTGTTTGTTTGTTTGTTTATTAGTTAGAGACAGGAAGGGAGGGAGGAAGAGGGTGAGAAACATTGATGTGAGAGAGAAACATCACTCGGTTGCCTCTTGTATGCACACTGACCAGGGATAAAACCAGCAACCCAGGTGTGTGCCCTGACTAGGAATTGAACCAGCAACCTTTCAATTTGCCGGACGATGCCCAACCCTCTGAGCCACACTGGTCAGGGCCCATTTATTTTTCAGATGAACTCTGAGACTTCAAAGAAATCTCCTCTAAGAAGGACTACCTTTAGACTAGGTCCCCATTTCTAGAGAGGCAACCATTTCACTCTCTTTGGCTTGAGGATGGGGTTAGGGCTTGAAATGAAGACAGGAAGACATTTGGGAAGGGCCCAGGGATATAGTTTGGAAATCTCTGGGTTTAGCAATCCTTTGCTTCCAATGCTTTTCATTCATTTCACTACCCATGGCCCACTCCTCTCTCTTCTTGTCTCTTTACCTTCCTCATATTACTGGTCGTTTTACTTTAAAAACTCCAAATTCTCAAGTATTCCATGTTCCACTCTCTGCGATTGGAGATTGTTACTGAGCAGATGGTCTAACAACCCTGAGGCCATAACCTAAGAAGGTGCAAAAGTCCTGGACCAGATGGCTTCACGGGCAAATTTCACCAGTCATTCAAAGAACTAACACCTATGTTTCTCAAACTACTCTAGAAAATTCAAGAAGCGGGAAGACTTCCAAACTCTTTTTATAAGGCCAATATTATCCTAATTCCAAAACCAAGTAAAGACACAACAAAGAAAGAAAATTATAGGCCACTAACTCTGATGAACATAGATGCTAAAATCTTCAACAAAATATTAGCAAACTGGTTCCAGCAATATATTAAAAAGGTCATACATCATGATCAAGTGGGATTTATTCCAGGGATGCAAAAATGGTACAATATTCACAAATCAATAAACATAATACATCACAAAAACAAAAGGAAAGACAAAAATCACATGATCATATCAATGGATATGGAAAAAGTATTTGATAAGGTAAAGCACCCATTCATGAAAAAAACACTCAGCAAAGTGGGAATAGAGGGAGCATCCCTCAACCTAATAAAGGCCATATATGAAAAACCTACTGCCAACATCATACTCAAAGGGCAAAAACTAAAAGTGTTTCCTTAAGATCAAGAACCAGAGGGGAGTGTCTGCTTTCACCACTCTTATTCAACATAGTACTGCAAGTCCTAGCCACAGTGATCAGACTAGAAGAAATAAAAGGCATCCAAATTGGAAAGGAGGAAGTAAAACTGTCATTACTCCCAGATGACATGATATTGTACATAGAAAACCCAATAGGCTTCACCAAAACACTAAACCTAATAAATGAATTCAGCAAATTAGTGGGATGCAAAGGTACCTTATACACCAAGAATGAGCTATTAGAAAGAGAAACTAAGAAAACAATCCCATTTACTATTGCAACAACAACAAAAATAAAGTACCTAGGAAAAAATTTAACCAAGGAGGTAAAAGACCTATACTCAGAAAACTATAGAACACCGAGGAAAGAAACTGAGGAAGATACAAATAAGTGGAAGCATATACTGTGTTCATGAATAAGAATTAACATCATTAAAATATCGATCTACCCAAGCAATCTATAGATTCAGGGCAATCCCTATTAAAATACCAATGGCCTATTTCACAGATCTAGAAAAATATTCCAAAAATGTATATGGAACCAAAAAAGACCCTGAATAGTCTCAGCAATCTTGAGAAAGAAGAACAGTTAGAGGGATCACAATACCTGATGTCAAACTATGCTACAAGGCCACTGTAATCAAAACAGCCTGGTGCTGGCATAAGAACAGACACATAGATCAATGGAACAGAATAGAGAGCCCAGAAATAAACCCACGTATTTATGGTCAATTAATATTTGACAAAGGGGGCAAGAGCATACTATGGAGTTAAGAGAGTCTCTTCAATAAATAACATTGGGAGAACTAGACTGGTCCCTACAAAAAAATGAAACTAGACCACCATCTTACACCATGCACCAGAATAAACTCAAAATGGATAATAGACTTAAATAAAAGTTGTGATACCATAAAAATCCTAGAGGAAAACACAGGCAGCAAAATTTCAGACATCTTACATAGTAATATTTTGCTGATATATCTCCTAGGGCAAGGGAAATAAAGAAAAAAATAAATAAATGGGAACTACATCAAATTAAAAAGCTTCTGCACAGCTAAAGAAATCATCATTAAAATGAAAAGGGAACCGACTGTATGGGAGAACATATTTGCCAATGATACACTGGACAAAGGTTTAGTCTCCAAAATATATGAAGAACTTACACAACTCAACACCAGAAGACAAACAATCCAATTAAAACATGGGCAAAGGACCTGAATAGACACTTCTCCAAAGAGGACATATGGACGGCCCACAGACACATGAAAAAATGCTCAACATCATTAGCCATCAGAGAGATGCAAATTAAAATCACGAGATATCACCTCAGACCTGCCAAAATGGCTATCATTAAAATCAACAAGCAAGTATTGGCAAGAAAGGGGAACTCTAGTGCACTGTTGGTGGGAATGCAGACTGGTCCAGCCACTATGGAAAACAGTATGGAATTTTTTCAAAAAGTTAAAAATGGAACTGCCTTTTGACCCAGCAATTCCACTGCTGGGAATATACCCTAAGAATCCTGAAACACCAATTCCAAGGAATTTATGCACCCCTATGTTCATAGCAGCGCTATTTACAATAGCCAAGATTCTTGGCTCTTCTTAGCCAAGAATAGCCTAAATGCCCATCAGTAGATGAGTGGATCAAAAAACTTTGGTACATTTACACAATGGCATACTATGCAGCAATAAAAATGAAGGAATTCTTACCTTTTGCAACAGCATGGATGGAACTGGAGAGCATTATGCAAAGTGAATAAACCAGTCAGTGAAAGACAGTATCATATGATCTAACCTATAGATGGAAACTAGTGAACAAAATAAACTCATGAGCAAAATAGAACTAGAGACATAGAAACATGGAACAGAATGACAGCTGTAAGAGGGAACAACAGAGGTAGGGACTGATTGAAAATAGGTGAAAGGATTAGCCAAAGAACATATATGCATGACCCATGGACAGAGACAACGGATTGGGGACTATGGGAGTGGGGGACAGGCTGGGTTGAGGGGGACAAAGGGGGAAAATTGGGACAACTGCAATAGCATAAACAATAAAATATTTTTGAAAAAAGAAAGCGCACATTGCAAGCATCTTTTTCACTCAAAAATGTGTTTTAAAAGGTTATCAGCTGCAGGGGCTGGTTGTAGATTGGGAGTGAATCTAAGAATTATGAACATCCACATTTACTGACTTTGTAACAAGAGTGGAGAGTAATGTGGGTTATTGGCAAGGGTTAGAGAAAACAAGTCACAAGTAACTAGATTCAAGACGCCCTTCTTAGCTCTAGCGGCAAGATTGGGCGTCTGAAGCATAGTCCAGGTCAAAGGGCTCCGTGCAAGTTACTCCATCTCCTGCTTGGATACTCGAGTGTCCTCATCTCTAATACTGGGGTAAAGCATACACATAAGTTTACGGATTTAATTAACATGTATTACTATGCTTCACGGATTGCAAAGCCACAAAGTTATGAAAAAAATATATTGAAACGCGTGTAATGGCGTTGAACACACGCGACGAGAAAGCAGTACAACACAAGCCAAAGAGTTTGCCCAATACTGGGAGCCATCCAGCCCGCCCTGATCCCAATCCCAACAGCCCTTCGGCGACTGTCCGCAGCACATACCAGCGCCGCAAGCCCTTCGGACCCTTCTCCCAGTCTCCCGCCGCTACCACGAGGACCCCAAACGGCTCCGGACAGAAGTTTTCTGTAAGTTTCAGCTTCTTACCCTCTCAGCACAAACCGAAGCCTCCCGCTAGCCCCGCCTCCTGACACTCCGACCCCGCGAATGGAGAGGCGCGCAAAGGGGTGAAAAGGCTCTGATTGGCCAGAGCCTGTATTTACAGTCTCACCAGCTCAGGATCGTGGGCTAAGGTTAGCCTCCCTCTTCCCTGGTGGCCTTTCTCCCGTCGGAGGAGGAGGAGCCTCCCGGGCCCTTTATTTGGGCGGCTCCGCGTTAGCTTGCTGCCTACTGGGAGGTGTGTTGAAGTTCTGTGTAGGAGATGTCGGAAAGTAAAGTCGCAGAGCCCAGCGACAGCGGCGAGGAGCAGGTGACTGGTGCCACGGTCATCGCTCGAGCCTTGAAAACGCAAGTACGATAGACCTGCACGGAGGGAAAGGCTCCTACGGAGGCCGGCGGAGGCCGGGTGTGTTGGAGATGAGGATTGCGGTGGGGGGGGGGGGGGGGGCGGGGCGGGGGTTGGAGGTCGCATGAGGTTTTTCCTTTTAGCGCCGCGGCGGGGAAACTGTGTAGCTGTGGCCGGAGCATAGACCCCCTGTTCTTCGCCCCCCAGGATGTGAAGTATATGTTTGGCGTCGTAGGCATCCCAGTGACCGAAATCGCTGTTGCTGCCCAGCAACAGGGCATCAGATACGTCGGGATGCGAAATGAGCAAGCGGTAAGTATGGACTCTGGGAGCCCAGTGCGTGTTAATGATTAATAGTAATGGCAGATATTCATTGCAGATACTCAGTGCTTACGACTATTCTAATACTTTACACGAATCAATCACAACAATTTCATGAGACAGGACCTATTAATCCTACTTGATGGATAAGAAAAGTGAGACACAGAGAGGTGAAGTTGCCTGAGGTGACAACTGTTATGGTGCAGTCACGATTTAAACCCGGGTATTCTGGGTCTGAAGTCCATTCTGTTAACACCGTGCACTGTCGTGCTCTGCCACGTGGAGAGTGTCAGAATTGGGACAGTTTCCAGGGCTGAATCTGGATCCTCTGAACTCCACTTTCCTAATTCCCTGTTATATGTTTATTTCTGTGTATTATTTGTCTAGTCTGACTTTACTATCAGCCTGTTAGCTCCCAGAGGGTGAGGATATTTTCTCCTTGACACATCTGTCCCCTAGGGGGTTCCTGCACAGGACAGGTGCTCTGGGAGTACCTGCGCTAGGAGTGGGTAAAGGCCAAATCTCATATAGTAGGTGGCTCTGCAAGGTGGCCTGTCACAGACAGTACAGCCATGAGGAACTTGGGGGTCCTAAATCCCTGTCCCGTGCTTGTTCCACCACATTACTCTGCCACCTTTCTTAGGGACTTATTTGGAACCATGAGAAAGGAACATGGGGCCTTTTGTCAGCTCGGCCTCTCCTCTCTCAGAAGTGCTGGTTTCAAGATCAGTAGTCCACTTGTACGGCACCATATACCGCCAGTCCATCAAGCTAACTGTTCCTGCTTTCCACTCCCACTGTTGCCCTTGAATTCGGGTTCTTGCCTCCTCTTGTCCAGAAAGCTACCTTGATCCCCCTAAGTGGTGCCCTTGCTCTGCCATCAGGTGTGATTTCCTGAACAGCAGGAGTTGTGATTCGTTTGTTATGTGCCCACAGTGCCTGGCTTGGTTATGGCTTTTGCATGATGTGAGTGCTTAGTACATTTTTATTAATTGAATGACATTCCTTATCTATAAAATTTGTGAATTGTAGACGGTTTTTTTTAATCTTAAAACTAATAAATAGGTCTTGAGTTTGTGTTGCTTCAACCTTCTACTTTTCTTAGTTGGAACAACATTCTGTTCTTTCATCTGTGTGAGAAGATGAAGCTAATGACGTATCAATGGGACTTATCTTTTACTGATTTTCCTAGTGGAGGTGTGTCTGGTTTCTTCATACAGCATATATTTATCGAGTGCGCATGGCATGCCAAGTGCTATCTTACACAACCTGTGGGAGATATAATGACGCAATGAGGTCTTCATCTTCACGTTGATCACAGTCTGGGAAGGTGAGGGCAAGACACACAGAAAAAATGCATCTAGTATAGTAACGCCGAATAGGTATATGTATAATGGGCAAAACATTTAAAGGGTGACCAGTTCTCTGCGAGTAAGACAAAGAAGATTACCTGTTAAGGCCATGTGTTTTCATACTGCTCCATCAAGATGGCCTGAGGACACGGTGGCCTGCCAGACTGCATATGTAGGCTGAGGCAAGGGTGTAGAGAGTCAATGGCTGGGAAAGGAGTGTGGCATTTTTCAGTAGGCACTGGATGAGACTATAAAGATTTCTACAAATAGGTGGACAACATGGTAATTCGGTTTTACATTAGAAAGATGAGTTTGGTGGGAGTATAGAGTATGGATCCAAAGGCAGCTTGAAGTTTTATTTCAGCCCCCTGGAAGCTTAGCTGTGGGCCTCCTTAGGTCCCAGGTGCTTTGTTAGATGCTGGGTATGGAGATGAAGGGCACTCCTGTCCTTGAGGGGCATATAACCCAGCTGCGGAGACAGACACAAACAAACAGTTTTATCATAAGGTGGTAAATGCTGTGATTGAGATAGAGCCAAGGGGCTGTGGAAGTCCAGAAAAAGGTACCCTGCTCAGCCTAAGACTTCAGAGGTT
The DNA here is from genome assembly GCF_022682495.2 of Desmodus rotundus. Lineage (NCBI taxonomy): Eukaryota > Metazoa > Chordata > Mammalia > Chiroptera > Phyllostomidae > Desmodus > Desmodus rotundus. The sequence continues at coordinate 108,488,622 of NC_071394.1, read as the reverse complement.
TCTCGGAGGAGGTGATGCCCAAGCTATTTTGAAGGATGAGTAGATATTAACCAGCTGGGAAGGAGAGGACAAGCTCTTGTGGAGATGACTTATAGGTCTGGGCTTGCTTAACCGAGTAGGTGGATCATAGTGCCGCTGACTCAGGTAGGAATACAGAGAGGAGCTGGTGTGGTGGGAGAAGGTGATGAGTTCAGGTTTGGACATAATTAGTTTGAGGCACCTGTAGGCCATTCCCAGTGCACATGCCCCGCAGTCAGTCTGACCCTTTCCGTCTGTCAAAGGAAGGCTTAACCAGAGAAGTGAAACGTTCAGAAGGCATTCGAGAGGCAGAAAAGGACTTGGCGTCCAATTGCATAATTGTGCTCGAGAGAAAAGTGTGGTGGGTTGTAGCTTGTCTTTCATTAGATCCTTAGAGAAATCAAGACATATATTGACCAGTTTTCCAGGGAGTAGTCAGACTGTTAGGAATTTCCATGTTATTGAGAGCTTACTGTTTGCAGCCACTATTCTGACTATCTTCCTGTATTAGCTGATTTCATTCACAGTAATGCTATGAATTATGTTCGTTTTATAGACGAGGAAGCCAAGGAACAGAGTAGCTTGCTAGAACTCCACAGGAGAAATCAGGGGAGCTGGCCTCTGAATCAAACAGTTTGGTTCCAGAGTCTGCTCTCTTACGCACTACAAACATTATTCCACCTGCGAACAAGGGTAATTTGTTACAGAAATAGATATTTTATGATCCTAAAACCAGTTCCTTTTCAACTTTAACACCTCTTACCAGAAGAATACAATTTTTGTTACATGTTGTTTTGTCTTTTGCATTCTGCCGCAAGATTTCTTACCCTGCTTTGATAAGTGGGCAGTGCTCCTCAGTGTCCAAATAAGTGTTCTTGTTGCAGCAGATGCTTTATTTTATGTGTTGCATTTCATAGCAGCTGCGTTATTACTGTCCTGTGTGAATTTGGCCGGATGTGCAGAAGGGAGAGGTGATAAGGGCCAAAAGAGAAGAGCGACACAGAAAAAGGACGGAGCCTGTGTGCAATTTCAGCTTCTTAGTTGGACATGTGGTAGTGGTACCAGTTAGATTATGATTCATTATAATTTACTTTTGAATTTTTATGCCTATGTCCTTAATGTGGATTTATTTAAGTTCAGTATATCATGTATAATGTTGAATGGAGGTTAGAAAATACCCAATTTGATGTTATTTCAAAAAAGAGAGAGGAGATGATAATTGGAAAAAAATTATGTCCCAGACTAAGAAGAAGGATTTTCCCAGGTTATCTTGTATTTAATTAAGCATCTCCCCTTTCTTCCTATTATGAGCTGCAGTGCAGTTTAACAGGAGCCCTGGCTGGTGTGGCTCAGTGGATTGAGTGCCAGCCTGCGAACTGAAGGGTCACCAGTTCAGTTCCCAGTTGGGGCACATGCCTGGGTTGTGGGCCAGGGAAGGGGGTGCGAGAGGCAACGGATTGATGTGTCTCTCACACATGATGTTTCTCTCCCTCTCTTTCTCCCTCCCTTCCCCTCTCTCTAAAAATAAATTAAAAAAATATTTTTTAAAACAATTTTTAAGTAAAAACTAACCATGAAGGAAATCTCAACAAATCTCCAAGGACTGAAAATATACTGTATATGTAACTTGAGCATTTAGAAATTAGCTAGAATTCAATAACAGGAAGATAACTAGAATATCCCCAAACCTTCGAAAATTAAATCACACATTTGGTACTTTGTAAAGATTTCAAAAGTTTAATAGAATCAATAAACTTCAGGGTAGACTGATCAAGAATAAAAGAGAAATGATACAAATTACAAATATCAGGAGTTAAAAACGAGACTATGGACCAATATTTTGAAGAAGATACCACAATGAAAATAGAAAATACTTTGAATTGAATGATAATGACAAATGAGACACCAAACTCTTGATAGCTAACGCGGTTCTTAGAGGAAATAGTTTCAAATGAATCTGTTAGTGAAGAAGTTCAAAAACCAATGCTCTAAGTGTACGTTTTTAAGAAGCTAGAAAAAGAAAACCAAATTAACCCCCAAATTAAAGGAATAAAATAATAAATATAACCGCAGAAATAAATGAACTAGAACACAAATGAACAATAGAGCAAAATCAATGACACCAAAAATTGGTTCTTTGAAAAGATTGATAAATTTGATAAATCCCTAGCAAGACTGATGAAGAATAAAAAAGACACAAATTACCAATATTAGGAATAAAAAAGATCACATTCCTCTTGATCCTGAAGATATTCAAGCAATTGTAGGAGGATATGATGAATAAACTTGATCATATGAACAAATTTCTTAAAAAACTAAAAATGAGACTTAATATCTAAATTATTATTTGAAATTAACAAGTAGAATATTACTTGATAAAATGGAAGGTGTTCCAATTCCGCCTTTACAGTTAATTTCTAATCTCTTTACAGTCAATTGTTATATATGTACTTACTGTAAGGATCTCACATGCTTAAGTCTCAGTGTTTTTCTTTGCAGGCTTGTTACGCTGCCTCTGCGGTTGGATATCTGACAGGCAGGTAAACTAGAGTCTGTGTTTTGCTTCAACTTCTCTTAAAGGCTATCCTAAATGGAGATGTCTAAGAAAATACTTTATAAATGTAAAATGACAAACTGAATTATAGGAGGATCCCTTTCCTTGGTGTTTTAAGCTTAGAAAGTCATCGAGGGTAAAACATTCAGGTTCAATTTAAAAATTGAGCAGAACACTACATTTCAGAATTACTTTCTGTCAAAGATGAATTGATATTACATTTACTTGTTTAAAAAAGTTTCAAACACTTCTCTTTTTCATACAAAAATGTACTCAGCAATCAAAGCTTTGCTTCTGTATGCAGTCAACTTGGTTTAGCCAAATAGGAGCAAAATATGAAGAGGTTAATGAAATACAATGTGAAAATGATAGGTACCTTACTTCTTGCAGAAAGACTGATACCTTTCTTTTCTTTTCTTGTAATGCAAAAATGTTTTAATAATTGTTTTAACCATTGTAGAAAAGATCTATCTGTCCTTCCTTTGAAGTCCAAGAAAATTACCATGTTTCACTCTAAGTGTTATGACCCAAGTATTGCATTCGACCTACTTTTGATAAAATAAATTGTTTTTGCTTTCAGGCCAGGAGTATGCCTTGTTGTTTCTGGCCCAGGTCTCGTGCATGCCTTGGGTGGTATGGCAAATGCAAACATGAACTGCTGGTAAGTAGTTTGTTATTACTGGAAACATTTTCTTAAAAATGTTAGTGCATGATTTTACCTAGTGGAGTAATTGCTGATCAAGGGTGGGAAGACTTGGAATCAAGTATTTAAAAGAATAGCGTAGTAAAAAATTAAATTAAGAAGAGTATCAGGAAGAAAAATTAAAATCGATCAGTAAATCCTTTACCTAGAGGTAAACGCTTAACATTTTGGAATACACTCACGTGTATAGGGGTGGACCAAAGTAGACTTACAGTTGTTCGTATGGAAGAAGGCTTGCGGGTTATGATTATTACAATAGCTTTATTAACTCAAAAGAATGTCACAGTGGCAAAAAAAACCCCAAAACCTACTTTTGCCCACCCCCATATATCTGTATCTATGTATGTATCTGAATAGTTCTCTTTAAGTGAAGAATTATTTTTTAAAGATCTCAGATCAGTATGCAAGGATGTATTCAGTTCATCATCTTTTCTTGCATAATTAGCAAGACAATTGAAATGTTTATATTTATTGAATTTGTTTTATAAGTTGCTTAGCACTTACTTTTTGACCTTGTCCTTAGCCCCGTCTGTGGTATTTTGCCAATAAGATCATGTTAAAGGGGATTATCTTACCATCAATTCACAAAGTGTTTAAATTGTTCAGTGGGAAGGACATTCTTTTCTTTCTTGCCCTGTGTTTCCTATAGTTCTTTTTACCCTTCCTTCCTAGTTTTTCTCTTTCCTATTTACTTATGGGTCTGATGTTTTTTGAATAAACTTAGCTTTGCTATATTTTTTTTCCTTGAAGGATAAGAATTTTTTTTTGAGGAATTTCTCTCATTCTGTCATTTTCAAAGACTTACTTAAGAAAGTGTGGAAAAAATTTTTTTCCTCTTAATCCCCAGAATAGTAGGAAGGGTGTAAAAATTCATTTTACATCACCGCAACTAGAGGTTTAGCATCAGCACCTAAAAGGGGTGGAAGAGAGAGAGGCACGGAGGGAAAACATTTTTATAAGTTTCAGATTTTTCTGAAATCGAGGAAGGGTTTTCTCACATTAGGTTATTCCCAAAGTTTTAAATCTACAGTTTTTAAGAGAAAATGTAATTATCGTTCTATCTATCTTTTAACATTTATCATGTATTTATTATTTATCGGCCACTCTGCTGAGTGTTTTACAAGTTAATCTCATTGGTAATTCTCTAAAAAAAATGAATATTTCAGGCCCTTGGTTGTGATTGGCGGGTCCTCGGAAAGAAGCCAGGAGACAATGGGAGCCTTCCAGGAGTTCCCTCAGGTACCGCCTTTAAGGTTCTCCTCTAGAGATTAAGATTTATGGACAAGAACAATGTATGTCAGCTATAATTTTTCAATACATTATAACAGGATTTAATTTAATTATGAAAAGATGTAAATGCAACAAGATTTGTGGAGAAGAAATAAAATTTCCCGTCTGCAAAATAAATAATTAGAATGAAAGAAAATTACCTGAGGTCGTTTAAAGGTATGTCCCTGAACTACGAGGCCGTTTCTGCATGGGTGTTAAGAAAGCTTAGACTCTGCTTCGGAGCTGTCTTCCAAGAAATACACCTTTTTGTCAGGCTTTTAAACTCCAAAAATAGGTTCTTCAAAGAGTCAAGAGAATACAGGAATAAAAGTGGTTTTGGACTGTGCCTCTCAGACTTTGGTAAAGGAAAAGTTGAGAGGAAAAATCCTATTCAAAATGGCTATTAGTGGACTGTGGACAAGTTCATTTTTATTTCGGAAGGCTAAAGAAAAGAATTTGAAAATTTTTAAAAACTTGAAAGAATTTATCAATGAATGCTGCAGTTTTAAGAATAGTTTTAGAGAGCAAATACGTGAGAGTGAATGATTAACACTTAAGACATGAATAAATTTGAGCATTTATAGCACAAAGTTAAAACCGTGAGGCAAAGTATATTGGTATATCAGAACTTCAAAATGTAAACATAATTTTGTATATGATTTAAACTAGGTCTTGATATAGGCTACTGAAAATGTTATATTTTTATATTCTTGAAAGGGTATTGACGTTTTACCTAGTTAACAGTAGAGAATAACAACAGTTATTTAAAAGATGCTGATACACATATTTGAAAAATAAGTAGAGCAGATAAGTTATTTAAAAGGAAATTTAAAGTTACTACAAAAACTTTATAAATGAAGAAAAGCAGCCCTGGCTGGTGTGGCTCAGGGGATTGAGTGCCAGCCTGCAAACCAAAGGGTTGCTGGTTTGATTCCCAGTCAGGGCACACGCCTGGGTTGCGGGCCAGGTTCCCAGTGGGGGGCGCATTAGAGGCAACCACACACTGATGTTTCTCTCCCTCTCTCCCCCTCTCTCTAAAAATAAATAAATACAATCTTTTAAAAAAAATGAAGAAAAGCAGAGGATAATGTCTACTGCAAATATTTTTCCCCAAAAGGAAAATAATAGAAGTTTATTAGATGAAATTAAAAGTTTGAAGAGAAAGATCCAAACCTATGTTTCTTGTAGAAATACGTAAAACTGAATGACGTGACTATGAACAGACTGAAAGTTAGGGAGTCAGCTTAATTCTCTCATGTTTGTGGGGCTAAGATCGCCCATTGTTCCAAAGATTGCGTGCCAAAAAGTATCGAGAGAACACTTGTTATATCATCTTTCGAAGTACATTAAACGGTGAAAAATTAACACGGCTGAATTTACATGACCCCAACAGCATACCAGCAAAGTATATAACAGGAAAACCAGCAGCAATGTTAGAATAGATTATTATTGTAACAAGATATAACATGAAGTTGTGTATTCCTGGCTGTGGAATTTCTGGGTCCAAGGATATACTTATTTTAATTGTTATAAGACATTGTCAACTTCCCCTCCCATTTCTACTCGTACCAGCAGTTGAAGAGAGTGCCTGCTTTCCTGTGTTGTGATAGATGGCTGTGTATTACCTAAGTTGTTCATTTTTGCCAGTCTGAGAAATGAAAATGGTATCTTGTTTGGATTTGCTTTCTGAATCATACTGAGGCAGAAATTTGATTGTGCTTTGCATAGGCTTTTAAGAAACAGTCCATTGTGGAGGAGGTGGGGAGGTGAAGGTGGAAGAGGGTATAGAGGGATAAATGGCAATGGAAAAAAATACAACAAAATAAAAATAAATTTTAAAAAACAGTCCAGGTGATCCATTATTTCCAATTTGCCTCTGAACATCATAGAAAGTAATGACTTACCATTTTGTCCTCCTTTTGAAGAGTAATAGGATCTATGAACTGAATTTTAAGTGATTTTCTTTTTGTATATAGGTTGAAGCTTGTAGATTATATAGCAAGTTTTCTGTTCGGCCAAGCAGCATAGAAGCTATTCCATCTATCATTGAAAAGGTGCAGTATTTACAAATCCTCCAGATCAACTGGTTTTTCTCAGTTGCTTATGTCGGTGTCATTTTTACTCTCAATTGAGTGAGTAACAATTTAGAACATACTCAGATAATTAAAAAGGACATTGTTAAAGAGCTACATACATTTTAATGTCCACTGCTGTTATATTTAATTATAGAAACAGATAAAATAAGTCATTTTTGAAAAAGAAGTTTCTCCTGTACTTTAATAACTATGGAAAAAATAAAAAGAAAGATAGGATGGAACTCTGGGTGTCCTTTCTCTTATGCATTTGCAAAAGATTATTTTTGAAAATTAGTACTAATGCATATAAGACCGTCTCTTAGTGGATTAAGTTACATTTGAGTTTTGTCAAAACCATGTATAGAAATCATTTGACACATGTTACGACATCACAGTTTCTGAAAACTGCCAGGTCATGAGGATTAGGAAGCAGGTTATGCGTGTTATGAAGACTTGGCAAGCAGAGCCTAGTGGAGAATTTCTAAGACTAAAGTGTAATAGGATGTGAATTTTAAAGCTCTGAGTATTTACTTTCTTATCTATCTCCTTTTAAACAAAAATCCCTTTTAAAATACAGTTGACCCTTGAACAAAAAGTATTTGAACGGCTCAGGTCCACTTGTATGCCGTTTTTGTTTTTTTTTTTTCAATAAATACGTACAGCCCTGGTTGGTGTGGCTCAGTGGACTGAGCGCCGGCCTGCAAACCGAAGGGCTGCTGATTCCTGGTCAGGGCACATGCCTGGGTTGCGGGCCAGGTCCCCAGTAGAGGGAGCGTGAGAGGCAACCACACACTGATGTTTCTCTCCCTCTCTTTCTCCCTCCCTTCCCCTCTGTCTAAAATAAATAAACATTTAAAAAAACCCATATGTACAGTACTGTAAATGTATTTTCTCTTATGATTTTTCTAGTAACATTTTCTTGCTTACTTTATTAAAGACTACAATACATACTACATATACCATACAAAATATTGCCAGTTTGACTGTTTCTGTTACTGATAAGGTTCACAGTAGGCTATTAGTAGTGAGGTTTTGGGAGAGTCAAAAGTTACACTTTTTGACTGCATGGGGGATCAGTGCCCCAACCGTAATATTGTTTTAAAGGTCAACTCTATATAGAATTAATACAATGTACTTAAAATTTAATCAAAATTGTTTACTTCTCCAACTAATGATGTTCAGAAAAATTAGAACTATCCATTTAACAATTTTAAGTTATTTTTGAGTGGAATATGATAGTAAGGATTGAGATTTTTACAACATGTTCTTCTCTTTGTAATAAATTTAGGCAGTAAGAAGCAGTATTTATGGCCGTCCAGGTGCTTGCTATGTTGATATCCCTGCAGACTTTGTGAACCTCGAGGCAAACGTGAATTCTATAAAGTGAGTAATAGTTATGCTAGATTTTTTCTTAATTGTGTTATTATAATGCTTTAAAATCTGTTTAGCAGCTTAGAAGTTAATCTTCATTTGTCTTAACTTCTGATGATTTAGTAAGTTAACCTAATCCTAGCCAAAGGGTTTCTCTTAACTCAAATGGTATTATTTAGTAATTATTTTGGGATTTGATTACTAAATCGAACACTTGGAGCTTCCTGAACTCCTCATTGGATATTACTCTTTCGGTACCCACAGATAATACATCCTCATCAATGCAGTGTGGTTAGTTAGAGTCTTTATAGTATAAACCAAAACACGAGGAGACTGTTGAAAACTATTAGAACACAATATAAACAATTTTAGTCTGTCTCAGTAATTTAAAAATGTTCCAATACAAGATGTCTATTCCTTAAATGAACACTACGTGACCAGTAAGTGTAAGAAACATTAAAAACAAACAAACAAACAAAAAAACGTTTTCCACTGGCATCTAAGTCACCCCTGGTAAGGATGTGTCCTTGGGTTATTGCATCTCTCCGGGTACCACTTAGTACATTCCTGCTCTCGTGAGCCAAGTATCCTTCTATTAACTACAGAGAGAAAGTGGGTATTTTGGTACATTCAGTATACCAAGGAGCGGTTTCCTTTGGGAGAGTCAGACCAAAAGGACGACTGTTCTACATAACACCTGAACGTGACACTCAATAGATTATTAGGCAGGGGAGAGAGAGGTGAGCCTCAGGTAAGTTAACTCTGCAAGTCTTCTTTAAAAACTCTGTGGACATTCGAATGTCCTTTTTTGGGTATTATACTGCCCAAGTTTTGAACAGTATGGTGTTTATTAATTAGAGTAAACAAAATAAAACATTGAGGACTTGATGTCCAGAAATGTTTAACTATACAGTTTTAATATTTCCTTTACGAATGCGTATTGTGTTACTAAAATATTGACTTACCCAGTAAGTGGAACCACAGTGAGGTGGTTAAAAGCATGGACTTTGGAGACAGAATGAACTAGTTCAGTCCAGTCACTGCCCCATGCCCTGGTCCCGGGGCAAGTGACTTACTTTGGTTTTTTTTTCCCCCAACGGTAAAATGGAGATAATGGTAATACCTTACCTCATTGTTCTGAAATTTAAATGAGAATAAGTGGCATATAGTAAGTATTAAATATTAGCTCTTAGTATGTTCTTACTATTACTACAACTACTACTACAATGTTAAGCCATTAACTCAAATTTCCTATCAGTGAATTACTCATTTGATTGACTATTAGTTGATACTAGTGAATAACTTCATTTACTAGATGTGATAGAGATATGGTTATATAGGTGAAAGTCTGATCTTTTTGAGCTGCATAGGGAAGTTTTTAAGTCTTGATGCCTATAATTTACTTTAAAATGATTCAGGAAAAAAATACTTACATGTATGTTTGTGTGTGTATGTGTGAAGCAAATGTGGTAAAATGATATTAGTTGTTGAGTCTACATGGTGAGTATATGGAGTTTATTGTACTGTTTTTTTCCCTACCTTTTTATATATTTGATATCTTCACAATAAAAACCGTGAAAGTTGCTCTCTTTTAATCGGCAGAACTTTATTTCCAGGTACACGGAGTGCTGCATGCCCCCTCCTGTTAGCATGGCAGAGACGTCCGCCGTGCGCAGGGCGGCGGCGGTTATCAGGGATGCCAAACAGCCCCTTCTCATCATCGGGAAAGGTAGCCCTGAGTGGGACTGCGACTCTCGCTGGGCTTTTGAAAGAATGCTGATTCCGTTTAGAAGTTGTCTCTATTATTATCATCTCTTCTAATGTTTGAAAGTGGAATAAGAATTCTCCTCATCCAAATAGCATTATTTATTTGTTTTGAAATCCTAGAATTGTTCTAGAATGCTCATATTGCCTATTGCATTTCTTTGGTCTTATGAGTAAAATTCTTTTTTTTCTATTATAAAAAATGTTTATAAAAGTTTTGGGAAATCCAGAAGATTAGAAAGAAATCCCTTCATCCAAAAACAACTATTTTTAACACATAGTACTTTTCTATTGCCTTTTGCGTGTGTATTTTACATACTGTGGTCATACTACATAAACAGTTTCATGTTCTACTTAATTCATTTAACATGATAACATTTTTTCATGGTCTTAATTTTTTCCCTAAATTTAATTTTTAATGTCTACTCATGTATATACTAAAACTTTACTGGCAAATATTTAAATTTGCCAAACTGTGACAAACATGTTTGTGCTTATAGCTTTTTCCATATTTAGTATATAAAGCAGATTCCCAGAAAGAAAATTAACTAAGTTAAAAGGTATTCATATTTTAAGGCTTTTGGTGAATATTATCAAATGGCTTTCTCCCAAGGTATTGTGTCAGTTTATACTGCTCTCAGCAACTTACTATAGTATCCATTCTTTGTTCTAGAACTGAGGAAGCTATGTATCCCTTATGACCGTGTTAGTCAGTTGTAAACTTCTAAGAAACCATAAGGTTGGCCAAAAAGCTCGTTTAGTTTTTTCCATATGATGGTTCTAGTAGTGATTAGTTGTCTTTAACTTTATTTGAAACAGTTTTGTTAGATTATGACAGCTGTGATATCAGTATGCATTTAAACAAAACTTATCAAATATGGTAAATATTTGTGTAGCTATTTTAATATTGAAGGTGAAAGAAAATACACATTTTCAGTGTATTATGCTTCATTATTTCAAGGAAGGTAAAAACACAACTGAAATGCAAAAAAGAAAAGATTTGTGCCGTGTATAGAGAAGGTGCTGTGACTGACCTCATGGGTCAGAAGTGGTTTGTGAAGTTCCTTGGTACTATGGACGTTGTGGACAAATAATTCTTTGCTGCGGGGCTGTCTTATACACTGGAAGATGTTTAGCAGCTCCCCTGGCCTCTACCCACTAGAAATCAATAGTGGGAAATAGCTGACATACTCAAAATATCCACATCAATCAAGTTATTGGTGAAAATGAAAAATACGTCTTTTATTTTATGGAAGAAAACCTAAATGGACTTTTTGGCCAACCCATTATATAGAAGCTAAAGATTGTTTTGATGGCAATGGTGGACAACAGAACAAAATTGAAGTCAGAACTAATTTGAATGCAGCTATATGATGTCCTCGCTCTCGGATCTTGGCAAACAGCTGCTTTGAGTCTCAAATACCTGACTTGCATAAAAGAATGCAAGTCAGAATATTAACTCCCTCAAGTTATCGTCATAATTAAATAGGGCAGTAAGTAGAAACAGTTTAGTGGATGCAAGTTTTCATTCTTTCTCTAACCAGTGTTTAAGGAGCAGTTACAAGGCAGGGAGCATAGAAAACGTTTTTGAGGTACACAGAGAAATCATTGTCCCCCCACCTAGAGGAAGACAGACCTGGTGACAGATGGGCGCAGCACAGCGCTGGTGAGCAGCGTGTGCAGAGAGGCGAGGCGGGTTCTCGGGGGCAGCAGCAGTTTACGCGTGTAGTTGTCGGTGTGGGCAGACTCCTCCGAAGAGATGGACCCTGAGGCTATTCCTTGAAAAGTGTCTCATCACTGGGTGGACCAAGAGAACAAAGGCAGTCAGGGAAGAGGGAACTGGGTGGGCAAAGATACTGAGGGAAGAAGGAGAACACAAGGAAGCGGTCTAGATGAGAAAAAGGGACCATTTACTGTGTACCTTACATGTATGAGAAAAGAGTTTTCTAAGGTAGTTTTATGAGCGGGAGCATTATTTTAAATTTGCACATACACTGTGCTATTTACTGGGATTTAGCAGAGGATTATACATTCTGAATATGGAGTAATATTCTACTAGCCCTGAAGAAGAATATAAAACTAAATAGCTAAAAAGAAACATAGTGGCCTTGATGACATTAGAAATGAAATCATCCCTCAAACAAGTGAGTTGTTTAGTGTCATTGAAATGGGCATATGGTGGTTCTGCAGACACACGTGGTAAAAACAAGCGTGTGACCCACGTGGGTGAGCCCCAGGGCAGTCACAAAATTGTAGAGCCTATAAAGAGATCTACGGAGCGTTAGAAACATATGCCCTTATTAGAATTTCCACGACCGGGACAGGAGATTAGAGAGAGCCTTCCCCTGGGAGGGCCAAGTCCTTCCACGCCCACCCGGGCCTACCAGACGGTATGTTCAGGGAACTGTGAGCACTAACTCAGTAGAACTGTAGCAGAGAACGGGCAATTAGAGCAGCAGGCAATGTGGGATGCAACTTTTGTTTTGAGGTAGACATCCTTTAGAATAATTGAGAATCCTATTGGAGGGAAAATTAGAGCTGTTGCTTTCTTAAACATTTTTAGATACCAAAGATAAAAACCACGGTCATTTGTTTTGAGTTTAAGTCCTGTAATAGCAGGAGACTATTTGAGAAGTTTTAAAAGCAATTTCACATGAACTGTTTCAAGAGTCATGGTGTCTGGAGTTTAACTGACTAGTCCAATGTATTTGCATTTCTTGTAGGTGCCGCTTATGCCCAGGCAGAGGAGGGAATCCGGAAATTGGTGGAGCAATGTAAATTGCCATTTTTACCCACCCCCATGGGAAAGGGTGTTATCCCTGACAATCACCCAAATTGTGTAGCTGCTGCCAGGTCCAGGTGCGTAGCATTCAGATTTTTAAATACAAGGACTTGGTGGATTTTAGGCTAATTAATTTTACGTGACTTTAGCGACTCAAGGAGACGTTCTGAAAGAATCATGTAATTTTAAGCACACCGGTTTCTTTTTAGACTTTTCAGCACTTTAAAGATGTCTACTACCTCCTGACTCTCATTGTTTCAGATGAGAGATTTGCAGTCAGTTGAATCCTTGCCCCCCTATTATATGTATCATCTTGTTTTTCTGTGGCTGCTGTCAAGATTCTTCTTTATCTTTGGTTTTATCTTTATCTTTGGTGCAGTTTGATTATGATGTGTCTGGGCATGGTTTTCTTTTTATCCTTTTGGTGTTTTCTAATTTTCCTGACTTTGTAAATTGGTATCTTTCACTAAATTGGGAAGGATTTTGGTCATTATTTCTTCAAATATTTTTTCTATACCAGTATCTTTTCCTTCTCCTGGGATAACACATATGTTAGACATTTTGATAATGTCCCATAGGTTTCTGGATATCTGTTTAATTCTTTTTACTCCTTTAATCTCTTTTACAGTTTCTATTTCTCTGCTGAAAACTTCCTTCTTCCCTTGTATTTCAAGAGTATTTCTGTTCACCTTATGGAACAGTTACAGTAGTTGCCCGAAAGTCTTTGTTTACTAATTCCAACATCTGGGTCATCAAAGAACTAGCATCTATTCATTATCTTTTCTTTTAAAAATTGGTCACATTTTCCTGGTTGTTTGTGTATTAATTTTGGAGAGAATCCTGGAATTTTGAATATTATGTTGTGAGATGCCAGGTCATATTGAAGGCTTCTGTAGAATGTTGATTTTTGTTTTTGTTTTTGTTTCAGCAAGCAGCTAGCACGGTTATGTCAGACTGTAAGTTCAGTCTTACTATGGGCTGCAGGGTCACTCAGTTACAAGGTCTCTGCTACGCAGATTTGGGTCTGTCTGCACATGCACAGCCCAGGGGTGAGCCCCAGACCTGTGCTGGTTCGTATCCAGAATTAGAGGTCTCTTTTCTCTCTAGCGGGTAGCCCCTCCCCTCCTGATTTCCAGGAGTTCCTTTTCCTGGGGCCAAGTGACAGAAAGAAAGAACAATAAAAAATAAGGGGGATTGCCCCAATACTTGTAAGATAACATGGGATTCTTTTAGTTACTCTTGCCTGAAAAATGTTTCTCTTGGAATTTTAGCTGCCTGGGAGCTACCGCAATGCTGCTGTGCAGCAGGGCTGCCTTCGGAGTACGCTTGGTAGAGAGCAAAATAAGTTCTGAGCCTTCCCCCTGTGTTCTCGGCTTGCAGAGGTCCCTTTTCCGGATCCTCTGGCCAGAGAGACAGATTTTTGCTGCCCTCCGGTTCTGGAGCTGGGGCTGCACTGGGACACATCCAGGAGGTAGACGAGCGGGGGAAACCCTGAAACCCACTCCTTCTGTGCGTTTGACTCCCCCAGTCTGCCTACTGTTGTTTACTTTTCAGGGTCCTCAGGTAGTTGCTTTTCCTGTTTTGTTCAAGAGTTTTTGGTTGTAATCAGTGGGAGGGCAAGGCTGTGGTGGGCCTACCCAACCTTGGCTGGCACTCCACGTCCCCTCTTTTTAGATTTTTAAAACACACTTCTTGTTAAACTATGTATATATGTGTGTGTGTGTATATGTATATGTATATATAGATGTATATATATTTAATTTCTTGAAATTTATTATGAAATATTCTCAACGTACAAAAAAGAAGAGAGGAAAATTTAATGTAACTACCACTCAGTTTTATCAAATACAACATAATATGAAGTAATATGTCATTGCTTTAGGATTTTATTTTTAAGAAGCAAAAAAATCACAGGTTTACCTGGTCCCCCCTGCCTGTTTTTCCCGAGCCCACGCCTTCCTCCCCTCTCCACAGTTTACCACCGCCGGGCGTTTGGTATTTTGCGTATTGCCATGCGTGCACTGAAGTTAATTTTGAGGATTTTTAAAATGTAATGTTTGCTGCGCAGCCTTTAATTGTTGCTCATTTAATGCTATCTTAATAGACTATATCTTTTTTATATTAGTATACATAGTATAGAAACCAAATTCATTCTTACACTAACTTTTTAAAAATATATACTTTAACTTAAGTTGAACCAGAAATTATCTTTGTTCCAGTCAAAATTTAAGAAGATAATATTAATGACAATAATAGTGTGAAAAAGATTACAAGCGACTATTTTTAATTGAGTCAGTGATTTGAAGGGTTTCGGACTATGTATAAGTAAGTCGAGCCTCCTACTTGTAGTTTTTATCTGTTAAATTGGGTGCACAGGACCAATACCCTATGTGAAGATAACTTTTTTGAGTTTATACTTAAAATGATAACTGAATTTCTGTGGAGAATAGGCTAGATCACTGAAGAAGACAAAAGCTAAATAAATAAATAAATAAATAAATAAATAAATAAATAAATAAATAAAACCTGATCCTCTGTGGCAAAAAAAAAAAATAGGAAAAAGGGAAACAGCCAAGAAGCAGAAAAGTAAGGAGTAAAAAAAAAAAAAAAAGAAACAACCCACAGAAATTATGATACTACTCCTGGGAAAAGGCAGAGACATCGAGATTAGATCACGAATAATAACAGCCACGTGCATTGTAAGAACCATATCTAAAGCAAAATAAAAACAAGCAGAGACGTATGAGGTAAACAGAAAGCAGGGGTGGCTATGTTAGTATCAGTGTGCATATCAAAATACAAGGAATTTTAAAACTAGAAATTATATTAACAAACATTAAGATTTATAAAGTAAAACTATTAGAAATATAATACTGATACAGTATTTTTGAAAGTAACTCAGGACTCTCGTTCAGTCATCTTGAAAATACATGCTTCTAGGAATCAATATGAAGCCGTGTATTAAGATTCACGCATAAAGATGCTCAACCCAGTACTACTAATAACACAGAGAATATCCAGCAATCAAGAAAAGGTTTAACAAATTTAATACATATGTTCAGCAAAACAGGTAGCCTTTAATCGTATTTCAGAAGAACTTAATGACAGAAGAAAACATTTATATTAGCAAAGGTACATGAGAGTATTAAATAAGCTCAACTATGTATGAATATACTTGCATAGAAAAACAGACTAGATGAAAATAACATCAGCACATTAATAATAGTTTATAAGTTTATGGTATAATTGGAGGCTTTTGTTTTTTTTCTTTATACTTTTCCTGCTTATTCCAGATTATCCACAGTGGACTTGTATTATTTTAATAATAAAAAAGTAATCAATGAAACAGAGTATAGATATAGTCCTATGGTAATATTTTTCTACTTCTTTCATCCTTTTTAGTTATTTATTTATTTACTTTTGGACAGAGGGGAAGGGAGGGAGAAAGAGAGGGAGAGAAACATCAGTGTGTGCTTACCTCTAGTGTGCCCCCCCTGGGGATCTGGCCTGTGCCCTGGCTGGGAATTGAACCGGTGATTCTTTGGTTCACAGGCTGGCACTCAATCCACTGAGCCACACCAGCATACTTATTTCATCTTTTATATTATTATTTGAATAGAATAGCATCATAAATTATTTTAGATTGAAAGTTCAAATTTACCATAGAAGCTGATTCTGAAGACTAATGTAAGTTCCAAATTATTTAGACTTATCCAATGTATACTTTAGAAATTAATTTTAGAATAATTCAAATAATGTATACTTTTTGTGTTACATTAGTTTCTTCTTTTAAATAGGGCTTTGCAATTTGCAGATGTAATCGTGTTATTTGGTGCCAGATTAAACTGGATATTGCATTTTGGACTGCCTCCAAGATATCGACCAGATGTGAAGTTTATTCAGGTACTCAGAGCACAGACTTAAAATCAGAGCTATCTGTAATTTATTGTTCTCCTCAGCCATTAACAGCTCGGCTTTCTTCTCGGCTTTTATAAAGAGCCATTTCTCCTTTTACAGAAGCAGAATTTTATAAATTGTCTAACATAATTACAGGTACCAAAGCAAGCTGCTTTTTCAAGCCTACGAAACAATGTACCGCTTCTAAGCAGAAAACATTTCAAAATCAAGCTTTAAATAGTTTGAAAAGTATAATTTGCCTCTTCATAGTTCAAGTATATTTAAAGGTAGACAAAAGAGGTTTAAGTAGGATGGTAGATTAGAACAAAACATTCAACTTTGTTAGGGATCGAACTGTTCTTTTAGGTAGCCAAACTTTCAAACACCCTTTGGTTAGAAATCTCTAAGCGATGCTGCTTTTACCTAGTTATTAAACAGAGTGTTTAGAATGTACTCTGACCTCCTTTTGATGACTTTTGTATCATTATGACCCTGCGTATAAGCCAGTTTCCTTACTGGTGTGGGAAGTGCTGCCCGCGTAGTGGCGTGCAAACCTGTTCATCCTACATAGATTGCGTATGGCGTTTGACGATCCAGCTATAATTGCTGTCTTCTCCTTATTTACCTTTTACCTAAGAGAGTCAACTTCTAATAGTCCCTTGGGCCACTGAGAAATAAAACCACAAACAGGCAAGGCCTGGCTTGTACGTGGGACATGCTGCCACTTCTTTGATTGCCTGTCTTGGCTGCGGAATCAAGGGCATCCCCTTTGGGGTGGCTCAATTACTTCTCCTGGCAGAAGCTGTTTTTACTTGCCCATGGCCATCCAGAAATGGAGCTTCTGAGTAAACAGGAAGGATGCAAGCCATGCCCGAGGAGTGCTTCTTAATATATGGCTCCTGGGCCAGCACCATCTGGGAAGCCTGTTAGAGATGCCTGTTTGGAGGCCCCACCCCCGACCTATTGAGATTGGAAACTGAGGGGGACTCCTGCAATCTACAGTTTAAGGAGCCTACCAGGTGATTCTGATAGGTGCTAAAATTTGCTAATTGCTCTAAATAAGGCAATGTCATTAAGTGGAAACTTAATTATTCATTAGATTAAAAACTGTAAGTGGTCAAGTCAAATGTGTTCCTGTGGATATGATGGAACAATACCAAAGTTCTACAGAGTAGAATTGAAGGAGGAGGATGATGTTTCTGTGCCAGCTATGATGCTGTTATACTCTCATGGATTTTTACTTGTATTAAGGAGCTTCTTGAACAGTCAATCTTCTTTATCATGTTATATGCAGGGGTTGGCAAAAGTAGGTTTACAGTTGTTCACACGGAAAAAGACACGCAGGTTGTGATATTGCAATAACTTTATTAACTCCAAAGAATGTCACAATGGCACAGTATGCTTGAACGCAATCTCAGAAGTGCTCAGGTTGCTGGCCTTCATTATTTACATTCTTGTCGTCTGCTTGCCACACTCAAGCACACTTGGCACGGAGCCCGTACCTACTTTTGCCCATCCCTGTGTGCATAATGCTTTTATTCAGCCTCAATTGACTGTGTAAAGAATTTAAGAATAAACATGGCTTGCTCTTCAATCTTGTCTCTTTTATAGGTTGATATCTGTGCAGAAGAATTGGGGAATAATGTAAGACCTGCCGTGACTTTGCTAGGAGACATCAATGCTGTCACTAAACAAGTAAGAGCTTTTGCCTGGGTTTTAATTTATGTGGACTGGCCTTTAGAGAAGTTAGTTCTTTATAATGTGTCAATCTTGATTCACTTCACGACAGGTCTGATAATACCTATTTTAAACAAAAGTTAGGATGGAAAGATTTTTTCCTTTTTTCAGCTACTGTTGACATTCAGTATTATGTTGTATCAGTGTCAGGTGTACAGCGTAGTGGTTACACAGTCACGTACTTTACAGAGTGTTCACTTGGTATTTGTAGTACCCACCTGGCCCTACACATAGTTATTACAGTATTACTGACTGTATTTCTTATGCTGTACTTCACATCCCCACAACTATTCCAATGTGTACTTCTCAGTGCCTTTACATTTTTCACCCAGACCCAGTCCCCCAGCCGCCCCCTTCCCCACTCTGGCACCTGTCAGTCTGTTCTCTGTGTTTACTGAGTTGGTTTCTGTTTTGTTTGTTTATACTGTTCTTTAGATTCCACATATAAGTGAAATCGCATGGTATGTGTTTTTCCCTGACTGACTTATGTCACGTAGCGTGATGCCCTCTAGGTCCATCCATGCTGTTGCAGAGGGTGAGGTTTTGTTCTTTTCTATAGCCCAGCAATAGTCCATTGTGTACATGTGCCGCAGCTTTGTTATCCACGTGTCTATTGATAGGCACCCGGGTTGCTTCCGTATCTTGGCTTCTCACTGTATTAAGATAAATAGTGCTGCAGTGGACAGAGGGGTGCATATATTCCTTCAAATTAGTGTTTCAGACTCTTTGGATATGGACCCAGAAATGGAATCCCTGGGTCATAGGCAGTTCCATTTTTAACTTTTGAGGACCCCGATGGAAAGCTATTCTTAAATGTAACTTTGGTAAATCCAGCTTCTTGTATATAGATCATTCTATGTGAGTGGGTTAAGCATTTTTGGAAGGTGACTAAAAATTTAAAGGGATTCAGTAGGCAAACAGTCATTTACTAAGTAGGATTCAGCTATGTGAACAATTACAATACAGCTTCCAGAGGCACTGAACTTACAGCCAAGAAGTGGCTTTATATACTAGAAAAATCTAACTTATTGTTTCTTTAGGCAATGAAGAGATTTTTACTCCTCAAAACTGTAGTCAGTGACTTGTTCAGATTCTTCTTATTTGTACACAATTTCACTGTGACAAAAGATAAAATATAGTCATATTTATCACTTGATTTTGGATACAAGTTGGTATCGTTATCGTGGTTATTCTCATGATTATACAATATTGGGGTGCAGTCCCCAAACAGATAGTGAACACTCTGGAGCATTTGGTCTGTATTACGGGAATCCCTAGGTATTGGGCTGTCGGCCTATCTGGAAGGGCTCTGGATGGGGTGACTTTCCTTCTAGTGCCCAAGACCCTGGAAGGGCTTAATAGCCCCAGCCAGTGAGGTGGGGAGCTGGGGGGCGGGGCAGGTGGCACTTCACTGTGCCTGTGGGAATCCCAACATCTGGCAGAAGTCTACACTGACCCAAACAAAAGCTTTCCATGTTACCTGTTTACCTTCTGTCCGTTGTTTGCTGCCTAGAGGGAAAATAAGGAGTATGAGTGAAGTGAAGAACAGGGAAGTATAGCAGTGCGGCCTTTAAGGAACGATTTTTATGTTTACGTGATTTAAGCTTATTTTCAAGAAGGAAAGAAAAAAGTTTGTGCTTTTTTTTGTTTTTTTGTTATTTTAGCTTTTGGAACAATTTGATAAAATACCATGGCAGTATCCTCCAGAGAGCAACTGGTGGAAAACTCTGAGAGAAAAAATGAAGAGCAATGAAGCTGCGTCCAAGGTAACTAGCACCGGACCCACTGCAGCTCAAGCGTGGCTCAGGCCCCTCATGACGTGGCCCGTGCCCTCCTGAAACCCGCCATGCTGTGCGAAGCCGTGCGCTGAAACCCCCGGGCTCACTGGGGAGAAGGGCCTGTGGCCACAACTCTCACAACTTCGTGAAACACGAAGACAGGACCCTAATAAAAACGGTGGAAAACTCTTTCATTCATCTGTATAAGTGTATACATTTAGTGATTTATTTAACATAATAAATAGGGCCCTTTCCCTTGAAAAAGACCTGGAGTTTCTTGTGGAAGTGGACATCGGGAGAGTGTGAGCGGTGAGCTACGGTGGGTGGTGGAAGGAGGTCGACCTGACGTCGGGGGGAAGCTGTGCGAGCCTGTGTGGACAGGTGCAGCTTCCTGTCCTCAGTTTGACCTCAACGCCGAATCCCAGTGAAGGGTTTTTGGAGCCTTAAATCCTGGGGCAGTTGGGGGCCTGCGTTTCTATCTTTAAGATGTAAGTCCTTCAAGGCATGCATTTATAATAGATAGGTGTTTCATCAAAATTGAAATTTTTATCTAATATACAGCCTCCTTTTTCTTTTTTTTAAATTTCAGCTTTATCGAGTTTAATTGACATATAAAATTGTAAGATATTTAAAGGTACAGCGTGGTAATTTAATATGCATATACGTTATGAAGAGATTCCGCCAACCAGCTAATTAACACATCCACGCTGCACATTTATTTATCTTTTGTGAGAACATTTATAGCCTTCTTAATTCAGTTTCAGTTTTTCCTAGAAGTTCTTTTGTGACTTCCTCATCTGCGCTTGTGGCTTCTCCTGGTAGCTGCAGGCTTTGGAAATCGTTATGTGTGAAACCACCAAAGCCACCTGCTACTGGCGCTAAAATGGGCCACTCTGCAGGGTTTGGTATTTTCTATTTAAAGTCTTTGTATATAGGTAGTGTTTTCTCTTTGTGAGAAGGGTTGTTACTGATTTTTTTTTTTCACCGTTTTGTGCATTTCTATGCATCTGGGTTCAGCTGGATATTGTTTTCTATGAAATTTCAGTTATGCTCCTATTGTTTCCTAGCATATCAATCATCTCATTTTAAAAACAAGCAGAAGTGATTATATGCGATTCTATTTTTCATTTGAATTTTAATCAGTGACTCTTTCTCCTGTCAAGAGCCAGTCTTCTATTTCCTTAACGGCATCGTGACTAATTCCTTCTTTTCCCTAGGAATCACCTTAGTTTACGAGGGAAGGGAGTTGCCTCTCTTCTCTGGGGCAGGAGTGTGGCAGGGTCCCTCATCCTCCATGGGTATAAGCTCCAGTGGGCCACGGTAGCACAGGCGAAGAGGCAGTGCTGGGACCAGATGGAACTGTCGCTGCTAAAGCCCCTGTGGCTTTCTCTCGGCTCAGAGACTCTTTAGAAGAGTGGGGGAAGCAGATCCCCTTTACTCTCCGGTGCAAGTGAGGAAGAACCAGAGGTTCTCAAACCCTGACTTTAATCCAGTGCTTCCAGTTAGCTTTCCTGTAGGACTTCCGTCTTTAACATGTTAATGTGCCCTGTGGCTCTCCAGAAAGGGGGACATTCCCTGGCTTATTTGATTATGTCCCAAACTGGGACCATGGGACCCATTTTTCTTAGCATGTCCAGGAGGACTGTTCATAGATCAATTAGCTTCTCAGAGTGGCCATCGGTGGCCCTTTGGGAACCTCATAGCTTGCAGCTGTTGGCCTGTTTCCAAGTAAGTTTGATAGTAGCTTATTGGGAGTGTGTATTTTCCTATCTCGATCTAACATGATTATATTTCCCTCTAATATTTTAGGAACTAGCTTCCAAAAAGTCCCTGCCTATGAATTATTACACAGTATTCTACAGCTTTCGAGAACAACTACCCAGAGATTGTATTATAGTAAGTGAAGGAGCAAATACTATGGATATTGGACGCACTGTGCTGCAAAACTACCTTCCTCGTCACAGGTGAAGCTTCCGAAAAAGAAATTATGATGGATTATAATGTGTTACATTTGAAACTACAACAATGCAGATTAATAAGCCATTTGAGAATTATATATACCCAGCGTATAAGGACAGAGTTCGGGAAAGCGTTCTTCAGTGAGGCTGTGTAGCGAGTTTGTGCTCCAGGGTCCTATGGCTCCAGGCTCCTATGGCCCCAGGGTCCTGTGACCATTTAAATGGTCACTGTTCTAAGTACACATTCAGTCTTCCAAGCAGTCGTGGGTAACTTTTTTTCTCATTCTGCTTATCTTTGACAAATTAGTTCCTCACAGTCTAAAACTTTATATGGAAGAGGATGTTTTTGCTGTTCTTCATTTTTCCATGAACCATGTGACTCCATCTAGATTTATGCCAACCCCACCATCTGTGACTCGCCCCAGAGGGTTTCATTTTAGCTTCACTCTCCAATAGGCTTGATGCTGGTACTTTCGGAACAATGGGAGTCGGCTTGGGGTTTGCCATTGCAGCTGCCCTGGTGGCTAAAGATAGAAACCCCGGACAGCGGGTCATCTGCGTGGAAGGAGACAGTGCCTTCGGGTTTTCTGGCATGGAAGTGGAAACCATCTGCAGGTAAAACAGCATCCTGAGTCAGAGCATTTCTTTCTCCAAAATATGAAAAACTATACACAAGACCCACTTGCCTAACGAATGCTTACCCAGCATTTGTCGTATGTCAGGTGCCCGGTGCACAGCACTGCATAGATGCTAGTTTAAGTAAGCCCAGCGTGTGTCTCATCCAGGACAGCAGGCGTAGGACCTCTTTACTGCATGGCAGAGTCCTGCAGAACTGCGGCGAGTGGTTTTGAGGTCGCTGAACACAAGTTTTGTCCGAGAAAAGCTTGTTTTCTGCAGGGAGACAGCAGAGCTTGGTGCTTAAAAGCGTGGCTTGTGGGTCACATGGCCTGAATTAAAATACTGGCTTGACCACTGCAGAGCTAAGTGACCTGGGTCAAGTCATTTCACCAAGCTCCAGTCTCCTCTCACGTAGGGACAGGAATAGCAGTAAGTGCTGCCTGAGAGGACTGTTGTGAGGAACAACTGAGACGTTCTGGGTAAAGCTCGAGGTGACTGCCCAGCGAAGCGAGCTGTTCAGATAGTTTTCTATAGCTGTGAGGACTCAGGGAGAAACTCGTTAGTTGTAGATCCTACTAGAGAAGTACAGGGATTTTCCTTCTCCCCAATTTTTTATACTAGGAAAACAATTCTCTTCTTAGCCAGGGCTCCTATTAGGGCTTTTGTAAATCATGTTTTGGGACTTTGAAAGTGTTGGTGTATAAAACTTTTCAAATCAGAGGGAAAGTATGTGCCTGGTGGTGGACGACCACATAATGTACACCTGAAAGGTGATTTGTGGGGAAGTCAGCCTTCCAGAGGGCGAAGCAGAGCCACTCGTTCAGCATTGGGAAGTGTGCGGTTACCACAGTCCTGTGACCTAACAGTGTGCGGTTTGGTTTGGCTTCTACACCTGATCTCAGAGATTATTTTTTTATTGAAAAATTCTTTTTATTGAGGAATAATTGACATGCAGTGTTACATTCGTTTTAAGTGTACAACATAATGATTTAATATTTGTACATACTGATGTTAGAAATTATGTTTGTAGAAAATAAAGCCCATATTCTTTTGTCAGCCATTAGTAAAGTTTAATCAGCCATTTTTTTTGGTCTTTATCATTCTGTTTAGCACATTGTTAAGTCCTCTATTTTTTTGTAATTATTACGTCATGTAATGTTTTTCTAATTATGGGTGAAGTGATCTGAGAGGAGAGGATGTACGCTAGTCACTTGTGTACCTCCCAAAGCATATAGCAAGTGTGGGCTGTCTATGAGGAATTCAACAAATAAAAAGACACCATTCAACAAATAAAAAGCACCTAGAAGTGGCGGTGCTTCAGAGGGAATCTAGTGTGGAAGATGCCGTTCTTCTTAACGCCTGGGTCTATGAAAAGCAAGGTTCAGAAAAGCTCAGCGATTGGCCCGAGGGTCATGGTTGCATAGTAGTAGGACCAGGTCTTTCTACCCCTGCTCTTGCCTTCTTTGTGCTACTCCTCCATTATGTTAGCGATTTGACATTCTTTTATTGTTTTGATATTCTGTTACTAGGATAGTATTACAAAAATGTTTATGGAAAACTATCCATTTTTAAGTTAAAATTTCAGCTTGAGGAAAATAAATTGCTTTAAGGTGAAGAATTATTTCCTTTTTACTTTGCTGTCAATTTTAGGTACAACTTGCCAATTATACTTTTGGTGGTGAATAATAATGGAATTTACCAAGGAATTGATACAAATAGTTGGAAGGAAATGTTAAAGTTTGGAGATGCTACTACTGTGTAAGTAACCTAGAACAATGTATATTTACTTTCATCTATTTTAATTTTTTTTATTTATTGATTTGAGAGAGAAACATCGATTTTTGTTGTCCCACTTATTTATGCATTCATTGGTTGCTTCTTGTATGTGCCCTGACCAGGGATCGAACCTACAACCTTAGTTTATAGGGACAATGCTCAAACCAACTGAGCTACCTGACCAAGGCTCTCTCATCTATTTTACTCTCTCTTAAAAGTCTGTTGTATTGGAATGTGCTTCCATGCCGTGAGTATTGTATTGCTTGTTTATGTTGTCAGCCCCTCTAAGCCAGGGGCCCTGCCTGCATGGCTTCCTTCTGCACAGACGTCCATGATTGGGCACTTCAGTAAGTAGTTTATGATTAGAGGTCACTGAAGACTCAGACAAAGGCTTGATGGCCAAGCCTTATTAATTAAAGAAAGAGCTTATCGCAAAGTGCTCAGAATACACCATGTAGAAATGTGTATGGTTACATCCAGCGGTCTTCCTTCCTTTTATCACGTAGCTAAATCTTGATCATCTGGTGGCCGAGCAAACTGAGACAGTGCTGTAGCTGGCGGTGGGGTGTCAGAGACAGATGTGACTTTGTGAGTCAGCCTGGGAAGGTGGTGCAGGGGGTGGGTATGTTCGCTTGTGCCGTATTGACTTCATTTGCTGTTTTCTTACGTGCTATTTTGCAGAAATCATTCCTTTTTTCCTTTTTTCTTTTGGGTTCATAATAGTTGATGGTTAGCCTGTGCTATTTAGTGTAGTAGCCACTAGACCCACGTGGTTATTTAAATTCAATTAAAAATTCAGTTCCAGAGAGCCCAGAAATGAACCCTCACTAATTGGTCAATTAATCTACAACAAAGGAGGCAGGAAAACACAATGAGAAAATGACAGTCTCTCAGTAAATGGTGTTGGGAAAACTGGACCACTTTCTTACACCATGTGCAAATGTAAACTCAAAATGGATTAACGACTTAAATGTAAGACCTGAAACCATAAACTTATAGAAGAAAATATGGATAGTAAACTCCTTGATATTGGTGTTAGCCAAATCTTTTTGGATATGTCACCTTGGACAAGGGCCACAAAAGCAAAAATAAACAAATGGGACTATATCAAACTAAAAATCTTCTGCACAACAAAGGAAACCATCAACAAAAAAGAAAGAAAAGATTAATATTCAAAATATATAAGGAAATCATACAACTCAACATAAGTAAAATAAACAGTCTGATTAGAAAATGAGCCTGGGACCTGAATAAATATTTCTCCAAAGAAAACATATAAGTGGCCAACAGATTTATGAAAATATGTTCAACATCACTAATCATTACGGAAATGCAAAGTAAAACCACAATGAGATACTACCTCAAACCCGTCAGAAAGTCTGCTGTCAAAAAGTCAACAAAAAAGTTTCTGCAAGGATGTAGAGAAAAGGGAGCCCTCGTGCACTGTTGGTGGCATTTTAAATTGGTACAGTCACTGTGGAGAACAGCATGGAGGTTCCCCCCCAAAATGAAATCTAGACCTACTGTATGACCAGCAACTCCACTTCTGGGTATTTATCAGAGGAAAACTAAAACAACAATTTTAAAAGATAGATGCACCTCTATGGTCACTGCAGCATTATTTACAATAGCCGAGAGATGGAAGCAACTTAGGTGTTCATTGACAGATGAATGGATAAAGATGTAAGGTATATATACACAATGGAATGTTAATAATAACAAGGAATGAAATCTTGCCATTTTCAACGATGTGATGGACGTAAAGGGACGTATTATGCTAAGTGAAATAAACCAGACTGAGAGAGACAAATACGATACGATTTTACTTATATGTGGAATCTAAAAAAGCAAATGAACACAAAAAACAAACCGACTCATAGATACAGAGAACAAACTGATGGTTTCCTGTGGGAAGGGAAGGAAGGGGATGGGTGAAAAAGGTGAATTAAGAGGTACAAACTTCCAGATATAAAATATTATTTATTTTATAATAAGTATTATATTCATTGTATGTGTTATTTGTAGCCACTGGGATGTAGAGTA
This sequence comes from Desmodus rotundus, assembly GCF_022682495.2. Classification (NCBI taxonomy): domain Eukaryota; kingdom Metazoa; phylum Chordata; class Mammalia; order Chiroptera; family Phyllostomidae; genus Desmodus; species Desmodus rotundus. Next base: position 108,462,279 of record NC_071394.1, on the reverse strand, counting down.
TAGCACAGAGACTATAATCAGTAATATTGTAATAACTTTGCACAGTAACGGATGGTTACTGTGACATACTATGGCAGTCACATCGTACAGTATATAAATGACGAATCACTATGTTGCATACCTGAACCTAATATAATATTGTATGCCGGCTATACTTCGATTTAAAAAAAACCCTTGGAGATAAGGTGGGAGTGGAGTCCACTTCCCCCTGCACCTGAGTGAAACACCTAACTGATCTACTGAGAAACAAAGTGAACAGGCAACAGTACCCCAGCGTTTATGAAGATAGGAGACCAAAAAGTATAGAGGACACTGGAAAAACAGATGGTAAGGGGACTGCTTCAGGACAAAAAGGTCTCTGGAACCACTGTGGGGACCAGGGCGACTGCAGCCCCAGGCCCGCGCCACTGGTCCTGCCCCAGGACTCCTGGGAGAGAGCCGAGCTAACAGCTCCCTCCCCTGCCAAACAAGGCTTGAGTGGCACGGAGAGAGACCTGGTTGTTTGAAGTCACAGGGAGGGGAATAAGGATGAAGTGTGGTAAACCCACAGAGACGGTGGGTACCGGCTAGGGAGAGTTGAGAGTCAGGCCCTGTGGGACCCTGACCTGGACAGTCCCGGTCTAGCCAGAGAGGTGGGCTGTGTGAGAGAACAGGCCCCCCCTTGTATGGAGCGGCAGGACTGAGCAGGAGGATTTTCTCAAAAAACTCGGGGTCACTTTGGGGAATTCCCCTGCAGCAGCAGCAGCTCCAGTCTCCTCTCCAGCCGACCAGCTGGTGCTCCCTCCAGGGTGTGGGGGGTTTCAAGCCCAAATCCGAAGCACCAGGGAAGAGTGTGCACCTCGGTGGGGGGGGGAGGGTCCTGAGACCACAGGCACCAACCAGGGAAGAGTGTAACTCGGAGGGACGTGAGACCACAGGCATGGGGAGAGTGTGCATCACGGAAGGGCCCCCCCCCCCACCCTGGAGGAGGGTGAGTGCCTGAACCTATGAGTCCGGGGGCCACTGGAGAGCTGGGCAGGAGGCTGCCCGAGTGCTGGTCGGGTGGAGAAAAGCTTGAGGTAGGCCCTCTGAGTTGGCTGCAGCCAAAAAGACCAGCAAAACTGGCTTGGCCAGTTTGAAGCCAGCAGGCTTGTTTTTTTTGGTTTTGGGGTTTTTTTTTAAAGTAAGTCTTTATTATTTTTTTAAATTATTTTTTCTTTTAACACCTTCTTCCTCTCTTTCCTTCTTTCTTGTTCTTCTCCTTTCTCTCCCTTTATATCTCTTTTTCCTTCCATCTTTTTTTTTTTTTTAAATCCCCACAAGTGAGACAATAAAGCCTGGAACTGTGAAAAGATCAAAATTGGACCCCAAAAGGGGGGCATCCCAACAGCTGAGACAGTGAAACAAATTTCACTTTGCTACTCCAGTGAACTTGCAAGTTATTATATATTTTTATTATTTTTTCATTATTCTTACTCCACTCATTTTATTAGTATTTTTGTATCTCTCTTCTTTCTGTTTAGTCTTCTTCGTTTGACTGGTTAATTTGCATTGTTTGACTGGTTTCCCCTTGTTCCCTCTCTCACAGTGTATTGTTAATTAACTGTCTTTCACTTCACTTGAGTTCTATTAGCACACTATTCCAGGACCTATACACCCTATCTAGTTATCCAGATCACATAGATTCTGTCATATGATTGTTGCTCCATTACTATTGTAGATAATAGCTGTTCCATACATCTGTAAATACTACACAGAACCCCTCCCAGATCTCAGCCCACTTCACTGTTTCCTGAACTTTATTACTGGTGTGGTTACCTCCATTCTCTCACACATTGCACCTATTTTCTACCCTTACTCTCTCACTTTACCTCATAATCTGACCTCCCACAAGCTCACAGCTTTCTAGATCCAACTCACAATCCTTCCTCCCCACAACAAGAGTCTTCTTTCCACCCTTTCTAAAAAGTGACTAGGTGGGTGAATTATCACAGTTAACACTATATATATATCCAAAGGATCTCCTATCTCTTCTCTAAGGGCTGGTACTTTAAATATCATATAATACACTCCTGCTCTCTTAAACCATTTCGCCTTCCCTCTACAACCTATCATAAAAAAGAGTAGGTAGAAGCTGTGAACACCAGGATACCTCCTGGAAGAGGAAACCCACCAACAAAGGAAACACCAACAGCTAACAACAGAAGAAGGTGAAGGAGGGAGTGGAAGTCACAATAACTCAACCCAGGACCTATCTGGAAATACAACTAAATGGTGAAGAAATTACTAAGGACAAACAACTGAACAAGAGCAAGAGAAAAGCCTCAAAACCTTGTACACATGGAAGAACCAGCTCCAACACAACCTGCCCACATCTGCACAACAGAAAACAAGAAGTGGGGGACAGACTGACCCTCAGATAACCAGCTGGTGGGAAAGACCCACCAAAGAAAGACCCAACAAGAACCAAAAACCAAAGACATACACAGAGCCAACATAAACCACAGCCCAAGATCAGTAAGATTGGGAGATCAAGGAGACTGTACCACTGAATCTCACAGGTATTCTACCACAGAAGTTTCCACCATAAACCCAGGAATTCAAAACAGAGCAACTTAAGAAGCAGAGGCTAACAGGAAGTCTCGCAAACAATGGGAAGACAAAGAAACGATCCCCAAATGAAAGGAAAGGAGGAAGTCTCAGAAACGATGCTAAATGAAAAAGAAGCAAGTCAACCATCAGATGTTGAGTTCAAAGAATTGGTTATCAGGAGGCTTAATAAGCTCACACAGAATTGCCAAAAACTACAGGGAAACTACAATGAACTCACTGCAAACTATATCAACATGAAAAAGGAAATAGAAACTATCAACAAGGGCCAAGAAGAAATGAAGAATACAACTTCTGAACTGAAGAACACAGTAGAAGGAATCAAAAGCAGGCTCGATGAAGCAGAGGATCAGATCAGCGAACTAGAGGACAAGGTAGAAAAAAACACCCAGAATGAGCAAGAAAAGGAAAAGAGGCTCAGAAAGAATGAAGAGGGGTTAAGGGAAATGCAGAACAATATGAAATGTAATAATATCCATATAATAGGGATACCAGAAGAAGAAGAGGAAGAGTAAAAGATAGAAAACCTGTTTGAAAAAGTAATGATGGAAAATTTCCCTAATTTCATGAGGGAAAGTCACACAAATCCAGGAATCACAGAGAGTCCCAATCAAGAGGAACCCAAAGAGGCCCACTTCAAGACACATCATAATTAATATGGCAAAATTCCAAGACAAAGAAAGAATCTTAAAGGCAGCAAGGGAGAAACAGGAAGTAACATACAAGGGAGCCCCAATAAGGTTAGCAGCTTACTTCTCAATGGAAACGCTCCAAGCCAGAAGAGAATGGCAAAAAATAGTACAAGTAATGAGAACCAGAGGCCTGCAACCAAGACTACTTTACCCAGCAAAGCTCTCAATCAAGATAGAAGGCCAAATAAGGAGTTTCCCAGCCAAAAGAAGTCTAAAAGAATATACCTCCACCAAACCAGCGCTGCAGGAGATGCTAAAGGGACTGCTTTAAGGAAACGAAGGAAAAGAGAGAGAGAGAGAGAGAGAGAGAGGAACACAGGTACAAAAAAATGGCAATGAATGAGTACCTATCAATAATAACCTTAAATGTAAATGGATTAAATGCTCCAATCAAAAGACATAGAATAGCTGAATGGATAAGAAAGCATGCCCCACACATATGCTGCCTATAAGAGACCCACCTCAGGACAAAAGACCTACACAGACTGAAAGTGAAGGGCTGGAAACAAATTTTCCAAGCAAACAGACAGGAAAAAAAACCAGGGGTAGCAGTACTCCTATCAGACAAAATAGACTTCAAAAAAAGGGCCATAAAGAGAGACCCAGAAGGTCACTCCATAATACTTGAAAAACCCACCAAGATGACATAAACATTGTAAATATATATGCACCCAACATAGGAGCACCCAAATACATAAATACAATCTTGGAGGACTTCAAGAAAGATATTGACAGCAACACAATTATAGTAGGGGATTTTAATACCCCACTCTCAAAGATGGACAGATCTTCCAAACAAAATGTCAACAAAGATATTGTGGCATTGAACAATGCCCTAGATGAAATGGACTTAACTGATATATATAGAGCCTTTCATGCCAAGGAAGCAAAATACACATTCTTTTCAAGTGCACATGGAACATTTTCAAAGATAGACCACATGATAGGACACAAAACAAACCCGAGCAAGTTCAAGAAAATTGAAATCATATCAAACATTTTCTCTGACCACAAGGGTCTGAAACTAGAAATAAATCTCAAGGAAAAACCCCAAAACACTCAAAAACATGGAGATTGCATAGCATGCTATTAAACAATGAATGGGTGAAGAATGAGATTAGGGAAGAAATCAAAAAGTTTCTGGAAACAAATGAAAATGAACTCCCAACAATCCAAAACTTATGGGACACAGCAAAGGCAGTCCTGAGGAAGTTCATAGCGATACAGGCCTACCTAAAAAGAATAGAAACATTTCAAATAAACAACCTAACCCTACACCTACAAGAACTCAAGGAACAACAACAAAGACAACCCAGCAAGTACAAGGAAAGAAATAACCAAGATCAGAGTAGAATTAAATGACTTAGAGACTAAAAGCACAATTTTAAGGATCAATGAATCCAAGACCTGGTTCTTTGAAAAGGCAAAATCGACAAGCCCTTAAGCAGGCTCATCAAGAAAAAAAGAGAGAGGACCCAGATAAACACAATCAGAAATGAAAGAAGAGAGACTACAACGGATACCACCAAAATACAAAGGAATATAAGAAATTACTACAAAGAACTATATGCCAAGAAATGTGAAAACCTAGATGAAATGGACAAATTTCTAGAAAAATATAACCTTCCAAAACTCAATGAAGAAGAAGCAGAAAGCCTGAACAGACCAGTAACACCTGATGAAATTGAAACAGTAATCAAAAAGCTTCCAACACACAAAAGCCCTGGACCAGACGTTTTCACAGGAGAATTCTACAGAGCATTTAAGGGATAGCTAACCCCCATCCTCCACAGATTATTTCAAAAAATTCAAGAAGATGGAAGACTCCCAAACTTGTTTTATGAAGCCAACATCATCCTAATCCCAAAACCAGATAAAGACATAACAAAGAAGGAAAACTTCAGGCCAATATCGCTGATGAACATAGATGCTAAAATCCTCAACAAAATATTGGCAAAGCGCATCCAGCAATATGTTAAAAAGATCATACACCATGATCAAATGGGATTCATCCCAGGGATTCAAGGATGATACAATATTCACAAATCAATAAACATAATACACCACAAAAACAAAAGCAAAGACAAAAACCACATGATATCAATAGATGCGGAAAAAGCAATTGATAAGGTACAGCACCCATTTATGATAAAAACACTCAGCAAAGTGGGAATAGAGGGAGCATTCCTCAACATAATAAAGGCCATATATGAGAGAACTACAGCCAACATCACACTCAATGGACAAAAACTTAGAGCTTTCCCACTAAGATCAGGAACAAGATAAGGATACTCTGTCTCACCACTCCTATTCAACATAGTATTGGAAGTCCTAGCCACAGCAATCAGACAAGAAAAAGAAATAAAAGGCATCCAAATTGGAAAGTAGGAAACAAAACTGTCATTGTTTGCAGGTGGCATGATAGTGTACCTGGAAAATCCTATAAATTCCACCAAAAAACTTCTCGACCTAATAAATGAATTTGGCAATCATCCGGATACGAAGTCAATACTCAGAAATCAAAGGCATTCTTGTACACCAACAATGAAACAGCAGAAACAGAAATCAGGAAAAAAATCCCATTTGATATAGCAACAAGAAAAATAAAGTACCTAGGAATAAACCTAACCAAGGAGGTAAAAGACCTGTACTCAAAAACTATACAACACTGAAGAAAGAAATTAAGGAAGACACAAACAAATGGAAGCATGTACCATGCTCATGGATTGGAAGAATTAATGTCATCAAAATGGCCATACTACCCAAAGCAATTTATAGATTCAATGCAATCCCTATTAAAGTACCCATGACATATTTCACAGATATAGAACAAACATTTCAGAAACTTATATGGAACCATAAACAACCCCAAATAGCTGTAGCAATTTTGAGAAAGAAGAACAAAGCAGGAGGGATCACAATACCTGACATCAAACCGTATTACAAGGCCACTATAATCAAAACAGCCTGGTACTGGCATAAAAACAGGCACATAGACCAATGGAACAGAACAGAGAGCCCAGAAATAAACTCGTCTTTAATAATTAATATTTATTTAATTAATTAATATTAATATTTGACAAAGGAGGCAGGAGCATAAAATGGAGCAAAAACAGCCTCTTCAACAAATGGTGTTGGGAGATCTGGACAGCTACGTGCAAAAAAATGAAACTCGATCACCAACTTACACCATACACAAAAAATTAATTCAAGGTGGATAAAAGACTTAAATATAAGTTGTAACACCATAAGAGTCCTAGAGGAAAACATTGGCAGGAAAATCTCAGACGTTCCACGCAGCAACATCCTCATAGACATGTCCCCTAAAGCAAGGGACATAATGGAAAGAGTAAACAAATGGGATCTCATCAAAATAAAAAAGCTTCTGCGTGGCTAAAGAAAACGGCATTAAAATGTAAAGAGAACCAACAGTGTGGGAAAATATATTTTCAAGTGATACCTCTGACAAGGGTCTGATATCCAAAATATATAAAGAACTCACACGACTCCACTCCAGGAAGACAAACAACCCAATTAAAAAATGGGCAAAGGACTTGAACAGACACTTCTCCAAGGAAGACATACAGAGCGCCCAGAGACATATAAAAAGATGCTCAGCATCACTAGCCATCAGAGAGATGCAAATTAAAACCACAATGAGGTACCATCTCACACCAGTCAGAGTGGCCAACATAAACAAATGAACAAACATGTTGGAGAGGATGCAGAGAAAAGGGAACCTTAGTACATTGTTAGTGGGAATGCAGACTGGTGAGGCCACTGTGGAAAACAGTATGGAATTTCCTCAGAAAACTAAAAATGGAACTGCCTTTTGACCCAGCAATTCTTCTGCTGGGATTATACCCTAAGAGCCCTGAACCACCAATCCAAAAGAACCTATGCACCCTAATGTTCATAGCAGCACAATTCACAATAGTCAAGTACTGGAAGCAACCTAAGTGCCCGTCAGCAAATGAGTGGATCCAAAAACTAGGGTACATTTACACAATGGAATTCTACACAGCAGAGAGAAAGAAGGAACTTATACCCTTTGCAACAGCATGGATGGAACTGGAGAGCATTATGCTAAGTGAAATAAGCCAGGCGGTAAGGACAAATACCATATGATCTCACCTTTAACTGGAACATAATCAACAGAAGAAAAAAGCAAACAAAATATAACCAGAGACATTGAAGTTAAGAACAATCTAACAGTAGTCAGAGGGGAGTGGGGAAGGGATAGTGGGGAGAAGGGTTTTCAGGAACTACTATAAAGGACACATGGACAAAACCAAGGGGGAGGGTGGAAGCAGGGGAGGGAGGTGGGTTTGGCTGGGGTGGGGTAGAGGGGTGGAGAGAAAATGCAGACGACTGTGATTGAACAACAATGAGATAATTTAAAAATTGACAAAAAATGTAAATTAAAACCTTAAAAACAACAGCAAAACAAACAAATTCAGTTTCTTATTTTAACTAGTCACATTTCAAGTGCTCACAGCAAAGCTTGCTAGTGGCTATTATATTGGAGAGCACAAATATAAAACTTTTCTATCATCACAAAAAGGTTATAGTTGACTTTTCTGGATAGACAATGTAAAATTATGGACAGTTTGGTCTACTGGCATCTCAGTTGAAGTGTTGGATATAAAAGTATGCCTTTCAGTTTAGCTTAAACTTTTCCACAAACTGTGTCAGAATGATACGATTTTTTTTTCTATTTACTGTGATCTACTTTTTTCAGGGTCCCTCCAATATGTCTGCTGCCAAATTCACGTTACGAGCAGGTCATGACTGCATTTGGAGGCAAAGGGTATTTTGTACAAACACCAGAAGAACTCCAAGAATCCCTGAAGCAAAGCCTGGCAGAAACAGCCAAGCCCTCTCTTATCAACATCATGATTGAGCCACAAGCCATGCGGAAATCCCAGGTAAACAAAATTACTAGAATACCTGTTTTTAGAGAGTTCTTTCGAAACCATTTCTGAGTTTGGCAGTTTTATTATTTGTCCAATGAGTATTTGTTGAGATATGTGTTAGGTGGGTGCAAAGAATAGCATGGTGAGCAGAACCAGCCTCAGTCTCACTTCATGGAGCTAACAGGGCAGCAGAGGAGAGGAACAGGCCAGTCACCTCCCAACTGAGTGCGTTAGGACAGAGTGAGGCAGAATGAAGGAAAAGAACCAGTTCTGAATGAGTGTACAGCAAAGGCATCTGACTTAGATGGTGACCACAGAGAAGGCTCCTCAGAGGAAGCGATGCTGAAACAGATCCAAAGGATAAGTGGGGGCAAACTCAGCAAAGAGTTGGGGGAAGACGTGTGGAGGCTGGGGCAGGAGAGAGCACGGCAAGCCTGAGGAACTGCATGAAGGCCAGCCGGCTGACGGAGTGAAGGAAGTACAGGGAGAGGTGAGACTAACAGGATGATTTGTGCAGCCACATTCAAAGTTAGTTACTTTGGCCTCTAAAGCAAAGTGTGTAGCGTGATCCTCTTCCATTCCAGATTAAGCTGCGTTCATTCTTAGTTTTGTCCTCTGATCCTGGTCCTGCCACTTGCCCTTTCTTATTATATACCTGTCCTGCATCCTTCCACATTGTGTATTAGCCATTGTTTTCAGAGCAGATAATTTTTTCATCTAGTTTTTGTCTTGGTTCTTTATACATATATCTACTGTGAGATCTTTTAGAACAAGACAGTGGACAAATGGGCAAATGGACACTTGGACCACCAATGAAATGAAAATATATTAATTTAGAACCTATGATATATATATATAATTCTACTGAAATTCTGAGACTTTGGCAAAAGGAAGAGATCAGAAATATAAAACAGCTAGAAAACAGTTAACAAAGCAGCAAAAATACATACCTATTGGTAATTACTTTAAATGTAAATGGACTAAATTCTCCAATCTTAAGACAGTGACTGGGTGGATGAAAAAGCCAGACACATCTGTATGCTGCCTACTTCATGTGTAAGGACACACGCAGACTGGAATGGAAGAGAGAGAAAAAATACTCCGTGCAAATGGAAACCAAAAGAAAGCTGGAGTAGCTATACTTATATTAGACAAAACAGACTTTAAAACAAAAACTGTAATAAAAACAAAGGCATTACATAATGATAAAGGGTTCAGTCCAACAATAGGGTATATCATTTGTAAATATTTATGCATCCAACATAGGAGAACCTAAATATATAAAGCCAGTATTAACAAACCAAAAGGGAGGAATAGAAAGCAATACAATAATAGTAAGGAACTCTTATACCCTGCTTAGGTCAATGGATAGATCATCCAGATGGCAAATCAATAAGGGAACATGGCCTTCAGTGACACGTTAGACCAGATGGACTTCACAGATGTATATAGAATATTTAATCCAAAAGCAACAAAATACACACTCTTCCTGAATGTACACGGGACATTCTTCAGGATAGATCATATCTTAGTTCACAAAACAAGTCTTCGTAGATTTAAGGAGATTGAAATCATGCCAAGCATCTTTTCTAACCACACTGGTCTGAAACTGCAAATCACTTATAAGAAGAGAACTAGAAAATTCACAAATATGTGGAGACAAAACAATGTGCAATTGAACAACTAATGGGTCAAAGAAGAAATCAAAAAAGAAATTTAAAAAATACCTTAAGACAAATGAAAATGGACACACAACATAACAAAACTGATGGGATGCAGGAAAAGTAGTTCTAAGAGGGAGGTTCATAGCAACAAATGGAAAAAGAAAAAGCGTTGAACTGAGAAAAGAGGAACAGAGCCCGAAGTTAGTACAGTAGGCTATCCTTACCTAAAGTTTTCCTTTCCGTGGTTCAGTTACCCATGGCCAACTGTGATCTGAAAATACTAAATGGGAAATTTCAGAAATAAACAGTTCTTAAGTTTTAAATTGTGCAGCACTTGAGTAATGTGGTGAAATCTTGCACCACCTGCTCCAAGCTCCACGCACCGTGAATCGTGTCTTCATTCCCTGTATCCACTCTGTACGTGCAGCACCTCTTAGCTGCTTAGTAGCCACCTTGGTTATCAGGTCAGACTGTCAAGGTATCCCAGTGCTTGTGTTCAGGTAACCTTTATTTTACTTAAATACGGCCCCAAAGCCATTCACATAACTTTTATTACACTATATGGTTTTCATTAGTCTATTTTATTTAGTGGTTCTCCATGAATTTGGAGGGCGCATTCCTGGAGAAATACAGCTTTTATGTATTCTTTTATAATTTAAGGATTATTCTTCTATTTCTTGTATCTACCTCTTTGGTATTATTTATCCTCATTCCAGTAAAACTCCATACATCGTAGTGCCCAGACTGTTGATTTTCATTGATTGTCTCTTGTCCATTCACGGTTGGCCATCAGTTCACAGTGTGGGCCTTCATACCAGGAGGAGCTCATCTGTAGTCACCCATGTCCAAGCCACACGTGTGGAGTGGTGTTAGTCCTGGGAAAGCTTTCTTGCACTGCTCTTCCTACCCAGGTGCTTCTTCCACCTGGGAGCCTGACCCTTTTTGGGTCTCTTTCTCCTCTCTTCTTTTGAGTGTACCTCTGTTTATTTCAGACTCTCTTAATGAGAGAGGACAGAAAGGCTCACTATGGATTTTTTTAGCTCCTTTTTGGGTGAAGCACTGGGCCAAAAACAAACCTTATTTACCACCAATGTGGTAGATGTGGTCGTAATGGGACTTTTACATTCTACAGCCAGGAAAACACGGAGGATGTAGTTTGAGACAATTATTTCTTTCAACTGAATGTTTGTTGTCTTTTCTTTTTCTAGGATTTTCACTGGCTGACCCGCTCTAATATGTAAATAAAAATGCCAGTAAGTGGTCTTGAGGAGTTTTCTCTTTCCTATAGGATGGAATTTTCTTTTCCACAGCAAAATAACTATAATTTTAAAATTGTTGTACAAAGAAAAATAAATAACATTTCTAAATGACATTATATAATAAAATAATTGATTAAAAACAGAAAAGTTACCAGTATTCAACCACAGAAATAACCATTTACAGAAGAAAGAAGAGAAAGGCTTTTATTTAATAATAGCATTGTAACTCTCTCAGCACTGAGTTAACATCAGTATTCTTTTAATAAATATACTCTTAAAGTCACATACCTTTTTTTAATTAAAATTATATTTTATCGATTATGCTATTTCAGTTGTCCTGATTTCTCCACCTTTGTCCCCCTCCACCCATCACTCCCTATTCCCTCAGGCATCCCCCCACCATTGTTCATGTCCATGGGTCATGTGTAGAAGTTCTTTGGCCACTCCCTTTCCTATACTGTACTTTACATCCCCATGACTATTCTGTAACTATGTATTTGTACTTCTTAATCCCCTCACCTCTTCATCCATTCTCCCACACCCACCTCCCATCTGGCAAACATCTGGTACCTAACTTCTCTTCTCTTGCTTCTTTTAAGATTCTCTGTCTGTAACCTTTGGCATTTTAATTATGATGGGAGTGGGCCTCCTTCCATCTTATCTTGTTTGGGACTCTCTGTGCTTTCTGAACTTGTATGTCTACTTCCTTTACCAAATTAGGGAACTTTTGTTTCACTGTTTTTTCAGAGAGATCTCCAATTTCTTGTTCTTTCTCTTCTCCTTCTGGCACCCCTATGATGCAAATGTTGGACGTCTTGAAGTTGTCCCAGAGGCTGCTTATAACTGTCCTCATTTTTTTTGGGTTATTTTTTCTTGTTCTTCTGATTGGTGTTCTTTTCTTCCTTATGTTCCACATCATTGATTTGATTCTCAGCTTCATCCACTCTACTGATGTTTCCCTGTAAGTTGTTTTGTGTTTCAGTTAGTGAATGCTTCGTTTCTCACTGGATCTTTTTTATGCTGCTGAGATCCTCACTAGGTTTCTTGAGCACCTTTTAACCAGTGTTTTGAATTCCATCTGTTAGATTGCTTATCTCCATTTCGTTTAGCTTTTTCTGGAGTTTTGGTCTGTTCTTTCATTTGGGCCATGTTTCTTTGTCTCCTCGTTTTGGCAGCCTCCCTGTGTCTATGTATTAGGTAGAGCTGCTTTGACTCTGTATCTTGATAGTGTGTCCTAATATAGTGGGGTCCTGGAGGGTCCAGTGGCACAGCCTCCTCTATCACCCATTCTGGGTACTTGAGGTGTACCCCTTGTGTGTGCTGAGTATAACCTCCTCTTGCAGTTGAGCCTTGTTTGCTGTTGGTAGGTCAATGGGAAGGATTTACTCAGGTCAGTCAGCTGCAAGAACTGGCTGTGACCACTGCCTACCAACCTCCTACCACTGTGGAAGATCAGCTGTGCAGGGGTCCCCTCCACAGAGCTGCTGGGGATCTCCAATGTGGGTCAAACTGTGTTAGTCAGGTTGATGGACTCTCAGATATGGCACCAGCCTGCTGGCTCTGTGGGTGGAGGGTTTAGCAAAGGAACTACGGCCTTTGCTTGCCCTGATGCCAGACACTTCAATTTCCCCCTATATGCCACTGGTGCCTTTCAAGCTGCTACCCCAGTGCTGATGCTCAGAGGGAGTGAGTCTGAGTAGGTGAGTCTGTGTGTGGGTTCTTTAAGAGGAACTGCTTGGGGCTCCAGCATGTTATTCTACCGACTCAATCCCCACTGGTTTTTGCAGTCAGAAGTTATGGGGACTTATCTTCTGGCACTGGAATCCTGGGCTGGGGGATGTGGTAAGGGTCTGGGACTCCTCGCTCCCAAGATATCCCTTCCAAATTTTTATCCACCACACGTGGGTATGGGACCAGCTGGTTTTGCATCTGCGTCCCTCCTACCAGTCTAGATGTATGTGGTTTCTTTAATTCCATAGTTGTCAGATTTCCACTCAACTCAATTTCTGAGGGTTCTGAGTGATGGGTATCCTATATTTTAGTTGTAATTTTGATGTGGTCGTGTGAAGAGATGAGCCTCGTCTGCCTACGTCACCATCTTGACCAGAAGTTCAGAGTCACATATCTTTTAAGAACATTTTTGAAGAAAAAATCTTGGAGTACATAGGCTATTTCTTCTTCATAGTTTATTTGCTGGTCTCTTCACCTTAGTCTCCCCAGTATTTAATGGGGCTTATTCCATACTTATTGAATTGGAGTTTTATTTCATTTTATTTTTTTTCTGGAAAGAATTTATTGAGCCCAAGGAGAAGTCACACCACACCGAAACTAATAATTTCAGGGTGTATTTGGATCAGCAACCTTTGCGTGTACAACACTGAGACCAACAGAGTCAACAGCCTTAATACATGAAGGACTCCTATAAATAAGAAAAGTATCAATGCACTAGTAGAAAAATGGGTAAAAGGAATGAATATATAATCAGGAAAAATACAATTATTTTTTTGTATTTTTTTTAAGATTTTATTTGTTTATTTTTTAGAGAGATGGGAAGGGAGAGAGAAAAACAGAGAGGAAAACATCAATGTGTGATGATGCGGATCTTGTCCCGCAAGATCTGCTGTTGAGGTTTCAGTATTCAAACACACACACGGACTATAGAAATCCGGTGGGGGAAAAGGGGCTACGTGGCCACTCTCCAAGTTAGAGAGAGACCCCTTCACCCCTGCCTGGACAGGCTTTATTGTTTTTCTAGGCCTCCTACATCAAAGATGGTCCTCATTTATTATTCATAGGTTTGTTTGGGGTGGTTATCTTTGCAGATGCAGGAGAGGAAGTCACTGAGTACATCAAAGTGGGTATTTGCAATGTAAAAGGAGAAATGGTCGAAAAGGCTTTGTCCCATACCTGGGGGGTCTAGCCCAGATTCTGGGAAGATAAAGATACTCAGTAAACATTTGCTTCCTCAATTCAGGGTGATGGAGTTTTAGCAAGAGCAAGTCTCATAGCAGTCTAAGTACAATGCAGGCCTGATTTCCCACTGGAGAACTTATCCATGGACGTGGGTCCTGCCCGCCTACTTCGCTCCCCACTGGTTTTCCAAGTGGGGGCTGAGCCACATTTCCCACGCTTGGAACGGTTCCCCACAGTGTGAGAGATACATTGGTTGCCTCTCGCACACCCCCACCTGGGTACCTGGCCCACAGTCCAGGCAGGTGCCTTGACTGGAAATGGAACCAGCGACCCTTTGGTTCGCAGACCAGCACTCAGTTCACTGAGCCACACCAGCAGGGCATGCGTTTTTTTTTTTATTGACCAAAAACAAGGTCAAGAGAAGTGTGATTATTATGCATAAATATGAATATGTTAGGCTGCCAAACCGTATTTTTTAAATTATAATTCTCGGCGTGGGTGAGGGTGAAGTGAAGTGGGCATGGCCGTGTTGTGGTGGACGCTGAAATGGGAACGCCATTTCTATAGAGTAGGTTGTTTTGGAATCTTAAGAATGTTAGTACTCCATAACTTTGACCCAGCGAGCTTATCCAGAGAACGTATCCTAGAGAAATAATGAAACATTTGGTTAAATATTTATACATAAGGCCATTCAGCATAGTTCCATTTAGGAATAACTCCAATATTTAATAATAAGATATTGGTTACCTGCATTACAATCTGTTGACATCATAAAATAAAAATTGTGTTAAAGAGTATTTATTAATGGGGAAATCATCACAATATAATATTATGTGAAAAAGGCAAGCTACAGAACGGACAGCTCCCAGTCAGGATGTGCGCCGGCACTCCTGCGCACATGTACGCGGAGAGAAGGACGGGCACAGAATGAACCAAAATTTTATAACAACTCAGTGATGGGGGTATAGGTCATTTTTATTTCATCCTCATTTTCCCCCTTCTTTTACCAAATTTTGAAATAAAAATAATTTTGTAAGTTTTATATTTTTACTGCCGAAAACAGACTCGTAGGCACACCTTGCTTTATTGTGCTCTGCGGATAGTGTATTTTAAGACCTTCCACCAGCAAGAAGATTATGACTTGCTGAAGCCTTAGTTGATGGTTAGCATTTTTAACAATAAAAGTATTTTTAAATTAAGGTTTGTACATTAAAAAAACCACCATAATGCCGTTCCACACTTAATAGACTGCCGTATATAGTGCACACACAACTTTCATATGCACTGGGAAGCCAAAAAGCTCTGTGACTGGTTTTTTACTGTGATATTTGCTTTATTGTGGTGGTCTAAAACCGAACCTGGAATCTCTCCAAGATAGGTCTGTATTTTAAAAGAATATTAGTAATGGAAAAATATCTTATTTTTAGGGGAATTCTTGTTTATTTTCTGCAATTTTGTGTGAATTGGAGCATAGGATTTTATATTCAAGTTCAGCTTGATTGCATCATACACACCAGAGTTGTCTCCCTTGGCTAGTTAGGGGCATAAGTGGCCTCCACAAAGTGGTGGACGATAGCTTTGTGATGAGCACCTAGGAAATACTTCAAGGGATCTGTAGTTTTACCCGACAAGCCCCTGAAATCAGGCTCAGTCAGCAGGGGCTCTTAATGTACTTCTAATGCATACACCAGCGAGCCTGAGCTGCATAGGAGCATGGAGAATGTCAACAGGAGCATTGAGATTGGGGAGCTCCGGTAATCGCACCAGTACCCCACTCTGCCCAGGGTCGTTTGCCTCTGGCAGCCCAGTGCTATACAAGGTTTTGCTGTAAGGTATGTGGAGGCCTTGATGAGTATTTCTGTAAGTCGAACTATATAAATCTAAAGACTAGATATAATTTGGGGAAAATGCTCTTTTCCTTGCCATATTTTCTCGAGAAAAAATATGTTGGCAGGTTAACGGACTGCCCAGCAGAGGTCAGTCTGGGCACATCCAGCAGCGCTTTGATGACCCTGCACTGAACGCTTCTTTTGTAAAAGTGATCTCGAAATTAGTCTCCTTATAGGAATTTTTCTTTAGAAGGATACAGTACTGACTAGCCCCTCTAAAATGAATTTATTGGTTGATAGTCAAAACTCAGTTTGATAAAACATCTTGACCCCCTTTTTAAAGAATAAACACTCTGCGATCCTAGTATGTTGAATTATCAAGTACTTCATAAACTCTGAGCGTTGAAAGCTCAGTTTTCAAAGATTGTGACTGTTTTCTTGATTTAGGAAAACTAAGAATGTAGGGTGGGACATGATTTCTTATGGTTAGTTTCTCTACTAATGTTTTTTTAAAAGAGCTCTATTTTTATTTTTTTAATCCTCACCTGAGGACATGTTTATTGGTTTTAGAGAGAGGAAGGGGGGAAAGAGAGAGAGAGAAAGAGAGGAAGGACGGAAGAAAGGATGGAAGGAAGGAAGGGAAGGAAGGGAAGGAAGGAAAGGAAGAGAGATAAGCAGTGATTGGTTGTCTCCTGTATACACCCCAACTGACCCAGGATTGAACTCACAACCCTTTTGATGCCCGGGATGATGCTCCAGCCAGCTGAACCACCTGGCCAGGGCTCTACTTCATGGGGTTGTTTGGGGATTCATAAAGCAATCCATCCATGGGTGGTGTGGCTCAGTGGATTGAGCGCTGGTCTGTGAACTGAAAGGTCACCAGTTTGATTCTTGGTCATCAGGCCACATGCCTGAGTTGTGGGCCAGGATCCTGGTTGGGGGCGTGCAAGAGGCAACTGATTGATGTTTCTCTCACACATGGATGTTTCTCTCTGTCTTTCTCCCTCTGTCCCCCTGTCTCTAAAAATAAATAAATAAAATCTTTTTTAAAAAAGGCTATCCAAAAGCTTCTAGCCCAATGCCATGCATATAGAAGGCACTCAATGAACGCCACAGTGTTTTAGAAAGATGTGACCTTAGAGAAGAGGAAAACACTGGCTGGAATTACATCCTGTTTAGCAGTGTGGTTTCAAGTTTCAAGTCAGTGGGTTTTACTTCTCCCAGTAGATTAGTCATTTCCTGGAAAAAAGGCTGTGTGTGTTTTACTTCCTAATAGTGCCACCTGTTCTGCAGGGGTCCACTAAATAATAGCCGAATAAGAATTCACGATGGTTGGAAATAGCTCAGCGGATCCTTTCTATGGTTATTGCACACATGTACCTTTGAAGTAGTTCAGCTTATGTGAAGTGAGTATATTTTTAGGAAGTTTCAAATCTATTACAAAGAAATGAGAGTACTGAACACTGAAAGAAAGTGAAAATAATATTAAATCCAAAAATATTTCAGTTTCTTTACTGTTTTCTAAACACTTAACTAGGCAGTGGGGAAGAAGTAAATAAATGTAAATTTAGAAAGACTAGGATCGGATTTCATATGACTGTATTAAGAAAGTGGGAAACCAGTTAAATTCCAGATGAGAATTATGACTGAGGAACCCTGATGAAACTGACTCTGCTGACTGCTATATATGCAGTTGGAATCATCTTGTGTTTTCTGGTTGCGTTTTCTACTTGCTACTAATGTGAATAATGGAGTAATGTGGATGATGGAAATTGAAGAGCCTAGGAATTCCTCCTGTAGATAAGACACAGATTAAAGTACACCTTGGATTCATCTGACAGGCAGGACTGCCTAGACCTCTGGTTTTCACAGGATTATCTTGGACATTCCCTCCCCTCCGAGGCCTCTTCTTCCAGGAAAGGGCTAGCTGGTCAGTAAACCCAGGTCGTATGGTTACCCCTCCAGTTAGGGAGCAGAAAGACACATCTAGAAACCCTGGTTGTCCAGTTTCAAAGTTTGATAGGAACACATTAAGTTTTGACTCAGGCTTATAAATATTGGGCTGGTCCAAAAGTGGGTTCAGTTTTTTTCTGTAAGATGACTCTAGCAGTGCTTAGTTGTCTTTAACTTCATTCGAAACAAGTTTGTTAGATTGTATTGTGACAGTTGTCATATCAGCATGCATTTTTAAAAAGACATCAAAATTGATGAATTTTTGTGTAGCATTTTAATATTGAAGATGGAAGAAAATAAGCAACATTTCCGGCATATTATGCTTTATTATTTCAAGAAAGGTAAAAATGCAACTGAAACACAAAAAAAGATTTGTGCAGTGTATGGAGAAGGTGCTGTGACTGATCGAATGGGTCAAAAGTGGTTTGTGAAGGTTCCATAGACCAGTTGAAGTTGGTAGCAATCAAATCAAGACATTAATTGAGAATGATCAACATTATACCACGCGGGGGCCAGCTGACATACTCAAAATATCCAAATCAAGCATTGAAAATCATTTGCACCAGCTTGGTTTTGTTATTGCTTTGGTGTTTGGGGCCTGAAGAAGCGAAAAAACCCTTGACTGCATTTCCACATGTAATTCTCTACTTAAACGTAACAAAAATGTTCCATTTTTAAAACAAATTGTAATGGGCGATGAAAACTGGATACTTTACAATAATGTGGAACCAGAAGAGGTTGTGGGGCAAGTGAAATGAATCACCACGAACCACACCAAAGGCCAGTCTTCATCCAAAGAAGGTGATGCTGTGTATATGATGGGAATGGAAGGGCGTCCTCTATTATGAGCTCCTTCCGGAAAACCGAACGATTGATTCCAACAACTACTTCTCCCAATTAGAGCAACTGAAAGCAGCACTCTACGAAAAGTGTCCGGAATTAGTCAACAGAAAATGCGTAGTGTTCCATCAGGATAATGCAAAGCCGCGTGGTTCTCTGATGACCAGGCAAAAGCTGTTACAGCTTGGCTGGGAACTTCTGATTCGTCCGCTGTATTCACAAGACATTGCCCCTTTGGATTTCCATTTATTTTGGTCTTTACAAAATTCTCTTAATGGAAGAAATTTTAATTCTCTGGAAGACAGCGAAAGGTACCTGGAATAGTTCTTGACTCAAACAGATAAGAACTTTTGGGAAGATGGAATGATGAAGTTGCCTGAAAGGTGGCAGAAGGTAGTGGAACAAAAATGGAGAATACATTGTTCAAGAAAGTAACTGGTGAACATGAAAAATGTGTCTTTTAGTTTTACTTTAAAACCAAACGAACTTTTTGGCCAACACAGTATCTCCATGGACAGCATCATCCATAACTTCTTCCCTTCTCTCCAGTGGTAACTGCAGCCAGCTCTGTGGGTAAACCTACAGCCCAGCCATACGGTTCTTTCCAAGGCTCATGCCCCGCGCCCAGCATGTTCCTGGGAATTGCCTCGTCACTCCAGTGGCCGACGTGGGCTCAGGATGTCAGACCTGGTTTCACCTCAGCCTGAGCTTTGCTCACGCAGTTTCCACTGCAGGGCCCTGTGCACTCCCACCCAGTTCTCACCATGGGAATCAGCTGTATCCTTCAAAGTCCAGCTCAAGAGTCCCCCCCTCTATTAAGCTTCCTCCCCGCCGTGTGTGCCTCGCTCACTACTCACAAAGTTCGATGTTCCTGGTGAATTGAATTCCCATCTCCCTCCCCAACTCGACTCAGTTACCCATGACCCCCACCCTTCATCTTCTAGGTCCTGCGCCCTCTTTCTCCTGTTTGGCAAGCTCCTCCGAGATTGCCCCTGAAGAATCCACTTCCACTCGGCACAAAGATATAAACATGACAGACGTTTTCTTGTGGGGCAGGTGACTTAGGAGGGGTTTATACAGCCATACACTCGGAGAAATGTGTTGTTAGGGGGTTTCATTGTGCGAACATCACAGAGTGCACTTCCTACCCAAACTGTCGTGTAGCCACTATAATTGGAGGTGCTGTGCTGTGACAGGCTGACAGCACAGCAGTCTCGGGTACACCAGCATCCACAAACACCTGAGGAATCGCAGCACAAGCCCCGTGGGCTTTTCTCTTTGTAACGCAGGTGCCTGACTTCCGCTCTGATTGCTGAGACATCCGTTTCAAAGAGACATCTGCTTCAGAGAAGGACCCAGAAACACACTGTTCACTACACAGCGGATGAAGAGCCAGCCGCCTCCCCCACGGAGGCTCCATTGGTTTAGAGATCTTGTCTGATTTTGATAACTAATCATTTGGCTACTAGTTTTTTTCTCTTCCCATCTTTAAATTCTCCCTCTTATATTTTCAATTCACCAATAAAAAGTAAGCCCGTGAAACCCTGTGCGCTCACTCTCGACCCCAGTAAAGACAGCACCCCAGGCCGCTGTATGTGGTCTCTCTCTCTGCCCTGTACTTCGCTGTGTGCCTCCTGGCGTGCCTTGTAGCTCCAGGGCCTATAGGTAATAAACTTTTTCACTTCAAAGTTTCCTAATGGTTATTGCTAAAGGGTGTCTTGCAGTCATACTAAGAACCATAAGGGTCGGATCCAGTTGTAAGACTGGTCTGTGGGAAGGTCATCAGGGCCCAGGTTAGTGCCGCTTTGGGTCACCAGGCATTTCTAACCCATTGAATTTCTACCCATAAGACTAAGACCAGCACAAAACAGTACAACTCATTGCACTATGGCCTTACAATGGCTACAGAATCTCTAGGCAATAGGGATTTTCAGCTGCATTATAATCTCAAGGAACTACCGTAGCATTATGAAATGTCCTTAGGCAGTGCGTGACTATCTCAAAAGCTGCTGCAAACAACTTCAAACAAGGATGTAGGATGGATAGATGAGTAGCTGAGCCAGCAAGAATCAGAAGCCCACCCCAGTGCCTGCATATTAGGGAAGCCCAACAGTTCTTAGAGCAGTGGGGGGGGGACGAGGGTGGAAGGGCCGGGGGAAGTCACAATGCCCTGACATGACTGAATTCAGTTTCCACCCTGGCGAGATGTAGACCAAAATTAAAATTAAGTTGAATTACTAAAAATAAACATTTCTTTCATATTTATTTGAAAATGGACTGAAATTTATACCCACTACATTCATAAAACTTTTTCACAGCTCAGGGCCAGTCCTCCAGCAGCCGCCCCATCTACCTCCTCTCCGCCCCCCACCCTGGTGACATGATCTTTTCCGAAATGTTGACGGTTATCTTCCCTTGGTTGTTTTTCTACATTACCTTTAGTCTGGTATTTTTATTGGAATGTGTTTTAAAACATAGTGTACTAATAAAAAAACCTGAGGTTCAGTAAGGCCAACAGATCTGGAGACAGTCGCCATTGAAAAGATGGTTCTTACAGTTCCTGAGAGGAGGACGCACTTACCGAGGGCCAGGGGAGCAAACGCCTTTGGCGTCAGGCAGAGAGAAAGTAGGCTGAAGCCCTGATGTGGTTTCCGTGGGAAGAGAGAGGAGAAGAAAGGTAAACAAGTTTAGGATTGGCTGGTTTGAATAATGCCCCTTGGCTCTGGGTTGTAGGGGCTGCCCCTGGTTATGTGGTGTGTGGCCTGGGAGTGATGAGGGTGGGGTGACAGTGGCCTGGAATGTGCGCGGTTGGGATTCTGGGCTGGTTAGTTTGCATGTTAAAGGAGAGTTGTTTGCTGTCTCTAAGATTAACTAACACGGGAGGGGCGGTGCCTCCAGAGTCTGCAAGGCGTCCTGTGAAAGCATCAGCAATACAGAAAACAAAAAGACACCCGTATGCACAATGGCTTTAAGTGGACATTTATTAAATATTAAATGAATATTTGGAAAATTGGATCTTAAAATATTGATTGTGTTTATTCAAGAACAAGGTATCTGAATTTTTTTAAGTGTTTTTTCTGTACCTCAGTGGAGTTTCCATAATATTAGCTCAACAAAGTTTTTGTTAACTATGTTTTAAACACCTATCTGTTCTGTTGCTATTGGAAATAAGTTATTCTACTATTTTATATGTAAGTATTGTTTGTATCAATTTTATATATTAATGCCATACCTTAATGAATTATTCAAACCAATTCTTCCTTTCTCCTACCTAGAGGCATTGGCTAGGACTTCCGGAACAATGCTAAATGAGACTTGTGAGTACAGGGTGTGTGCCATTTGCTTCTAGATGTTTCACCATCGGCGTATCGTTTATCTGCTTCCTTCCTTCAGGAGGAGCAAGAGATGACAAGAAAATCTCCTGAGGAGAAGCGGCTGAGGCTGCAGGGTTTGACTGTCTTCCCAAAGGGCACAACAAGATGGGAGAAGAATGCCTACCATTTCCGAGTGGCACTTGTGCCAATAAAAGGTGACTTCTTGGCGAATGAATTAGGCTGGTTGCTGTGCTAGTCAATGATTTGTTGCCTAGACGGTCTTCCTTCTGGGTACTGAGGCCAATGATGAAGGCAAACATAATGAGAAGTCTCTTCCTCTGTGGACCCTGAGAATAAAGATTCACTTGATATGAGCCCCAAGAAGGAATTTATCCTCTGAGATGGACTCCTCATTGTCAACCCAGGGCCACATTTTATAAACAATAAGAATCCAGCAGCTATTTGCTGATAGGGGTTCCTCAGGTACTCCGCATACCAGGAAGAACCTCAGTCTCAAACCTTGGCTTCCCACATATGCGCATCTGAGTCAACCACTGTAGGGAAGCCCTGGTTTTGTCTTTTGACCAATGGACTAGGACCTGTCCTGTCCAATCAGAACTGCACAATTATATTCTCATTTGCTCTTTGCCAACCAATCAAAACTGTTGTATAATGGCAAATCAAAACTACATTATTCAGTCCAATCAGAACTGTTAGAATTTGGAAACCTCATTTGCATAAAGCTGGGCCAATCAGGAATGTGGGCGGGTGGCAGAAACTTTCCCTGTGAATGGCAATCTCCCCTTTGTCTCAGTGCAATGCATTTTTGGTTTCCACAGGAGGCTGGCTGCCTTTGGAACAGTTTCACCTGAATGAAGTCTCTCCTTTTCTGTACCTCTTTGGAAATTTTGGTTTACACACTGCAGTCTTCATTTTCAAAATCGCAGACCAAGCTCCCCTAGGTGAGTCAGCAGAAGGTGACCTGCTTTCCTCCCTCATTAATCCCACAGTGACGTGTGTACGGTGAGGGCCACCAGTGGGGAGGGGCATCGATTCAGTCTAGATCCTCTGGCTTCAGGAAACGCAGCATCAACAACCCCTAAAGAATAGTCTTCAGAGGGAAAGATCCTGACATACTCTGTACCCTCAGTTACACACCGCCGTTCTCCACAGGTGACTGGAAAATGCATTAACCCCGTGTGTTCATTTGCTAGGGCGGCCCTAACAAAATACTACAGATTGGGTGGCTTACACACCAACTGTATTTTCTCACAATTCTGGAAGCTAGGACACAAAAATCAAGGTGCCCATAGGTTTGGTTTCCTCTGAGGCCTCTGTCATCGGCTTGCAGATGGTCGCCTTCTTGTTGTGGGTCCTTTCTTTGTGTACACACATTCTTGTTGTCTGTCTTTGTGCAAACAACACCACACAGGCCAGTACTGACAAATGACTTGTGAAACACCCACTAATTGGCTGCAGCCAATTTTCTCTGATGTGCCCTAATAGGAGGGAACAGTGGCATGGATAATACCAAACAGTAAATAATCTAAAAATAATTTCTACTTGGTCTGGGAAAGCAGCACATGACTTCCCGGCTGCCAACCGGCCTTGCTAATTCAGTTTGGTTCAGATCAATGTGCCTTTTCCTGAGCGCACACTGACAGCCCAGCCTGTGCTGAGGTGTGGCAGAAAGGTGGCCAAACTAAATGTTGGCTTTGGCCAGTTCTCCAGGGGGCGACAGACAGTCTGTGAAGGGCACACAGTAATTATGTGGGCAGTAGGACAAAACTAGCTTTTTCCTAACCCTTTAGTCTGTGAGGGTTGGGGGCCAGACCAGCTGGCGTGCTGGGCGTGGAAGGTGTCTGGCTCGAGGTAAAGAGAGCCTGGGAGAGACAGATGGTCGCCAGCCAAGGCACGCCCCGGCCACCAGCTCACACTGGGACTCTGCCCCTCCCATGTACAGGCCGGACTTCATGCAAGGTGCCTTACATGTGTCCTTTAATTAAAAGCTAAGGCCTCTGCAGCCACAAACTTATGGTTACCTTGGCAAGAGGCAAATCTGCTCTGAGACCTTGCAAAGTGAATCTTGACTGAGGCTGAATTACTCTAAAGGTTTTGGATGCATTGCATTGTAGTTTATCTGTTTTGCATGTACAGATCAATACAGATCAATCCCGATCAATTCATGAATTCATCCAACACTTATATTAAAGGCCTGCTGTGTACCAGATTCGGCATCTGGGGGAATAAAGACATGAAGAAATCATGGGCCTTGTGCTCAAGGATTTAATAATTACTCAGAGAAATATGACTGTATCTAAATAATTATATTGCAAGGTTAAAAGCACAGGCTACAGCTACAGTTAATTAGTACATATACACATACGCAAATGTAAGTATTATTTTTGAATAGTTTAGATCACCCCTACCACAAGGCCAAGGGTTACATAAGGCCTTTTAGAAGGGGTATGTCCATACTGTTGAAGAGGAGACCCCCTTTCCCCACACTTCTACCCCAGGCTACCCCCTTCTAAGTCCATGTCCCCATGCCTCTCAAAAGAAAAGGAATTATTGGTTTGATTGGTCAGAATCCAGGACATTCACAGGGTCATTTTTCTTGTGGGCAGGGGCACTCTACCTTAAAGATCCACCAAGGCCACCTGTCTTTCTCCTCTGCACGAGTCAGGAGGCTTTCTAGGGGCTGTTCACCCAGGTCTGGCCTCGGTTCCCCGCCCCTCAAGGCAGATGAGAAGCATATGGAATAGCCCACCTTAGCTCAGCTCATCCTGTTACCCTCTGAGGACGTTTTGGCCAAGAGGCCCTGCCACTGGCGCCCGAAGAACCGTGATCGGGCTCATTCCGGCACACTCTGTGCCTTGGGCTGGGACAGCTTCCCTTGCCTGCCTCTTCATCCCCTGTGGTGTCTGGATCTGGACCCGGGGCTGGGTGGTGTGGGGTGAAAGGCACAGGCTTTGCGGTATGCGGTCAGCTTTGCGTACCAGCTCTGTGGCCAAGGAAAGATGACCCAAACTGCCTTTGTCAGCCTCTGTGTCTTCATCGATGACATGGGTATAGTGACACCCACCTCACAGAGTTGCTGTGAGGCTTTCAAGGAATAACATATGTACAAGCATAACAGGAGCTTAATGAGCCGTGGTTGGTGCCAGCATTTCCACCCCTTACGGTCAGACTGCCTTAGCCTCTTCCATGAATCTCCTCTGGGAACTTCACTAAAAACTCAGCCCTTACCTCCTTCAGCTCTTACCTCTTACCTCCCTTCAGGGAGGCTCTCTGATTAATTATATCTCTCCATTGCTCTGCATTACACTGACTGCCTCTGGACTAGGACACGTGAGGCAGGAGAGTGAAAAGCTAGGAAAATTCCTTGGCAAGTGCAGTAGAGTGGGGAAACTGAGACAGATACTGAACAAACTGGCTGAGCCCTGTACAGCCTGATACAGAAGGTTGCCTCCCTAGAGATACCATCTAGGTCTCAGTGTATTTTAGCTCCAGGCCCCAAAATGCAGCCAAACTAGGTGGGCAACCCAGGGCACTGCCCCAGCACTGACCCATCAGTAGGGACCCGGAGCCTGAAAGGGCACACCTGGCAAACTGATGAATATTCTGCTGAAACCCTCCCCTGTGACCTCCTCTAAGATTCCTGCCAGCAAGAATGAGATGAAAGCCTCCAGACAAAGGACTCAGCTCACACCTTTCCCTGTCCCCTCTTCTTCCCCCACAGGCCTGCATCTCCTAAACTCTAAGGGATCCCACTAGTCTTGCAACCAGGGGGACAATGGGCAGCCACAGCTTGTCCTGGGCTAACCCCCTGACCTGTCCCCAAGGCCGCTTTTCTCTGACCTCTCAGAGAGCTAAAGCAGCCCAGCCCAGGCTCTCCTGGAGCCTCTGCTGTGCTGAGCCCTTCCGTGTTCCGCTGTCTCCAGCTTTAACAAATGTCCTCTGGAAATCACCTGGACTCGTGTTGTGAAAGCTTTCCTGCACGAAGTCAAGAACCACACACTACTGGCAGGCCCTGAGCAGACCCTCTGGGGGCCAGGCCCCCTCTCTAGTAACACATATATTCTTCTCATCTGTTTTGAGACTCCCACTGAAATGTAAATTTCTGAAGACAAAGAAATTTGTAGATTCATTTCACACTGAATTCTCAACTCCAGATTTTGCCTGGAGTGCAGAAGGAACTCAGTAAATATTTGTTGAATGAATGAGTAATGAATGAGTGAATCCCCTAACCTCTCTCCCCTTCCTGAATCATTCTTTTTCTGTTTCCATCTTCTCCAGGTTAGCCTCATCCACCTACTTCCTGAGCAGACATCCAGTTACATTCGGTAACTGTATATAAGGAAACAGGTAATCACATAATCCATGATAACTGAATGGAAAAATGTTCTCTCTCTAGTTCTTAAAAAAAAAGTCACCTGTTCCTCTTATCCCAGATTGTGTGGGTATATATTTTAGCCTTGCAGATGGCCCTCTCCCTGTGGCTGAGTGTTTTTAAGGTACTTTAAGATTTTAAGGAGTGGATTAAATACAGGATGTGCCCCAGGTTTGCATAGTTTGCTCCACCACAGCCTGCAGGAGGGGAGAACCTCCTGATTACAGGCATTACAGGGTCTCATTGGAATGTGGACTCCAAGCAGCGTGGGGCTGCAGTGCCCGTGTATGTTCTCCATCTCTTAGGTTATTGTTTCCTAAAAGTCTGTGATTTAAAAATGCTCCCATCAGCTCCCTTTTACTGCTCACATTGGCCAAGGTCTCCCTTCCCACAATGGGACGGGAACGTGCATACTTATGTGTGGCAAGGGCAGTGACCCTTCCCCACTCTTTATTTCGGCGTCTTGATCGCCATTGGCCTATCCATGTGTTAGGAATGGTCCTGCTCTAGGGCCTTGCCGAACCTCACAGTCACACTCCCTTGAGATCCACCTTCAGCTGTGCAGAGACTGGATCCAAGCTTTGAATACGATGCTTTGTCTTCACCTTGGGCCAACTCAAACAGTGAAGCAGGCCTTCCTCCCCACCCCATCCAATCTCTTGGAATACAAGAAGGACTGTTGTCTCCAGGTGGATGATGGTGGGGGGTGGATTGGGGGCGTTGGGTTGAGGTGGGAGGGAGTCGATGGGGTTGGGGGTAGGAATGTTTTGCCAATAAATACATGAAACTAAAACGTTGCAGCGAACACACGGTAAGTACAACACGGTAAGTAGTAAACGAGGAACATGCATTTGGACTGGTTAGGAGAGAATGAAGTGAATGTCAATTAAGTTTTCTGGGGTTCACCCTAGGGGAAATCTGGAGCAAACCTACCACCCCACCTATGAGAATGAGGCTGAGATTTGTTATTTCTGTGATTCTTGAAATAAGTAACATTAGCAAACTGGCTTTGCTCAGGATGTTTTCCCTTTCTATGGGTTTCAGTTCAAGAACCATGGATCCTTGGTTGTCATAAACCATTTTGGGATCTCCTCTGAGGTCTCCAGGCCTCCCTGACTTCCCATCATAAAAGCTGTGACTTCCCTGTCTCCCTCCCAAGAATGTGGTTTTGCATTTCAGAGCTGAACAATTCTGGGACTCACAGCATTTCTGAGTCCAGGTTCAAGTGAAAGTTGGTTGCTGTCCCCTTGGGGAGCCAGTCTAGCTCTGCAGCCTGGGAGCTGACATCTGGCTGGATGTGCCACTGGGCAGCACAGGGGGTTCAGGTTCAGTCTTGCCAGTAATTGCTCCGCCTGCCAGACAAATGTGATAAATCTCTGCCTCCACCCCCCAGAAGCTCACATAACTCTCAGTTTTCCCATCTATCAAGTGGCAATTATAAGTCTAGTCCCACTGCCTCCCTTGTGAACACCAAATGAAAGAAAAAAGGATTTTATAAAAAATAAAGCCTCTATTTAATGCACCACTAACATGTTTACTGTATAAAACAGCTAAGAAACAAAGGAATTAAATACATAATAGGAATTAAAAGTCGTTCTAAGCGTCAAATATTTCTCGGGATAAAAGCAAAGTAAATGGGTTTCTTTACTGCAGGATTCCCCAGTGGCTTTGGTATGCTGATATACATTGTAAATTTCCAATATAAGTTGCATAAAATGGGCAGCAGTTCTCAGTTTAGGTGAACGCCTTGGCTTTTTTAAAAACGGAGTATCTCTTAGAATGGTTGGATCTCCAGCAGTTTGGGAAACATTGTGTTGGGTAAGTCATTGTCATTATGTGTTTGCATCCAGGTGGCTCAAGATCAGCCCAGTGCCAAAGTCTTCCCTGAAAGAGTGAGAACGGCCAAGCTCCCTGCCCTGCAGATGGAACTGCAGGCTTAATGTTTGTGTGAGTCTGATTAGTCTCACTAGACTTACTAGTTCTCCAGGTTCTCTGGTCATCTCTCCTTCGCATCTGAGGCTCCATCAGTTCCAGCTCTGATTTAACTTGAGCTGCCAGGGCACAGGGAGCTGTGAGAAGGGACTTTCCCAGGGCTCCTCAGCTGCCCAGGCTTGTCTCCCTCCTGCTGATGCAGCTGCCAGTGGGGGGTGGGGGGGGGCGGGGTAGCCAGGACTTTAGAGTAACAGAATCATGGTTAAAATTCTGGACCAGAACGACCAGGCTCAGAGCTCTGTTCTCTGCCAAGACCGGCCCAGCACGGTCTGCCCCCTCCTTTCTGCGTGTCGGCAGGGGCTCTGTGGACCTCAGATGTGCAGGAAAGATGTCTTTCTTCTTTTTTTTTCCTTCTTCTTAATTCCTAAGTTGCCAAGAATTTGGTTTTATTTTTAAAAAGACTTTTATTTTCCAACGACAAGTTAAGTAATGCGCATTGTAAACATTTCCACAAATGTGTATAAGGTTGCACAGGAAAGCTTCCCTCCTCTCATTGCTCACGTTTCCATCCCCAAAGGTGTGCTGTCCTTGTCGTCTAGGTCCTCTGTGCACGCGTAAATCATGGGGAAGCAGATTTGCTTGTTTGCTTGTGCGTTTGGTTGGATGACCGCAAATTTGCAATGTCACTCCACAGTATTTCATGGGTGACCTTCCATGTCAGTGCATAAATGTGAAGGACCTTTTTCTTATTTTTTTAAAGTCAAGTTTATTTAGGGAAAACTTACATAAAATAAAACTCACCCTTGTTAAGAGTACAGTTTGGTGAGTTTTGACTAAGTAGACAACACTCCAATCAAGATAAAGATTAGCCCTGACCAGCGTGGCTCAGTTGCTTGGGTGTTGTCCTACAAAGGGAAAGGTCGCTGGTTTGATTCCCGGTCAGGGCACACGCCTGGGTTTCGGGGTTGGTCCCTGTTCTGAGGGCGTGTACAGGAGGCAACCAATTGATGTCTCTCTCTCACATTGATATTTCTGTCCCTCTCTTTCTCCCTCCCTTCCCTTCTCTCTATAAATAAATAAATTACATATATATATAAAGGACACTTTTATCATCAAAAAAAGTTCCTTTTGCAGTCCATTCTTTTCTTATAGCTCTAACCCCTGGTAGCCACCAATCCGTCGTTCTCATTCCCATAGTTTGCCTTTTGCAGAACGCCGTGTAAGTGGAAGTATTTAGTATGTAGCCTTTTGTGTTGGTCCCAGCGTCATGCGTCGAGATCCATCTGTGTTACTTGTTTCTGTAGGTCATTGCCTTTTACTGCTGCTTCGTACTGCACTGCACGCCCTTTGTTTATTCACTCACCAGTTGGTAGCCATTTGGGTTGTTTCTAGTTTCAGTACTTAAAATTGTCCGTATTTTCAATTTTAGCCATTCTAGTAGTATGTAGTTGTATTTCATCATGGTTTTCATTTTCCATTTTCCTAATGACTAATGATGTTGATTGTCTTTTCATGTGCTTTTTTTGCCGTTCATATAGTTGCTTTGGTAAAGTATTTATTCGCACCTTTTGCCCATTTCTTTTAATTGGGTGTTTGTTTTATTATATTGAGTCATAGACGTTCTTTATATATTCTGAATATGAGACTTTTGCTATACATGTTTTGCAATTTTTTTCTCCCAGTCTCTGGCTCGTTTATTCAATTTAACATTGTCTTTTGAAGAGCAGAAGTTTTAAAATTTTGATGAAGGTTAGTTTAGCATTTTTTTTTCTTTTATCGTTTGTGATTTTTTTTGTCGTAGTTAAGACATTTTTTTTCATGGAAGCAGAGAGTAAGGTGATGGTTACCAGGGGTGGAGGTGGGGGGGAGTGGGGAGCTGTGGGTCAGAGAGCACGGAGTTTAACTTATGCAGGATGAGTACGCCCCAGAGGTCTAACCCGCAGCCTGCTGACTGTAGTTAATACTGTTGTACTGTGCACTTGACATTTCTAGGAGATTAGCTCGTGGGTGTTCTCACTACGAAGAAAGGTAACTATATGAAGTGATGAATATGTTAACAGTTTGACTGTAGTAATCATTTCACAATGTATGTTTATATCAAAACATCATGTGGCACAACTTGAATTATCCAATTTGTATTTAATTTTTTTAAAGATTTTATTTATTTCTAGAGAGAGAGGAAGGGAGGGAGAAAGAGAGGGAGAGAAACATTGATGTGTGAGAGATATGTTGATCAGGGTTGCCTCTCACACACCCCCAGTGGGGACCTGGCCCACAACCCAGGCCTGTGACCTGACTGGGAATCAAACCAGGGACCTTTCAGTTTGCAGGCCTGCACTCAGTCCACTAAGCTACACCAGCCAGGGCTAACATTTTTTTAATTTAAAAAGAGAAATCTTTGCCTAATCCAAGGGTCACTAAGATTTTCTCCTGTCTTCTTCTAGAAGCGTTAATAGTTTTAGCTCTTACATTTAGGTCTATGATCTACTTTGAGCTAATTTTTATGTATGGGGCAAAGTAAGGGTTAAGGTTCATTTTTGCTTGTTTCGCATATGGAAGACCAGCTCTTCCAGTGTCGTTTATTACAGAGATGACCTTACCCTTGGTCGTGACTGTGTAGTGTTTGACTGGATGGACGTTCTGTGAGTTACTCAACAATCCCACATTCGTGGAGAGTTAGGCCGTTTCACATTCGAGGCTGTCGTGAACACCCTTGCACCTAACCGCTGCAGTTGAGTGAGCATTTCTGCAGAATTTCCGAGTGAGATGGCATGGGCGTGGTAAGTGTTGGTGGGTAGCCCAGGCTGTCCTTCAGTATGCAGCCCCACCGACAAGGCCTGAGGAGGAAGGCTCTGCCGTTGATTGGACTTATTGGTATAAGCCTTTTACAAATATACAATAATTTCCTTCTGGAAAAACCTAATAGCCTGTGTTATTAGATTATGAAAGATTCAGAGCTCTTCCAAGAAGGTTTGAAGAAAAGATAATAATTTCTGCCTCAGTCAATTAGGGAAACCTCACAAAAAATAGGCTCTTAAAACACATGCTACATGGGAAATGGAAATTTACAAGAAAACGATTGAATAGGTATTGAGGGCTTATAAGTACCTCTGTGCTGCGGCCTCCCCAAAGGGTAGAGGTTTCTGAAATAACCTTGTTCAGCAGTGACTTGCCCCCTAGTGGCCCGAATGAGTACATTCAGCCTCCAGTGTTCCGGTCCATAGACCCTCACTCTCTCACTAGACTCACCAGAGCCCTCTGTTGTACCAGGCCTGGGCCCCCCAGCGGCATGCGCAAAGGCACAGAGGGGTGCTGAGAGGTGCACGTTGTTCAGTGTGGCTGGAGCATAAAAGTTATGCCACTTTTCCTACTTTCTTTTCACCCCTGCAATGGTATGATTTCATCAACTTGACCTGATATCGTTCAGGACCTGTTATTAGGTGACAGGGACTGATCGTCCTGGGGCCCAATGGGTCCCCACGGAGCTATGGAACAGTCCCCCATCTTCAGGGACGTTAACACAGGTTAAATAGCAACACGAGGTGGTTTAGAAGAAGTTCAAGAACAACACCAGCAGGTGTCCCAAGCAGGACAATATTGATATCATCCGTGGCGACTTCATGCTCGCTGGTGAAGTCTGCATGCTGAGGGAGGGAATGAATCACTCTGGCTACTCAGAGTGGGGGGTCTGAGCTGGATGCTGAAAGTCCAGATTCTGGCACCAAAGTCACTCAAGAGTCACCTTCCTCCCAGGTAGACTACATCTTTCTTCAAGCCCCCAAAAGCCCACTGCTGGCACCGAGGTTCCAACTGTCAACAAGACCAAGCTCAGAATTTCCTGGCTGAGTTTAGCCAACAATCACAGATCCTTCCATTAAACACTTGGGAGCAGCTAAGTGGGAGTGCCCCCTCTTTATTTTGAACATAAGCCTGTTTATTTTGAATGTGAGCCAAGTATATTCTTTATGCTTTCAAAAGTTTTTCTAATAAATCCTGTATCAGTTAGCCATTGCTGCATAACAAATCATCCCACAGCCTAGTGGCTTCAGGATCCTGAAGGCAGAAACAACAGCCATGTTGTTTGCTCAGGAATCTGTACTCTGGGCTGGGTTCATCTGGGCATTTCTTCAGCTGGTCCCACCTGGGGTCATTTCTGTGACTGCCATCCTCTGGAGGCCCGAATGAGGCTGGATGATCCAGACTGGCCTTACTCTCATCTCTAGTGCCTCATCTCAGATAGACCGATACCTGGGGGCTGGCTGCTTCCCCTCTCTGTGGCCTATTTAACAGTCCAGACTTTTTTATGTAGCAGTTGGCTTCCAAGAAAAAGCAAAAGCAGAAGTTGTCATGCCTATTAAGTGTCACTTTAGTCACATTCTGTTACTCAAAGCCAGTCGCAAGGCCAGTCCAGGTTCAACGGGAAGGGAAATAGACTCCACCTTTTTGGGGGAACAGTATGTGCATACACTGATGGGAGAGGCTTTCGCTGGCCACCCTTGCACCCTAACTGTTATGGCTCCCCGGGTTTTCTTTGTCACCATCTCTATACACAAATTTGAATTTACATATGATTCATCTCATGCTACCTTATTTAACCTTTCCAAAAACCTTTAAAGGGAACATGCCTCCGTTTTATGATGGGAAGACAGAAGCTTAGAGGGAGCACACAATTTGTTCACTGCCATGGCAGAGCTGGGTCGAGCCTGTCTGGTGCTAGAGCTGATTCACCTTGTATCATGCCTCTGCCCAACTCCACCTTCCCCCAGAGTGAGGGTCAGTCGCTGGACCCCAGAGTCCAGTAAATACCAAACTATTTTGAATTGAGTTCCACGAGGTACTGGGACTTATGTAGTTTACACCAAAATAGACAACTCTGAATAAATAAAGAAAATATTTAATTATTTTAGTAATCTAAGGACCTCTATAACAGGCTTTATAAACTCAGAAGAGGTATTCATTTAAGGATGCTATGCTTTTTATGTGAAGAATTTTGTCTAGCCAAACATCAAGTCAATGATGCTATTTTTCCAAATATAATTTAAAAAAATTAAACTTAATGAGGGTCAACATTGGTTAATAACATTACATAAGTTTCAGGTGTACAAGTCTATAATACATCATCTGTAATCTGTAGCAGATGATGTATTATAGACTTGATGATGCTTACCACCCAAATTTTAGTCTATGTCTATATGAGTTTATTTGTTTTGTTTGTTCATTGGTTGCTTTCTGTTTTATATCTCACATATGAGTGAACATATGGTTCTTGTCCTTTTCTATCTGATGTGTTTTGTTTAACATTATACTCTCAAAATTCATCCACGTTGTTGCAACTGGCAATACACCATCCTTTTTTATGGCTGAGTAGTATTCCATTGTGTGTATATATATATATATATATATATATATATATATATATACACACACACATACATACCATGTCTTCTTTATCCACTCGTCCACTGAAGGACACTTAGATTGTTTCCACGTTTCAGCTACTGTAAACAATGCTGCAATGAACATATATCTTTACAAATAAATGTTTTCAAATTTTGGGTTAGACAACCAGAGGAGGGATTGCTGGGCCATATGGTAGCTCAGTTCTTAATTTTTTAGGAACTACTCACTTGGTTTTCCATAGTGGCTCTAATTCCCACCAGCAGCGTACAAGGGTTCCTTTCTCTCCAAAGCCTCGCCAACACTTGTTTCTTGTCTTATCGATGACAGCCATCCTAACAGGTGGGAGGTGGTATGGTATCTTCTTGTGGTTTTGATTTGCATTTCTCTTATAGCTGCTAAGTTGAGCATCTTTTCATATATCTGTTGGCCATTTGTTCTTGGGAAAAGTGTTCAGATTTGCTGCCCATTTTTAATTAGACTGATTTTTTTGTTGTTGAGTTGTATCGGTTCTTTGTACATTTTGCATATTGGCCCCTTATCGAGGTATTGTTTGCAAATACCTTCTCCCATTTGGTTGTTTGCATTCTAGTGTAGTGTGATAAAGAATCATTCACTTTCCAATCCATCGACTTTTTAAATTTATTTTGCTTTGCATGGGATAAAGTTTGCAACTTCTGAAGAGAGAATAAACACTTTTCATGGAAAAAAACTGTTTTGGAAAATATAACACCTCTGCCCCCACTTTTTATTGGATAGTTAAAGGAAAAAAAATCCAAGGTCAACTCCACATTTGTCTCCCAGTGGGTGAAAGCATCACAGACTGACAGCAGAAGGATTTGTGTCCACGGAAATTCAGCTTGAATCAGGAGAGTTGGTTCTGCGAGGCTGCAGGGCACCTAGGGGGTTGCTGGTGGGTAATCAATGGGAAAATCCATCTGCCCTGGAGGACCGCTTCTAGTGAGCACTAAGACTTAGCTGCCTGTTCGCCACCTCTTCCATGGCCACTTATCTCAGGCTCCAAAAAAGAAAA
Organism: Desmodus rotundus; assembly: GCF_022682495.2. Taxonomy (NCBI): domain Eukaryota; kingdom Metazoa; phylum Chordata; class Mammalia; order Chiroptera; family Phyllostomidae; genus Desmodus; species Desmodus rotundus. The sequence continues at coordinate 108,427,555 of NC_071394.1, read as the reverse complement.
TTCTGACATCTTAATTTTAATGTGGACATTTTATCCAGTGCTTGAGATAAATATAACCCTGAGTAGTACGGCGAAGGTTTAATGGGAAATGGTTGGCATTCTTTCTTCGTAGAGGCACAGGGAAAGGAGAAAGGGAGAGAGAGGGAGAGAGAGAGGGAGAGAGAGAGAGACAGGAGAGAGGCGAACAGCAGTGGGGAAGACAAAAGCAGAGATAAGCAAGGCTCCAAGGCAGCCTGGACGCGAGGCTGCTGAGAACCTGACACATCCCAGACCCCAGCCAGCATGGTGATCCTGAATCCAACGACTTTGGGAATTTACCTTCAGCTTTTCTTCCGCTTTGTTGTGTCTCAGCCTACCTTCATCAACAGTGTCCTCCCAATTTCAGCAGGTAAGTGATGACTAGACTTTCCTCTCTTCCATCTGTTTGGGGCAGGGGGAGGAAGGAAGATCGTTTTGCAATACGCCCTGATATATTTTCCACTATACCCTTGGTGGAGGGAGGCTGGAAGGGGATCAGCCACCGTAGCAAGCTTTCTGTCACTCCAGCTAGTCTTGGAAGTCCCTGCTGTCCTTGTTCCTAACAGCCCCCACCCACTGCTCAAAGCCAGAGACTTTTAAAAATCGCTTCTGCCTCCCCCCGCCCCACATCTCTCCATTTGCTGGATGATTTCATTGTGGTTGGGAATTGTGGGAGCTTAAAAGAGTTGGGAAGAAGTGCAAGGGAGAAAGAAGTGAGTCTCAGACGTTTCTATAAATACATCCCTGACCCCTTCTGAAGGGGGCTTGACTCAAAGGGCATGATGTGGAATGAACATGCCTCTGTCCCAGTGCGGGCAGTGTCACCGGCTGCCAGGACTGTCCCACCGAAGGGAAGAGAGTCCTGCTGGTTCTCTGGGGGGCTGGGGGCCCCGTGCAGCCTCAGACTAGGTCTTCCATTTCACCAGCCCTTCTGCTCTTCTGTTGTCTTTTCCCCCCCCGCGTGGGGCCTTCTCTTCAGCCTCAGATGAGGCAGCTAGGAGAAGGAGGCTTTCCGGGGAGAGGAAGAGGGGCTTGGAGTGACAGCCAGGCTGGAGCTGGGTGTCTGCTGGGTGCAGTGCTGGGAAATGAAGGAAAGGGGCTTTTGCTGGCAGCCTGGCGACCTTTTCCGTTGCCCTCGTCGTCCTGTCTGACCCAGAGTAGGGGAAGTATTGGGTTACCTGCATGGCCTATTTAAACGTTTCTGAGCAAACACAAATATTTTCAGAGGGCTTAGGGAGGCTGACAGCCCTTCTCAGTCACCTCAGTCACCCGTGCCTCTCTCTAGAAATGGCTCTCGCTGCCTTTGCTGGAAACACAGGCTCTCAGAGAAGGCGTAGCTCTGAATTCAGTCTCAAACCCCTGTCCATTCATAAAAACGGTTCGTCAGCATGCTGTGCTGCCAACGTTTGTGGGCCCTGAGGGAAGGACTTAGGGAAGCATGTGAGGCTAATTATAGAAGGGGGAGGAACTCAAGGAGGGGGTAGGGCATCTGTGGAGAATATTGAGGGGGGTGTGGAGGGGGCAGGAAGGGCGGGTGGTTGTGCCACCACAGGTGTGCCAACATGCTCCCCACAAATTCAAGTCGATAAGACTTCTGGGAGTGAGTGAGTCATCATTCCCCAATTCAAGGGAGAAACTTGATAGTTAATTTGGTCTAATTTGGTGACTCTTAACCTCTTCGGGGCCATCGATTCCTTTGAGAATCTGCTGAAGGCTTGGGCCTTAAGGAAACTCAGTCCTCTGGTTCTAGCCCTGCGTCCGATGGACTCTCTGACTTCTGGGAGGTGGCTGGCCTTGGACTGTAAGCACCACGTGGGCGGGGCGTCTGTCGTGTACATTTCCCCAGGGTCAGAACAGTGCCTGGCACGTGGCAGGTGCTCAATAAATATTTGGTGACTTGATTGATGAATGAACAAATAAAACCTTTCTCATCTGTAGATTGGGGCATGCTGTCATTTTGTATCACTTAATTTAGATAGTGCCAGAATGGCTAATGAGTTCTGAAAGCTAGAGAGAAAAGAGCCTCTGACTTTCTTTGAACTCCTTGCCCTAGAGAGAGCCCTGGCATATCTCAGACATCTTTTTAAAATTTTAATTGATTTGAGAGAGAGAGGGGAAGCGGGGAAGAGAGAGAGAGAAAACATGGACATGTTGTTCCGCCCACCACTGCCCTCATTGGTTGTCTTGTATGGGCCGTGACCGAGAATCAAACCCACTAACCAAATGAGCTACCCGGCCAGGACTAGACAGCTCTGAAGTGAGACTTTGTACAGATGGCCCCACTCGGGGTAACACTAGGAAAAAGGAGCAGCTCTGGTAGTACTGAAGAAGTATACTTGAGTGAAGGGACCAGTTTCAGAGGTTGTGGGTAGGATTGAGGGGACCAACAAGGAATGTTGAGAAATTAGCAACTGTGGGAAGCTTTTACCACCCCTGTGCTTGAATAGGCAAGAGGAGGAAATGGGGAGATGGATCCCAGGAAGATTTAGGACCTCGGCGGAAAGGTCACTGAGCAGGAGTATTAATCCCGGAGGGAACTAAAAAGGGGAGAAGGTAGAGAGGAAATACCCCGACTTCTCTTTCCTCCAACCCAACCACCTCTTGGTAGTGCCCCGCATTGGCCAAACCCCACCTGAAGCCCAGGCAGAGAAGCTCCTCGGTGCCGTCATGGGGGTCAGCCTCTGGGGTGCAGAGTGAAGGGAGACAGGTGGGCATGCAGGATAGCGAGGCCGCACATCTATAGGCACCTTCTCTGAATTGCTAGGTCCAGACCTTCTGGTTGGGAATGTGGTCTTTAGACATTTAGTGAAACAGTAAGGCCGAGCTGGGAGAATCAACAGAGAAAATCTCTGCTTTCTGTTGTAGAGTTACTTGGCTTTGTCCCCTTCATTTAGTCACCAGGGCTTCCTGATAGCACAGTTCAGAAGTAAGGCCCTGAAACAGGAACTATTCCCTTAATTCTTTAAAATATTTTCCAATTGGATATGAATTCTATATTCAAGCTTGTAGATTCTTAATCATCTGATGAAGACAAGCCCTGTGCATGTAGAAACATTGGCCACCAGGAAGATCTTTTCATTTCACCCATCACACCTCAGTGAGTGCCCACCACTTGCTGAGTGCTGCAGGGGACACAGAGACGAGCGGGACGCTGCCTATGCTCTGGGGAACCCATGGTCACTTGCTGTTGGCACACGGGCATCCCAGGCAGCACGCGCTCACTTCCCCGGAGAGGGGCAGCGATGGAGGGAGGGCTCTTATAGGCCTGGACACTGGTGCTTACTTTCAGCCTCTCCAGGAAAGAGTGCATACCAACAGCACCAGGCACTGCACCGGCTACCTGGATCCCACACTCCTTCCCTGGCAGCCTCCACTGCCCGGTCCCAGAGGAGAACCAGGAAGGGAGCAAAAGAGCCTCAAAGAGGCCGAAACGGGTGATAGAAATCTGGGCACGAAAGCACATGCTTTTGATGCACAGAAAACAAGCTCAGGCCTTTACTCCAAGCCTACTAACTGCACTCCGGACCCCATTCTAACTGGCTTAGGGAGGTTTCTGGAAGGGCGATGAATTCGCTCTTGTGTGTTAGGTTTTGGGAGCGAAGCTGCTGCTAAAGATGCACACAGCGACAACAGCAAAAAAAGACAGCTCGTAAAATTGGTTCCAAGGAACATGGTAAAGAGCTAGGGAATAGTTCTGAGATCAAAACGGAATAGTAGACTGGAGTTATTTCTAGAGCCTCTGTTTTGTACGTAACCCCTGAGGGCATCATGGCTTCCACTATGATAAGCACGGATGACCCAGTGAAGACTGAATTGTGGTTTCTTTATTTTGCCTAAGAAGGCAAATATGTGTCAGATATATTTTAGAATAATTTATATTGAACATGGCCCTAAAATCTTAAATGTCAGGAACCCTAACTTTGTTACGTTGTTTTAGCCATTGCTGGATGATACACTACCCTCACACTCAATTGCTTTAACGACAATCACTTGTTAAACTTCACATGTTTGGGGGTGGGCTAAGGGGCAGCTGACCTAGCTTGGGCTTGGCTGGCCCTGGCTGGCCTCACTGTGGTCTGTGGACTGACTCAGCTCCAGGAGCCATTCACAGATGTAGCTCAGTTGTATAATTTCCAGAATGTGGTGGCACAGACCCAAGGACCATAATATTTATAGACGGGCAGACCTTCCACACACTCCAGTTTATGTAATTCTCACAGCACCCCTGGGATGGGTGTGGCATCTCTTTTACTTTTCAGATGAAGAAAGAGAGGTTCAGAGAGGTTAAGTGACTTGCCCAAGATCACACAGCTTGTATGTGGGAAAGCTGGAGGCTGGAATCCTGCCCTCTGATTCTAAGTTGGGGGCTTTTATCAATGTGACTAAATCTGCTTACGGCCGTGGGTAAATAATGATATTAGATATTAAAGTCCTGTAGGCTACCCCTCTAGCCTTTGAAAACTCAGCTCTAGATTCTTTTTTAAAAAATTCTTCATTCCTTCCTTTTAAAATTAAAAAAAATTCAATTAGAGTTGATATATAATATTATAGTTTCCGGTGCTCAGCATGGTGGTTGGACATTTGTATAACTTAGAGGTGATCTCCCTGATGAGTCTAGTCCCCACCTGGCACCATACATAGTGATTACTATGCCCTGTATTCTTTATTCTTTCTTGCTCGCTCCTCAGGATATCATTGCTGAAAGCTCTTAGCAAAAGAGTGAATTTGACTGGTTACTAAAGTGTGCATGACTTACCAGGATACTGGTTTGTCTTCCTTTTGGAGGTATTTGTGCTTTAACACTGGTTAAAGTTCTAAGCTAACGTGTGTTCTGTAAGATGAGCTTCATCGAAGGTATTTGGGGCGGGGCGGGGATGAGGCCTTTGTGGAGTCAGGGGAATACCATCTCACAGGCATTCTCTTCGGGCACTGTGAGCAAGCTGCCCTGTACCTGCTCAGACGGTTGACTTCCCTCTTCCAATGCAGGATCTCTCAGGCAGGCAGGAACTCTCCAGGTGATGCTGGGTCAAGGTCTCAGAGGCCAGATGGTGAGAGGACCCCAATCCAGTCCTGTGGAGTGAGTCATGTGGAAGAATGTGACTTCTGTCTGGGCGCTGGACTCTTCTCCAGTTGGCTGCTGAGACATGACCCGGAGCAAGAGTTTTGTGACCTGTAGGACCTGATGGCTAGCCCTGCGCTCTCCTGACTGGAAGCCAGCCAGGCCACCACTAGGGAACCGTCGTGGCCTTGGCAGTAGATTGTGGGCCATTTATTTGTGTCTGATGTTGATCAACTATTGTTTGATGCACTTCCCAGCCATCTCCTCCGATTTAGCTCCCCATATTTCCTCTAGATAATAAAATTAGGGAGAGTTCTTAAATGGGAGGTTCTCTCCAGAGGTCCCAGCTTTCCCACTTCTCCCCATCCCACACCTCTGAAGTAAGCAGTGGACTCATCTCTAACTCGGATGTGAAGAGAGGTGGGTGTGAGAGGTGGGAGGCTTTCCCTTCAGGTGTCCAGAGATGAGCCCCCCATGGCCACCCACCACACTCAAGCCTGCTTTCCTCAGATCCTCAGCCACTGCTGCCACAACCACACAAAAACAGCGCAGGTCTAAAATTGAAAAGAATGACCTTCTGGTTTCAATGAGTCACCAGATAAGCGAGTTTCCCATTTTCCTAAAATGCAGTTCACATCGTAAGTACTACTCATCTGACGCTTATAACTGGTACTGATTATTTCCAAACCTCTCATTTTGCAAAGCACTTTCACAGCCACAGCCGTATTTGCTCTTTACAGCAGTCTTTGTGTGCGGGGCCTGGGGCTGGAATCCTGACCGTTGGTTATCTGCTGTGTGATTGTGGGAAGGTCACATCACAGCCGTGGTGAGCCCCAAATTCCTCATCCGAAAACGGGTATAATAGTCTCCGCCTCACAGGACTGCTGAGAGGATTTATGGACTCAGCAAACACTAAGTGCCAGCTATCTGCCTGGAATGGGAGCACAGCAGTGGCCAGACCAAAATGTGCCACCCACACGGAGCTCCTGTCAGCACCCTGAGGAGAACCTGCCCAGCCTGGCCCTCCGGTCCCAAGAGGGGAATGAAGGACCCTGCGGCAGAGCTGAGCTCACAAACCAGCTGCCCAGGGACCAACCCAGCCTTCATGTCTAACCGTGTTCAGCCCTCATGTTGTATACTAAAGAGAGAGAGATTTTAAAAATTTGCCTAGTTGCTAACATTTAAGAATCAAGTGCTTTAACATTTCTTTTTAAAAAATGTTTTTCTGGTATCTCTTTTTAAAAACAAACCTCTTGAAAACCGGGATGACCCGGCAGTCCTGGCCCACATTTTGATATGGCAACAGCTGTTAAGAATGGAGAGGTTGGCGGTCACTCAGCCCCGTTTCCCAAGTCCCCACCACACCCTCTGGTCTGCCTTCCCTAGTACACCCACCTCTCTAGTCCCACCTGCCCTTGTGACTTTTTGACCTTGGGGGCCAGAAGCTCTGCTGGCTTGGACTCTGTCTGCTTCTTCTTTAGAAGTCTTGGGGCATTTTCCCAGCATTCCCAAGCTCTGCAAAGCTCAGTTTGAAAGTCAATGTTCTAGATCAGTGGTTCTCAAGCTCCAGCACTGGTTCTCCGCCCCGGCTAGATGTGAGAATTACCTGGGATGCTTTACAGAAGCCCAGTGTCCAGACTGAGCAGGCTGAGTTCAATAAATCGGAATCTCTCGGCATGGGATCAGGCACTGACAGTGTTCAAAGTTCCCCTGGTGATTCAATTGTGTAGCCGGGGTTAACCATTGCACTGTAGCCAGCCTCAGAATCACCCAAGTTCTGTTACAACACAGACGGCTGGGCGCCATTCCTGGAGTTTCCGATCCAGGAGGTCTGGAGGGGGGCCCACGAGTTTGCATTTCCAGTAAGACCCCAGGAGCTGCTGATGCTGCTGGCCTGCGGACCACACTCTGAGAGCCCCTGCTCACGTTGGCCTCTGAGTTCCTGCATCAGTTTCCTGTGGCCACTCGGTTGGCCATGGGAACATCTCCTGTGTCAAATCTTCCTCTGCCTCTCTCTTATAGGAACTGGTGATTACATGCAGGGCCCATCTAAAACTGCTTGATTTAATCACACCTGCAAAGTTCCTTCTGCCGTATAAGGTAACATTCACAGGTTCCAGGAGTTCAGATCTGGCCTCTTTGGGGGCCATTATTAACCTACCACAGTTACCTTTTCACTGGGTAAAGTGTCCCCCAAGCATTTTTTTTAAGTGACATCAGACTCAAAGTCACAGGTGTATATATCCTGTCTTCATTTGGGTTCCTTCCTACAGCAGACCCTGAGACAAGAATTTGGGTGCAAATAGTTTATTTGGAGGTGATCCCAGTGGGGCAGCGGGAAAGCGAGACAGGAAAGGGAAGGCAGTCAATACCAGGGGAGTCCATGCTCAGGTTCCTGGGGACCTCTAGGGGACAGAGCCCTGGGATATCCATCCACCAGCTTCTGGGGACATGCTTGCCCAAAGCAACTCCCAGGGCTGGAGAAGCTGTCTGACGTAGTGCAGGTGTTGTGGCCAGGGCTGGAAGCCCAGAGGGCCTGATGAATGCGGAGGGATACGGGCAGGGAAGCAACGGCATCAGCCATAGATACTTAGAGAGCAGCTGTGGTTCTGTGGCCCTAGCACAGCTGCCTGTGCCGTCCGCCCCTCCTGGGCAGTGGCACGGGGAGCCCAGAACTCCCTGTCTGATGCAGGAGCTGGGATCCTGTCGCTAAGGGAGCCTGCATTCACACTAGTAATGCTGTCTTGCCTTGAGCACGCTCTATTTGCTAGACTCTCTCTATGACATGTAGTCACTTGCCTGAGGTCACACAGTGCCAGGGCCAAAATTCCAAATTAGGACTTTCTGATCCCCAAATTGTTGCAAAGGCAGAGTAGCCTAGTGGCTAGGAGTAGGGCGTCTGGTGCCACGCAGCCTGGGTTCACATCTTGTGTTTCCATTAGCTTTGTGATGTCGGGCAGGTGAATCACCTTCTCTGTGCCACAGTTTTCCCATCTGTAAAATGGGACACTGTGAGGAGTTACCCCACAGATCAGTTGTGAAGATTAAGTGGGCTAATTATGAGTATAAAGTACTTAAAAGAATGCCTGGTGTGTGATGTAGAAACCTTTTTGTCATTGTTTCCAGAGAGGCTCATGATTTCCTCTAAGATGCATTTGTGTCAAAAGGCAAAAGTCCCAAATACAACCCAAACTTTTGGCTTAAACTACACAGCAAGTTCAGGCAAACAGAGGAGCTCAGCTGTCACCTATTGTCCGTTTGTGAATCTGTCCCTAAAGTAGGGACACGTAGACCAGGGAAGGAATCTCTTCTCCTGTGACTGGCTCTCCCAGATGGCTTTAAAAACACCCCTGGCCCTCTTCCATCTCCCTGCCCGGAGCCTGCAGCTCCATTCAAGCTGGCACTTCTGTCTCCACAGCAACCAACATAAGCACAGGCGTGACCATGTGCTGGGAGCTGGCGACAGCTGAAGGAGAGGCCCCACGGCTGCTGTGGGCTTTGCACGGTAAACCAGCTGGGGCCTGAAAAAAAAGAGGCAAGGAAAGAAGGAGACATGAATTTGAGTTGGAAGGCACCTCGCCTTCTGGGCCTCCCCCTCTTTTCCCTACTCCTCCCACTGTTCGCTCACTTGGCCTTGTTCGGGTCTTTTCTGAGAAGTCTGGAGAAAGTGCCAGGAGCTTTCCTGCTGTGGCTGGTAGTTCTCTCTGGGGACGCGTGCTCCAGGAGGGACTTTCCAGGGATCTCAGACCCAGCAGGGGGCTTCCTGGGGACCCAGGAAGTGGTGGCTGGGGTGACGATGGCTGTCCTGCCTGTGGAGACCTACTGGGGCTTTCACACTTTACTATGACTCGAGAGTTGAGATGTTTGAGCTTGTTCCCTCTGTGAGGGGCCTGTGGGGTGCGTCATATCACTGGTGGTTGAAACTGGCTTGCCCCTTAGTGCCCAAACAGAACGGGCTCAGTTTGAGCGCCTTCATCCTGGGGTGGCCCTCAAAAGTCTTCTAGATTCTCTGTGGTCATTCAGAAACCAAATTCTCCAAATTGAAATAGAGTATGACAACCTTTTCCCTTCTTTTCCTTTTTTCCGAGAGCTTTGAGGCAAGGTCAGTGTAGGGAAAGTAAACAGGGAAGAGACAAATGTCCTTTGTGTGCGGGGAGCAGCAGGGCCCTGAGGGAGCGGTGTGGGTTTGGGTGGTGCGCTCCTCCGTGCTCCGGGTCTGCCCAGAGACAGGGAGGAGTGGGAGGCTGAGCTGGGCATCTGGACAATCTGCGCCCTGGAAGTGCTTTTCCCAGTGGTGTCTCTCTCTTTTTTTCCGTCTTTAATTATCTAAATCTGCTCCAGCCCGCACTTTCTCCTCTGGGCAGCTGTGGAAGTGAGAGCACTGATCCTAACTGTAACCCTAACCCTGACCAGGACAGGCATGGAGCTGTATGCCATGGTGATCGCCGCTAAGGTTCTCTTGTTCAGGTCCGGCTAGAAGGTGGTGTGGGGACGCTGAGTCAGTGGGTTGGCAATTCGCCTGTTTACTAATGTTCTCGGAGAGGCATTGCGGCACAGTGCTAAGGCGCTGAGGTAAAATTTGGGAAACTTGGCTTATTTCTCTGGACCTGACACTAACCCCTGGGATACATGTATAGTGTTAGACAAGCCATTTGTTCCTCGTGAGACTTAGTTTCCTCATCTGTAAAATGAAGGGATGGACCAGGTGTCAAAGATCCTTTTAGCTATAGCCTTTCTCTGACTTGGTGGCTACCAAAGTCAAGTTTGCTTGCTAATTTCCACACTTAGCACCTACCCAAAGAAGGGGTCTTGGCGTGTGTTTCTTTTCTGAGCATTGGCACCTGAGCGTCTGTGAGGCGAGAAGAAAAGGCATGGGGCACGTTCAGGCAGCTCTGGACTCGACTGACGTCTTCGTGATCCACTAGCTGAGTGACCTTGGCCGAGTGGTCTTGGTTTAATTTCTTAGCATCTCAGTTTCCACCTCTGTAGACTGGGGAAAAAGAACGCCCACCTCATTAGATGGCAGTAAGGATTCAACAAGGGGACAGGTAGAGCTTTGCCCTGCTCCGGGAACACAGTGAAGCTCTCAGTTACTAATTGCAATACTATTCCAAATGATAGTGAGGGATCTGGAGTCGGGCCCTATGCTTCCTCCTGGGATGTTTCACTTCTACTCTAATTCCACCTGCTTTGACTTGGTGGCTGGAGAGGTTTGCTTATGGTGCTGAGTAGTCTGGTTTCAGAACTGAGACTCCATTGAAAGCCCAAGGCCGAGCAGGGGACATTACAGTAGATGGGCTGTGGAATTGGAGGTCATGTCTCTTAGAAGCCCTGTTCCATGGGACCTTGAACGTCAGAGCCTCAATTTTCCACACCTGGAAAAGGGAGGCATAATAGAAGATAATTTGAGGGGTTATTGTGAGGGTCGAAGGAGAGAGCATTGGAGGGCCTAGCTCTGAGCTGGAAGGGTATTTCGTCAGGAGTTGTTGTGCCTTGAGGAGTGACACTGGACTTCCATGACCTGAGAGCCCAGGCTCACTCCTGAGGGTAGAACAGCTTACTGAGCCCACTAGCAGGCAGGCCACCGTGCAGCTGTGAGGGAGAAAGCTTCTCACTTCCCCAGACAGAGGTGAGCTCACCAGGAAACCCCACAGGCCACTATAGCGCCGAGAGGACCCACCCTTGGGAAACTGTGCGGTTCTGTGCGGAACCCAGCTGGTAAGACCAGCCGCTTCCCGTATCCAGTTCATCCAGGTCAGGAAAGTGGGCTCTCTGTCCACACAGCAGCTGCCTTATGTAGCATGACAGTTTTGCCCCCTTCAAAATAGATGGTGGGTGCCGCCAAGTCACCAAGCCTGGCCGTGTGGGTCCTCCAGGCAATCGTAGGAAGATTACTAAATATGCATTTAAAATTTTCAAATGGCATGTCAGCAAATGGTAGCTGAGTTGACAAATAGACTCAATTTTCTTGCCATATGCCCATCTGCTGCCACTTTGCATTTTGTCCCATGTTTTTTCTAAACGAGGCAATAAAATCCATTTAATTGATTCAAATCCTCTTCATTATTATTACTATCATCATAGTTACATCTACCTCTAAAATAATTATGACTACTACATGAGGTATATATTTCTGATATACTCCCCGTCAATCAAATAACCAACAGTCATTGCACCTCCTACTTACTATGTACTTAACTGTTATATGGACCAAGAAGATTCATAAGACAGACTAACTCAAGGAGTCCTTGGTCTGTTTGTGACCTCAGAAGAACACAGATGAGCCAAGTGCATCCCCGTGGGCCTGTCTCAGACACACAAGTAGTTGAGTTTCTGTGAGAGCAGTGCAATTAGGACAGGCAGACAACTGATCCGGGGTCAAGTCACAGCCCCGCCACTTTCCTGGGCACTTCTTTGAGCCTTAGTTTACTTACCTGTCAAGTGGAGAAAATATTAACAAGCCCGAAGGCCATTGTAGGCCAGTGCTAAGACATAATAAATTTCAGTACATGTCACTGAGTATTGACGTTTGCAACCTATGTAAAGGGAGTTGAAAGAATGTTTCTGTCATCTGCTTTAGGTCAGATAAAATGCCTTCTGGAAAACCAGGAAACAAACTTATGTCTTACATCAGAATATATTACAAATGAATTGGGATTTAAATATAAAATATGAAAGTATAAAATTATTAGAAGAAACCCTGGGAGATTTGGGGGGGGGGGTAACTTGACTATGCAGAAAAACTCAGAAGCCATTTAGAAAAGCTTCTACAATAAATTCTACTACCTAAAAAAGAAAATTGGGTGGGAAAAACAATATAAAACAAAATCAAAGGGCCAAAACAAACTGGGGGAATATTTGCAAGTCATATATAAGAAAAAAATTTTAAGAAAAGGCTAGAAACCTCATGGAAAAATGAAAAAGGTACATGTGAAAATATCTCCAGCCTCATTCACTATAAAAGAAATGCAAGTTAAAACCACGCTGAAATACCATTTTTTATTTATCGGGTGGGTTGGAATTCAAAAGTTCTGGCATCTCGTGCTGGTGAGGGTGCATGGAAACATGCTCATCTGCTGCTGTGGGAGGGGTGTGGATCGAGGGACGCTCTGTGGAGATGAATTAGCCACCATGGGTAAAAATCACAAATCTACCTACTCTTTGTCCCAGCAAGTCTGCCTAGGAATTCATTCGATTCGATGGCCATGCTTACCAACACGGGGACGCACGCAGAAGGTTATTTGCTTGCATCATTGTTTACACCAGCAGATGTTTGCAGATCACCCAAATGCACATCAGTCGGGGCCGGGTGAACAGATCATCATTCTTCCAAGTGAAGGAATACTATGCAGCCATAGAGGGGAATGTGGATGCATTTTATGTAGTTACACAGAATAACCTCTTACAAATACCGTGGAGAAACCGAGAGAGGACCCTATGAATGGTATTATGTTGTAAACAACTCTTTGAGTTAGAGGGGGCAATACTGTACCTGCATGTTTGTTTCTGTATGCATAAAATAGTCATGAACGTATACACAGGAGACTAAGCAATTGCTAGTAAATAATTGGAATTGGGACAGGCCTGGGAGAAGTTTCATGTATATCCATTTATCCCTTTTAGATTTTGAATCACATGTATTATGTATTCTAAACAATTAAACAACATTCCATATATGCCTGCAAAGCAGAACCTTTCATCCGGAGCACAGGAAGGGACTTTTCTGCCTATAAAAGTCTGTTAGCCCCAAATTAGCAATGGGAATTGCGATCCCAGAGGCTTTCCACAATGGTATGATCACACAATTATTGTGCTGCAGAAAGCCTGAGGTTCATCTTGCCAACTTGTTCAGTGGAGCAGCTCTATTGTTCAGCTGAGTCCAAGGAGCTCAGCCAGAGGTTCCCCACTTTCTGGAATTCAGGGATTTGAGTCAGTCACTGGAACCAGTGGGTAGAAATGTCTGTTTGTGCCAACAGGCAGCCAGGGGCTGCCCAGGGACCCTACTCCCTCCTCAGCCACCTGCTGTGAACCCTCAAATAGCAAATACTGCAGTCGGAGGGGCAGGGATGAGGGGCTCTAGGCAAAGGGTTAAGTGAGCCACGTGGTTCTGAGTCACAGTGTCCATAAAGCTACGATGTCACCGTGGAAAAATGAAGGCACGGGAATGTAATGGCTGGAAACACAGGGTCTTTCCACTCAGCCCCAGTTGTCAGCAAGTGTAACCTGCCCTTCGGGCCAGATGCAGCTGGGTGGCTTTGTCTCTGACCTGTGGCCAGATCTCCCGAACAACTCTAGAAACTTGGCCTCCCCTGTCAAGCCTCAGCAGAAGATTTAATAGCACTCGCTGATTTATGCCGGCCGCTGTAATCAAATTCAGAGCCGAGGCGCAGCCAGCCTCGGGGAGGTTTCTTGATGTTCCTTTGCCTCCTAATAACATTGTCTCCTCCTTCCTCTCTATTTACCACATGCCATTTGGTCAAATTAGAACTTGAACTCAAAAAAGCAGATGCCTTCCTTTAGATAACGTCCAAAAAAATTCCCTTGTGGGAGGGAAGAGGGATGGATTTGTCTCCTCGAATCTGTGCTCAGTTGAAGGAGCCGCTTTTGATATACGACTTACTACAAAATAAAGACCAATATGGGATGATTTTCCTACATCCTTGTAGCTAGGGCAGACTTCTCCTTGGGGCATCTCTGTCAGGGGCGGAGGAGAACCTCCTTCTCCTGTTTTTCGTGGAGATTCAGTTCCCTGCGCACGGTCTCCTAACGAGTAGCCACAAGCTCCTCCAGGGCCCGTTGCTGCCCTAGCTCTGTGCAGCTCCGGGGCCCCCAGATATCTGCCAACAAGGGTGTTGGACCGACCCACCCCCACCCCTAACCCTTGTGAAGGTGTCTTCTGGTTTTCTGTTGCCTACTTAAAATTATTTTACTCCTTTTCATTATGAAAAATTCCAAACATTCCAAAAAAGTGGAAAGAGTTGTCCAGGGAACACCAATATGCCCACTCTTATGGGCTGAACTGTGTACCTCCCCAAACTCATTTAACTGCAGTGCCTGAGAATATGAATGTATTTGCAGATAAGGCATTTAAAGAGGCGATAAGGTTAAATGAGGCCGTAAGGGTGGGCCCTAATCCAATCTGACTGGTGTCCTTACAGGAAGAGGAGGTTTAGATGCAGAGAGAAACCAGGCATGCGCAGAGGGAAGGCCATGTGAGGACACAGCTAGGAGGCAGCTGCCTGTAAATCGAGGAGAGAGGCCTCGAACAAACAAACAAACAAAACCCCCAAACCTTCCAACACCTTAATCTTGGACTTCTTGCTTTGAGAGCTGTTAAAAATTAATTTCTGTTTTTCAAACCCCCCCGCCCCGGAGTACTTTGGTAGTCCTGGCAAACCAATACCCCCACCACATGGATTTTGTACTTGTTATCGTTCTGTATGTTTACTATATTATATTTTTATTTACCCATCCATCTTATTTTCTGATCGATTTAAAAATGAGTTGCAGATTCTTCGCCTGCTTTGAAGACTAAACTGTTCGATGGAGAAAGTAAATGCACATTTAATTGAAGGCCCTTCGTGGCCGGGATCCTGAGGGAGGCAGCTAGGATCCTACAGTGTGAGTTTGCAAACAGGAAACGGCCGAAGTTGAGTCATTGTCAGGCTCGATTCGAAAGGCAGGGAACTGAGTGTTGGTAAGCTCCTCCAGCTTCAGCTGGCTGTGGTGGCGACACCGGCCAGTTCTGCTGAGGTTCCCTGCTCCTTCTCTTTGGCTGGTGGAGGAGTGGGGGGGGGGGGGGGAAGAGGTCACCACTTTGTGCTAGTAACCAAATCTGCAGAAGTCTCCAGGGTCAGACATCTTGATTTAATCCTGGCTTAGTACCTACTGGCTGAGTGGGACCTTAGGTGCCTCCCTGAGTCTCTGAGCCTTGCCTGAAAATGAGCATGATAGACTGACATGCACCTTGTGGGGATGTTGTGAGGATCGGAGAAAGGTGCCGAATCGAATGCTCATGGGATGCTTCCCGTGGCTGATGCCTCACCGCTGGGGTGGGGTGATGCTCTTTGCTGTAACAAGCAAGCGCCCACATTTCAGTGACTTAATCTAATCAAGATTTCTGCTCACACAGCAATCCAGTGTCCCTGCTATAGGGCTCTCCTGATGGGGATTCTCTCTCAGCTGACTTACTGGGATTCTTGTTAAACCTGGGTTCTGTAAAGACAGATGCGGAAGCCCAAGTTCAAAGCTTTGTTGAGAGTCTTTGTCAGTGGGAAGGTAAAACTCAAGTCCTCCAACTTACTTCTCTGCCTACCTAGCTTTGGTTGGGAGAGTCAAGCTGAGGTGCTCTGGGGCTGGGGGAACCCCAGGCTTTGCCCCGCAAAATGCAGGTGTGTTTGCCTGACACTGGGAGCTCTGGGTCCTTGGGAAGGCTGCTGAGTTATCCAGGCCACACAATCTCTCTGTGCAGCAGCAGCCGGAGACATGGCAGGGGAAGATGCAAGGCAGGCTTCGCTTTGGTGGAGATGATCAGGGAACAGGCCTGCGTGTGCCAACAGAAGGGACGGAAGCTTCTGGAACAGTGCCCAGGAAAGCGGTATTCCAGAAGTGCTCTTCTGGCCTGGTTGATAAATACCAGAGCTGCAATTAAGACAAAATACTGTGAATATGACACCTGCCGACAGCTGCAGGAAGGTCCCGGAAACTTTTATTATGAATTATATTTGCAGGCAGCTCTGCTGTGGTGAGCTAGTGCTTGTGCCAATGAACCTGAGGGTACTCAGCAGGCCAGCTGTCTCAAGGGCAGGGATGGCCCTCCAGGGGAGAAGGAGGAGAGTGACCCTGCATCCCTGTCCGGGGTTCCTTATGAAGGACCATTGTATCGCAGTCCCTATAGAAGCCAGAACGGGGAAAGGCCTGAAGCTCATCTTGTCCAACAGCCCCATTTTACATTTTGAAAAACCAAGGCACAGTGGAGAAGTGAGTTGTCCAAGGTCACACAGCACATTTCTGGCCACACCAGGGCTGGAGACCAGGATTCCCGATCCCAGGCTGGCACACTTGGCTGTAGGCAGTTAACAGTCGTCAAGCATTTGACTTAAGGAAGTTCAACTGTTAGTGCTTTGAGAGACAGGCTGAGCCAGAGAATGAGACCAAGTTAGAGATACGGAGACCCAGACCCAGACCCAGAGACTGAGACTGAGACAGGAAAGAGAGTTGCAGAAGGAGAGAAACACAGGAAAGAGAGACAGAAAGGGACATTTGTGAACTTGAGTTCTTAGGTTTGAAACAGAGGTTTGAACACCTGCAGAGTTGACCAGGACCTCAGAGATCATTGCGTTCAATAGCTGGCGTTTTACAATAAAGAAACAAAGTGTAGCCGAGTGGTTTACTTGTGTAAAACTTTTAAGGAAAAGTTTGATGCTGAATGGTAAAAAAGAAAGAAAGAAAGATAGGAAGGAAGGAAGGAAAGATTTCCATGCTAAAAGTGGCAGAACTTTCATCCCCAAGAGTTTTTGAAATGAGCTCTGAAAAATGAAGAGTAGCAGGACTGTGACCCAGCAGGGGGAGTTTGAGAAAATGTAACGCAGATATTCCTGCCGCTGTCTGAGATTCAGGACTGCTCACTCCATGCCCTCCGGGCTGCCTTCTCGACATCTTGGACTCTGTGTTCCTGACAACAGAGGGAAGTGCCCCTGTGAAGGAACCCAGCCGAGCCCTTTCTTCCCTCACTCCTCCTACCTTGTCACTGTCAGATCTTCTCTGCTCTCAAAGCGTAGCTCAATGCCACCCCTTCCAGGAATCTTCTCCTGATTTCTCACTTGAATTCCTGGGCCCAGCTGGTACCCATCACTTCCTCCTGTTAGTCCCTCTGGACACCCCCGCTCCCTGTTAGCCTCTTTTCTTTGCCCACCTTGTACAACAGTTATCTTTCAAAATATTGATGAAGGAACAAACCCCTATCCTAAGCCAGGAATTCCAAAAGCCCTGGTCCCAATCTTCACAACAAAGTAGTAAGGTGTGTTTGACCATACCCACTTTACAGAGAAGAGAGCTGAGAATCAGAGAGAGTGAACAACTCTCTGGAAATCACAGAGCTAGTGTGAGTGGCCAAACCAGGGCTCCAGCCCAAGTTTGCCTGACTCCAGGCAAACTTCCCAAAACACTGCACCACACATTCCAAGGGCAGGAACTGTGTCTAATCATCGTGTTTTATACACATTCGGTGCTCAATGTGTGTTCCTGAATGAATGAAACAGTAAATGGATGAATGAATACAAGAATTATCCTTTCTTTTGAAGATACATATCTCAGGGGTCAGCAAACCACAGCCTGTGAGCCCAATCCAGCTTGCCTCCTATTTGTACAAGTACAGTTCTATTCCAACACAGCCATACTCACTCCATCAGATACAGACGTGGCTGCTTTCCTGCACAGCAGCAGAGCTACCTTGTCACTCACAGAGACTGTGCAGGCCCATAGAGGCTAAACTGTTTTGTATGTGGCCTTTTCCAGAAAAAGTTTGCTGACCTCTGCTACGGTGTTTACTGAGCTGGTTAAAACAACAGTGCTGCCTGGCTGGTGTAGCTCAGTGGATTGAGTGCCAGCTTGATAACCAAAGCGTCGCAGGTTTGATTCCCAGTCAGGGCATATGCCTGGGTTACAGGCCTGGTCCCCAGTGGAGCCCACATGAGAGGCAACCACACATTGATGTTTCTCTCCCTCTTTCTCCCTCCCTTCCCCTCTCTATAAAATAAATAAATAAAATATTAAAAAAAAACAACAGTGCTTATTGCTAAGTGCTAATAAACTTACTTGTCTGTATGATCTGGAATTGTGTGTGCGTGTGTGTGTGTGCGTGTGTGTGTATTGAGTGCCTGTAGGGTGTCAGACAGATCTCCACGTGTGTCTTGTATAGCCCATTTTATTGTTTTGTAGGCAGGCTTCACCTAAAGAGGTTTTTATATATATATATAAAGTTTAGCTTTGTTGACAGCACCTTGGCATCGACGTGATAAAGGCTGAGGGACCCAGGCAACAAAGATCTTCCCTGAAGCAGGGGAGGGCAGACTCCCCCGAGGGACAGTCGCTGTGGGGGTGGACTTTGAGGCTTGCCAGAATAGTATTGTCAGGGCAGGTTTTCAGCTGAATGAAAGGCAGCCTGGGTGATGGATGACACTCTATTTTGTCTCCACTCACTGTGGCCATCAGTATCCCAGGCTCCCAACCTCCTCTCCTCCCCGGGCCAAGAGCACTCTTCCTCTTCCAAGCCACCCCCTAGTGCAGCCTCCTGAGAGGCCAGCATGCCGCTAAGCCAGTCCTGCTCCCAGGAGCTCTGGACTGGCCTCTGGACCCCTGGCATCTGGGCCAGGAGCAGCACCAGAGCAGGGATTGGACGACTCCCACCCCAAATGCCCAACAGGCCAGGCGCTGGGACTGCTCGGGGGCGTGACGGATCTCAGCCTGTCTCCAGCATGTGCTCCCTGGTCAGTCCGCCTTTGGCCTTGCCCACAATGACAGGCCCGTCACTCAGCCTTACTCATCTGCTTACCATTTCAGGACTGCTCTGCTACTCAGCTTGCTGCTTGGGTGAGTTGTTTGTGTGCATGTGTGTGTGTGTGCACTTGCACGTGGGCACGCACTGCTTTGGGAAGAAAGACTCTGGGAAAGCAGGCTCGTTCTGAGAGCCTTCAGAAGCCTTTAAATCTTAAGCTTCTCGGCACGTGCTGGAATCGCAGCACAAAAGGGTGTGACAGTGGAGATGGTGGGGACTTTGGCACGCGCATGTGTGTATGCACTTGTGCGTGCCCATCTTGTGACCTTGACTTCAGAGTGGCAGGCTGGCAGCTGCTGCTCCCTTGGCTTTGGAGTAACACCGTGTTCTGTGCTCTAGCACTGGTGGCTCAGAAGCTCTGCATCGCGCTGCAGGCTGATGGGCCTGGGTTATGCGGCAGCAGCCACCAAATCGCCAAACTGCTGTAGTTACGTTCTCACCTGTCTCCCCTCTCACCCCAATGCCTGCTCAGCAGCAAACTGTTGTAGTTACATCCTCACCTGCCCCCCCACCCCAATGCCTGCTCAGCAGCAAATTGCAAGATGACAAAATCTAACATTGTCTGTGTTTCAAGGCGTGTGTGGTGTGTGTGGGGATTGAAGGAAAGTTGTTGGGTTAAACCTTTTCGGGAATGTGTGAATTGAGGAAAACTAGGCAAATTACAGCCAGAAAAGGTGAGAACTTGACTATAGCTGAGATATCCGACTCAGGGTCCAAATATTTAGTGATGCTCTGCCCTTCACCTCTCCTCTCCTCTGTGCTGGCTCCTTCTCACAAAGGCAGGGAAAGGCCCAAAAGCAGGAGGAGGAGGAACTTGCGGAGCTCGCCAACTGCAGGGGCACTTGCAGCGTAGTTAGCACATGTAATTTTCCCAGCCTGCTAAGACAAGGTGTTTATGTCACTTCTTTCCTTTGGTAGCTTTTTTTAAATCCAATCCTGAGGACATGCTTATTGATTTTAGAGGGATGGGAAGGGAGAGAGAGAAACTTCGACTCGCTGCTCTCACACACACGTGCCAGATACTGAATCTGCAATCCAGGCGTGTGCCCTGACCAGGAATCGAACCCATGAGCCTTTGATTTATGGGATGGCGCTCCAAACAACTGAGCCACACTGGTCAGGGCCCTTTGGTGGCTTGTAATGACACATTTGCTTGATTCGAGGGGGTCTTCTTGATATGAAAAAAGGAGGCAGAAACGAAAGTGTTGTCTTTAGTACCCTGTTAAGGGGCTGGTCTTGGGAGCGGAGAACAGATGCACGCAGTGCTGACCCTGGTATCAGACGTATAAAAGGACTCGGGAGATGGTTTGAGCCAAACTCCCTGTGGCACAGACGGGGCAACTGAATCTCGGTTTGGAAAGGGAGTGGTGCCCTGTCACGTGGTCGCTAGCATCCGGACTCACTCTGATCCCAGTCTCTACTTCCAAGAGTAAGCTGGAGTGAATCACTTTCCAAGGATGTGCCCCAGGGTCAAGTGGTATTGAGTCCAAAGGGCAAAGCCAGCACCGCCAACAGCAAAACCGCCCCCAAATGTTTGCCAAAAGCTCACGTTAGACTCAGCATTGTTGCTGCCTGTCATTTGGCACCGCAGTGGCCACATACAATGTGACTTTGGTGTCTTTCAGTCAGGGCAAGTGGTCCAGAAATTCTGCCTAGTGGGCATTTCTGAGGCAGCCGCCTGGTGCGAAGCTACATGGCGCAGCCTGGGGTCTGCTCCCCATGCACACACATGCACAGTTTTTCCATCACAGCAGAGCCTGCTGGGGCTTCTCCAGGCTGGGCCCTGAGCTCAGTCAGACACGATTCCACGGAGGCAGCGTAGTCCAGAGAGCCCACAGGCCGCTCAGATGACACCAAAATAGACATGTGAAGTCCTGGCTTAGTTGTCTGGGAAGAAGAGGAGGGGGTAGGGGGGAGCTGTTCCCAAACACGTCCACCTGATGGAAATATTCTGAGTTGGAATGAGCTGTAAATAAACTGGACTGTGCTAAAAGCAAACAACCCCAGGGAGTTGGGGGCAGGGCAGAAATAGATGGCCTTCACCTGCTGAAATGATGTAGGTCAAGGGGGAAGGGATGGGGAGGGGTGAACAATGCAGAGGCCTCCACCAGAAAAGCAACTGATAACTTATGTTCCCTGAGGAGTTCTCCAGAAATGAGCGGTGGTTGCTGTAAATGATGCAGGGTCTTCATCACTGGAAGGCCACACAGGGTGTGGGGTGAATTACAGGCCATATACGGTTTGGGAAAATAAATGGTCAGGAGTGCACATGAGCCACGGGAACCTGCCAGCTTCCCAGGTGTTCCCAGCTGGGAAAGGCTTTGTGGGAACCCGCATCCTCAGCCCTTGGCTGTCTGCTGAGGCCGAAGAGGCACAAAGGACAAACTGCAGCTGGGGAACCTTGAAAGGTTGTGGAGCGCGGGCGTGTCCGCCAGCCTTCTCCACACGCCCGAGACAGAGAGGAGCAAAGGAAGCTGCCCACTCCTAGCTTTAGGGAAGAAACTAGGAGAGGAATGCCATTGGCATTAGTATCACGTTTTACAACAATGGAGCTACACTGGTTTACCACCGGGAAAGAGAAGAGCAGCCCACGACAGCTGGAGCGGGCCTGCCACTCACAGCCAGGCCACGGTGCTCTCCTGCTGAACATACTTGATCTCACAGAACCACATCAGACAAGGTCAGACTGTGGATGGATCAAGTGGAAAGACAAGGGCACTCTGTCGCCATGTCAGACGCTGGCAAAGTAAGACTACCTGCCAGCCACAAAAATGACCAATTATCCCTCTGTCCTTGCTCATGTGAGTGACTGCTGCTGCTTTACCTGCCATGGCTTCGGTCTCCCTCTGAGCTTCTCCTCTTTTAGATGAGAATTAAGATAGTCACAGGCTAGCCCTTGCTTCCTGACAGCGTCCAGTCCAGAGCAAGGCCAGACTTTGCTTCCTCATGGTCTCTCTCCAAATCACCTGCAAAAGGCCCAGTTCTGGAACAAATCCTTTCTCACATCCTGTTTCCGAGATGCCCAGGGTTCCCCCTGGTGTGTGTTCTTGCTCTTTGCAGTGAGTCAGTAGAGCCAACTCTGTTCAACCACAGGTGCGTGCATTCCTGATGGTCTTTGGCTGAAGGGCAATGATACTATAAATCTCAGGTAGTTGCTTTCTTTTTTAAAAAAATATTTTACTTATTTATTTTTAGAGAGGGGAAGAGGGGGAGAAAGAGAGGGAGAGAAACATCAATGTGTGGTTGTGTCTCACACGCCCCCTACTGGGGACCTGGCCCACCACCCAGGTATGTGCCCTGACTGGGAATCGAACCAGCCACCCTTTGGTTCGCAGGCAGGCGCTCAGTCCACTGAACCATAGCAGCTAGGGCCATTCTTCTTGGCTCCAGCCTTTATTTCCACCCCCATTGCAGTCATAATGTAGAAATCTAGAGGAAGGACTCTGGAACCAGACTGCTTGGTTCAAAACCTGGCTTTGTCCCTTACTAGTTGTATGACTGTGGGCAAGTGGCTTCACCTCTTTGCCTCAGTTAACTGATCTGTAAAATGGGGATGATGATGATAATAGTAACAGGACTTAACTCTCAGGGTTGCCATTAGGGTTAGGTAAATTTACATGTGTGAAGCATTTAAATGGTGCCTGGCATGTTGTAAGTTTTTTTAAAAAAAATAGTTTATCAAACATTTGAGGAACCTCTAGTGTATGCCAGTTATTGTGCTAGACTCTGGGGGTGAAAATTGGCTCCTCTCTTCTGTCAAAGCACAAGTCATTTAGAGAGATACAAGGGCACAGATTCACCCACTGGATCAAGGTTAATATAGGGGTAAACCCAAAGAAAAGCATAGCAGGACCCCTTAGCCTTTGCCTGGGAAATCAAGGAAAGCTTCCTGGTGGTGGCAGCTCCTAACTGTTCTTGATGTACAGTAAAAGTCTCCAGGATTGGTCAAGATGTGGGAGGAGAGGGTGAGATATGAGCAGAAGGGCCTTCACGGCCACTCAAGCTCCACAGGCTTTACCACCTATAGGTCAGGGGCACCAGTTAGGCATCTTTCTATCCCCCACAAGGGCTAGCCCAGTGCCTGGCAAAGCATGTGCTCAAATTAACAAACATCTGACACCAAACCTGGCAGCTTTCCCTACAAACTAGTGCCTCCTCCAACTTTTCCATCTCATACCCTGACCACTGTTGCCCTGGGTTGCCCGCAACATCAAAGGCGCCCTTGATTATTCCTCCTCTTTCACTCCTACCCTGGCCCCTGGTTTCCTTCTCCTCAATAATATGTGCATCAGGAGACTCCATGAGACAATGAAACTATAAAGGTCCAGCGCCCCCTCTTCATCTCCTCACACCCACGCACCGACACACTTAACTGTAACTCTCTAGTGAGCATGGGTAATGCTGAATGTTTGCGGAGGGTCTGGAGTCAAATATGTGTTTAAACCATGGCTCACGGTCTCTCGTAGTCAACACTACCTGGCTGCTTTCCTCTCTGAACAATTCCTATGAGCACAATATCAGAGTTATTCACGACTTCCTTTTCCCCAACTACGTCTCACATTTTGAGTCTGTGTGAACTTTGAATTCCTCCCCCCATCTACCAAGTGACAAATCAATGCCTGGAGAAGGAGAAGTGAACCTTACAACAGTCAGTGTTCATGTCATTTGCTCCTCTATCTTACTCACGTTGTCTCACGAAGGCCAGGGGAGGGCTAAATCCAACAGCGAACAGGAGGTGCGCTGCCATCTAACAGGTTAGGAAGCCTGGGGTGGCGGCGTGGGACTCCCTTGGGCACGGTGGGCACGACAGAGGCCCTGGCCCTGACCCCATGCTAATGAGCAGCAGTTTTCTCTAAACAGCCCTTCCTGGCCTGGATCAGAAGAAACGTGGCAGCCACAAAGCATGCTGCATGCTGACACCCCCTCCGCCCCCACTGTTCCCACCACCATTCTTCAGAGGGGGCCGAAGTACGGTGAGTACCTGAGGACACAGGAGGGAACAGAAATGTGGGCACCTCAGTGCCTACCACACTGCCCCACCCCACATCCCCCATCCCTTGAAGTCACTTCCTCCAGAATCTTCTCCGAGGGATCACACCTTTGCTCTCAGGTGGCAGGTTGAGCCCTGGGACAGATTTTTCAGCACCTGGTGCCGTGACCACTCTCCCACTGTCTAAGTTATGGAGGGAGATTCTTCTCAGCAGGGAATTGGATATGGCAAAGTATCCCATCTTCCCTCAAACGGAGAGGTGAATGTATAACTTTCTGGGCTCCCATCAGCTGCTCGGATATGGAATTTCCCATTTTGTTGTTCTTCCCCCCAAGTATTTATGGAATTCCCTTCCACAGCCTGTCTCTAACACAGACCATTTGGGGCGGCGGTGCAGGAAATGGTCCTTCTGTAGCCATACTGAGGTGTGAGAGGGAACAGAATTTGGGAAGAGAGGAAAAGTGAAGAAAAGAGCTGCATTTGGGGAACCAAGCTAGAAGAAAGTAGGTGGGACTTGAGAGTCTCAGATCTTTAAAGAAACTCTTCACCCTGGACCGTCCAATACAGCCGCCAGCCGCCAGCCACACAAGGCTGCTGAGTACGTGTAATGTGGCCAGCTTGAGTTGAGCTACACATAGACACACTGAATTTTGAAGACTTTGTATTAAAAAAACTGTAAAATATCTTATTAAATTTAAAATATTGAATATATCTTGAAATGATAATATTTGGGATATATTGGGTTATAAAAGATATTATTAAAATTAATTCCACTTGTTTCCTTTTACATTTTTTAGTGTGGCTACTAACAAAGTTAGAACTACCTACATGGCTCACATTGGTAGCCCACATTTTCTTTCTTTGGGGCAGTGCTGTCCTAGACATTGGATAGGGGCCCCTGAAACGAGCTTCCTAACTCCATCGTTGTAGCTCTGTAATCCAATCAAGCCAGGTATGTCTCAAGAGTGGGTGAGAGAACAGACACTGGTGGTCAGGAGGGCCATCTTCTTGGGATACCCCTGGGGTGTCAGGGAAGCACCAGTCCTGGGAACTGGACTACAGAGCAGGCCTATGTTAGGGTGGTGACCCCACTTCTATCCCCCAAGTCTGACCTATACACCTGTATTGCTTTGCATTGAAGCTCCTCTCCCCAGACATGGAGAATCTCATCCTGGAACTGGAGACCACGCAGTCCCCGTGCGCGCAAGGATCGCTCGGCTCTCCTGGGCCTCCTGGCCCCCAGGTTGGTGCCTCCCACCGGACCTCTCTAGCTGCCTTCTGTCCCGAGCATTGAAGCCTCTTTGAGATGCCCGTTTTCATGTGGTGCGGGGCTGTTTTTCCTTCTCTGGCTCACCTCCAGGGCCCATGAATAGAACGCCACTTCTTCGGGTGCATGGCAGCCCCTCAGTCTTGGCTTCCTCAAGCCTGCACTGGGGATAATTCGTGTCACTGCAGTACTGGATTTAGGGTGGGGACCCAATGAGATGCTGCCTAGGTGGATGTGGTTATTATTACAGTCATCATTGTCAACTACTTGATGACAGTGGGTTGCCCCTTATGTGGCCATTGAGCCCATCAGTGGCCCCAGAGCTACCTGCACTTAGTGCAGGAAAGTGGGGGCAGAGAGGAACTTGTTATGTTGAGCTCATTTGGCCCAGATATGGCTACCAAGCAGCCCACCCCTCCCCAGCAAAGCTAAAGGGAAGAGTGAGGAACAGGCAAAATGCTAGAGAAAGGATTTTCTATGGAAACAAAGAAGCCTTGTCTCCTAGACTCCTGGCTCCTCTGGCTGCCTGGGACAGGGGCTCCACAAAGGAGGAATGTCCCCTAGCCTGGGGCTCTGGGTCTGCCATGGGGCAGGGGAAGGGCACAAGGAGCAGTCAGTTCCCTGAGTGCCTTAGGGATTCTCTCACCCTCCCGGGTAACCCCTGCTGTGGCTTCCCGTCTGGGGAAGCCTGAGAGACACACCCCTCACGCTGTTTGCAGAGCCCCACCCAAGGGGACCCGGGCCTGTATCCCTTACACCATCTCATGCCACCAACACTGCCCACTCGAGGCAGCCACAGTGCGTGTCGTGGGTCCTCAGGCACGCCAAGCTCATTCCAGCTCCTTGGCCTTTATGCTTGTGGCTTCAGCTGCTCGGAACGTTCTTCCTTGTGATGTTTACTATGGCCAGCTCCTTTGTGACTCAGAGCTCAGTTAAATGCCACCCCCTTAGAAACGCCTTCCTCAGCCCAGCAGGCTGCAGTAGCCTTCCCCATCACTCTCCCTCCAAATCTGCAGAGACCTTTTAATTCTCTGCAGATTTTGCTCCTGCTGTTATAGTTTCCTTAGTCATTTTTATGTTCCTGATCTCTCTGGTCTCCTCTCCATGAAGTGTCAGCTCTGTGGCTGGAGTTGGCCAATTACGGCCCACGGGTCAGACCCAGCCTGTCTGCGTAATTACACTTTCATAGTCTCTGGCTGCTTTTGTGCTGTGAGGACAGAGTTACATTGTTGTGGCAGAGTTGCTGTATCACAAGCACAGCCTCAGATAGTTACCGTCTGGCTCTTCACACAGAGAGTTAACTGACCCTGGCCGTGAGGGCGGGAGTGCTGTCCTGCCCAGGCTGTGTGCCCGTGGACGCCAGTGCGTGCGGTGTAGCAGGTTCTCTGTAAATGTTCGTTAAGTGCAACGAAGAATATAGGACCCGGCCCCGGAGATGGCCAGAGGGGCTGGGAAGTCTGCAGAAGGGCAAGAAGGGCACCCTGAGGCAGGTTTCCACTTTCCCATGGTCTGTGCTGACAGCTGTCAGCCCAGGGGATCCCCCAGGCCGATGGGGGAGAGGGGCTTCTCTTCCGACCAGCAGCTCTCCAGTTGCATGGACTTGTCTCTAAGCTCCCCTCTAACTTCATGCACTCCCACCTGAATCACATGGGGCTACGCTGGCCCACTCCCGGGGACTCTGCAGCCACCTCCGTTCTCAGAACAGAGTGAATGCTGTCCCCACCAAACGAAACTGTGGACCAGCAATGATGGCATCATCTGGGAACCTGTTAGAGATGCAGAATCCCGTCCCCCATCCCCAGGACTCCCCTCCCCCTATCGGTCAGAATCTGCGTTTTCACAGGATACCCCAGTGAATCATGTGAAGGGAAGAGCTAGGGTGCAGTGGCCTGGTAAAATAGTTCTAGCCCGTTTTAAGAAATGGGAAAAACCGAGGCTTGAAAAAAATAAAAAACTGAACAAAAATTCTTCGTCCTCCCCTCCCCAAAACAGAAGGAGACTAAATCAGCAATGGTGGTTTCCAAATTTATCTGCACATTAGAATCCTAGGGGAACTCCAAAAATCCCTGAGACTGTGATGCACTTGGTCTGGAGCGTGGCCTGGTCTTCGGGATTTTGGAAAGAGCCCAGGGAACCCTACTGTGCAGAGAGGCTTGGGAACCACCGGCTGAGGGGGCTGGCTGTCCTCTGGACATGTCTCATAAAATCCTATTTCAAATAGGCTCTGTGTTAGGGTGCTCACCTGCAGACCTTGGGGATAAAGTAGTAGCCTGAGGGGTTGGTGGATTTTCTCTCTGCTATGCCAGGGAATTTGGAAACAGCCAGCTGACCATTTCATAGACGCATGAGCAGAAAGCAGCTGCATTCTGCTGTGGGTGTGCCAAGCCTTAGCGCAATGGGTGCTAGAGTCCCTGAGCTGGAGTCAGCCCCACCGTGTGGCTGGGCAGTGGGACAAGATGTACTATTTACTTGCCCACATTCTTAATGTCTTAAAACAGAAGACATTTGCTGCACCTACTACCTGTAGCTCCACCACGGAAATTTCTAAGGCGGCTGCTCCTGTGTGCAAAGGGTAACTTCCCTCTTGACAGGGTCCAAGGAAGCTTGGTAAGCGACCGAAAAGATACAAGAGGCAGTGAAGCCTCTTGCTTTCAGCAAACAGCATTTCTTCAGAGCTCTTTAGTGGCTCTCACGTAGCACTCAGGATATTTCGGGCAACCCGAGCGTTCTAAGGAGAAAATTAAACTCACAGAGAGCAGATGTGGGCATTGCAACCTTGGAACCACTGGAAACACAGTTCAGAGAAGCTAGAAGGGGAGGAACACAGAAGAGGAGCCTGGGCTGGGGGGCACGAGAGGGCCTGTCGTGGCATTTCTGGAGCGTGGAGTCCACGCAGAGAAGAAGGCTGCTGCAGGGGTGTTCCAAGAGCCTTCCCCGGGTCCTGCTGCCCTCACCACTGTCCTGCCTTGGCCTGATACACACTCTGTTCCCTTCTTATCTTCATTGTGTAGGGTCCACCGGGGCTTCCAGGCAAGACGGGACCAAAGGGAGAAAAGGTAAAAGCCACTACTGTCTCCAGCCCACCTTTCCTTGGTAATTCCAGCCTGTTTACTGCCCCTGAGAATTTTCTGACTGAGATTTCAAGGCATGTGCTAATTCTGCTTAGTACACGAGGCTGGGCTGTACGAAGACTGGCCAGTTGCTGCAGGTGTGGGGTCCCACAGCATGGCCCCCTGATGGGGCACGTGTGCTGTGAGTGGCCAAGCAACTGAGCCACGTGGGCATGCCCAGTCACCAGCCCTACTCAGCTCGCTGATCCCAGAACTTCTCTTCCAAAGCAGCCTCTGCTTACCTGTCTTTTCCATCCACAGGGGGAGCTCGGCCGACCAGGAAGGAAGGTATGGTCCGTGCGCTTCTGTCAGCATCACATAGGCACATGTGAGTGGGTGTGCACACGCACACTCATTGGGGTGGGGAACCAGCAGCGCCCTGCTGTGGCCTCCAACCCGTGGCGGCACTGCCATCCTGATAATGACAGTCGCGACTTTGCTCTTTCTCCCACTCTTTCACTTGGGCGCTGGCTTGTGCTACTGCCAGGCGTCCGGACTTCTTCCCAAGGCCGCCACGCCTGGCCAAGCTTCCCCAGCCTCAGAGCACCTCGTCTCGCCATCCACCAGAGAAACCCTCCAAGGCCCCGACCCGTGGCACAAAATGGCTCTCACGGCCTACTAGATTAAACTAGAATAAAGTGCCCAACAGACAGAAACAAATGGCTTTTGCTGAAATAAATGGGAGTCACTTAAGGTCACAGGGCCCCTGAGTGAACCAAACATGTGTTATCGAGACTCTCATTAGTGTCGGGAAGGAGGAGGCCAGCAGCCACTCGCTGAGGTCAGTGGGTGCTGGCACTGACATTGTGGGTCTTGGTGATAGAAGGAGGCGCAAAACTTCGGCCAAGGAGGATGCCTGTGGCTCTAAAAATAAATCACAAATTTTTTTTTGGTTGAATGTTTTATTCAAATATTTGCTCTCTCAATTAGAGCCTCAAACAGACCTTTGCAAGGCAGAGTGACAACACTTCAGAGCACAGATGACAAGTCCAGCCAAGGCCCAGGGGCGGTCCGAAGTGCCGGGCTGGAAAAACCTCTGGCGTGGTCCCCATGCGCAGAGGGCCGTGATTAATGAGTGATGTGTGCCATGCATGTGGGAGGCAGGAGTGGACATTGGTGCACATGCCAGCATTTGTGATTCCTGGTTTAGGGGCTGAGCCTTCCATACCTCTAGCCAGGCTGAAATTTGCCAGTCGGTGCAAAGGTCAAGATAGACCCCAAGTCCCTGCTCCCACTCTTTCAGGGCTTACTCTTTCATAGCCCCCGGCTTAGGTTGAGGTCCTTAGAAGCAGAGGCAGAGAGGGCTTGTGCTGTGTGTAAGTGAAAAGTTGTTGTAGTAAGGGAGCTCTCCCAGGAGGAGCCTGACAAGAGGGGGCATCCAGATGGAGCAAAGGAAGAAGCTCCATGTGGAGTGGTAGCAGGGGGTGTCCGGCTTCAGCCTGACCCCTGGGGGAGCTGTGGCATGAGAATTGCACCACACAGTTTGTCTTGCCTTGAAGTAAGGGAGCTGGGCTATTGGCTGCAGGAAGGGGAAGTGCGTAGATTGCCAGGCAGCTCCAGTTGCCCACAGGCAAACTCCATAGGCACTGGGTGCAGGAATAAGTTGGTGTAGCAAGGAAGGTAGCCCCTGGGGGATGGGCACGTGGAGCAGGAGGAAGTAACAACAGCATTTGCTACTGTTCCCCAGACATACTCTATGCCACTTACATCATCCTTGGGGAGAAACCGTCGGAATGCAGGGGACTTTTGGGTGGGTGGGTGGAAGTGATAAAGATTGAAAAACCAAGAAGTTTAGAATCCTTTCCCCACCATTCTTCATTTCTTCAGTAGAAGATCTTGTGTGTTGACACAATGTCACACCTAGGGCTTGCACTAATGCCTGAGCGACCCAAGCTTTTGGCCCTCGGTTTCCGGAGATGAGGGTCCTAGGGCTATGCGTTAGAGGCCCCATACTCCTCTGGGCCCCAGAGACAAATCTTATTTCCTGCGAGGCAGGGAAACAAACCCAGTTGTCCTGACTTTTGTTCTCTGACTCTGAAGGGTAGACCTGGCCCCCCGGGTGTTCCTGGCATGCCGGGGCCCATCGGCTGGCCTGGCCCTGAAGGACCCAGGGTAAGTGTGGCATGCTTGCAGGGTTCACGTGGTATCAGAACGTGAGGGAGAAGATGGCAGCTCCCCTGGCCCCAGGCACATAGTGAGTGACTCTCATTTCCTGCAGACCTCGGTCAGTCTAACAGCTCTGCTCCTGTAGGGGGAGGAATGAGGGGCTGCTGCTTATTTCACGGGACCCTGGATTCTCCTTTGACCTGAGAGTTAGCACGCAACTCTTTGGTTTCTCTGAGATGGCCCAAGAGGGGGTGTGTATGGAGACCTCTTGGCCTGTCCTGCTGACCTGGCTGGAGATGGAGGGCTGAGGGGGGTTGGCGTTGGCTGGCTGGAACAAGCAAAACCCAGAGAGGGATCACCAAAGGCTGATGAAATCCCCTTCCTCGGGCAGGTTAGGGAAAGCTGACAGGTCCTCACCCATGCCTTGGTTTACCTTCTTCTCACTTTGGTCTCAGACTGTTGGGTGTGGAGGCAGCGACTTGGCCAGGCGTATGTCACTATCTACCCTGATTCACCTTCTGGCGGAATTTATAAGGGACTAGAAAACTTCCCAGTCCTTGTAGGAAAAGTCCCAAGGACGTTTTTTTAAAAAATGAACTGTATAAAGCTGAGCCATCCAATATGGCAGCCACGAGCCACACGTGGCTATTGAGCCCTTGAAATGTGGCTCGTGTGACTGAGGAACTGAACTCTTGATTTTAATTAATTTAAGTTTGAATGTTTAACTTTTGCTCATTTCAGTTATTTGAAAACATTTAAGTATGTAAAGTATGTGGATCACATGTTAGGTATGTGGATCACATGTTGAGCATGTAAATCTGCTTTTTCAACTATAAATTTTATGAACTCTAAATACAAATCATGTATTTTGGATGAAAATTTAGTGCCTTAATTGAGATGTGGTTTAAATGTAAAATGCACAGTAGATTTTAAATATTTC
Source organism: Desmodus rotundus (assembly GCF_022682495.2). Taxonomy (NCBI): domain Eukaryota; kingdom Metazoa; phylum Chordata; class Mammalia; order Chiroptera; family Phyllostomidae; genus Desmodus; species Desmodus rotundus. The sequence goes on along the minus strand of NC_071394.1, from coordinate 108,396,510 downwards.
TCATGAAAAACAAAATGTAAAATATCTCATTAAAAGTTCCCACTGCAAGTGATTCTGAGGGGCAACAGAGCCACCCTGCCCCCACTGTACACGCCCAAGGCTGATGGTCACCCTACTTGGTTGCAAACCTAGGGCGAGAGTATATGGAGGTGTCTGAAAGACCCACCTATGCAAAGGGCAAAGCAGGTGAAGTTTTTTGGGGTGCTGACACTTTGTCCTCTGGGGCCCCAGTGCCCCAAGCTGTCCTCCCCACCCTCTTGTGGCCTTCTCTAGGAAAGGATCAAGCATTATTCCATTACAACACCTCAGTGAAAGTTTACTTTGGAGATCTGCTCTGGCTTGGGCAGTTTCATTTTATAATTAATCTCAAACACCAGAGTGAAATGTGGAGACTAGAGCTTTAGGCCCCTGGGAGTGAGCAGGGAGCATTTGGGGTCCTCAGGTTCACAAGCCAGCCCCAGTGTTCCCCGTTCCTTTCTGATCTGGCCTGTGACTTCCCGGTTCAGTTTCTCCAGGATATGTCACCATAGGTCTTTTTCCCCCTTCTTCTGATTCCCACAGGGTGAAAAAGGTGACCTGGGTCTGATGGGCTTACCAGGGTCAAGAGGACCAATGGGCTCCAAGGTCAGTGTGTGGTCCAGACGGAAGTTCCCAGATCTTCTCACTAAGGCTCTGGAGCAGCTGTTATCTGCAAAGATGGGGACAGGGTGTGGCTGCTGTCGAGGCCAGGCAACGCACAGATGTCGGACAGCCCAGTGCCAGAGTGCTTGTCTTTACCAACCTTTAGGGGACATCAGGGTGGGGACACAGGGGCATAGAGATGCCATTCCTACTATTCTCCTGGGCAGCAAGGGTCAAGCCTCTGGACAAAAAACAGATGGGAATCTTTGTTCAGGGCTTTGAGGGGGTGATAAGAAAAGCAATGTTCTTTTTAGGCCTGGTGTGAACACAGTCCCGGGGATGTCCTTGTTCTGAGTGCTACAGCCCCCCGCTCAAACTTGCACTGCACTGAGCACATCTCCCCACCACATGCAGGGACTCCTTCCACTCTCGCACCAAACCCAGAGGTCCCACAGGGCTGACTGTCAATGTACCTTCTGCTTTCTTTTAGGGCTACCCCGGATCCAGAGGGGAAAAGGTTCGTGCTCGTCTCTCCCAGCTCCCCAGAGCTGGTCTGGGCCCTCGGCGCTGAGGTCAGGGAGGATGGGCCCAGGTCTCTCTCTAGTTAGTGACTGCAGTGACCATGCCTAGATATTCCCCCTCTTTTATCAGTGGGCTGAGAGACAAGTGAGGGGCCCCTGAGGCAGGGACAGCAGCTCAGGGGGAGCTCGCAGTGGAGGGAGAGGCCCCTCACACGGAGCAGAGGAGCAAGTAAAGCTTGTGCCGGCTCGCACGGGTGTGCTGGAGGGAGATGGCGGATGTGTGTCTTCAGCCCAAGCTCTCACCACACAACCTTCTCATCTGTCAAAAACAAAAACCCAGCCAGGACCTGGCACACATTTCCTGCAGGATGAGAGAGGATCTGGGACCCAGAATTTTATGTGAGTCGTCCTTTATTAGTGCAGGAGGTACTTGGGGTCCACAGAGAAGGTAAATCACAAAGCGTTCCTTCCCTGGGCAAGTCACCTACTCTCTGAGCCTTTTCTTTGCCTGTGGAATGAGGGTGTTGGCTGAGGGGGCTTTTGGTTTAAAGTACTCTGATTTCTCTCCCATGGTACTAACTCATTGACTCTCTCCTGTGGTTTTCTCTTAGGGATCCAGAGGTGATAGGGGGGACTTTGGTCCCAAAGGAGAGAAGGTAATGGCTGTTGCATAGAAATGATCGACTACAAAGGAAGTTGGTCACCCCCTCTTGTGGGTTGGCCACTGGTGACTGGCTGTCTGACTGACTGGTTGTCTGTCCGGCTGATCGACTGACTGGCTGACCAACAGGGCTCTCTCTTGAAATGGCTGACTCGGCTCTTCCACAGCCCTTTCAGGGGTTACTTCAGAGACGGTCACTATATTTGTTGTTCTCTTCACAGGGCTTCCCAGGATTTCCTGGAATGCTGGGGCAGAAAGTAAGTACCTAGAAGTGCTAAGAAATGGAAGTAGTAAAAACAGAAGTAAAAAAACCCCAGACCATCCAAGGATAACAAAAGAGGCCTGCCTCGCTCTTCATCTGGCAGGGAAAGTCTCTCTATGGAAGACTCTAGTCTGAAAGGGGAGCAAGTTGCTAAACATATTGGTGACAAGGTGACAGGGTGGCAGGATGGTCTAAGACCATTCCAGTTCAATGGGAGGGCAAGGACACTTCCCCCAGGTGGACAGAGGCCCTTCTTTGCACTTGCTGCCTCTAAAGGGGCTGTGGTAATGTTCAAAGGCAGACAGCTCTGTGATGAGGGACTCGGGTCTGAGCGGCCATGGCCAAGGGCCCCAGAGGGAGGCACAGGCATCTCCGGCCACAGCTGACTACTCCCAGCTGGGTACTGCTTCGAGGTGACAGGTGTGCTGCTCCAGGTGTGCGGAGTTATGTTCGCTGGGTGATAGCAAACATTTTTTCTTTGCTAGTTAAATTTTTTATTTAAATCGTTCAATATTTAGTGAGATTTCATGAATATTTTGCTTGGGACAAGGCTTAATAAAAAAGAGTTCATTCAGTTGATTTAAAGAAAAATATTTATTAAGTAAGAATAAAGTGACGTGCAGATGTGACAAAAACTGTGAAGGTGACAATTGACTGGCAGAATTTGTTTAGAAAACTTTCCCAGGGTTAGGGTCTGGGGAAGAAGCGAGGGGTGGGAGTGAGGGGAGGTGTCAGAGACTGAGAGGGGTCTGCACCAATGGCCACGAAGAACTACCCCTCATCTGCCTTCTCAGTGGGGGGTCCTCATGCGCAGTGAGGCCCTGACATGGGAAATTGCTGTTTTAACCTCAGTCTCAGAGCACAGTGTTCTCCAAACATGTGAGTGAGACGCCGTCTTAAAATTCTAATGTTTTTCAAGTTCGCCTTAAAGTTTTATTTTCCAAACTTGAATAAACATTTTTTATCTGATTTCCTCCAGTCAGTAGAGCATATTAAATAATTTCACTCATCTGACATTAATTTATTATAATTTATCACTGCCTTAAACTGTTAAAAATGTTTTCTGCTAACCTAGATGGGGTTTGTGTTAAAAATAGATGACTTTGCCCTGGCTGGTGTGGCTCAGTAGATTGAGTGCCAGCCTGTGAACCAAAAGGTTGCTGGTTCAAGTCAGGGCACATGCCTGGGTTGCAGGCCAGGTCCCCAGTAGCGGGTGTGTGAGAGGCAACCAATCAATATCTCTCCTTCTCCTTCCCCCTCTAAAATTAAATAAAATCTTTAAAAAAAAGATTACTTAAATAAGCAAATTAAAGGGAACAGTAAAAGAGAAAAAAAAATTATTTTAAAACATTTAGGCAGGTTTTCCTTCAGTGTAACAGTGAACATCAAAGAATAATAAATTATTGTTAAATTCAAGATGACAGCTTCTCTGGTCTCTGCTCCATTTCCTAGACTTGCCATCGGGAGTCCGCTGCCCCTTTTGCTGCAGGCTCCTTAAGACAGAGCTGAGATGATAACCCTAATTAAGTCATGGGAGAGAAATTAGATCAACAAATTACCGGCTGCTTCCAGTCGATGAAGAGAAGGGCCACACTTCCTTCTAATAGTCTTTTAAACATTATGCTGTTGATGCTGCTGTTTTCTTCCAGCCAAACAGGAGACCCCTCGGTCCCTTCTAAGCAGCCAAGGAAAGTTGTGCGCACGTCTCCATGGCCCCGTAGAATCCACCTATCCTCTCACACTCTCACTGCCCAGCATCCTGAAGGACATGGCAGGGGTTGGAAAAAATTATAGGTTTAAGGACAATTCTTGATGAAGCAAAATATTGGTAGCTGGGGTAAGGACAAATTCATTCCATTGGCTGAGCTGACAGATAACCTCAGAGTTTTCTGCTTGTTCCTTACTTTCTGTTGATATTCCCTGGAATTTTCCACGTGTTATACCTCCTCTGAGTGTCTGGGGACGCTCTTCATGGACACTGGCTGCTGACTGACAGAAACTCTCCTGGTTGCCATTGCTGAGTTTAGCTGGTGGGTGGCGCATTGTGGGCTGTAGTGGGATTCCTGGAGATGGGAGCAGCACCCTGTGGGTTCACGATCCGAAGGAACAGCAAGAGGGCCTGGACTCCCAGAAGCCCATGGGGAAGAAGGAGAGAAACTAGAGTGGAGAAATGGGTTTTATGAAAGGTTGGCCTTAAACTATAGAATTCTGCAATTGGGACACTTGGTTCTGATACTTCAAAGTAGGCCTTTTCAACTAGGAATATTGTTTACATTGCTTTCCATGCCTCTACAATAACTAGTGTATTTCGGACATATGTCTGGAACATCTCTCCGCACAAAGAGTTTTCATCTAAATCAAACGGAAGTGAGCTGGAGCTCAAAGCAAGTTTTACTGAAGAGTGGGGAAATGTGCAACCCTTTGTAAAGGTCTCACATGAGCAGAAACTTCCCCAAAATGGTAGTTGTCGAAACTGCGTCCAGTCATTCAAAGCTCCACAGATTTATGCTAAAAACAAAACAAAACACAACCTAAAGTTTCAACTAAAAGAGAAAGCATTTCCCCCGACAGCCTGTAGTGTTGCAGGCACGTGTGTGGCTGAAACACGGGAGCCTCCCACTCTGGCCATTCTGGGCGGTGGTTTGGGACCCTAGCATGTGTAGTGCCTGGCAGCTGTGTCACTCAGATAATAAGTCACCCACCCAGGGTAAGCCTCACCTCTCCTTCCTCTTCCATGAAAATTCTGTCTACCTTTCACACGGCCTCATCACTTTCCCGATCTCCCGGAGCAGCCCACTTTGAAGAGATTTGGCATGAGCAAGTAAGACTGTTCTCATGGCCAGTGATTGGCTGGACCTGCAGAGATGTGCCTGCTTCACATGCTCTAATTCCTCTCTTGCTTCTCTTTTCTTTTTCCAGGGCGAAATGGGTCCAAAGGGTGAGCCTGGAATAGCAGGACACCGGGGACCCACAGGAAGACCAGGAAAACGAGGAAAGCAGGTAAGGGTCCTGGGTCCTGGGCCTTACCACGCCCCGGCAGTCAGACCTCGTCACCTTGGCTGGGCAGTGTGGGGTCCATCAGATATTCCATAGACCCAGTCTTCAGCTTCCTCTGGGCTCATGGGCAGAGGTTGCACCACTTTCGGGAGCTCCTGGTTTCTCTAGGTTAGCCATAGTTTACGTAGATGGGATAGGACGCTACGTCCCAACTGTTTCCAAGGCTAGGAGCAAGAGTAGACCTTTGGTTCATAAGAACAGGGCTACCTTCACCAAAGCAACGGGGACTGGAAACCAGATCTGGTCGTTTACCCAGAAAACTGTTTTTTACCTCAGTGCCTCAGACACAAACGGAGTTTTGAGAACAGCCCAGATATTTCCCAGCTGTTGAAGGGTCTTCTGGGTCTCAACTACTATTGGGTGGGGTGGCTTTTCCCCACTTAGGATCCCAGTTTGTAAGTGACCCTCTTTATTGGCACTATTAAGAGTTTAGGGAAATTTTTGATTCTGCACTCCCGCTGGTCAGCAGGCTCTCCTTACAAACCACGAGAGAGTGAGGGGAGAAGGAGGTGCGTCTGCTGAGCTGGCTTTGGAGCAGTCCCGAGGGCCCTAGAGAAACGTCTCACTGAGCCCTGATGGACAGACATTTGTGAGAGATGTGCCCCTTTACTTTTCAGGTTGTCAGTTTGTTGGCTTTTGACCTCCTTTCCCATTCTAAATGTCATGTATGATCATCACAGAAAAACTTGGCAGAAAAATGGAGAAAATGTCATTTAAAGACCTAACACCCAGGCATAACCATGGAACCACTTTAGTATATTTCTTTTCTAGCATTATTTCTTTTGTGAACTTTCTAGTTATTTGTTTCCTTTATATCCAATATATAGTTGTTATATCGTAAATTTTTATTTTAAAAATCATAACATATGCATTTTTACTCATTACTACAGATAATCATTAAGCATTTTTTAACATCTTTTTAAATATCTGCATCAGGTTTTAGTAAATGAGTAGAATTGCTTGGACGAGAGAGGCCTAACCAAATGTTGAGAGGTGAACATCTTTGAGCAATAGACGTAGCTCCCAGTTGGCCTCTCATTGTCCCCAGTACTTAGGCCTTAATTCCCAAAGACTCTGCTGTACGTGACCTAGCGGGAGGCTTCAGCATAGATTGTTGGTTTTCTTAAAGCTCTCCACACGATTCTAACACGTAGCCAGGGTTCAGAACCATGGTCACATATGAAGCCAATTCTGGTCATTTCCAAGTGCACTTAGCAACGACACAGCCTCCAGCCTCAATAATTCAGATTTCATGGTAACTTTTGAAGTCACAATATTCCAGTTCAGTCTTCAAAGTTTGACACTGGGTGGCATGGCTGTGCCTTCACAAAGCTGCCAGCTACCAAATTCCTAAAAAGTGGTCTCAGAAAAAGGAAAAAGGGGGAAAGCTCTCTTTTCAGATCATTTTCTCCCTTACTGCTTGCTGACTTCCATCCAGAATTTTCTATACTGGGGTTCAAGAAGACTTTCGCTTCTGTCGTCTAGTTCTTTACTTGGGCAGTGTTTGTCTTTTCCTGGTGAGAGCGGAAGCTGAGACGTTGAAAGAGATGAAGTTGTAGTAATCTCAATGACACCAGAGCCATGTCTGGAAGCTCAGAGGAGCTAGGAAAGTGAGCTCATCCTTTCTACAAGATGTCGTAGACAACCCGAGTGTGCTCCCATTCCTGTCTGGTCCGCAGATACTTGAGTCGCCAGCCTTGGGAGCCTGCTACAGTACTTTCTTTTTGTCGTGAATTAATTTCCTAGCATAGGCCCTTACATACCAAGTATTCGTTGGGCCAGTAGTGCTGAGGTTCTGGAGGTTATTGTAAATCTACCCAAATCCTAGAATCAGAAATCCAGAAGGGACGTTAGGAGATTAGAATTTCAGAGCCAGAGGATTTTCGTGACCACCCAACTCAATTCCCTTTGTGCAATCACAAGGAGACTGAGGCCCAGATTAGTGGAGTGGCCTGCCGAGGGCCCCTAAGCGAAGCCACCTTCCATGCCAGAGGTGGAGTTCAGAGAGCTGAGAGCAGCTTTGCCCCACATCACATCTTCTCTCTGACCTTCCTGCTTTGGGACTTGCCTTCAGGTAGCTACGCCCAGGAGAGCAGCTCCTGACTTCACTGTACAAACCTGCAGTTAAGGAGACAGAACGACTTTTGAGAGGGACCCTGCACTTGGTGGCAGCGAAGGGGTAAAGAATGCTTTCCTGGAAAGCGCTGCTCCGCCAGTCTTGCTCATGGAGACATGGCTTGTTCTGAGAAGATGACCAAAAAGCAGAACCTTCCATTGCTGCTGGTGTCAGAATCAGGAGCGTTGCCAGCACCTCGAAACTGGGGCACTTCCTGTGCTCATAGCCAGCTGACATGGCTGTTAGAAAAACAAGCCTTAACTGTGGCTATATTAAGATGGTGTGACTTCCTTTGCCATTTTGGGACCCATCTTGGTTACCTCACAGAATGCTTCACCTTGGGCTAAGGCTTAAGACTCCCTCCATCAGGATGGAATTAGAAACAAACTCTGACCCCCGAGTCCCACATTGAGAGTTTAAAAACTCCTTGGACATTGCTGAGAGAGCCCCCAGGGCCATGTTGACAAGGGGGTAGGTTCCATGTCACCATGGTGATTGGAAAGGAGTATCTGGCATGCCTGCATCCCAGACTTGGGGAAGATTACATTTCATCAGATGGCAAGCCTGCCAAGGCACAAATGTAGAAAGGAGACCCAGGCCAAAGATGTCGGTCATCAATCACTGTTCTGGTTAAGCCTGGGGCAAGAGCAGACCATTAGCAAACTCTGGGGAAAGAACCCACAGGCCTTGGTTTCGGAGTCATTCCTAAGGGCAGCCCTGAGGGAGACATCTTTGCTCTTGGCCCTCCCAGAGAGGAGCAAAGAGGACACCAGCCCCTGTGGAATGACTGCCGCTGCAGGTGGGCCTCTTTAAGAAATCAGGACTTTTCGAGAAAGACGAAACCAAGCCAGTTGCTATGATAACCAGCTTGCCCTACATAACCCTTGGTTCCGTGCAAACCCCCTTTTCACCTCTGAGATCTTTGTTAGCTTCACAATAAACTGCAGGTGTATATAAGTATTTTCTGACCCCATTTACAGAAGAGAAAATGAGGCACCATGTAATGATGTGAGTTAACCAGGGTCTCGTAGCCATGGTGAAAACCTAAATCTTTGACTTACAGCTGAACAAAACTACTTCACCTTTGCATTGTCAGCTTCTTCCTCTTCCCTCATTTGATCTGGGGAAGGGAGGAGAACAGGACAGATTCAGACCTGTAGGGAGCTTATGTCTTATGGGGAGACATTGATGAAATGACCACAAAAATAATCGTATAGTTATGATCTAGGATACATGTTATGGGTCTTTATCCTGAAGTTAATGGGTAGCCATTGGGTGGGAACAACTCCTGTGATAAAGTAGAAATGGTCCTGGTGAGCAGGCAGATCACCTGAGTTCTAGGTTCAACTTTGCTGCCTCAATGCCAGTGTTAGTTCCTGCTCTTTTCTGAGCTTCTGTTTCCTCATCTGCCCAGTGAGGGGAGTGGGTTGGATTGTGTTTTCAGCTGTCATGTGCCCTGTTACTGAGACAGAGCAAAAAGTAATGCCTGCGAACTCGCAGCCATCGCCATCTCAAATGTCACTGGCCCTGAGTTCTCTCGGAGCTTGGTGGTCAAGACCTCTGGGGCGGCATCCTGCCTTGGGCTCTTGCTCCAAAGTGCAAGGTGGTCCCTGATTTCAAGATAAATGGGGAAGGAAGTTTGTCCTGCCATGCTCTCATAACAGGCTCTGCCTATCTCTCTTTCTCTGTCAGGGGCAGAAGGGAGAGAGTGGAGTTATAGGCCCACCAGGCAAGCCTGGGCCTTCTGGTCCACCAGGCCGCCAGGGTCCCCCGGGGCCCCTGGGGCCCCCAGGCCCCCCGTCTGCAGGTAAGAGCCACACTTCTTCACTTGACCTGCAGTACTGCACTCCTGGCCAGCCTTCCCAGGGAGAGTGGGAGGCGGTGTCAGCGCAGGTCTTGCCTAGTGTTTTGAGTTAGAAACTGCTACAGGAACTCCAACATGTTTATTATATCCCCACAAATTGGCACACTCAACTTTTACACAGGAAAGATAAACATCATTCTGGCTTTGTCTTTAGCACTTTGGAGAACAAATAGAGGAGAGAAAAAAAATTATATTGGTGATGCCATGTGTATGTTACGTGAAGAATAACAGGCGTGTATTCCATCAACTAACACCTTTTTCTAGAAAACCGTTTCATGGTTCTAAGCACTTCTCTTAAACCTAGAAGTAAAGATATGGCTGCAAATTTTTCTATTTTACACAGTGTTAGGAAAGAGTCCTTATAGATTTGCACTGAGTGTAGAAAGAAAGCATAAAAAAGAAGTCAAAGTCATTTAAGAGGGTGTTTTACCTGTTTAATATGATGAGTTAAGCTCTTGACTTAGTGTGTTCTCTTCTCGGCGCAAAGTAAGGCCTTTCAGAGCACACTGTCTGTAAACCCAGCATCTCTACCTCCGAGAAGACTGATCGCTGACTGTGTGAGATTCTTTGTCCTCAGTTATACAAGAGGAATGAAAACAATTTTTATCCCAATTTTTTTTCTATAGAATGAAGGCAAAATTCCACACTGCACTTCCCCCAGTACTTAGGGAAATATATTTCCAACCACATCTTGAGGTGGTCATGAAATATCATATTTTATTAGATCCTTAAAACAAATTAAAGCTGGCTCAGACCCTAATCTGCCAGAATGCCAGGAAATTCGATCTTAGGCGTTGCTGGGGTTCTCTCTACTTCTTCAACTGCCATACAATAATTGGCCGAAGACCTTGGGAATTATGGCAAAGGAGGTCCCTCTAGCCTTTTATCTGTCCTATTTACGCCTAAAATGCCTATTGTCTGAGGCCATGGGGTCGTGGGTACCTGGAGACTGCCATCCTCAGGCACTGGAACATTTGCAAGGCCGGGGATCCTGTCCGTATGGTTCAACTTCCCAAGGAGGGCCCCACAACCATTTTTCCGAGACCTCATCTCTTCTCCAGGATAGCAGGGGTCCTCATCCTCTCCAGGCCTGGGGGATCCCTCCTCTTCCGATCTCTAGTCCCCCCTCTCCTCACACTCTTCATACACCACCACCCCTCTTAGGGGCTTTTCTCTTCTGAGAACAGAAGGCAGAAGTTTTCAAATAGTACCTGTGTTTAGCAAGGACAAAAAAGCACCAACTCTTGCTATCTACTTGAAATACCGGGAAAACAAACATCAATTACCCTATTTTGCCAGGTATGATGTGCACCTTTTTGCCCAAATTTTTGAAACAAAATAAGGATGTGCATTATTTATGGATATAATGATTAATATACCATGAGTATAATTAGGGTATAATAATTTCATGTATAATGCGCACAAAGATGTGGGTGCGCATTATACACCACGAAATACGGTACATGCCAGTCAGTTATCTTGTCACACCTATTTCTATTTCATTAGGGAGCTAGATTTGAGGTGCGGCCTAGGCCACATGTTATGCCCCATAACCTGTTTCCCTGAGTTGGCTAAGATGATCCGGATGGGGGTCCTTCCACTTCGTCTTCCTCCTGCATAGCATTCCCTCATGAGAGCCGCATGACTATGAGGTGTCAGGGACTGAGAGCGTGGCCTGGGTTGTGCCTCTGGAAGGGACTCTCTTGCTCCTTGGGGAACTTAGGGGCTCACAAGGGAACGTGGTAGGGGGCAGTGTGGATGCATATGGAGGTCCTTAGCAAGCTCAGACTTTAGTGTATGCGTCTATTTGTAAAGACCAGCCCTCATGAGTTGAACTCCAGTTTCCTCCTGGGGCCTGGGGTGGGGGAGAAGGGCAGGGCCTGGAGACCATCAGCTGCTCACTCAGACCCCACTGCTTCGTCCCGTCAGTGTCCGTGGACGGCAACCCCATCCCTCTAGTAGGGCCGGTGTAGCCTTGGTTTCTCTCCTTGGTCCCCAGCTCCGTCTCACGCAGCTGAGTGTGCTCACATCCCCTTCCCCTCCACCACCCCATTCTTGGCCAGATCCCAGCCTTGCTGCCCTCTGTCCTCCAGCAGATACCCTGCTCTCCACAGAGCGGGGGCATATTTCTACAGTCTGTCTGGGCCATGGGCCTAAATTGGCTTTCCTGTCATCCCCTGGTTCGCCCAACAAAACTCTCTCCTTCCTTCGTCCCTCATTAACAGGTCTCTTTTCCCCAGTGTCCCAGTCACCCACTGCCTCTCTGCTGTTGCCCCTCCACTGGTGTTTTCCACGGGTGTGTTTCATCTTCCTTTTAGATGGCAAGTCTTTGTGGCAGAGTCTGTGGCTGAGTCGGCTCTGTATCCCCACGGCACCTGGCAGGTGGGATGGGTGGGGCTGGTCCCCACGGGCACTCACGGGGTTACATTGGCCCTCAGTCTGTCCCACCTCGGTATTGCGCAGCAGGCACACAGGTTGCTGGCCATCTCTTTGGACTGATGTCCCCTCCCTGTGCCTTCCTTTGAGTCACTTCCTTTCTGGGAGCCTCCCAGAATGAGGGGACTGAAGAAAATGGAGCAATAACCCTGCTCTCTGGAGATGTTTTGCGGGGGTTGGGAGAGAAGGGAAAGGAGAAGTTTAAAAGAGGCTGTCTCTGTGCCAGGGACCAGATGGATAATCGTTAAGAGATTAATCAGGCCCCCAAAGTGATTCCTGAGAATACCTTTGAGAATCTGATAGGAGTCCCAAACCTACTGTCAGAAAAAAAATGTCTACCCAAGATTTTGCACACTGCCTCGCAGAGTTCCAGAACCGCTGCCTCAAATCCATCTTGCCCTATCCTCAGGCTCTGTGGGCCACAGGGTACACTCTCCCCCGGTTAGTCCAACCCTCCCTTTACAGGGAAGAACTTTGAGCCTCAGAGAGAAGTGCCTTCCCCAAGGTCACAGAGCTGACTGGTGGCCACACCTGGTCCAGAACGAGTCTGTGACTCCTGGGCCCGAGACTTTCCCCCTCAGCCATGCAGCCTCTGCACGGGCAGAGCTGATGTGGAGATGATTCTGCGGTTCCTCTGCCTTCTCCCAGACTCCCCTCTCAGCCCTGCACCCACCGCAGCAGCCGATGGAGACAGGAAGTTCCCTGCGCAAAGGTGGAGAGCAAGGGCCCCTGGCTGCAGGGATGGAGGCCAGGCCAGGCCCACTGGGACAGCTCCGAGAGGCCGGAGTGGGGACGTCTGGGTAGCTGTGCCCTTCAGTGGAACCTGGCAGGAAACAGGCAGGGGAAACAGATGCCCTCTGACAGCTGGGAGGAATGGGCAGGAAAACTGCAGTGGTGGCAGGAAGCCGGCTCCCTGCCACATCCTGTCGTCTTATCAGGAGGCTACCTCTGGCTCTGGTGCCCCATGCTGTGGGACAGGGTGGTGATGTGGGTGGTGGAGACAGTGGGAGCTTTTAATTACCCAAGTCACAGAGGGTGCGGGGGAGGGATAAAGCAAAATGCTTTTCGGATGCATTGCAATAACCCAATTCCAAATTTGGCTGAGTCCTTCCTGCACCCAGACAGGGTATAAGTGAATCAGTGTGGTCCTTAGGCATTGCCATCTTCCTACGATCACCGGCCTTCTTGGATGTCTGTCTTCTGAATGGCACAGTGTTAGGTCAAACATGAGTTCACATCTCACCCACAGCACGAATTAACTGGACACTGGGACCAACTCTGGGGTCACAGAGCCCACTGCACGGCCGCCCCAGTGCCACTCTCACATCCTTGGTCCCAAGTGCTCCCACCTCGGCCTAATTGCCAGCTATGGAGGGATGGAGGGATGGACATTCCTGTACTGGTGGAGCCTCTGTCTCTCTGGGCTCTGCTCCACAAGACAGGCTCTCCCCACAGGTGATGTTCCTCTTTCTTGTTAGAAGGAACAGCCATGACTTGGTGTAAGATGTTGGCAAGGACCCCTTCCCCTTGTGCAGGCAGCTTTCTCACCTTGGACATTCTGAGCCTGCTCATGACGTCTCAGGGTTGGGGTCTTCCCACTGAGGCCCCCTCCTCCAGTGGCAGCTGGTTCCCGGCCAGACCATCCCCCGGTGGTCATTTTATTTCGTGCCCTGCTGGGATCTGCAGACTGTGCCTGCAGTTGCTGGCTGCCCTGGATGATTTATAACCTGCCACCAGTGACTGGTTGGTATTCAGACTCCCGCTATTTTCCCGGGAGGAAGGGAACTTATTTCACGTTTTAGTCTCTATCTTTTCCTTTCTTTCCTCTCTTCCCATTGGGTGGCTCTTGCTCCAGCACTTTTCCGCTGACTGGAGTGTGATGTCTGGATTTTTCTTAAGACCTTTTCTTTCCTTTCTAGTTATTCTGCATTCATTCATTCATTCATTCATTCATTCACTCACTCACTTAGTCATCAAACATGCACCATGCCCCTGCTGTGTGTCAGGCCCTGGTGAATGAAAACACATCAAACCTGGCCTCGTGGGACTTATGTTCTATCGGGGAAGGTCAAACAAACTCACAATATATAGAATCACGAGCAGAGATAAGTAGCTTGAAGAAAAGGCATAGAGAACTATGAAATTGTATGTGAGGTGAGCGTGACAAGGTGTGAATATTCAAAAAGGCTTCCCTGGAAAAGCGATGTCTGGACGCAGATCAGGAGTGAGCTAAGAGGCATGTGGGGAGGGAGGGATGGAAGGCAATGGGAGAATGCTCTGGAGGGGCAATGTCTTGTGCAAAGGCCAATTCCCTAGACCAGCGGTTCTCAACCTTGGTGCACACTGGAATCACCTTGGGAGTTTTTGAAAATACAGTTGCCTGGGTTCTATTCTCAGCAGTCCTAATGGTCAGGGGTGAGGCCTGGGCATCAGGGCCTTTACAAGTCAAGGTGAGCCCAACTACCCTGGCAGGTCTCCTGCACTACAGGGAGTAAATTTCCTGATCATATTTTTTCAGGACACTGTTCTCGGTACCAGTGGGGAGTAAATGGACTGAGAATATTTGAAACTTCTATTATCTTCCAGAAGCTATCAAAGAAATGTATATTCAGAAATTCCTTTGTAAAGATCCTCTATATAAGAACAACATAAAATGAATTAAAAATAATAATAGTTATCGGTGAGCAACTCGTTAATCTGCAAGCAGCCGATTAACGGTCGGCTACCTTTAATAGCCGACCTATTATTGATAACGGTCTGTTGATAACGGTCTAGACAGGATTGTTTTTTCATACAATAAGGAAGTCAAGAGGTAGATGGTGGCCCGCTTCAGTTCGTCCTGTAAGAGTCAGGACTCCAGCCCCATGAGCCCTTGGCTTGTCCCTTACGTCGGCTTCTCTTCCTCGCCTTGTTACTTCATATTTGCAGTATGGCTGCTGCAGCACCAGCCACCTTGTCTATCTTCAAGGCAGGAAGAAGTGGGGAAAAGCTATGTCTCTTTCCAGCTGTGATTCTCCCTCCTCAGGATAAACTTTCCCAGATGCCCACCCTTCTCCTGCCCCAGACCTTGCATTGGCCAACACTGTGGCACATGGTCACCTCCAGATGCAAGGAGATCTGGGAAGTAGAATGCCTGTCTGTCTAGGCTGTGCTGTAATGTATAAAGAGAGGGAAGGGAGAAGAAGTGTTGGGAAGGTGATGCCACACCCAGCATGGCTAAAGGACCCACAGAGAACATCACCTCCTCCATCAAAAGCATCTCACTGAACCTCTCCCCCAGGCCTGCCCTGAAATACTGTGGACTTCAACCTGCTCTCTGTCGTGAAGGTTGCTCACACCAACCTGGGTTGTTTGGTTTTCTCTTTCTTGGCTCTAGTAACACAGCAGTTTGTTGCTTCTTAGGCCAACTTGTCATGGGACCCAAAGGAGAAAGAGGATTTCCTGGGCCTCCAGGAAGATGTCTTTGCGGAAGCCCCCTGAATGTGAATAACCCTTCAAATGGGGAATCTATGTATGGGCCCAGCTCCCCGCGAGTTCCTGCGGTAAGGTGCTTCTGGGGAAAATCTGGGGTGTTGTTACCCCTCAGGACTTCTCACCTGGCCCCCTTGGGGCTGTGTAATAGTAAAACTGTGTTTTATGTGTGTATGTGTATATTTGTTCAGTAAAACTTACACTGGGCCCCCACTCATAAGAAATTGGAAAATAAGGGAAAAATCTAAAGAAGAAAACTAAAATATCCATTTGGGTCTGAATCCATTTTGGAGGAGTTTTTGTGGGGGTTTTTTTTTTGTCTTTTTAAACAAAAAATTATGGAAAATTTCAAATAAATACAAAAGGAAAGTAAACGGTGTAATAAACCTCCATGTACCCTTTACCCGAACTCAGTAATTATCAGTTCATGGCCAGTCTTGTCCCCTTTATGTCTTCTCACTACTGCCCACCCTCCACGGGATTGTTCTGAAGTAGAGCCTGGGCATCAGCTCATCATAAACGTCCTTTGAATTGACGCATAATCACCCACCCATCATGCAGCTGCGCTGTGATTTATGGAACCAGTGCCCTATTATCGGATGTGCGTAGGGTGTGCCCAAGCTTTTCACTAATGTAAACAACACTGTAATGAACATCTCGGAGTATAAGAATTTTGTTAAGAATCATTTCTAGATGTGGAATTACTTGCTTAAACGACCTCACCTTCTTATTTCAGTCTTGGGCACATTTTTTCCTTCAATGGAGACGTTAGGAACTGGACTGAAAAGATACGGAGATGGAGACTTTCCTCCCCCCCTTCAGGAGGGACGCTAGAGTGTAATGCACACCCCCTTCCCACTGTTCACAAGGCCAAGGGAGGCGATTCTGTGTCCTCCAGCTTCTCCCCTGCCCCCTGTAGAAGTGTTTTCTCGAAGCCTCACCATTGTGTTCTCTGGCAGATTTTTGTGGTCAACAATCAGGAGGAGCTTGAGAGGCTGGACACCAGAAATGCCATTGCCTTCCGCAAAGACCAGAGATCTCTGTACTTCAAGGACAGCCTGGGCTGGCTCCCCATCCAGGTACCGCAAGGCAGGCACGCAGGACATTCCCCACCCAGGAAAGGGGCTCATCATTAAAGGTAGGGAAGGCCGACAGTCAAGCCAGGTGCAGAGTTTTTGCAGTCTTTACATGCAAGGGCTAAGCATCCTTCGCTCTGTTTCTGAGCAGCTGTCCATGCCCCTGCCCCCCAAACAGAACCTTTTTTCTGACCCAGGGTTCCAGATGTTCTTACGTCCCACACTGCCAGGTCACTGACTTGACCTGCCCAGTGTTCCTGCAGACTACAGAGCTCTGGGCGAAGATGACAAGTGCCTTCCCCACCCCGGTGGAGGTGGTGGTGGGGGCTGCTCCTCAGCAGTACCCCCTGGACCCAGAGGCTCTGTCCTCAGTGCCAATGACCTGCCCTGTCTGCAGCTTCCCGGAGTGCTGCCCTTGGTAACTGTGGTGTGTTTCTTTGGCCAGCTGACCCCTTTCTACCCTGTGGATTACACTGTAGAGCAGCACGGCTCCTGTGGGGACGGGGTCCTGCAGCCCGGAGAGGAGTGTGACGACGGGAACAATGATGCCGGTGACGACTGCATCAGTGAGTGGAGCCCAGCCCGAAGCCTGAATCGCCACCAGGGCGGGGGTCAGGGCAAGCCCTGGACACCAGCTGTGGTGGTCTGGGACAGTTCTAGAGCCAGCGGGGTGTCCCTGAGCTGTCCTGGGGGTGATCTGCCTCACTGAAGCCACATGTCAACTCCTCCATTATCCAGGCATGTCATCGGTGGCTGGGGTCAAGGATCATGGCCCCAGAGAAGCCACAAAGTCCCTCCTTTCTTCTTATTCGTACTTCTTGGCAAAATCCAAATTCGAATCCACATTCTTTGTCAAAGGATAAGGGTGATGCAGGAGTGAAAAGCCAAAGGGGGGAAGCCAAGCATTTGAATCAGGACTCATTTTCACCAGATAGAGCCCTGGGTAGCAAAGCCCTTTTTATGGAAAGTGGGCCGGGTGGGCTTATGGGATGCTACCAGGATGAGCAGGAAACCAGCGTGGTGTTGGAGGGTTTGCTGCTTATTTATTTTTTTAATCAAGCGACAAAAGCAGGAGGTGGGGTGGAAAGCATGGGCTTTAGACTCAGAACAGAGTTCGAATGCAGGCTCTGAGAGCCACCAGCTCACCTCAGCTCCCCCGGGGGGTGAGGTGGTGGGCAGGTCATGGCTCCCAGCCACACTTTTCTCGAGTGGCAAATGAGGATGTCAGTACTGACTGTGTGAGTCTTCAGAGGTTCTGTGGACCTATGTGTGCATGAATGGTCTGAGGGCAGTGAGGGGTCCACATCCCTTCGCTGGATTATTTTTAAGCCCCTGCTGTGAGGAGCCAGGCTCCACTGGGGGCTGGGCATGTGCAGATGCGAAATCACATGCTTGCCTGCGGGAAGCTCAGAGGTGGGCTGACAGTGCCATGAAGAAGGTGTGCTCAGCAGTGGGTGTGGGGCTGAGAAGCTGCTTTCTCAGTTTGCTTGCTCTCCGTGCAGCTGTACCTGTGACAGTTCCTGGAAGGGCAATCCCCAGGATGCTGGCCTTGCCCGGGGTCCCTTTTGCCCCTGCTGCAGACACCGGCCCATGGATCACACAGCAGGAAGGAATGAACAGGACCTCAAAGCCCCGTGACAATGAGGGCGGGGTCCCTATGCCAAGACTCTCCCCTTGTGTGAGAATAGAGACCCCATTGAAGAGCATCTGGCTGGCTTCCCAGGGACACAGGGTCACCCACCTGGGTAGCTTTCTGTAACAGACAAGACCCACCATGGCTTGTCACCGGCGCTCACAGTCTCCTGGCTCTCACCTCACAGGAACCCACAGTGGTCCTGTGAGAGGGAGCTGGTGCCCGTGCCCCAGATTTGAGTAAGGACATCAAGGTCCCAGGATGCCAAGGGGCTGCTCTCAGACTCAGCTAACAAGTGGTGAAACTGGGCTGGAGCCTGGGTCTCCTTATTCTGAAGTGTGGGACTTGGGGGTCTCCTTATTCTCCAGTAGGGGACCTGGAGGCCCTGGGGGGCCCTCCCTGGATGAGTCTGAAGCTACATGCAGGTTGATTCAAGAGGGGCGTGCTCTGGGTAGATCCTCGAGGCCGCACTTTTGCCAGGGAGACCCTTGGTAGCAAAGTGCTTTTCAGTGAGTGGGGCCCAGCTCATGCGGGGGTCCCTACCCCCTCTCTGCCCCTTCTCAGGGCTGCACTTCCTTGTGTCCTCTCAGGCTGTCACCGGGCGTACTGTGGAGATGGTCACCTGCACAAGGGTGTGGAAGACTGTGACGGCTCTGACTTCGGCCACCTGACGTGCGAGACCTATCTCCCTGGGTAGGGATGGCCTCACGTGCTATCGTGACACCCCTCCTTCCCTGCCTCCACCTCCCTCCTCCCTTCTCTTCTTTCCTTCACAAGTAATTCTGAGTGCATCTTAGGTTCCTGGAACCTTCTAGAAACTGAGGTATGGTAACAAATAGCATAATACATGGCTCCTGCTCACCTGCAGGAGGCAGGCAGTAAACCCGTAACCGCCTTGTGGGAGCAGACACAGCCACAGCTCCGTCCTGGGCCGCTGGGAGCAGCAGTCTCTAAGCTCGGCTGCTGCCCCTGTGTGGTCAACTCCCATTCCCAGCGGCCACCATGCCACATTGCTCTTTGGGGCTATGGGCCTGGGAGGGAAGCCCAGTGGACAGTGGGGGTATCCAGGCATTTCGAAGACTCTAAGCATCTGTGTAATCTGAATTCTCTGGAACAACCCCCCATGCTTGGGCAGGCCCGTGGGACCACAACAGCATTAATATCTAATTTTGCTGGCTTGTGGCTCCTTCAAGAAAACCCCAGGAACTTGGTGTTCCTTTCAGGGACCCCTCTAATTATTTCTGAGACTCCTCAGTGCAGCCTTACGTTGCTCAGGATAAGTGTGGTAGTGTCTGGCCTCCACGTTGACAACTCCCAAGCCAGCTGAGGGCCACTGGCCCTGTGATTCCATGCCCAGCTTGTGGCCTCCTGGTGCCATGTTCCCCCAACCCTCACAGAACCAGAGGTGCCAGCACTCCAGGGAAAATGTTCAGGCTGTTCCCCCCTCCAGTCCAGGCCCTGCGCCTCCCTCAGCTCCAGTGCAGATCACTGGCCTCTCCCCCTCCTGAGTCTCTCAGGAGCCCAGTCTCTTCAGCCCTTGATCCCTCTATTAAGCTTGGCCCCAGGCTCTCGGCAGAGCTGGGGAGCAGACAGCAGGCCTGTCTCTCTATTGCCCCCTCTCTGCAATCTCTTCAAAGGGGTCTTTTCAAGTCCCACCCCCAAACACATATCCACATACCAGCCCATGCCGGGGGAACTGTAGACCTGAAGTCCCCAGGCCTCCACTGCATGTTTGTGTGTGCTGTCCCCTCCTTAGGTAAGGAGGCACCTGCCAGAAAGTTGGCAGAAGGTCCGAGCTGGTTGGCGGTTCCATGGAGATGAGTGCAGACAATCACTCGTGGAGTCGGGGCTGCGTGGAGCCCAAGGCCTGCCTGCCGGCTCGCTGGGGTTACTCTCCTAACCCCTGGGAGCCTTGGCAGATGCTTGTGAACGTGGGCCCAACGAGTAACATGCTGTCTCACAATTAGTGCTCGGGCTTACAGAGGAAGCCCGGGAACCTCTGAGCTCTCAGAGGTGCTGTGTTAACAGCAAGGCTACCAACCCCTTCCTCCCAGGTCCCTCAGCTGGGCTCAAGGGGAAAAGCCTGAGGCCTGGACTCAGCTCCCCCCAAATCCCTCACCTCAAATGAGAATGAGAACAGTCTGTACAGAACCCTTGGCAGCAGCCGCTGCTGTTTGATGATGTTTGACCAAAAGTCACTAGAGGTGACCTTTAGAACGTGGCTCTTTCCTGAGGGCTGGAGGGAGCTGTCCTACCCACCTCCCTGTGTCCGCCCTGACCTGTGTCTGCCTCCTCAGGTCATACGGGGACCTGCAGTGCACCCCCTACTGCTACATAGACTCCACACCCTGCCGCTACTTCACCTGAAGACTCCAGCAGGCAGGCTGCATTGCACGCACCTGCAGCAGCTTCTCCACCCTCACTAAACTGACCTCGCGCCTGCCCGGTCCAGTTTCACCACCTTCATCCGACGAAAACAAGGACAAACTCTTGCTGCTAAGACGTGCTTTTAACTCAGTCCGACTGGAAGAACTCAAGACCACTGCATGCTGTCTTAATCCAAAGTACTGGAAAACCTCCCACATGCCCGGCCTGGGGCCAGTGGCTGACCCTCGGGGCCCGCTGTCCTCTGGAGTGCTGCCACCCAGGCCGTGGACTGGCGTAGCACTGTTAGCCACGTGCAGACCTGAGGGCTGTTTGCTTTCATCCCGTTCGGGGCACAGGCCTCTCCACCCCTCTGACCTCTGGAAATGTGGGCATCCTCACCAGGGCAGCCAGTCACCAGCTCTCTCCATGCCCATGAACCACACAGCCGGGAAGGGGGCCTGTTGTTCTGTCAGCGCGGCTCCCGGCTCTGGACTCACAGAGGGACCCCTCAACTAGCCATAGCCATTGCTAGCCTCCTGTGGGCACGGGTTCCCCAGCAAGAGACCCACCCATGAAAAAGTACTGAAAAAGCCACGAACCCACACTCTGGCCCAGGTGGAGGGTGAGGTGCAGCCAGCGTGCCTGCCCTGCAGACGGCAGTGGGGCCGCGGCTCCCATTCTCCAGGTTTCCCGAGGGGTGGCACTCGTGGTTTTGCCACACTGGGCTCCAGCTTGACGTCGCGGCTCTCTGTGGTTTGACCTCCATCTCACGAATGCCCCTCGTGTCAATTTCTGGTTCAGGAGATTCGCTAGCAGAGGGTGACCTGCTGGGTCCACGCCCCAGCAGGGCGGAGGAGAAACCTGCCCTGGGTTTCCCACCATCTTAGACAGAGACAGGTTCTGTCCTGAGCTCCAGCTCCTGGCTGCCTGCCGATTCCTGTGAGCACCCTGTGACCCCCATGTCACCGTAGTGCGTAGCTTGACCCCATGTCTGTGTGCCCGACCCCCCCCCCCACATGTCTACAGGGTCAGCATCCTGCGTGTCTGTGAGCTGCCTTTCATCACTGCCTCTCCTGAGTGGGCGTCGGCTTTGTTTTGGAAAGATGTCTCCCCAACAGCGACCTCCAATGGGATTTTCCCATTTGTTACCAGAGGCGGGGACACTTCTGGGCTTTTGTACAAAGCTGTGTAATGTGGCTAAACCTTGGGGACTTAGGGGCCATCATGCTGTAGTAGATGGGGTCAGCCTGAGGGTGCTGTCATCAGAGGTGGGCACCTTAGTCAGCCTGGTTTCCTCAGCCTCCACTTCAAGTCCGGGGGCTATGTTGCTCCCACATAAAGCCACCACCTTCGTACTGGGATCTCTGGGGCGAGGTCCAGAAATAAAGGCAGTTTTTCCCCTGCTGTGGCTCTGTCTTCCCTGGGGGTTTGGAATCACTGGCCAGCATTGCTGGATGGAATGACGGGTCTGAATGTGAGTCTTCTTTCTAGACTCTGCAGAGGGTTCTAGAATTTGGGAGCAGTCCTGCTCCCTCGGGCACAAGGGAGGAAACTGACCACCAGAGGTCACAAAGCCGGGTCTTGCTAGTCCAGCCCCACCCCAGCCTGCATTGTGACCACTGGGAGACCTGATGTTGCCTCGGGCCAGGCTGAAAGGGCCCCTGTCCTGGGCCTCAGACGCTGGAGGGCGGGCACCAATCTGTTTAATTATCTTACGTAATTTGCTTAACGTCTCAGAGTCTCTGTTTTCTCAATACCTTATTTCAGGGTCGTGTTGAATTTTAGTGATCGTAGGGTTAGAATTTCTGACACCTAGAAATTGTTTAGGAAGTGCTGGGTTTTACCTGGGTCATTGTTATTTAGTGGCTTAGGCAGAACCAAGCCCCTCTGTGGAAACTGGGGGTATTTGTTTTCCCCCTTGAAGCTGGTCACATGGGTTCATTTTTGGCAACAGTTTGCAGCCCAGGCTTCCGCTGCTAAGCAATGGGGGAAAGCAGTGGGGGAAAGCAGCGGTTCTCGGACTGGCTGCACTGCAGCCCATCCGATAGCTACCACCCAGGATGAACCTGCAGACCACCAACGTTAGCAGCAGGGAGACCCAACACCAGAGGAGCAACGGGGCCCTTCCTCAAACCAAGAAAGACAAGAGGATGATAGGATTGGGGAGGGTCGGGGTCTAAGTCGGATATAAATGAGCAGTATTGGGACAGGCACAGAGCAACGCAGGCTGTGTGTGAAGGGTCAGCATCAAGCCTGGCCTGGGAAGGGATCCAGGTCCTGATTCATTAGCAAAAAACGCACAAAGTTAAAAACATGGTATGTTCTGCCTGAAGACCTGTACCAGAAATCCTGCACTGAGGCTGGAAATCGAAGCTGCTTCCGCATCAAAGTGACTCACGCAGCTCCTGTGAGTCCTCCAGGCTCAGGTGGAATGGCCCATTCTTACTGACAGGCTTGCATGCCGCAGAGTTTTGACAGCCCATGATTCTAGCCACAAAGCCTCGCAGAGATTTCTGTTCTGGTGACAGGAGTAACAAAGGGCGGCTGGGGATGTCATCGGGAAGAAAGCAGTAGTCAAAGGTAGGAGCGACTGAGACACTGCTGAGAGCAACCTTGGGAGAAAGGTTGCTTCCTGTCCTTTGCAGCGGCTTTGCAGTGTCTGCTCTGCAGGCTGAGGAGCAGGGGACCCAGGCGGACACGGACTCCCTCAGTCTGCACTAGTTTATCTGCGCTTTCACCAGTGACAGAGGCACAAGCTCTGCTCTACTGGCCCCAAGGGTCTGCCTGTGGCTGGGATTCTCTAGGCCAGCCCCGATGCTCCCACTGTAGCCAGGGAAGTGTGGGGATGGGGTTAGGCCCCAGGGCTCTCCTCCCCCCAGCAAAGCTGTTTGAGTGACAGAGTTGTAGGCAAAGTAAGGTCTTGGAAGGAAGCTTGATACTAGTACTTAGAAAGCAGTGCTTGGGAAAATGGTAGTTGCTGAGCATCTTGGGATAGACACATTGGTCATCCGTTACTCTAATGGGGCAAGGAGGGCGCATGTGGGCCAAATCGCTCAAGAATCTCCGAATGTCATTAAGATTCAGGGTCCACCCTATGGCCAGTGACTGTTACAGAAGTTGTCCGCCCCATCCCGCCCCTATGGTGGAGTGAAACCCGGATCTTCCATTTGTGAGACGACAATTAGCTCAAGGACTTGGCGATTCCCTGAGGGGCTGTTCACAGGAGCAGAGCCATCGTAGGCAATGGAAGCTCCAGGGGTGTCTTTATGCTCCCTCATCTTCACGTGTAGCCATCTGAGAGGGCTGTAAATCACACAGAGTAATGGGTTAAAGGTTCCCCCCCGCCTGCCCCCTCAGTCAACCTCCTTGAGAAGTAGAGGAAAAGAACTCACATTGCTTTTATCAGAGGAGCTTTCTCTGTGGGGATGCACCTGAGTTCTTTTCAGCCCCAGACAGTTGACTTTCAGAGTCAGACAAGACTAAACAACCTTACTAAAGGGAGAAATCGGTTATCTCCTCTGACCTCCGTGCTTTAGAGGAACAAAAAGGGGCCCCTGTAATACTGAAATTCTGCAGAAACACTAGTATCTCAAGTGCATTTCATTTGTGGTTATTTGGGTCCCTGCAGTTTCTTCAATGATGAATTTTGTCTTTGATGTTCTAACCCATGAACCACACTCTACTACAAGCACTGCCCCAGAACACACTCCATCGAAGCCCTAGATGGGAAGTTGAAGCTCACCAAGGGATTTTTGTCCTGAAGCGGTGGTTCTCAATTAAGGCTCATCAGAATGAACTGAAGGGCTTGTTAAAACATTACTGGGTCTCAGGGGTGTCAAACTCATTTTCACCAGGGGCTACATCAGCCTCGCTGTTGCCTTCAAAGGGCCGAATATAAATTTAGGACTGTATATGTGTAACTTCTCCTTAACTAGAGGCAAGGAGCTCAGCACTGCCGCTGGGTAGAAACAAGGTGCTGGGCTGGATAAAACAAGGTGGAGGGCCTTGTGTTTGCCACCTGGGCCCTCGAGTTTCTGATTCAGCAGGTCTGGGTGGGGCCTGAGAATTTAGATTCCTCACAAGGTCCCAGGGGATGCTGGTAGACCAGGGACCACATTTTAAGAGCCACCGCTCCAGGGATACGGCTCATCTGAGAACAATTGCAGAAGACTAGACCAAAAACCCAGGGAGGAAAGGTGGGCGGTTAGGGTGAGTGGCTTTTTAATATGCTTCCATTAAATAGGTGGGGTCTATGTCCTCTCCTCTGGAACCTAGGTGGGCTTCTGATTGCCTTGTTATCTAGAATACTGTGGAGGTGTCACTGTGTGACTCCCCAGGTTAGGTCACAAAAGGCCATAGAGCGAGCTTCTCAGAACACTCATTCTGGGGGAAGGCAGCCATCAAGCTGACTCTCCCGAGACCCCACGGTATAGAGGCCGCGTAAGCCCTTTGGTTGATGGTCCCCAATGAGCCTGCTTCCAGCCATCCGCACCGTGGTGCCAGACATGTGAGTGACACCAGCCTGGACTCTCCAGTCCTGCCCATCTGCCAGCTGAGTGCCACTGAGTGACCTCAGTTGAAGCCATAAAGAGCAGAATTTCCCAGCCAAGTTCTGTTGTAATTACTAACCAACAGATTCCATGAGATAAAATGGTGGTGGTTTTCAGCTACTAAGTTTTGGGGTAGTTTGTTACTTAGCAACAGATAACCTGAATACTGTTTTAGGTTAGAACGGGGAGGAGGCAATGAATGAAGAAAGTGCCAACCCTACAGAAGCCACTGGCTTGGGTTTGGTGCCCTCTGCAGGAGCCGTGAATAGAAAGGTCTTAACTCCCCCTGGGACTTTTATCTGGCCAGAAAAGCCAAGGCTAGGAGGGTTCTCAACCACGTGGAGACACGGGGCCTGCAGGGGTAGGCTGACTGCGATAATTGCCCTAATTCTCAGACCTTCCTGTATCCATATGTTCCCAGCGTACTTTGCAATTCCTCCCACCCCTTGATTCTGCCCTTGGCCCTGTGACTTGCTTTGGCCAATGACATGTTAGCAATTGTGACAGAGGCGATTGTTTCCTCTCTCACCCCAGCATCTCTGCCTAGGAGATGACAACATGCTCAGACTAGGGTCCTAGAGGAAAAGACACACAGAGCCAACCTGCCTGAGGTCCCCAGTTGTTCGGCCACGGCCATCCTAGATAAGCTGAACCTGTCAGCTGCGAGGCCCAGGAAGGAGCCCAATCAAGACCAGAATTGTCCAGCCATGCCTAGTCTAAATGGCCAGTCCAGACTGTGAGCAAAATAAATGCTTATTATTTTAAGCCACCGAGTTTTGGGATGGCTTGTCACATGTCACTATAGCGGACAGCTAACTGAGAGCCAGTGCTGAGGTGATGAGTGTGCAGCCCACTCCCCCACTGAGACCTGGTTCGGGTCTCGCTCCTATTTCCACCAATCACAGAATAAGCAGCAGAGGACTCCTGGCCTAGATCTCCTGATGTGTGATTGTATTCGATCCAGGTTTACTGAGCACCCATTAGGTGAAACACACCACAGTTACAAAGGAATACGGTCACGGCGCACCCAGGAGTTTCCAGTCTACAGGGGAGCCAGCCCACAGGACAGATGTGGGCACTGCTGACCAGAGGAGTGGGACGGAAGCAGGGGGCGGGTCACTTCTAGCCATCCAGTGCCCGCGGAGGGTCGGCGGGGTACGTGTGGCGCGGCATCCCAGGCGAAGGGATTTGGTGAGCTAAGAGGACTAGGATGTGCCTAGGGATTCAGTTTAACCCTTGCATTTTTCTCAAACCCAAAGCTGAGCCTGCCTTTCTGGACCCAGTAAAACGGCCTCAGATGCCATGCAGCTTATGAAAGTCATCCTTTAGTTTGGAACTTACAGACTTTTCAAAACTATGTCCTAATTAGCATAACACCAAACCAAGGAATCAATTTAGATAATCAGGGTTAAGCACAAAGGATTCTTGAAAGACTCCTACATTTTTCACGATTTCTAGTAAGAAAATAAAATCCACCAAGACAGAAGTGTATTGCTGACCTTCATTTTTACTTAAATATAATGCTCTTTTAAGAGGGTAAACCAAAAAAAAACTTTACACAGCAAATATTTTACATAAATGTAAACATGCACATCTACTTCATAATTAAGCAAATAAACTTTTAAAATCATTAAAGAATGAGACAACGAACCCAAGACAGAAATAACAGGAACAACAAAAACACATTTCATAAATCTTCAATTGGTCTTGTCTTCCAACGTACTGGTTGAGGCCTGAGTTTCAGAAACCCTACCTTCCTTGCCAAATGGAAACATCCAAATTGACTGTACCTAATATATATCCACACATCATAGTATTACTCTTTCAAAATAATGTAATAAATACATCACACATACACACACCCACACATGTCCTACTTAACCAGCCTCTCAAACAGGGAAGTAAGGATTTTGGAATTTTCAAGTTTCCCCCTTACTGAAGCACATACATAGTAATACCACACATCGAAAAAATGATCCTGGTACAGACATAAAATAGTTAATGAGTGGCATCATTACAAATCTCTAGTTTGTTTGTGCTGAGTTCTCCCAAGTCATGTCTTTACTGTGGCTTGCCATGCTCCTCAGGTAATTAAGACTTAAGTCTTCTCATCTTGCCTAACGACCCCCAGTGTGGTAGACATACAGAGCAAAGAAAAGGTGATTTTTAACAATTGAGTTAGGAAACCTCAAAATAACGGAAGTCAACATCAATAGTTTTCAGCTGCCTCCAAGTGCCTGGAATGTTTTCTCTGTCCACCCTCTACTCCGCAGGCTGGTTCTCTCCGCCTCCTCCCCACCAGCGGTAAGTGTCCGACTGTCTATTCCTTTGGACACCCCAGGGGAGAGAGGTGAGAATAACAGTCTCTGCTTTTAAGGAGTTCGTATAACCAGAGCCCAAGCAAGGAGCCAGTGTGCACACACTGCACCGCAGCCGGTAGAAAAGAAGAGGATGAGCCTGACGGTGCCCTGCAGGAGATGGCGCCTCAGGGGTGAGGTCTGGCGGGCAAAGGAGGAGACACTGAGAAGGCACAGAGGCAGGAACAGCAAGGCCCGTTTGCTGGCATGAGCGTACCTGTGAGCAGCAGCCTGTAAGGCCAAATTCTTGATTTCTGAAAAGAAAAGATTCCTTACTCCGGTGGGTAAAGTGGGGGCGTGCGGGGGGAGAACCACCGAAGGCTTTGTGCGAAGAGCCAAACTGGAGCCACACTAGAGGACACCGTGCAGGGTGGGGAGGACAGTCTGAGGCTGGGCAGGCTTGAGTAGCCGAACCCAGTGCTACACACAAGCATTTCCTACAGAAACAAGCCCCGTTACCTGACATGCCAAAAACCACAGTTCTCCCTATGTATGTGAAGACTTTGGGAGACAAAAAAGAGGCTTAAATAGTTTCAGTTCAAGTTCCTGAAACCTGCCCGAACTTGAGTAAGTTAAGAGCAGTGAAACATTCCTATATCCAGTAACAATGCCTGTCTCCCAGTCGTGACCATCACCCTCCCTGAGCTGTTATTACTAAGGAATTATAGAGCAATGATCAATTCATTACCAGGAAGTTCCCATGTGCCATTACACCCACTGGCACCTCGTGACGGGCTGAGCACCCAGCACAGGGTTCAGGTGCGTACCCACTACCTGCATTTGGTAGAGTGGTGTGTGCGTGCCGCTGGACAATGGCCGCTGGTCCCCATCTCCAGCTCCTGGGGTCACTATGCAGTTAACACAGGTGACTCTTTAAGTCTCAACTCTTAACCAAAGCTGCCACCTTGGAACATCTAGGTCCAGACTGCATCCCTCCGCTAGCTGAGGAAGGTGAGGCCATCTGAGTATAGGGACCCCTGGAAGGAAAATCATACTTAATGTTCCTGATACCCACTAACTGAAGTAGATGAAATTTTTCAGGACATACTCAAATTACAGAAATGGAACAATTGATCACAAACTAATTATGGGACATTCACTCAATATGAATCATTTACTGGTGACCAGTTTCCTGCAACAACAGATTCATCTGCAAACTGCAAACTGCAGAAGGCAATCTTGTGACTTTCTTCTAACTTTAAAACTACAAATCAGTGTGGGAGTCAGGCACAAACAGTGGTACAAAAGCATAAACATAAAGATCTTATCAGAAGAATGTGCTCATTTCATATTGCAGAACTCCTATTTATATTCTGGTTTTTGAAAACCTGCTGCTGGTTCATTTGTTCAGAAAGGTGTCTTCACTGCGCCTCTCTTCCACTCCTGCCTCCCCTACTAACACCCACCGAAGGAAGAACACTTAGCGTGGACCCACGGGGAACTAAAAGCCTCAGGGTCAGTGAGTAGTGAGAATAATTCAGCAGTGGTTTGATCTGCTACTCCAGCCGCATGCACTTCAGGTCTGTCTGGATCTGAATCTGAGCTACAAGTGCCCAACACTCTCATCTCTTAGGATGCAATAAAAGTTCCTATGCACATCCATCAGTCTCATGTGTAAGAACCGCTGATTCCAGTAAGAGATTCGAGAAAGGGAGCAGTGGGGAAAGCCTGGACTGGGCCCAGGAGGCTAAACCAGCTGTGTGCTTCCCTTGTTTGTAAACGAGGGGGCTGAACTGCCAGGGCTCCAGGGTCCTGCCAGCTGACACTTGAGGATCCCCCTGAAGCCCATCTCTACACAGGCTTGTCAGGCTGGGTCAGACAGAACTTCCTTACCACTTCGTTTCCACACTTTACAGTGGTTTTAACTTACTTCTATGCTGCAGTTTGAGGTTTCCCCCTCTCCCCTACCCTCAAAGACTGTCTCTCATTTCACTGGTGCAGACCACTTGGTCAACCTGGGGTGTACAGTGGAATCACTGGCCTGGTGAAGATATGGCCTTTGAGTACCTAGACCAGGGCACATCTGTCTGTTTTTTCATTAACAGTGTTAACCAAACAGAAAGATAATTCTGTTAGTTCTTCTACAGATCTACTTAAACTTCGAAACATGAGATTGTTCAAATATTACATGAAAAAAATCACCCATCACCACTAAGTTAAAGACTCGAGTATCTGAGAGCTGCAGAGCCTCGAATTCCTACTACAGTCACTGATCCACGTTTTCCTCTTGGCGATGGGCTCCACGCAAAGTAGCCTGGTCTCGCAGCAGATCTGTGCACCGAAGTGCTGATTTCGAAAGACCCAGCTCTAGTCATCGCTGTCGCTCCCAGATTCGCTCAACTGCAAGTCATTTCCTATTAAAAAAAAGAGGAAAACCACAAATAATCAAACCAAAAGTACACAGTTTAAAAACGACTTTCTTGCAGTTCTTTGGTTGACTGCCTTGGCTGTCACTACAGCGAAACTGGACCAATCCAATTTTGCAGCAGAGAAAATCGATTTGGCTCTGTGACAAGACTGGTGCGGTCAGTGTTTGGAGAGAAATGCTATTTTTGGTATCTGCAAAATAATGCTGCTTACTGGGTTGACCAGGGGAGGAGTAGTCAGACACTGTTATATGTGTTAATACAAAGTAAACAAGAAACATGTTAGTAGACAGTAAGAAAATAAAGGGGTGGGCCAAACTAGATTTACAGTTGTGAGTACGTGAAGGCGAGTTTATTCTTGTGTTATGGTTTACTAATCATTGTATTTTCCATACGAACAACTAATCCAGGATTACACCACAAGTGAACTTCTGTTATTTCCAGACTGCTAATCTCTAAACCATCTCTTCTCAAAGTTTGCCCCGAGGACCCTGGGGCCCCCTGAGACCCTCTCCGGAGCTAACCCTGAAGTACTTCCTTTTCCATCCGCATACCTGTGTGATGCCAGATTTCCTTCATGTACTTCAACCTAAACAACTAATGGCAATGGGCTGAATGCAGAAAGCACATGTAAGAATCCATCTTTCTGCTAAGACAGATATTAAAGAGATTTGCAAAATTTTAAAGCAATGTTACTCTTCTTACTAAAGATTTTTTGATTTGGAAAACTTATTTGTCATAAAATTATTTTTGTTAAAATGTGATGAGTTTTAAAAATGAATTATTGAGTATCTTAAATATTTTTACATCAGGGTTTAACAAATTTGTGCTATTTAGTGTGACTTTAGGATTTATAAGTTGGTTCTGACTGATAATCCTGGTTTAAGTAACTCTAATACTTCATTATGCATAACATTATGCACAGATTAAGGTCTTGCCATTGGAGAGCTGCGGGACAGAAGGACCTGGAGACATAAAGAGCTAAAAGGAGTTTAAAGCACTGGTGGGTAGTGCCGTAGTGATGCCCACTGTACCATTTTTTGCTCCTTCGTTCTAAGAGAAAAGAATAATTTAGCATTGACTGGGCAAGATGAAGAACTAAGTTAAAGCCACAGTAGCCTTCTGGTACTATTCCCCTATGAATACCAAACTCCCAATGTGAAACTTATAATCCCCAGCCAACGGAGAAGAGAACCAAAGAATACCCTGATATCTGGAATCTGGGCCCATATAATGGGACAGTAGACAATATCCTTCACTGATAGCATAACAGTGTTCAACTTACTCAGGTAGAAAAAGTATAGTGGTTCTCCAGTGGGGATGATTTTGCACCCCACCCACCCAAGGGCAAAGTGTCTTGAAACATTTTTGGTCGACACAATTAGGGGAGAAGAGGAAGTGCTTCTGGAATCTGGTGGGTAGAGGCCAGGGACACCCTCGGCCATCTTATCATGCACAGGGCGCCCCCCACAGCAAAGATTTATCTGGTGCAAAATGCCTATAGTGCTGATGTTAAGAATACTCTCTGCCTGGTCCACAGTAGCAAGGTTCACTAGGTTAGCTTTTCCACTATTGCCTCCAGGCCTTCCGACCTCCTCAAAGGAAGTCGTACCAGGGAGAGCATTCGTGAGGACTCTGGAGAGAGGAGAACGTAGAGCACTCTCCCCACCTCCAAAGCAAAGGGATCTGTTATCGCTCTCCTGTTTTACTTTAGTATTGACTGCATTGAAAGCCAGCCAGACATTACAATGTGTGTTCCTTTCCCTGTTGCCAAAGGCTGGCTGGTCTCCAAATATATCCAACAGCACAGTCTGGGGACCCTGGGTTCTTGGGACCGAAGAAGGACCTGGATTGGGGGACACTATGTGGCAGACAGCACCCCTAAAGGGTGATATCTGCAAAAATAAAGAGTCTAACTGCTCATGTTTCAGCATTTTCCAGAATATTTAAAACCTAATTTGTGCCAGTGAGGAAAAGAGAAAAACAGATTTTTTAGTTGCATGCTTCCTTTTTTAAACTATTTAAAATTTCTTTCTTTCTGCTCGACATTATCTTTGTCTGGATCCTTTCTAATGCTTTACATGTCTTCAGGTTTACAGATTTTCATCTAAGGTAAACAGAAGCTGCCACCCCTCCCAGCCAGACGTGGGGACAGCACACTTACGGAGGGTGTTCATGAGCTGGCTGCTTCCCTGCGGCCGGCTGGTCCCGTTGGCGATGACCGGCCTGCTGCTGTAGGGCTGCTGGTGGGACGGCTGTGGAGGAGACGCGGGGCCGTTGTCCTCACCTCCGCTGCTGGAGCTGTCGTCCTCGCTGCCTGAGGAGCTCTCCGAGTCGGAGGAGCTGCTCCCACTGCTGCTGCTCATCTGTTCAATAATGTCAACTTCGGCCCTCAGCTCTGGAATGAAACGGCACGACAGGGGTCAGCACAGCAACCATTCTTAAGGCAGCACGCTGAGCCTTCTGTAAATAGCAAACTGGCAAAACCAAGAGCAATGGGGGAATAACTTAAAACAAAGTCCTGCTTCTCAGTTCCTTAGAAATGTACAAACAAAATGACCAAAACCAACAAACAAAAACACCTAACTTGTCTCCAGAGACAATAAAAACATTAAATTCACCCCAAATAACCAAAAAGCAAACTGCTTCGGCACAATGACTTCTGTGTAAGAAATGAATTAAGTATATTTTGTCTTTATCTACTAAGAAAATAGTGAGCTATAGGAGTAAACACCAAATAAGAGAAGAGCAATATTATGCTAACGGACTGAAAATATCTGACTAGGGACTGGAAGGTCTGAAAGCTCATTTTGGATCTACCTCTAACCAGCAGGGAGACCCAAGTGGAAGTCAACGAATTTTCCAAGACATTCTGGAAAAATGAAGGGCCAGGCAGACAGCATCGGGGTGCTTTCCAGTTTCCATGTCCCACGAGAACCTGGAACCTTGCAGGAGGAACCACGGTGTCAGAAGAAACGTGGTGGAACAATACCCCTCCTCTGCCCTCTTCTTGTATCTGACTGCCCGCCACACCTGCCAGGTACTGCGTTTCTTACGATGTAAGGCAGGGAAGGGAGAACATGTTTTAACCATGCGTTCCAATGTCACTGACTATAGCAAGGATACACAACAGATTTTCCTGTCCAAACACACCATGTGGCCTTAAACAGCTACGGTTCCTTTAAGCATAATGGGAACAACTAGCCACTCATGGCACAATTCCTGTTCAAGTAGAACAAAAATCTCCATAAATGGTATTCCAATATCCACGAGGGGGAAAAAAATTGAGCGGCTGAACAACTGTGCACCGTGCAAAGACTGAGAGCACTTCTGTAAGGTGGAAAAGGAAAACTCCCAAAGGACAGCTCTTCCTCTTTCCCTGTTGACTATTGCTATCGATTTAATCGTTTCATAAAGTTCTACAAATAGGAAACCCAACACTTACCCTCACAACTTCCTAAGAGTCTGGGCAACTAAAACCACCCACTGCACAGGAGAGAAAGCAAGACAAGCTTCTCTCTGAGGTAGGCACTGAAGAGGGCCTGACCAAACTTCTCTTTTTAGGCCACTGCCCATCCCACTGGTCCTCATGTCACTTTCATGTTTGTGTGGTAGTACAAGGCACTGGTCATAATTCTTTCAATGTCCCTCTTAACTAAGTATTATGCTAACACTGGCACGCTTAGTTTTCAGCCCCAGGACTTGGAATTTTCTTCTCCTGAAGGCTTGCAGGTGTGCAGCTCATGCTTGTTTAGACCCTGGGCCTCTGGCCTTGGCCGGGTAGCTCAGATGGTAGAGCACCATCCCGATATGCCAGGGTTGCGGGTCCCATGCCTGGTCAGGACACGTACAAGAAGCAACCAATGAATACATAAATACGTGGAACAACACACTGATGTCTGTCTCTTCCATCCTTTCTGTAAAATCAAAAAAAAAAAAAAAATCCTGGGCCCCTAAGCAGAATGCTGCAAATACAGCCACAACTCCAGTCACTATGCCTAGACTGCCCTCGTCAAATGAGGTACGTGGGAGAGGCCCCACCCACACCACTTCCGGAAGGGTGAACTCTGCAGAAATTTTTTAAGGGCAGAGAATGCCCATGCCATCACATTGCTATGGCAGCCTTGTGATCTCCACGAAAACATCAACACCGAACTACTCCAAGAAGCCACCGTGCCTCCAGAAAATGCACCCTACCTCTTTTGATGTCATCCAGCTGAGGCTCAGGGGAAGGGTTATCTTTCAAGGGGGAAGTTTTGGGTCCAACTGGAGGCTTTGTTGGAGCTCTGAATGGCAGAGGTGGCGGGGGCGGCTGTGACGGCTGTGGGGCACGACTGGGCTGCTGCTCCATCCGGGCTTGGATTTTACTGCTCCCCTCAGCCCTGAAATGGGACACAGATATTAAACTGCACGGACAAAGCCAAGGGTCAAATTTGTCCAGGTGACTGACCACCTGGAGTCTCTGCAGAGCTCCCTGCTTTTCAGACTGCTGCAAAATACATTTACATTTTATCGCATGAACTAATCACTGGACAACCATCGCTGTATTCCAGTTATGCACGGGTGCCAGACACACAGAGATGAGTACCAGAGACCCTCAAGGAGCTCACATTATAGCAGAAGCAGATAAAACAGAGATGTAGAATACAATGTGACTATGAGAACCCATTTTATTAATAGAAAATATGACGATTAGACTTGTAAACAACATAAAGTGATAATCACAAGTGTATGAGTTACTAACAAAACTAGTCCTTGAAATACTGGCCAGTTTGTAAATTTTTCCAGGATCTCTTTACTGCTTGCTCATTTTGTCACATACCAGCTCTTGCTGGCAGACAAGCCAAGTGTTCCACCCCAAACAAGAGAAAATTCTATTCATTAACAATTGTTAAGTGGACTAGCCCAGCACTTTTCAAACTTTAGTGTGCACGTGAATCATCTGAGGATCTCATTAAAATGCAGATTCTCACTTATTAGGTCCTGAAATTCTGCAGTTTCAACAAGTATCCAAGTGATAAATGCTGCTACTCCCCAGATGACGCTGTGTAATAAGAGAGATGCTCACAACCACCAGCTATTGGAAAAGTAACAGCAGCACCTGCTTCGTGGAGGCAATTAATACAAATACACTGAGCAGCAGGGAGGGAACAGGCGCTCTGCGGCACACTGGCACCGGGCTCAGGTAACTAACCACCTCACTTACCCTCGGTCTCCTTGTCGTGTGTGTGTTTTAAGGATAACAATAACACCTTTCTAAAAGTCACTTATAGATGAGAAAAGATCATTCCTAAAGCATCCAGCATCGTTCCTGGCATATAATAACTCCTTAATAAATGGTAGCTACTCCTTATTTTTTGTGAAAGAATGGCTTGAGGAAGCATAAACAACAATATCAGGCTCTAACACTCTTCAAAATGTAATTGCTATATGACAATAATTGCTATATCACAATGTAACAACAGAACCACTGGATTATTTCTACTTATAGAATATTGACTTTAAATAAAATCTAATTGGTTTCATATCAGACTTGAAACACCTATTAATTAAATATTAAAGAGCACACTAGTTCAAAAAATAGGCAACATTTTATTTTGGTAGAATAATGATCTCAATGGATGTAATAAAAAATGGTTTTTTTACTCTAATAAACCATATGTATTATTCATTTATTCTTTCATAAGTCTATAAATTTAAATCTTATTCCTTAAGTGGTACTAATTTCAAAAATCATGAGATTAATAGAATCAATTTACATATAAAGTACACTCCATTCTCCAATGGCTTTCGCTTTTCAGGTCTTAAAAGCATTATTTCTTTCTTCTACATTTGAGGAAAAGATATTTTATTGATTTGTCTGAGAAAACACAGGTGGAGTTACTGAGATTATCAATAGAACACTGAGTACCCAGACACTCCCAACCTTATAAAATAACTGAACAGATAATACAAACGTCACATCACGCTGTCTCTGGTGATTCACATACCTCGTTTTCTTGACCTGAATGCTGCTACTGAGCTTTTCCAGCACATATTCACCAGTGTCATGATTAATAATAAGCACGCAGTCTTTCTGGTAAGGCCGCTTGTTCCCTTTGAACACCGTCATTGGTGGTGTGGATCCCTGCGTGGCACACACAGCGTAAGGTTATCGGCACTAAGCACGCCAGTTATGAACATCAAACCTGAATTTACAGGTGACTCTGCCTTATCAAATCTTTTATTTATCAGAGAAACCCCAAGAGAGCTTCTGGTTTCCCAGGCAAAAACAAAGAAAAGGGAAATGATAATATAGCAAGAGCCTGTGACTGTACAACTGGTTCTAAGTAATCAAGAAAGGGAACATAAAATTGTAAGTTACTATGTATTATTCTAGGGACTCAAGAAATGTTACAAATAACAGTGAAGTGTGAACTGGGGAAAATAAATTAACCATTACTTGTGATCGAGCTTCCACTATGAGAAGTAAAACTAGTGGGAGATTGCTAATATTTCCTTGTAATTGGAGAGTTCAGGGCTTCCTCCTCATGCCAAGTCACCAACAGAGCATCTCGAAGGGCAGCTCATGATTCTGGTCAGCTCAGAGCAAGCACATCTGCACTCACCTGCCTAGGCCCTTTGGTCACGACCCCACGGCTCTGAGGTCCAATAATCACATCTCTAAAGCTCCCATCTAGCCCTTCAGCCTCGCCAGCACCACTCACCCCGGGCTCTGTGGGCTCCAGAGCAGAAGGCAGGAGGCAGCTGGCATTCTCTCAGATCCTTAGAATTTCATTCGAGGGCTTTAACAAGGCTTCTTCCTGTAATACCTGCCCCTCCCTCTCTTTCAATTATTCAACCTACAAATCTACTCAAAGGTCACTTCCTTAGGAAAGCCTCCCCTGGTTTTCTAAAATAAGCATTATGTTTTCTTATACTTAAATTTTGTATCATAAACTCAACAAGGGCAAGAAATGTGCTTGTTTTACTCAAGACTATATTATCAGTGTCTAGTAATGCACACAGTAGGTGCTCAATTAATATCTGCTAAATATAGGACTTAATCCTTTGTATAGAATCAAAAACTGTTTGGCTCCTCACTCGTACAGTAAAAATTTAGAGTAGGAAGCGACCTTAGGGACCATTTATCTAACCCCTTCATTTTACATTTGGGAAAGTAAGGTCTAAAGGGAGATGATGTAACCCGCCAGAGGCAACAAGCAATGAAACAGCGGTCTGGACTAGCAGACAAGCAATTTTTCCAAAATACAAGCTTCCCAGGTCTCCTTGTCCAGTGCCTTTTCATTCTATCACAGACTGGCAAGAATTCATTGTGTGCCAGGATAGGGCTGCCACATGCAATGAGTGTTCACTGACAGTATTTTGTCTAATCCTTTGGGGTTTACGATCAGAGTGCAGCCCTGGGCAAGGCCTCACAAAAGCCCTCTATGCAACAGTTCTCAATTCAGCTTTTCACTGGGTTCGCAGTTGCTCAGTCAGCTGAATGCTCTGAACCTCTGCTTTTTGCCTGAAATTATCGGCCTACACTTCACCCTTTGCCAGATACTACAGTACAGGAAAGATGGAAGTCCTGCTCCTGCCCACCTTAACTCCTGGCTTGGCAGCACCACACTCCTAAACCGTGATGGCTGTTTATCAGCATGGAACCTGTGCCTTTTTTCTATAGAGTTGCTTGGGGGGCAACTATCCATGTTTTAAAAAGGGGCCAGATGTCTGGGTAGGATCCCTGTCTACTTTATAGCAAATGGGACCTTGGAGAAAATCACAAAGAATCATTTTTAATCAAACACCTAGGAAGTATGCATTCTATTCCACCCCATACCCTAAATTCCATTTTTC
Organism: Desmodus rotundus; assembly: GCF_022682495.2. Taxonomy (NCBI): domain Eukaryota; kingdom Metazoa; phylum Chordata; class Mammalia; order Chiroptera; family Phyllostomidae; genus Desmodus; species Desmodus rotundus. The sequence continues at coordinate 108,359,310 of NC_071394.1, read as the reverse complement.
CTTATGCTGACACTTCAGAAGATTAGGAATTTTTAAACAGTAGGTAATTCAAATAGTAATGACACGAAACATGAGAATTCACTGTGATTCTACATTTCTAAAAAACAACAATGGAATAAACTTACAGGGATATGTGGCAGTGTAATTGTGACTTCATCTCCTTTGCCAACCTGAAGCTCTCCTTCACAGGAAGTATCTATAGATGCTGGCTTAAAATCATCTAAAGGAAAAGGGGAAAAAAAAGTATCCACCACGTTTCTTATACTAAGGGTTTTCTAGGCATTCACATTTAACAATTATTATTCAAATAAATGGGAAATACAAATAATTTAGGATATTTTTTAAAAACTATGTCATTGTGGAAAGCTTCCCACACACAGAAGCAAAGAAGACAATACAGTAAGCCCCTGTGCACCACCACTACCCAGCCTTGGTAATTACCGACTGAGGACAATCTTGTTTCAGCTACGCCTCTACATACTTTTCCTCCCACCCCACTGGATTCTTTTGAAGGAAAAAAAAGCTAGAATTTATATACCATTTTATTAAGCAAAGATACTCCCTTCTCCCGAGTGACAGATGAAAATCAATGCTTATTATCCATTATTAAAGTGCTTTATTAGGGTTGCTGTGAGATCAAAAGCAACAACATAATAATAACATTGTGTGATTGTAAAACCCTACATAAAATATGAAGCTACAACATCATATAAGCTTTCTTCCTGCAAACGAACTGTCGAAATCGCGATTTGCCACACTCAAGTTCCATTGCTTTAATAAAGAGACTCCTGTAGATGCTGGGAGTACACGGCTTTATCTCCAAGGGTTAATCCTGCCTGTGTTTCTGAATTGCAATTTAAGCACAATTACCCCATTTTAATATATGTCTGCTTCAAACTGCAAGCTAGGTGCATCTGTAAAGTGTCTCATTTAAACTCCGCATTGCCCTTCACTCTACTAAAATATCAGCTTAGTAAACTGCTCAAGAAATGATGGTCTTATCACATTCCATTATCCATTATCCCTCTGAAAAAGTGGATGTGCTGCCAGTAGTTAGCATAGCAATGTAATGGCAAGGCAAGTGACCACACAAAGATGGAACTTCATTATCCAACACGCCATCTCTCTAAGTGTTGAGTCACATCTATTAGCTCCTTTGGCAAAAACATGTCTTAACCAGCATTAGCACTACAAAGACAGGAAACTGGGAGCCTGTGAATCACCGCATCCCAGTCAGCCAATTAGTAAAAACCAAATCTTTACCCAGGACACAGACTGGGAGTGCCCTCCCCCAACAGAGTCTGTAATCATGTAGAAAAGGAAGGTCCAGCATAATGACTATTTTGACATTCTTTATACCTGCTCTCTTCTGCTTCCAAGCATAGATCAAGCTTTAGCTTATTCCAGGCTCACGAATTCTAATTTTATTCTTCACCTACAAGGGGCTTCGTCCTGAGTCAGTCAGGGCAGTATAAGTGACCTCAAAGAACATCAAAATCAAAGGAGATGCAGAAAGCGGGAAAAGGAAGACTGATGGGGTGCAGAGAGGATGCGGGTTCTTTGGCTGCAAGAAGGAATGAAGCGCAGTGTCTCGGGGTGCCCAGAGCAAAGGAGGACGAGGAAAGAAAGCTGAGGAAAACGGGGGAAAAGAGAACGAAATAGGAGGGAGTAGGTGAGGCTCACGCGCAAACAAGAAAGAGTCCTTTAAACACAGAGAACCCTGGTGGGGTCATCAGAAAGGGGGGTGGGGGTGGGTTACTGGAAGAACTAGCGTCTGAATGTGGGGTCAGGTTTTTCGGTAATAAAGAGGGGGTAGGTTTGGCATAAGGGAAGGGCCGGCTGGGGCGATGAACAGAGAAAGGGGCCAACGAGCTTCAGAAGAAGGGTTTGAGGCCATAAGGCAGAAGAGGTGGAGTGTCGAAAGGTTTGGTTAGAGAAGAGTGAGTTTGAAGCGGGGTGGGGGGGGGGTAGGTAAAAAGGGAAAAAATCCAAGTCCCGGAGGACCTGGGGTAAGAGAGAAGGGAGCTGACGTAGGCAGGAGGTTCCCCGTACTTTGGGGGGGCCGAGGTTGGCAAGAGGCTGCTGGAGCGGCCGAAAGGAACCGCTGACTTACAGCGAATGGTGTGGAAGGAGGCTCGCGGTCGCTTTTCGAAGCTCTCCCCGAGTCGCAGGCAGTGTTCCTCGCGGTCCAGCAGCGGGTTCGCAGTCCCGTTCATGGCCCCGCACGGGCCTCGCGCCCGGATCGGGGCTCTTCCGCCGCGGCCACGGTACCCGCTTCTGGCACCGGCGTCCGGGAGAGCAGCGTTCCCGGGACAACGACCCGGAGCGCAGCGGGAATCCAACCGACGCCCACCCGGCGCCGGAAGCAAGTCTCCTCCGCGTAGGGGTGGGGGAAGCCTTTGAGGAAGCAAGGCCGCGGGACTTCCGACGTCGGGGAGGCACTTCTGGTTTCGTAGCGGAAGTGACGGAGGCGGTGCCATGGCAATAGAATTCCGCCGGGATTCTGAGGTCCTCAACGCTGGTTTGTACATGTTCAGTGTTTTTTCGCGGCGGCTCCCAAATTCTGCTTCTGAAGCCTGGGCCTGGGTGAGGGCTAAATGCGCTCGGCCCTACCCCTCCCAGTGAAGCTAAGGACAGCCACTGATGACGGTGAGGCTAGAGCGCGGCGGGCTAGATTAACGCGGGTCTCGTAGCCTGTATGACAGGGTCTCCGCAGGCTGTCGCGGGTGCGTCGGCCGAGTTTATCCCGAGTCTCCTGACACCGATAGATCCTCGGGACACTACGCCACGAGTCACTCGTCTCTTCTTTCCCTTCATGCCGTGTTGGCGGTGCGAGGGCCTCAGTCTCTGGTTGTGAGAGAGCTTCTTATGATCAAAGACTCAGGCCACCCGGGCGTAGCTCCATCTTCCCCGAAAGAAAACTGAGTTTCTGATCGTTGGGAAACGATCCCACTTCTGTCTCGCAGTTGACCACCCTCATCCAATACGGGCAGCGGTTGCAGTTGTTAAGGCACCGCAAAAATTAATGAGTATTTTCTCTCCAAGATTTCTCAGTCAGTTCTTGAGAGTGTCCTTTTTCTAAACTAAAGAGATTTAGTTTAATGGATGACTTATTCTGGTTTGGAGTGCGTGAGATACCTGGGCCCCTGAATGTCAGCTCTCTGATGGTGGAGACTTTGTCTTGATCTCCTTTGTGACCTCTCCTCGTGTAGCAGGCAGGGTGTTGTGTAGAGTCAGCACTAGTAAATGTTTGGTGACATGAACTGTTTGGTGAAAGAACCGTTCTAGAACCACTAACCAGAATGCCATTCTTTTCCTTGCAAAGTAGGAATACTGCCTGAGCCTTGAACCCAACCTGAGGAACCACATCTGAGAAAGCCCTGCCTATGTCTGCCGAATAACTTGGATTCCTCATATTATTCAGGGATGAGGAATCTTCAGCAGTGTTAAATATATTACCATCAACTTTTGAGATGACATTTTTGCAAAGGAAAGGACTGCAAGGAAGGATTCTCAGCTCTGAAGAAGAGGAGAAACTGAAAAGAGACCAAGTTTCAGTTTCTGACTTTAAACAGCAAAAACTAGAAAAAGATGCTCAGAAAAACTGGGATCTATTTTACAAAAGAAATAGCACTCATTTCTTCAAAGACAGACACTGGACCACCAGAGAGTTCGAGGAGCTCAGATCATGTAGGGAGGTAATGTTACAACTTTTTTGAGCTGTTGTTCGTGTAAAATGTGTAGGAGTGCTTTTATGGAGTGAGGTAGAGAATTTATGAAGCCTGTCAGAATGGTTTGTATCTTAGAAATAAACTGGTCTCAAGTCGTTTTAGCAGTTCCTGAGTTGTATAACACATAGAAGAGGACTTTAGTGGGCATTTCTGTTTCTTTAAAGCAGGGGGGTCCCACTCATTTTCACCGGGGGCCACATCAGCTTTTGGTTTTCAGTTTACTTATTTATTACCTGTGGGGATGGAGACCTTGTCTTTTGTGTTCTGGACCTTTTAGTTTGGTTTATTTCTTCACTACGCAAATGTAGTGCCCTCTAACTTTGGGTTCTCTTTCCTCAGTTTGAAGATCAAAAATTGACTGTGCTTGAAGCTGGCTGTGGGGTTGGGAACTGTTTATTCCCTCTTTTAGAAGAAGATCTGAATATATTTGCTTATGCCTGTGATTTTTCTCCAAGAGCAGTTGAATATGTCAAGGTTGGTGCACCATCCATGTGTTTTGTTATGTTTCTGCTTTTTTAGATTTGTTTGACCTGCCCTTTATACCCATTTTCCAGTTTCAGCCCTCTCCGTGAAGTTAATCAGCTGTGATCATCATGAATGTACTTTTCCATTTACATACGTATGTAATACATACAGAAAGACAGCAGAAAAAGTGGAAATACCATAGCGACACCCATATACTTACAGCGAAATCAGTGATTGCCAGCATTTTGCTGCATTTGCTTTATAGACTTTCCTTGGCTGAGCTGCTGTGAAGTAAATTATAGGCACTTCACTCCTAAACATGTCTGTACACGTCTTCAATAAGGATTTCCTCCCCGTGACTACAAAACACACATCTAACAAAAATAACTGCAGTCTTCTAGTATCTTTAGTACCCAATCCAGTTTCAGGTATCCCCAAATAGTCCAGGTATCTTTTATAGCTATATTTAAGCAAGGGCTATATCTTATACTTCATTGCATACCTTCAATCTCCTTAGCCTAAAACATTCCTGCCCTTCATGTTGACCTTTCTCCGCACCGACGTTGAGTAGTTTGGAGAATAAGCCATTTTCTGTAATGAGAGCCTACATTCCAAAATGTTTTGATTGTTTCTTTGTATCATTGTTTAACTTGTTCCTCTCTCCCCTATTTTTGCTGTAAACTAGAAGTTAGATTTAAGTTGGGTAAATTGTTTTTGGCAAAAATAATAGGTGCTATATCTCCCATACTGCGTCATGTCAGGAGGCAATAACGTCTGGTGATCTTACTGTAAGCGATGCTAGTTTTGATCACCGGGTTAAAATTAAGGTAGGAACTTCCTAATTGTTGTGCAAATATTTCCCTTTTGCCGTTAACAAATATGTGGGGGATTCTTGGCAACACGCAGATATCTAGTTTTCCATCAGCTTTTCACAGTTCTGGCATTCATTAGACTTTTTGTTTAATATCGGTATCATATTGTATTATAACTTGCTTTTATTATTCTACATTGTATCTTGCATAGTTTTTTATCTACCACATTTTATTTAGGTGTCGTAGTATTCCATAAAATGGATATACCATACTTTAACAATTACTCTGTTGATATTTGCTTAAATTATTTATAACTTTCTGCTCTTACAAGTAGGGTTAATATAATCAGCATTATACACATGCTTACAAAACACATGTACACATTTTTCTACACATTTCTATATGTTGAGTAATGGAAAAAAGTACACACATTAAAAATTTTTTAAATATATTTATTGATTATGCTATTACAGTTGTCCCATTCCCCCCCCAACTCCACTCCATCCTGCCCACCCCCTCCCTCCCACATTCCTCCCCTATAGTTCATGTCCATGGGTCATGTATATAAGTTCTTTGGCTTCTACATTTCCTACACTATTCTTACCCTCCCCCTGTCTATTTTTACCTACCATTTATGCTACTTATTCTCTGTACCTTTCCCCCCTCCCCCTCCCACTCCCCTATTGACAACCCTCCATGTGATCTCCATTTCTGTGGTTCTGTTTCTGTTCTAGTTGTTTGCTTAGTTTTCTTTTGTTTTGGTTTTAGGTGTGGTCGTTAATAACTGTGAGTTTGCTGTCATTTTTACTGTTCATATTCTTTATCTTCTTTTTCTTAGGTAACTCCCTTTAACATTTCATATAATAAGGGCTTGGTGATGATGAACTTCTTTAACTTGACCTTATCTGAGAAGCACTTGATCTTCCCTTCCATTCTGAATGATAGCTTTGCTGGATACAGTAATCTTGGATGTAGGTCCTTGCGTTTAATCTTGGGTAATGTAATTATGATGTGCCTTGGTGTGTTCCTCCTTGGGTCCAGCTTCTTTGGGACTCTCTGAGCTTCCTGGACTTCCTGGAAGTCTGTTTCCTTTGCCAGATTAGGGAAGTTCTCCTTCATTATTTGTTCAAATAAGTTTTTAATTTTTTGTTCTTCCTCTTCTCCTTCTGGCACCCCTATAATTTGGATGTTGGAACGTTTCAAGATGTCCTGGAGGTTCCTAAGCCTCTCCTCATTTTTCCGAATTCTTGTTTCTTCATTCTTTTCTGGTTGGATGTTTCTTTCTTCCTTCTGGTCCACACCATTGATTTGAGTCCCAGTTTCCTTCCCATCACTATTGGTTCCCTATACATTTTCCTTTGTTTTTCTTAGCATAGGCTTCATCTTTTCATCTACTTTTCGAACAGATTCAACCAATTCTGTGAGCATATTGATAACCAGTGCTTTGAACTGTGCATCCGATAGGTTGGCTATCTCTTCCTCGCTTAGTTGTATTTTTTCTGGAGCTTTGAAGTGTTCTGTCATTTGGGCCATTTTTTTTTCTTTTTTTTGTCTTGGCGGGTCTGTTACTTTAAGGGGCAGAGCCTTAGGTGTTCACGGGGGCGGGGTAACGCTGGTCGCTGTGCTGTGACGCTGTACGTGAGGGAGGGGCCGAGTGGGAGCAATGGCGCCCGCCCCACTCTCCTCCAGATCCCAGTCCTTCACTCCGACACCCACAATCAAACTGGGCCCCTCTGGTGCTGGTTCCTGAGTGGGTGGGCTTGTGCACACTCTAGGCCCCTGTGGGTCTCTCCAACGACCTCTCCTGTGAGGCTGGGAGTCTCTCCTGCTGCCGCCCCAACCCCCACGGGCATTTTCAATCAAAGGTTTGAGGCTTTATTTCCCTGAGCTGTAGCCCTGGGTTGCGCGGTCTGCTTCGCTCCCCGCCGTTCATCCGGTTTATCTACATTCGAATGTGGGGCTGCGGTGTGCTACCCACTGCTCTGCCTGCCCCGCTCTCCGCCACTCTGAGTCCGGCCCTCTGAGTCCGGCCCTCTCGGTTTATCTGTGCAAATGTGGGGCGGCAGGGTCTGCTAGTGCTCCGACTGCCTGCTCCTGTCGTCCCACACTCCGCCAGTCTCGGTCCCGCCACAGCCACGCGAGTCCTCTCCACCCCGGTGCCCGTCTCTGCCCCTCCTACCGGTCTAGATGAATGTTTATTTTTTATTTCCTTGGTGTCGGACCCCCTTGCCGTTCGATTCTCTGTCAGTTCTGGTTGTGCGAGGAGGCGCAGTGTGTCTACCTACGCCGCCATCTTGGTTCTACACATTTAAATTTTAATAGATAATGTCAAGTTCCCTTCCAGAAACTTAATAACATTTTTTAATTTCACCAATAATATAAGGATATCTTCTACTCTAGGCCCTCAACATTTAATGTCAGTCTTTTTTATATCTCCCAATCTTATGGGCAAAATGTAATGTCTCCATATTTTACTTTGTTTATTTCTTACAATCAGTGAGGGTGAAGTCCTTACAATACGTAAATAAGTTAGGTTTTTTTGGTCTCTTTGGTTCTTTTGGTTTTTGCTTATGTATCCCTTCATTCCACATGTATTTGTCGAGACCCTAATGTGTGCCAGTCACTGTTGTGAGCACTGGGATTAAGTAGTGAACAAAATGGTCAGAAAACCCCAACTAATACGGAGCGTATATTATAGTATGAATTGTCTGTTGATAAGCTTTGCCCATTCTTCTGCATTTTTGCTCTTATTTTTAGTATATATTCTGTTGTATGTGTTGCAAACATTTCTTCTAGTTTTATTCAGTGTTTTATTATATTGTTCTATGACAAGGTTTAAATTATGTCACATTTATTAGTCGTTCACTTTAAGATGCTAAGGTTTTGTGTCTTGTTTAGGAGTTCTTTTTTTAAAAATTACATTTTATTGATTTTGCTATTACAGTTGTCCAATTTTGCCCGTTCCACCTGGCTTCACCCCTCACTCCCTCAGGCAGTCCCCACACCATTGTCCATGTCCATGGGTCAGGCGTATATGTTCGTTGGCTACTCCAGTTCCTATGCTGTACTTTACATCCCCATGGCTCTTCTGAAACTACCAATTTGTACTTCTTAGTCCCCTTACCTTTTTTGCCCATCCCCCCAAATCCCCCTCCCGTCTGGCAACCATTAAAATGTCCTCTGTATCTATGATTCTGCTTCTGTTATGTTTGTTTGCTTTTTTTTTTCAGATTCAATTGTTGGTAGATATGTATTTATTGCCATTTTATTGTTCATATTTGTGATCTTCTTTTTCTTAAATAAGTCCCTTTAAATTTCATATAATAATGGTTTAGCGATGAACTCCTTTAGCTTTTTCTTGTCTGGGAAGCTGTTTATATGCCCTTGAATTCTCAATGATAGCTTTGCTGGATAGACTAATCTTGGTTGTAGGTCTTGGCGTCTCATCACTTTGAATATATCTTGCCAATCCCTTCTAGCCTGCAAAATTTTTCTCTTGCTGCTTTTAAGATTTTCTCTTTGTCATGTTAATCATGTTAACCTTTGGCATGTTAATTATGATGTGTTTTGGCGTGGGCCTCTTTGCATCCGTCTTGTTTGGGACTCTGCACTTGCTGGACTTGTATGTCTATTTCCTTCACCAATTTAGGGAAGTTTTCTGTCATTTTTTTCAAATAGGTTTTCAAGTTTTTCTGTCTCTCTTCTCCTTCTGGCACCCCATGATGCAAATGTTGGAATGCTTGAAGTTGTCCCAGAGGCTCCTTACATTACCCTAATTTTGGGGGGATTCTTTTTCTTCTTGCTGTTCTGACTGGGTGTTTTTTGCTCTCTTCTATTCCAAATTGCTGATTTGATTCTTGGCTTCATCCCCTCAACTGCTGATTGCCTATAAATTGTTCTTCATTTCAGTTAATGTAGCCTGCATTCTTACTGGTGTCCATGTCCTTTTTTTATGCTGTTGAAGTTCGCTCTGAGTCCATCTGCTCTTCCCCTAAGTTCATTGAGCATCCCTATAACTAGTGTTTTGAACTCTGCATTTAGTAGTTTACTTGTCTCCATTTTGTTTAGTTCTTTCTCTGAAGTTTTGATCACTTTTTTCATTTGGGCCATGTTTCTTTGTCACCTTGTTTTGGCAGCCTCCCTGTGTTTGTTTCTAGGCATTAGGTAGAGTGGCTACGATTCCCTGGCTTGGTAGAGTGGCCTAAAGTAGTAGGTGTCCTGTAGGGTCCAGTGGCACAGCCTCCCCATCACCCGAGCTGGGTACTCAAGGTGCATCCTTTGTATGGTCTGTGTACTCCCTCCTCTTGTAATTGAGCCTTAATTGATGTTGGCAAGTCAATGGGAGGGATTTACCCAGGCTGATGAACTGTCTGTGGACTAGCTGTGACCACTGCCTACCACTGTGGAGGATCAGCTGTGCAGGGGCCCCCTCCACAGAGCAGGACTTACTTCAGCAGGGCTCTGGTGCCTGCTGAGTCTGCCTCTGAGCGTGTATTGTGGAGATGATTGAGTGGTGGTGCTTCGACATGGTCTGTAGCTGTCTGCTGGGTGCACTGGCTCTGAGACTCCCCAGGAGGTACAGGCCAATGTCAGCCACTGCCTGTGCTCTGTCTGGGGCCACCCGGCATAAAGCTACAAAGCAATCTGCAGATGGCTGCTACTTGTGCTGGGCTTAGAGGTACCCAGGCAAGGCCAAGCGGTGAACCAAGGCCATCTGCTGCTAGTGCTGGGCCTGGAGCCACTTAGCAAGAGGTAGAGGGACTCGCTGAGGCCAGCTGCTGCTTGTTTGAAAGGATTTAGGAAAATCTGAATCATGAGCCAAGACAAGCTTTTTGTATGGAAAAGCCACCAGAAACAGCTTGGGTGGGCCCAAAAGTTGTTTGGTGCCAATCAGTAGGGCATGGCAAACAGTGCAAGCCAGGTTGTTAGAGTCTCAGATATGGCGCCCCATAAAGAAACAAAGGCCTCTGCCAGCACTTCCGTCTGGGAGAAAGCTGCCCCCCCAGCTCTTGCCCTGATGCCAGATACTCTATCTCTTCCTCGTGTTTGCCTCTGGTGCCTTTCAGGCTGCTACCCTGGTGCTGGAGCTCAGGAGTGAGTCTGAGTAAGTCCATGTGTGGACTTTTAAGAGGAACTTCCAGGGATTCCAGCAGTTTCTCTTTTCCTCAGCCTCAGTCCCCGCTGATTTTTGCAGCCAGAAGTTATGGGGACCTATCTTCCTGGTGCTGGAACCCTGAGCTGGGGGCCCTTGTTCCGCAGATAGTTCTCCCAATTTTTAATCACCACAGGTGGGTATAGGACCAGCCCATTCCGTGTCTCTGCCCCTTCTACTTCTCTTGATGTGGTTTTTCTTGAATTCTCTAGTTGTAATTAGGCTTGATTTCTGGTGCTTCCAAGTAAGGGTGGTTCTGTAGTTGTAACTTTGGTGTGGTTTTACAGGGAGGCACGCTGTGTTTACCTAGGCTGCCGTCTTAGCTTTCTTAGTGTCTGCTTAGGGTTCTGTAATCATCTGTATATTCTTTTTATAATTTTGGTTATTATGTTTTCTAATTAATCTGGAAAAATTTTGGTTGTTATTTCTTCAAATATTTCTTCAGCTGTTTTCTTCTTCTTCTAGGATTCCTATTACATGTCTGTTATGCTGTTTGCTATTGTACCACAGCTCTTGGATGCTGGTTTGTTGTTTTGGGGGGTTTTTTTACTAATTTTTTTTTTGCATTTATGGTTTGTATAATTTCTAATTCCCTATCATCAGGTTTGCCAATCCTTTCCTAGGCAATAGGTATTCCTATTGAAGAACCTGCTCAAAGCATCCTATCTGTTACTACGTTTTTGTCTTTTAGCATTTGCCGTTGGTCCTCTTTCTATTCTCTCTCTGCTGAAATTACCTATCTGATCTTTCGTGTTACCTTTTTCAGTAGAACCTTTAACATTTTAATCATAGTTATTTTAAAGGCCCAAACTTTTAGTTGCAACATCTGTGTCGTGTTTGAGTGTGGTTCTGATGATTGCTTTGTCTCCTCAGACTGTGTTTTTTCTTGTTTTGGTATGCCTTATAGTTTTTTGTTGAGAGCCAGGTATGTTATGTAGGACAGTGGGTACTGAGGTAATAAGGATTTGTAATAATCTAGACAGAAGTTGGGCTGTATTTGAAGTCTGTTGTTGCTATAGTTACCTGCAAGGTTTGTTGTTGCTATGGGCACCACAGACATCAGACTCCTCTGGTGACTGCTTTTGTCTCTCCTCTTGGCTTTGGGGCTTCCCTTTGTTTTGTTCCCCATAAAGAAACTGTCTCCTCTGGCTATTCCAGCTGCAATCCACCATTATTTTTACTGGAGACTTGTTGGTAGGGTATGGGAGAACAGATTATTCCGTAATGCTCTAATTCTCAGCTTTCAAACTACATGTACACCTGGTCTCAAGACAGGGGTGTGACCTTCTGCCTCTCCAGGACTAGAGCTTGTCTCTACCATCCCTCCCCCAGCGGTGGGAGGTACCTACCAGTGTCCTCATCTATGGTCTTGAGGTCATTCTCCCTGCAGATTAAGGCTAGATCTGGGCAGAGTGGTACCCTTCCCCAATGGCAGTGCCTGAAGGCTGCAGGCCTCAGGTGACCTCTTTCCTGCAGATTAAACCTTTCTTCCTTAAAGGAGATGGGAAAGTGCAGCACCAGAAAGAACACCATCCTCTCTTTGAGAGCCTGGTGCTGTTTCTGGCAGAAACCCATGCAGAAGGGTGGGAACCCCCGGGAGCTTCACTATAACAGCCACACTCAGTCTTCAGCAAGTTCTCAGATGTCTAGTTTTATCTTTCCAGTCTGGAGGCTTCTGCCTCAGGTAAGTGCGTGCTTGGGTCCTATCTTTCCCTGAAAGCACCTGTCTCTCTCCAGATTTCGGGAAGGATGGCTGTTTTCTGGCCTCTGTTCTTTGATGGGTGCGCAAAAACATCGTTACTCTGCTGTCTTTCCAGCTTTTTTCTTACTGTACGGTTGGGGGCTACATATTCCCACCTCTGTCTATCCCTGAGCTGCAACCGGGAGTCCTTTATTTGTCTGAGTAGCCAGTAGTCATTTAATACAAATAGATATCTAGTAGTTCAAACACAATAAATTGAGTGAAAAAATCATTTTTCCTTCCTGATAATTGTCACATTTATTATCTGCCATTTTATACATTTAATAGTCATTTTTGTCGTATATGTTTTTCCCCGCCCAGTACTGAATTTCTCCACATACCTGGGTCTGTTTGGGGACTTGTTCTTCTCGGTCTGTTGAAGCCCACCAACCAGAGTGTACCGGGAGCACACTTGTAGTAAACAGAAGTTGGGTTACTTAGCTTGCTGCAGCAAGGGGAAATGCGCCCAGAAGAACTGCGGGAGGCTTCCTTCTGGGATCGGGTTCTGTGGTGCGTAATTCAAAGGAAGATGAGGGAAGCAGAAGGCAGTTTGGGATGACGATCCTCGTGGCAGTGCATGTTTCTGAGATGCTCAGGTTCGAATGTGTGGTGGGCCGTGTTCTCTCCTCCGTTAACAATGATTTGTTAAAATGAAGTCTTGGCCCTCACAGCGATACTGAATATACATGCTTGAATGTGCACATCGCTCCTAACTCAGTTTTACCTGTAACAAAATGGTCAGTGATCTCCGAGCAGCAGAACACGAGTAGAAACAGGATCTCCTTCTGAAGCCGTAGTTTTCCATATGTATCAACATGGATGTTGAATTAAAATTCTTTTGTGTTTTTCTCCTCTTTAGCAAAACCCTTTGTATGACGCACAGAGATGCAAGGTGTTCCAGTGTGACCTGACTGGAGAGGACCTTCTGGAGCATGTGCCCCCAGAGTCCGTGGATGTGGCCATGTTGATATTTGTGCTGTCTGCCGTTCACCCTGAGAAGATGCACCTGGTCTTACAGAACATTCACAAGGTTAGTGGTTTGGAGCCTGCACTTCAGGGGTCGGACATCCCAGTCTTCTCACTTCCCTTCCCTCCAAGGATCCTGTACTGTCTAGATTCAAGAGCTCCCATTCGCCCTGGGTAGGCTGGATAGTCAGTGTGTGGAGAGGGATTCTCCACGTAAAACTTCCACCCTAACCTTTGATTTGTCTGGTGGCTACTGCTGCTCTTCAGGGCTCAGCCAACCCTGGAGCCAGGATGATTTTTACACACACAAATGACCAGTGGTAACCCTGTAGCTCACCTGGGAGGCACCAAAGTGCAAGTGTGCATCACCCAGAAAGCCTGTGCACCTCCCCTGTTCCGTGAGTCGTGGGCTTCGGTCAGTCTGCTTTACAAAGGGAGAGGAAAGCATTCAGCAAGTTGAAAAGGTGAATGTTAGGTAAGAGAGATTCTGTGTATTTAGAGCTATACATTAAAATTCAACCCTGATTTTAATTATTTTAAAAGAGTAGTGAGGTAGAAATTTTAAGACACTGGAAACCTATTAGGGAATAATTATTCCCACTTAAAACAATATTTTAAAAAATATTCAGGTATTGCCACATTGGTTTTAGCCCTCTGAGGTTTTTTAACTTTTTTTTTTTTTTTTTCCTCCTTAACCTCTCCTTTCCCTGCCCCTGGTATCTGAACACATGAGAACCCAGCTTGTACCAGTAAATGGGCATGGAACTTAACCTGAGTTAAGAGGGAAGAGATGGTAGGATCACCTGATTTGAAGGTCCAGGTGAAGGTGAGGGATTATTAAAAATGGGGAACTAGAGAGAGTGAAAAAGATGGTGGGGCGGCCAGAGAGTGCCCCTGGTGACAGAGAGGGTCAGAAGGGTTACACTTTCTAGTGCTGACAAGGCCCCAGGCCGTTGCCGTGAGTGTGAGTGGTTTCAGTGGGGGCAGACGGGTCTTTGGAGGAGAAGCTCAAGTCCTTACGAAGCCAGCAAGTTTGGAAGGGTAATCCACATGTGTATTGAAATTAACCAGAATTGCTAATGGAACAGTATTGAGAATAAGAGAGTAAACTGAAAGATACATCCATCATGAAATGACGAGACATGTCCTGGAGCCAGCAGACGACAGTAACAATAAGGGATGGTGGATGATGTAACCTGATGACAAGAGACCCAGAGCTGGGGCGGTTAGGGAGGGGAGAGGGGAATGCGCAGAAAGTAGCAACGAGGAGCAAGGGCGGAGACCAGTTAGGTCTTCAAGCCCAGGGGTACAAGGGCCATGGGAGAAAGTAGCTGTGACTTGAGAGGTTGCAGGGGAAACGGAGTCGTCGGGACAGTCAGGTTTCTGTGAGCACACGAATGAGGGAACATTCAGAAGAGGTCGTGGATACTAGTGATTTCACTGATGAAGATTCCAGGTGTTAGGGAGTAGTTAGGGCAGAGTAAGGAATATCGGGAACTTTACGAGGATGAGGATGCCCACTACCATTCGTCATTATCCGGGGGGACCTATTAAGCTCAAAAAGACAAGAAAAGATTTAAGGATGAGAAAGAAACAAAGCTCATTATTTTCAGATAATATAGTTGCCTAAATAGAAAATATTAAAAGGATTACAAATGCTGTTGTAAGGTAGATCTAATTACTCCAGGATGTTAACACCAGAGAAATTTAAAAACCACATAATTTTAGACTGAAAGAAAACCTTACAATTGAATTCCCTCATTTTTGGAATGGAATGGTAAAGTAAATAGACCAAATTGTTATCAGAAGACCCAGATTTTGGTCTACCCTGTGCCACCCACTGACTTGCCTTGAAACCTCAGGCAAATCACTTCTACTCTGAGTCTTAGTGCTTGTGAAGTGGGCGTACCTGCCCACTCCTTGGAGTCATTGGGGGGACGAAAGAACCCAGCACTGAGAAGTGCCCGGTTAACTAACTGCACAGCGCCGTGATCAAAGGGGGCGTTAGCATCGTCATTGTTACTTTACAGATGAGAAAACGTGCAGGGAGGGGTTTGATTACTTGTCAGGGTCGTTCAGCTAGCTAATGGAGGAAGAGCGGTAGGAATGAGATTGCCGAGTTCCCGAGAGTGAGCTTTCCCTATCCCGTGCAGCTCTCATTCCCTTCTTCGGCAATGAAGAGTAAGTCTCTCTCGTATGAGCCAATTTTCTCAGAATTTTCTCCTCTCACTTACTCACAATTTAAAACTTAGCATTTTTGACCAAGGTAAGAAATTTTTATCCCAGAGGCTCTTTACTGACAATGTTTAAGATGCATGCTATTATTGACAAGAGTTTACTAAATGAGAGAATCTGTTAGCACACTTGGAAATATGTATCATGGACAATACTTTATATTCTGTTCAGAAAGAACTACATCAAACTATGTCAAATGTCTGTTATAGGCAGTATATGTCATATCTTAAAAGATGTCTTGTTGATATAATGGGTCAGAATAAGAGTTAATAAAATGTGTGCCCCTTTGAAGTCCACTCTAGTTTGGTAATATTGATGCAGTTTGAAATAATTTTCACATGAAAAGCAAGTGTCACAGTGTGCACCCCTTTCTTTGCATCCTGAAAAACATGTGGCCATTCGCTTTGTAAAACAGGTGGTTATACCCACTCCCTGCTGATCCTTTCTGGATCAGTGACACCTGTCGGTGACACCTGTCTCTGATAGGCTTTAGTGGGGGCCTCCACTTGGGCCTGACATTGAAGCCCTTCCCCGCACTCTGCCCTGGCTGGCCCGCTCCTCCTCACGCCAAGAAGTGCAGCACAGTGTGGGGGCAGTGCTCAGTTACTCCTCCCCCCGGGGTCCCCCTTTCTTGTCAGTACTGTCAGTGGAATTGGACTGGCCCCACACACATACACACATGTCCCGAGGCTAACGGATGTTTCTGGTTCCACAGGCTGATGCTTTTTGACCCAAGTGTGAGTCCTGACACTCCCCCCCCCCCCCCGCCCCCCGCTTAGTAGCTGATATACAGTTGCAGGCAAATCACTTAACTCTTTCGATGTCAGTTTCCTCTCCTCACACGAGGATGAGGATGATAATCACGCTCGTTCCTTCCTCTCTGAATTGGATGAAGATCCAGTGAGACAGTGTCTGGAGTGCGCTGCACAGTGCTAGGCGTATGTCAGTTAGGGCACGGTGGGCAAGCTCTGCATAATTCCAGCACAGGGAAAGCAGAGTGAGACTCGGAATGAGGAAAGCCGGGCACAATCAGTAAAAAGTCAAAATAACACCATATGTCTTTAAAGAGACCATTGGACCACAGGGTCACAGAATAGGAGATGCTAATAAAATGTTGGGAGAGTGTGCTTTAATGAGGGTAAGACTTTCGTTTAATATCTTTAACATCCTAATTGTTCGACACTGGACCTCCCAGAGTGTCTTGTGAACTCTCAAGAAGTATCACTGCAGGGGCACACTGCCGGGTTTGACTGTGGCTTTGATTAGCAGGCCCTTTCCCTTCGCGTTATGGGGGTTTCGGTCTGACCCCTTTCCCAGTGACCATATGGGCAAGTTCATTTCATCTCCAAGTGAATCAGATTTTTCTTTCATAGTAAACTTTGTTTGGGTTCCCCAGAGTTATATGCAGCCAACTTTTGCTTTGTAGGTATTAAAACCAGGCAGAAATGTCTTGTTCCGCGACTATGGGCTGTATGATCACGCCATGCTTAGGTTTAAAGCCGGCAGCAAACTCGGAGAAAACTTTTATGTTAGACAAGATGGAACCAGATCGTATTTTTTTACTGATGGTAAGACGAATGGAATCTGTCTCTGTTTACCTGATTGCGTCATCACTGTATACTGGTTGGGGGTGGGGAGGGTGCTACTTAGCACTTGCACGAGACCCTGGAACAAGCTCTCTGTCACGTGCCACTTACCTAGCACCTGGGACAATGACGACACAGCCTCTGGCCAAGGTGAGCTCGCAGCCTCCTCTGGTGACAGTGTCTTGTTAGCCGGTTAACGGACAGGCTCCTGTGTGCCATGTGCGTGCCCTCCCAGGAACTGTGCTGGGGAAGGGGATGCAACTCAGAATCTTCTTCACGCTGTTCAGTCAGACGTGGAGGAAATAGGACAATGTACTGCCTCGTAGTTACTCTCCCAGATCACAAAGAAACACTTTTTTAACGATTTTATTTATTTATTTAGAGAGAGGGCAAGGGAGGGAGAAAGGGAGAGAAACGATATGAGAGAGAACTGTCATCCATCAGTTGCCTGTCCTCCGCCCCCCTAACAGGGTCCGAACGAGCAACCCAGACATGTGCTCGGACCAGAAATTGAACTGGTGACCGTACAGCTTGCGGGCCAGTGCCCAGCCAACTGAGCCGTACCAGTCAGGCCAAAGAAACAGTTTTCCATACAAGTGATTGGGTCTGCGATTAAATGCAGAAATTTTCTATAGAGGGGTCCTTAAAAAGTCATTTTTTATTTTAAAAAATCCAAACATGCGTTTCAAGCCTACTTAATAACCTGGACCATAAGATAATTATCTTTTTAAGCTCTTAAAAAATGTTTTTATTTCTTGAAATAAAATACTCTTTTAGATTCTAAATGAAAAATGAGTGAATACCATTCAGACTGCAAAATCATAAAAAATGTCAGGTGAAAATCACGCATTTGTTTTAATGTTTCTGATTCATGCGATTTGATGAAACCAGTTGTAAGTAAGTGAGAAGACGCGGTAACATCTAAAACGTGCGTCAGAGCACAGTTCTTGGAGTGATGCTCTTGGTTAGCGCATCTTTGTTCCATAGCCATTTATTCTACTTGTTTATGTCACACGTAGTGATGTAGTTTCGGGTTAAATTTTCTTAAGGTCTGTCGGCAGCAGATGATCTTCCTCCCGCACCGGTCGGATTTTCCTCCTCCTTGTTTAAAGAGGTGAGGCGCTTGACGCCAACACATGGAGCACGTGCACTCTTTGTACGAAAACAGCCAGTCGGGAACCGTGTTGCTTTTTACTCACACGTTTGCACTCGGGGACTCGCGACGTGGGCTTGGTGCAGGCTGCCCTCAAGCTTCTCTGGTTGCCTTTTTAGTTAGGGGTTTCTATTGGAGTGTAAGATGATGAGAAGTAGAAGTGTGTCCCTTTTAAAACAAAACCTTTAACTTTTAACATTGAAGTTTTCATTACGTTAAAAAAGACAAAATCCGTCTCAGCCTTCCAGCCCTCCTTACCCCACGGCAAAGCAAATGTAACGGCTTGTCGTTGATCTGCTGTCTTACAGAGTTCCTGGCTCAGCTCTTTACGGACACAGGTTATGAAGAAGTGGTGAACGAGTACGTGTTTCGTGAAACGGTGAACAAAAAAGAAGGCCTGTGCGTGCCCAGAGTTTTCCTTCAGAGCAAGTTCCGAAAGTCTCCCAGGGACCCAGCTCCGGGGACCCTGGGCCTAGGTCACAGGTCCTGACCTTTCGCGAGGTTGACTTTATTCCTCCCTCGAAGAGGAAAGTTTAAGGTCGCTCTTTTTATTCTGTATATTTTTATATTTTAACTTTTTAAATGAGTATATATAATTTTTGTATTAAAAAGTAACAAGAGTGTGTGTGTATTCTAGAAATATAAAAATCAAATAAAATTGCAAGGTCTCAAAAGTAAAGAAAGTTTTATGGTCTAATTTAGCCGCATTGTCCCGAGGGAAAGCTGGAGGACCCTTCGTCACGAGAGCTGTGTCATTACCCACGCGAGTCTGCAAGTCTGACGTGTGCAGCATGTCGGGGGAGCCTGCAGAAAACTGGGGCCAAACAAGATAACTCATCCGCATGTACTTTTAGCCTGAAGGTTGTTCTCTTTCTCCAGTGTCTCATATTTGCCCATTTTTCTCCACTTCAGTTCATTCCTGGGCCTCTTCAAGCCCAGTGTTTCACAAATGCCACTCTTGCTGGGTCTCAAGAACCACTGTGGCTCCCTGACCAATTCCTGAGACCTCTGTAATCGGGCCAGCCCCTGCCACACCGCCCCAAGGGGGGAGAGAAGGGAAGGCCACCACCAACCCCCTCCCCCTCCTGTTGTCTGCCTGATGCAGTTTCTGCCGAAGCACGGTGGGGGGACTGGTAGAGGGACTCACCACTCCCTGAGGAGGAATGAGGAAGCAGTGGTCAGGAGCAAATGACTGGCTGGCTGAAAGCACACATACGGGGTGGACTCGGGAAATCCTGAACTGGTTTGTTGACCTGTTCCCCCGAGTTCTCATGTAACAACTTTTACTTTATGAAATAGAATCCAGGATCTTGGGGGCTGCTAACAAATGGTGGCCCTGTAAGCCTCTACATCCCGCTTTTGGGAGAAAGCTGTTGAGGAGAGCATCTGTCTTGAGCACACGGACTGCGCTGCACCTGCCCCAGGCCAGGGCCCTCCCACCCCAGCCATCCAGCCTGCAGAGGAGGGGTCCCAGCGGGAGGGGTCGGCAATCCTCAGAGCCATTCTGCACAGTTGGGAGGAATCCTCCTGGCGAGAGAGGGAGAGGCAGTGGGGCTCAGACTGTGCTTGTTGGGTGTCCTGACCGCTGCCTGTCCTTGACTGCCTAGGAGGGGCCTATGGAGCAGGGAAGCAAGAGGGAAGTCCTATCATTTTGTGGTCTGTTGCTTTATATATTATCTCCCCTTCTTTTGAAGGTTGGAAGGCAGCTGTGCTAGGTGAGAGCAAAATTGGTAACAGCACAGAGTTTATCCTTTGCAGTTTGTTTTTTGAAGTCAGCGTGTAAAGAGGATGGGCCTTTGGATAGATGCTCATGGGCCCTCCAGAGAGAGTCAAACTTGCCTCAGAGCAGTCTGTTGGGGGGGCCAGGACCAGGCCAAGGCTCTGCACTTCCAGGGCGGGACTCCGTCCTCTAAGCCCCCTCCACCAAGTGACCCCCACCTCCAGCCTCAGCCTCAGAACTGCCCAATGCCCCCTTTGCAGAAGTCTATTTCCTCCACTAGTTCTGACCAGCGTTGCTTGGATTTCAGTGGCCGAACTGGATAAAAACAGGATATTTAAAGTAGAAAGTGGAGAGCAGTATAGTGTAATAGGATAAGCCTGGGCTTTTGACATCAAGTCACTTGGAATTGTGACTTCATCACTTGTACAATGGGGATAGCTATACTGTTTCCTGGAAGATGGGGTGTGGGGGGCGGGGAGGCAGAGGCAGAGCTCAGGTGAGCTTCCCTCAAGGCCGGTTCCTAACAGGCCCAGGCTTTGGACCAGTACTGGGGGTTGGGAGCCTCTGTACTAGGGTCGCTAGTCTAGGGCAGCCCATATGCCTGAGAGACAGGAGGGAAGAAGGCTGAATAGGCTGACAAGGACCCTGGCCTTAAGAAAAGGCCTTGCTACCTTTGCCAGTAGTTGACTGAGGGGACAGCTGTGAACGAGGCCAACCGTTTTCTCCAAACAACCTGGAGTTGTCTCGATTCACAGGAGCAATTATGGCCCCGAATTCCTACCCCATAAAGGAAAGCCTGCAAAAGTTTTCAGCTGGAATTTTTAAAGCAGGCCTATGACATGCCCACCTCTGACACTGAGCAAGATAACCTCTTAGTGACCTCACTTTAAAGTGTATCAGTTGTGCCTGGCCAGAGCAGCTCAGCTGGTAGGAGTGTCATCCTGTAAACTGAAAGCTTGCGGTACGCTTCTACTTAAATGAATGAGGTGACAAAGTCCACCAGAAAATTGGGTTAGGAAAACAACAAAAAGGCTGAGCATTATAAACGCCGGTCTTCAGCCCCACTGCCTCAGTGTCCTTGTGTCCGTTCTCCCTAGGCACACCTCCATGATGGCACCCTAGATTTAAGACAGCAGGAAAGTATGGCCTCCCACAGTGTGGGTCCCTAGGGACCCAGGAAAGCAAGGACACAGTTTACTAGCAGGACTCCAATAGCACTTGATGAATCATAGACTATAGCTAACCAACATTGCCTTGTCTTCGCAGAGAAAGCAGCCCCAGAAAGGTAGTGCATACTGGTTGGCATTACTATAGAAAATAGCCTAAGTACTATAGTACAGTATATAGTATACAGTATAATACAGTATGGGGCGTGTACCATATAGTATTGACATAAACTATACAGAGTGTAGAGCATGCAGTAAACCACACAGCACATACCCTATCCTACATACTATACTACACTATACTATACTATACTATATAGTTCTATGTACTTCTTTTGAGGTTTTTATATATACTGCATGGTATATAGTACAATAATAATAAATTATAGAATTGGGAGTATGAACATTTGGGTTCCAGGCCAGGACTTGACTAATTCAGGTCTCCAAATTCTCAGAGCCTCAGCCTTGCACATCTCCAGGGCTGAGATCCTGCCACCTACCGCACGGGGCTGCTGCCAAGATTAAATCACGTGGGAGTGCTTTATTCACTACAAAGTGCTAGTCAAGTGTTAGTTATTTCTGTTCGTTTGTATTCTCTGAGGAAATGACCTCTCCCTCGATTGTCATTAAATCCAAACTCTTCAAGAGGGCTGTCGTTTTTTTAATCACAGCGTCCTTAAAAGGGCCCGGGATTTGGATGTGTCAACCACCAGGTGGCGCTAGATACCAAATATGCCTGTTGGTCTGATCTCCCGTCTTAATTACAGTTCAGCACGTCCATTTTTATTGTCAAGGAAGAGGAATGAGAGTGCTCACAAATGTGTTTTCCAGGTCAGCTTTAGCTCGAAATATCAGTGTTGGCCTCACTGTGGGGATAAAAGAAGGGAGATTTTATCCAGCATTCAAAAGACTTTGCCCACTGAAGGTAGTTTGCTCTCAACTAAATTTGAGTAATGCACTCTGAATGTGTCTGCAAGGCCCTCGCTGCAGGCACATTGGAGAGCACCAATCAAGGATCCTATATGCTTTTTTCTTGAGGGTAAATAAAATAGCTCTTTGTACCTCCTCCCTCATCCCTAAATGGTCCTGTGCATTTGTTTTTACTATTGCCCAGGACTAAGGCGAAGCAAGAGAAGGGACTGCCACACTGGCTTGCTTGCTTCACGCATGGTTCGTAGTTACCTTGGATAGTGTTTGGCTCCCTATTCACAGCTGTCAACCAAAGATGGGAAACATGTGAAATAAACTGTGTACACCAAGAGGGTTTTACAGAACCATGTTTGCTATTGGGAACAGATATCTAGTATACACTTAAATAGGCTCTGCTACTGAGACCAAAAGTTCCATTAAAAATAAACTTAGCAATTGTTTTTTACTTTTCCTTTCTGCTGTTCTCAGATGTGTAGCCTTTCATTAAACAGTGCCCCCTAGGTAGTAGGCATTGGGAACTGCGGGGTCACTCTGGCCAGAGTACAGGTCGTGGCAGGGGGCGGGGGGAGGGTGGAGAGCAGGAGCACCTACTGAGAGGTAGGGAAACAGCCCAGCCACTTTGCCCAAGGCAAAGCAGCTAGGAAACCAAACAAACTCTCCCAACACCAGAGGACAGAAAAAGAGGAAGAAAGGTTATGGAAAAACAGACTGTGACAACTGTCACCATCATATGGGATGACTCTTTCCACACTTTTGCAGTAGAGGCATCACAGGCCCCGGTCTGGGACATGGCCACGGGGTGGGCGTGTGATACACAGGTCCTTCAGGGTATCTTACCAAGCACGTCCAGACCTGTCGGGAAAATGTCAAGACTAGCAAAATAGAATTTGCAGGTAAATATAATGCTAACGAAATGGGCAAAATGGTCAACTCAAACTAGACATAATTATGAATTCAATTGAGATTCCCTGTTTTGCCGATCAAACAAGGCTTGAAATGATAGTATTCAAAGCTGATAAAAGAGTAGAGAGACTGATTATGGATGAACAAAAAGTATGTTATCTCTAAAACAGTACTGTCTTCTAGAACTTTCCGAAGTAATGGAAATGTTCTCTGCATTGTTTAATATGATAGCCACCCGCACCATGTGGCTATTATGGACTAAAAATAGTGGCCAGTGCAACAGAAAAAGTAGTTTTTAAATTACATTTAAATTTATATATAGCTACATGCGGCTAAGTGGCTACCATATTAACACAGGACGAGAACACAAGTAGCATCATGTAGCAAATTCCATAAATCTATACATATCTTTGATCAGTAATCCCATAGAAATCCAACTTCAGGAAATTATCACAGGTATTTATAAAAGATTTTATCTCAGTACTATTTAGAATGATGAAAAGATGGCAATAGTTCAGATGTCTAAAAACAGGAGATTGATTATAGAAATTATAGTATAAATTAGAATATTGTGCAGTCATTGAAACTCTTGAAAACTTTTAATAGAAAATGCTTGTAAAATATATAATGTAATATAATATATATAGCAGGCATGTAAAACTATACATAAAAATGGTTTTAATAACCAATAATAAAAAAAAGGATAGGTAGGATGATATATTTTTTTAAATACCCAGACAGGAAGGAACCAACCCCAAATAGTTACAGTGTTTATTTCAAGGTTGCTCAATTACAGCTGATACTTTTTCTTCTTTAAACTTTTCTGAAATGTTGGTGTTTTCTATAATGAGCATATATTACTTTTACATTAAAAAAAAAAGTTATTCTAGTTCTTCAGAACTCCTTCCCCAAAATCCTTATGACACATGTACTAGAAATGCCATTTCAGCCTTTAAGATTCTTACCTACCAGGAGCTAGAGGACTCCTCCCAGGAATAACAGAATGGCTGTCTTAGATGATTCTTCTTTTTTAGAGATTTTATTTCTTATTTATTTTTAGAGAGAGGCAAAGGGAAGGAGAAAGAAAAGGAGAGAAATGTCAATGTGTGGTTGCTTCTCACACATCCCCCTTACTGGGGACCTGGTCTGCAACCCAGGCCTGTGCTCTTATTGGGAAGGGAATCGGAGACCCTTTGGTTCGCAGGCCAGCACTCAATCCACTGAGCCACACCAGCCAGGGCTCAGTGTTTATTTTTAAAATTGCAACTTATTCTTGTTGTAGGGATGCTACGTCTTCTCTTACCTCTCTCAGGCGTGCATTCTCCATGGGAGCAATATTGTTTCCCAAAGGGGCAAAAATTGGTTCATCGGGGATTAGCAAAATAATCTTAGAAATTACAGTGCCTTTATGGCCCTCAAAAACTGAACCCTTTCTGACAAAAATCATGCTCTTTAATATTTCATTTTCTCTAATTAGGTAAAAATCAGATTTAATTTACATTTTTCTCCTTAGAGGTGTGATTTAGGCTTTCACCATCCTGCATAGTCTCTGAGTATTGGTCTGGGCACGCCAGAGAAGCAGGACCGATAGGAGACACACACACACACACACACACACACACACACACACACACACGAGATTTACTGTAAGGAATCAGCTCGCACAATTACGGAGGTGAGGGGATGGCAGTGATTCAGCATATTTCTGCCCTAAAGCCCCTACTGTGACAATATTTGAAGATAGGGCCTTTAAAGAGGTAATTGAGCTTAAATGACATTGTAAGGTGGTCCCTAACCCAATAGGACCGGTGTCCTTACTAGAAGAAGAGATAGCAGGGGTGTGTATGCAGAGACAAGGCCGTGTGAGGACACAGTCCTGCTGGCTGCAAGCCAGGGCGAGAGGCCTCAGGAGAAACCACGCTGCTGGCACCTTGATCTTGGACTTCAAGCCTCCAGACTGTGAGAAAATAAATGTCTGTTGTTTAAGCCTCCCAGCCTGTGGTGCTTTGTTATGGCAGCCCGAGCAGATGAATGCACCTCCTAACCTGGGATGGCAAGGGACCTCTGGTTTGTAGGCTGGCTGTTTCTGCTTTAACAGAAGACTCAGGTTTCTACCAGCTGGCACTCAGTAACTTTTAGCTGTTCCCCAAGGCCCGGAGAAGAGAACCTCCTCTGGCCTGGGCAGTTTTTATGGGAATACCAGAGACAAAGGACTGAGCCAGGTGGAATCCACGATACCTCAGGGCTGCCGATTGTGACTGGGTGAGATGTGTTTGAATTCCAACCCCGACTTCCAGGTGCCTCACCACTTCCTTTTGACAGCTGTATCTGGATATTGTCCTGCCTTTCCCCAGCTCCTCTGTATCTCAGGGGCTGCAGCTTGGAAACTGCACTTCCCAAACTTCCTTGCCAGCTGGGTTCCTTGCCGGTGAGGTTCTGTCAGTGCAAAGCACTCATGTGAGGTTGGTTGGAAGGCAGAAGGAAGGAGAAGCCTTGTTTTCTTATTCGTTTGTTTTGTTTTCCTGTTTGCGATATCCACAGCAGCTGGGGTAGGTGGTGGGCTCTGCCCTGGTGGGGTACTGGGGCCGCACTGTGGCTGGGGTAGCTAAGGGCTCCAGCAGCTTGGATGGCAGGTGTAATGGCAGGAACAGGTAGGTTTTGGCTTTCTCTCCAATGAGAGGCTGTGAATTCAATGGCGGCGGCAGCAGCTGCAACCCCCGACACGCATCGGTGGTGAATGGATGCATGCTTATGGGCTCTGGTAAAACTTCTCCCCCATTTTGTCACCCTGTCCTTCCTTTTCAAGGATGAATAATATTCCGTTGTATGCATAGACCACATTTTGCTCATCTGTCCATCTCTTGATGGACACGAGGGTTACTTCCATATTGTAGCTATAGTGAATAATGCTGCTGTGAACGGAGGTGTGCAAGTATCTTTTTTAGACTCTGCTTTCAATTGTGGGACTATATACCCAGAAGTGGAATTGTTGGACCATGTGGTAATTCTATTATCCATTTTTTGAGGGACTCCAGAGGCTGTACCAACAGCATGAAAGCAAATACCAAATGCAAAACCAACACAAGGGTTCCCATCATCGGTTCCTTAATAGCATGGCTTTGCCCTTGGGATCATGGGAAAAAGCTGTGAACACACAAAAGTGGTCTGAATAGAGAAGGCCTTGGGTGCCAGACGAACACTGCATCGTTCACATTCCATGACCACTCTTGAATTCTTGAATGGTAGGAATTATGTGAAGGATATAGAGGGGATACATTTTCTCTCCTGATTGGGTTCCTGGGTGACCCCAGCTCTAATCTTAACCTTCCCAATACTCGTGGGTAAGTCACATTCTTCCCTGGGCCTCGGTTTCCCCATCTGTAAAATGAAGCCATTGAATTACATAGTTGTTAAGTGTAACTCAGTTCTGAAACTATTTCTGAGACTACCTCTTCAGTGATGTGTCATAACAGAATTTTCTGGAGTCAGTGACAACTCAAAAGCCAGAGGAATGACTGAAGTAATTGGGGGAGGGTGTTGGGAGGTTGGCAGGGTTGGAAGCCCTAGGATTGGTCTCAGCCCACAGATAATTGGCTGGTTGGCTTAATATTTGTAAAAATTTTGGATTTGAGTTGTTATAATTATAGATACAGGAGAGTTTAAAATAATAATATGAGAGTACTAAATGTCACTCTACAGCAGTAAATTTGAAAACCTAGAAAAACAGATTTCTTCAAAATGAAAAATATCAAAATTGACATAGGAAAAAATGACAAATTTAGATAAAGCAATTACTATAGAAGAGATTATTAGAAAGATAATGAGCCCTGGCCGGTGTGGTGAAGTGAATTGAGTGCTAGCCTGTGAACCAAAGGGTCACTGGTTCGATTCCCAGTGAGGACACATGCCTGGGTTGTGGACCAGGTCCCCAGTAGGGAGTGTGTGAGGGGCAACCACATACTGATGTTTCTCTTCCTGTCTCCTTCCCTTCCCCTCTCTCTAAAAATAAATAAATAAAATCTTTAAAAAAAAAGATAATGAGCTTTGACCTTGAAAAGGCATGAAGGTGAAATGACTGCATAGCTGAACTTTCTCTAGCCTTTTAGATACAGATAAGTACAACTTTATTCACATCGTTGCTACTCAAAGTGTGGCCCACGGACCAGCAGCATGAGCATCACTGGGAGCTTGTTGGAAATGCAGAATCTCAGGTCCCGGCCCAGACCTACTAAATTAGACCTGAATTTTCACATGCTCCCCCAGTGGCTTGTGTGTACCCGGACATTTAAGATGCACTAGAGTAGGGCAGTGGCTCTCAGCCATGGCTAAACATTGGAATTATCCACGGTGTTTAAAAAATACTGGCATGTGAGTCCCACCCAGAGATTCTGATGATTGATCAGGTACGGGGCCTGAGCCTCTTCATTGGGAAATATTCTCCAGATGGTTGAGAATCAAAGATTTAAACTAGGCCATCAGAAAATATGGAAAGCTTTAAGAAATAAAGATGACAAAGAATGTACCCTTCAAAAGAATAATAAAAACATGCTACAGGGCAATCTCATTTATGATTAAAAATAAAATCTAGCCCTGACCAGTGTGGCTCAGTTGGTTGGAGGGTCATCCCATAAACTAAAAGGTCATGAGTTCGATTCCTGGTCGGGGCTCAGATGAGGTTGCGGGTTCTATCCCTGGTCAGGGCATGCGTGAGGGGGAACCAACCAATCGATGTTTCTCTCTCCCTTTCTCTCTCTCTCTGCCCTTTCCTCTTTCTCTAAAAGCAATGAAAAAAAAATGCAAATCTAGTAATGCTAAAAAACAATACAATAAGACCGCGCATGGTTAATATCAGGAATTCAAGCAGTAGTTCACTGCTGGTTTAACAAAAAAATGTCTCATTTGTCTCATTGGTCATTTCCTATGGTGTAAATACTCCCACCATGACTAATTTTAAGCAGAGTTAATTTGCAGCAAATTTTGCTTCTAGCAAAGAATGGTGCTAGAAGCTGCCAACGTGACCTTAACCAGCTAGAAAATTCCTGAAAATTAAGCAGTTGGCTCTCACAAGCTGGGAAGAGCTGGCTGCCTCGCCCTGTTAGATAGAAGTTGATTCAAAGTTAGGCAAGGCACCAATGAATCCATTTCCTCCACACATTAAAGAAGAGAACCCACATTATCATATCACAAATACCTTTAGGATAGACGCCTTGTGATTTCCACACAGGCACAGGGAGCTTTCCCCCAGGCGGTCCTGCCCCAGCTGGCTTCCCGCATTCCCCTGACCTGCTGGTCCGGGAAGGTGTCTGGGACACCTGCTTTGCTGGAGGCCCTGGCCCTGCTCAGACTTGCTGGGGCCACTTTGCCCTTTGGTGTTGGCCTAGGTGGATGATGCCGATGTTACCGTCACCTCTTCTTTTTTCCAGAAGGGGAGCTGGCAGGGAAAGGGCCCTGCTTTCTTGATCCCTGGATATCCTGCTTCAGACAAGTTTGCTCTTTCTCAGTCCTGAAAGGAACGGAAGAGAGAAGGCAGGGGTCCACCTAATGTGCCTTGCAAACAGGATGGGTTTCCTGCAACTGTGACATTCTTGGCTTGCTTCAATGTCCCCATCGTTCACCTACTCTGCCCTGCATTTCCTTATTTCCTTGGCTTAATTGTGCCAGTCCCCCTTCTTGGAACTATGAGCTCTGACAGCTCCCCAGTCAATTCCCATATTGTTTAGACACTCACCGCTACTGCCCCACTCTGACCCCTGCCGTCGTTCTTAACCAAGAGGGCTGACTAGTACGGGAGGCAGATCGGTGTTTTTGTCAGCTGTGATGACAAAATACAAAATGCATTCATTTTCTGGGCCGTGTGCTAGGATACTGGGGTAATGGCTTTATCAGCAGCTTCCAGGTTTGCCAGCTCTTTGGGGTTACCAGGTGGCCTCAGGGATCCCCAAAGAGCTGCTGAGCATAATCATGTGTGTGAGTCATCACCTCTCCAAGGTCACGTTTCTGGGAGAACTGTTGGCAGCCTGTATTCTCCCTCCTCCCGACACTGCTCTCTCCACTCACAGGAACAATGCCACCCCCATCTTCTAGCAAAGAATGCTGGGAAGTTGACCGAGATTCTGCTACACGAGCTTGTTTATTCTCAGTGGGACAGATTTTATTCACTTACTCACCTAACAGCTAGTCATTGAACACTGCGTATGGCCACTTTGTGCTGGGGATAGAGCAGTGAATCAGATGGATATAAGCTCTGAGTCCTATAGTCCAACAGGGGAAGGAAAAACGGGGCAAAAAGAGCCCTAAAGCATTAACAAATACAGTGATTTGAGCTAGTCCTAAGTGACATGGGGAAAGCAAGAGTGGAGAGAAACAGAGAGGAAGAGAGAGCTCCTGCAGCTCAGAAAGTCAGGGAAGGACACTCGGGGAATGAAAGAATCTGAGAGCTGAGGAGGAAGAGCTAGCCTTGGGAAGGGGGGTGGGGGGTTGGGAGGTTTCCAGACAGAGGGAGCAGCGAGTGCAAAGCTGTGTGGGGGCGGGTGGGGGGGGATGGCCTTGGTGTGCCTGGGGAGCCACGTGAGAGGGTTGGGCCGGCTGGACCACAGTGAGCCCAGGCGATGGAGAGGCAGACAACGGCTGGATCACGCAGTGGCTGGTACCAAGCACAGAGGCTCTGCATTTGTATTCTAATGGAGACAGAAACGGGAAGTGTTAAGTAGGGAGGTCCCTAAGACCTGACTCATGGTTTGGAAAAGTCACTGTGGCAGTGGTGTGGGGAAGGGACTGTGATGGAGCAACCAGGGACTCCAGGACAAGCTGGGAGGCTGCCTCTGAGGCCGGAGACAGTGACGGAGACCATCTGGTGATGCAAAGCTGAGCTTAGTCATCTGAAGTCATTCCTCCGAGACAGCTCCACAGTCAAAACCTATTGCTGCAACCCAGAAACGCAGCATTACTCGCCAGAATAGAAAACATGTATTTATGCTGAAACAATAGTAATTACAGAGCAACTCCTCTCCACACCTTCCCTGTTATCTCCTGGTTGCCCTAACAACTCTAGCAAGTGAGTGATTTGCTCCACCCACGTGCCCTTCTATAATGGGATGCTTGAAGTCCTCAAGGCCTCCACCACCCTCTGCACTCCCGCCACGCCGAGAGTGGTAGACTCCCATTACCCCCTTGTCACTCGACAGCATTGGAGGTGCAGGGATCAGTGATTTTTGAAGCTGTTTCACATACTACAAATTATTTGATTACTTTGAAATAACTTATTCATCTTAAACCCCTTATCATTCTGGAGGAGTGTATTCACTTGTTCCTTTGTCCTTTTATTCATTCGTCCAGTCAGCAGACTGTGTGGAAACCACGCAATGTGTCACACCCCAAGCTGGGTAGGAGCTGGAGATACTGAGGCAAAAGGCACAGCCTACCCCCAGGGGGCAGGGAGGGGCCATCTGCAAATTCTGCTGTGACTGGCTTTTCATTTACACACTAACACTGACCCAGGTTTCCAGGTGCTAGTGGAAGAAGGAAGAAAACAAAAATTCACAGATATTGAGTATTCACCCTGTGCCCGATGCTATGTAAGGTCCTTCCACACACCTAACCCATTTAGTTCTCACAAAATCCTGGGAAATGGATGTGTTCGTTCCCATGTTTCCAATGAGCATGTGGAGGCTGGGAGAGGTCACACCCCTTGCGCACTACTGCATAGCCGGTTAGTGGTCGAGCAATGAGCTCTGCTTGACTCAGAGACCCATGCGCTTGCCACCCCACCACAGTGAAACTTTAAAGAAGTAGGTCAAACTTAAGTAGATGGCAGGGCTGGGGCACGTGCTGAGACCCTCCTCAGCCAACGGAGGGGAAAGTGTGCCCTGTCAGGACAAGAAGGAAGTCACCTGTCAGGGATGAAAAGTGTCAGCCACAATGAAAGCATCGTGGAAACAATGACAAACGCAAAAGGACACCATGGAAAAACCCAACAAGCTGCTTCGCTTCGCGGAATGAATCATCCCCGAAGAACTTCAGAGAAAGATTAGAAAATGTATAGGCTGTGGAATAATTACTTGTCTGATGGTTTACTGGGGGACAGAGTCCTGCCCAATAGGGTGTATTTAGCATCCAGCTGCCCCGGGGGAGGTAGGAGGAGGGTCCTCCTGGGACTCAGAGTTCAAGCCAACCAAACAGTGCCCTCAGCTCGAGGTCAGGAAAAGGAGCAGACCAGGCCCCGGTGTCTCCACCTGGGCACCTGCGCCCACGAGAGTGTTGGCAGGGCAGAGGGTACAACAAGTCACAGGCAAAAGAGGACAGATTTTTCTCGTTAGGAATGACCATTTCACTTAAAAATGTGAGCAAAACTAAGAAATTACTTTATAACAAATGCTAAGACATTATGGAAGAGGCGGCCAGTTTTACATGGAATGTTAAGGTAGTGCAAGTCTTCAAGGAAGTCTTGTGACGTTGGTGGGCTGCTTCCAGCTTTGCTCACAGACCCTGAAAGACCTGGGACCTTTGGTGGGAAATCATTGAGCCAATGCAGACAGGTTATCTCAGACTTGTGTCAGATGAACTACCCAACTCCCATGCTCAAGTCAATTTTAACCAACAGTAACCGAACTCTCATCCTGGGCGAGGTATTCTGGGGCATCCTGCTTAAGGCTGATAAGGTATTGTTCATGCAGTAGACCCTAATATGTGTCCATAATGACTATAACATAATGTATTAACCATGGCGTATGGAAAGAGGCATATGGAAAGAGGTCCTTGGAGAAGGAGTGATTAATTCCACCTGGGAGGGGGCTACAGCGAAGACTTGGGGAAGGAGTTTCAGCTGAGAAGGAAGACCTCTGTCACCGCTGCTCACTTATTCCAGCCAGAGGAAGCAGGGAACGCTGGACAGGTGTGGCCCAGGCAGGGCAGCAGGAAGGCCAGGCATTTACTGTGGCTGCAGTGTGGAGGACATGGGAGGCACTGGTCATTGGGTAGTATGGTAGATTATTGGGTTCAGGTCACACAGGGCTTGAGTGTGATCCTGGGCACCCTAGACTTGACTGGTTCTGGGGACAGTGGAGGGCAGGCACTGAAAGGTTTACAATTGGCGAGAAATGCAATCAAACCTGTGTTTTAGAAAGTTAATGTAGGGAAAGGGTGACTTGGGGGGAAGGGGTCTGGTGGTTCAGTTTTCTGAAGCCAGCCATTGACGGCTATCCTGAAAGCATCCAGCCGTCTGGGCAGCTCAGCCCTTTCCCGGCACCGGCTGATGGGCAGACATTTGACGCGTTTGTGAAGCCCATTCCAGGGGTAGTCAGGTGAGTGTTTATATTGCTGTAGCACAATTTTCGGTACCATTTTTATAACCGCATTTCGATGTGATTGGTTTCCTTTGTTGTCCTGTGTGTGTGTGTGTGTGTGTGTGTATGTTTAATGCACTTAGAAACGTTATTCTGGGAAAGACTCCACGGACATCACCAGAACCCACAGAGGTTCACAGCTCAAAGTCTTTGAATGTTTGAAGACACTTTGCAGAAGATCTTCTTTCCTCCTCTGCACGTGGTAACTGAAATCAAGCAGGGGTTTCCAACACATGTCACACGCTCAGGGCTGTCAGGGGCTCTGCTTGGAGACCCTGGAGCCGCTGCCTTTCCTGGCTCAGTGACTTGGACCAATCACTTTAACCTCCCAGTATCCTCTATAAAATGAGGGCAATAATAAGCAGTAATAGTGTTCACTTCGTGGGGTTCTTGCCAAGATTAAATCAGTGAATGTGTATAAAGCTTTTCGCACAGAGTCCAGCGCCCCCACCCCGCCCTGGCCCCTCGGTTCCAGTCACAGAGCTTTGATGACATAACCAGTGAGCCGTGACAACCTCCGGGGGCGCTACTCCAGAACAGATCTGGATTTGGGGTTTACAACTCTCATCATTTTGGTTTTTTTCCTCTGGGTCTTTTTAAGAATGACCCAGAAATTTCTGCCAAAAAGTAGTAATAAATTTCTTTAAAGTCCATACTTATCTAGAAGCTTGGTAGATGTCTTCATTGGGGCAAGTCATATATATTTGGGAAGTCACCCCCGGAACCAAAGTGGGGAAGTGAGATAGGGAAGCGAGAAAAGCCAAAAAGGGTAAGTTAGTGAATAGGTCCCCTCTGAGGGCAACTGGGCCTCAGACACGCCAGGGACCCTGGAGAACATCCCTCCAACTGTCCTACCAGGGGCGGAGTGGGCGGTGGACGGATCCGCCAGCTCCTCGCCCTCACCTCTTGAGGGCTGTCCTGGGGGCCAGTCTTGCCTGTGCACCTGCTGTGATGGAAAAAACCCTCAGGCATCGAGACAGATGTGCACAGAAGGAAAAGAAAGCCAAAGTGCACAGAAGTGTCTTCTAAAGCCACAGGTGGCCACAGGTGGGGCGCTGACAATGTTGGCTTTGGTGAGGTGGGCAAGTTAACACCTCTGTCTGAAATAAGCAAAAGAGACATGAAACAGATTAGTTTTGACTTTATTTGATTAAAAATGTGACTGAAAGAGGTTTTACCAGCCTGAATCTTTCAACTTCTTTCCCCACACCCCAACCTGTCACAGTCTGTGATTTTCACAGGTGGTTCCTTTAGCAGCTTCTACGTGATTTAGTCTTTAAGAGTGTGTTTATCAGAAATTCGAACCACCCACTCTTCAAAGGCCACCTATTATTATGGGTAAACTTCTCCGTGATTTGAGGAGGAGTGTGTCAGAAGATATTCATTATTTTGGTAGCTGCTTTTTTTTTAAAAAAAAAATTGAGTTCGTGGAGTGCTTCTCAGTTGTTGTTGTCTGTTAATCAAACACCATAACTTACAATGCAAAGTCCTATGACCGTGGGGCGTTAGATTCATGCGGTCAGCTTTCAATATAAACAGAGCCGTGACAGCTTGCACTTCATTGAATAAATTGAATGATTGTCACAGTGTTAAATTCCATCAAAAGCCATTACATCTGTTCAGTTTCCAGGTGAGAGAGTGTGCTGTGGATGCTGGAGAGAAAATTTATCATCATTATTTTTTAAAAGTACTCAATAGTAAAGGAAGGGAAATATAGGATAGCACACTTTAATCTACACCGTGAGTACGGTAGTGTATAAAGTATATAAGTTTAGTCCTGATTGGAGTGGCTCAGTTAGTTGGGTGTCGTCCCTCAAAGCAAAAGTTTGCCGGTTTGATTCCCAGCCAGGGCGCGTGCCTGGCTTGTGGGTACAGTCCCTGGTTGGGGCATGTGCGAGAGGCCAACAGTTGATATTTCTCTCTCACATCATGTTTCTCTCCCTCTCTTTCTCTCTCCCTTCCCCTCTCTCTAAAAATAAATAAATAAAAATAATAACAAAGAATGTAAGTTTGTAGACAAGAACATGAAGGTAAAATGGGGAAATGAATACTGTTTTGTGAGTACAGTTTATTTTCTCTTTACAACAAAAGGAAAGACAGATTAGCAGTCTTCTATAATCAAACCCCAACGTGGCATGAACCTTGCGGTGTGCTTTTAGTTACTTACCATTGGCCCCTTTTCCAAGTCAGACCAAGTTACTGAGGAATCTCCCCAAATTTCCTACCTCCCATTTTTGTTTCCTCTAAGAGTAGGCTGAAACATTGGGATGGACTGGCTAAGCACAATCGTCAAGGGTGGGCCTCAGAAACAGTACGCCACGTGGAAGACGCCGGCACAAAGCCCACATGTTGTGTGATCCCATTTATAAGAAATTTCTTTAAAAAAAAAAAGGCAAAACTACCCTGGCTGGGTGGGTCAGTTGGTTGGAGTGTCATCCTCTACACTAAAAGGTTGTGGGTTCGATCCCTAGTCAGGGCACATACCTAGGTTGCAAGTTTGATCCCTGGTTGGGGCACATGCAGGGAGGCAACCAATCAATGTTTCTCTCTCACATTGATGTTTCTCTCTTTACCTTCCTCTCTACAATCAATAAATATCCTCAAGTGAGGGTAAAAAGAAAAACAACCCCCCCCCCCCAAAAAGAGGCACAACTATACATCTAGAAAGCATACCAAAGGTGTCCTAGCAGTTGCTGGGAACAGAGACTGAGTCTAAACAAGCATAAGGAAAATTCCCGTGTTGATGAAATTGTCCTAAAACTGGATTATGGTGGTAATTGCACAATTATGTAAATGTGGAAAAACTCATCAAACTCTGAGTCTTACGATATGTAAATTATACAATAAGGCTATTTGACGTAGAGACAGAGAACCCTGGAAGTTGTACACTCCCCACTATTTCTGAAACGCAAGGAAATGTTAGGAACCACTTCCAGCGGCGGTGTGATACAACAGCTTGCCCAGGCCGGAAGGGTTGTAGCGCCTCCCTTACAAGTTACCCCCGGCAAACCCCACAAATAAAGCTCCCCAAACACAAGCTCTAGGGAAAAAGCTGTGCCTGCTTTGTAAAGAAACTGCACGATAGGCCTCCTAAGCCCCTTCCCAGCAGATTGCCCCCCAAGCCCCTGCTGTAGAAGACCCGCCACCGTGCAGCGCTGTCCAATAGAAATACAGTGGGAGCCACGCCTCTGTGCTTCTAGGTTTTCTAGTAGATATATTAAAAGCATAAAAAGAAACAGGTGAGAAAAAGTTTAGTAATGCATTTTCTTTCACCCACTATGTCCAAAGAATTCTCATTTGAGCATGCAATCAACAGAAATAATTACCGATGAGCTGTTTTACATTTTTTTCTCCATACTCAATCCTCAAAATTTCATGTCTTACACTTACAGCACACCTCAATTCAGACTAGCTACATTTTCAAGTGCTCAGTAGCCACAGGTGGCTACTGT
Organism: Desmodus rotundus; assembly: GCF_022682495.2. Lineage (NCBI taxonomy): Eukaryota > Metazoa > Chordata > Mammalia > Chiroptera > Phyllostomidae > Desmodus > Desmodus rotundus. The sequence continues at coordinate 108,323,957 of NC_071394.1, read as the reverse complement.
GTTGGACAGCACAGGCCTAGAGCAGGGCTCCCCAACCTCTGGGCCTCGGCCTCAGCTGTAGACCAGCACTGGTCCAGACCTGTTAGAAACCGGGCTGCATAGCAGGAGGTGAGCTTGAATGTAATGGGCTTGAATCATCCCGAAAACATCCCCCCACCCCAGTCCGTGGAAAAATTGTTTTCCAGAAAACCAGTGCCTGGTGCCAAAAAGGCTGGGGACCGCTGGCCTAGAGGTTCCTGCTTAGCAATGATAACCCAGAGAGAATGGTTTTCATGCAAATGTCTACTGCTAATTAAAACAAACCAGCATGTAAAGGCCTATGTTGAATTGTGTCCTATAAAAGCACATTCACCTCTGTGATCCTTACTTTTTAAAAACAAATAATTCTTCACATGGTACTGGAGAATTTTTAATGTACTCAGTGAGCTCCATTTTGGGGTCTTGGCAGTCTCGTCCCTGGGGTCAGCACATCCAGCAGCGTCTGGAATTAACATTGCAAAGGAGCCGCTATGTGACTGGGAATTATGAAGCGAGGATTTTAGTCGAGAGGAAAGGGTATGTCCTTTATCAGGAAACTGCATCCTGTCCTGGCAAAGGAACAGCTGTGATGATCAACAGTAAGAGGTCTGATGATAATGATGATTGAACTAAAGCTACCAGCAGCCTTCTAGAAATTACAGTGTCGCAGACAAAGACCTACAGTTTGGGAGGGTCTCAGCTGGACTTTTTGGTTTGGTTTCATTGGGGGTAGGATAGAGGCTGTCCAGTTTTGGACAGTACGCCCCTCTGAAGTGCTGTCAAGATTCTTTCTGCACAGATTCATCGGGGGGTTCTAATGTGCTCTCTCCATCACAGGAGAAGCCGATTTATTCTACAATATTCGTTGTCCAACTTTGGTGATTGTAGCTGACCATCCAGGTTCCTTGTGGAATTATAATTGTTCTGCAGCTGTAGCGCCTGAAAAAATATTTCTTTCCCCAGATATACTATAACTGAATTTTCTCTGTCAAGCTACACATCCAAATAAGAGTAATGCAGCCTCATAAAATCAGCAGGAAGGAAGGCAAGTGATTGTTTGATTTCTAGGTGATTGTTGATTGTTGGAAATCCCGCTTTGCTAATGGTGGCCTTTTGTTTTGCTCTTCCTCTCTGTGTGGTAACTGCCCTTGGGAGGCAGGTGCCCTTATTGGGCCCAACTGCTTTATATCCCTGTCTCCTTCTCTACATTGCCTTTTCTTTTCCTCCCATTCAAATAGACCCACCGTCAGGGAAGGTGTTATTAGGTCTGCTGGGATTATTCGGGGCATTGTTCTGTGGCAGGTGGCAGGCTCCTCACACAAACGTTGGGAAGGATGGAAGCTTTGGCCTTGGCCTTCACTCGGGGTCCCTGCAGTTAATCTAGGCTACGTCCGCTTCTCAAGTCTGCTTTACCCACGTTGTTCTTGGACTCTGTAAGCTCAGCTCAGCCTTCCCAGGCCTCTGTGATTTGCTTTGAACATTCGCCTCTGTCTCAACCACATCCTTTTCCCATTCACACATTCCTCCTCCAGCTCACAGCACTAGGTCTGGGAAGAAGAAGTACTTCTACGTCCAGAGTCTTTTGGGCTATTCCAACCCCAGCCATCAACAAACAGGTCCTGGTCTTCTCAACAGTCACCCTGAGGGTTCGACTTTGTTTCCAGTGACCAGAACTGAGCTCCTCCTTCTTCAGCTTCCAGGACAGCTCTTCTTCCCAATAGTGGCAGATTCCCTTTTTCTTCTTGTTCACAAAGGAGCAATTTTATTTCTGAATGTAAAAAAAAAAAAGAACCCTCCCATCATGCTTGTTGATGCATGTTTCCGTTTAGGTTTTCCCCAAAATAAAACCTTAGGTAGAGATTTGGATCTTGGGCACAGGTAGCCTTTTTGGGAGGGGAACCTGGAATGCAGGAGTAGGGTGAGGAAGGGGAGAAAAGAATCAGTAAAAGATGTGTTAATTCACTGGTTCTTGTTGTGGGCACATGGGCTCACTCTGGCTGGGGACCCTCTGAGGAGTGGTGTTGAATGTCCCCCCTGAATTGGACCTCTGAAGAACCAGAGGCTGGAAGCCTTTCTCCACTGACTTTCCATTCCTCCCATGGTTGAGGGCTCGTCCTGGGAGTGTTAGCCTCCCCGCCCTCACTCATACTTCGGGGCTGCCTGTGGAAGGGCTAAGTCAGCAATCTTCGACCGGTGTGCCGCAAGGATTTTTAAAACCTGCAATACCTGACTATGCGGTCAGGGACACTGACCTCTGTCCCCCTAGATTGTCAAAAAAGAAAAAAAAAATAGCCAACACAGTAGCTATCCTGTGTGAATGAATCAAAATAATACCTAGTTTTTGTCAGATCAGCAAAAAATATATTTTTGGGTGAGCCGCAGAATTTTTGTAATTAGTTTATGGGGGCCATGAGGTGAAAATGTTGGAAAACTGAGGGACTCCACAGGTGGGCTTGAGGTGGCGCGGTCAGTGTGCGTGGAGACTGTCCTTCCCGGCCACAGCGAAAACCCCAGACAAGCAGCCAAGGCGTGACGGGGAGCACAGAAAGCATCGGCGGCTCTCCGCAAATGGTAATTAACAGCTCTCCTCTTCACCCTCCTTAAAAAAAAAAACAAACAACAAAGTATGTTTAAATGAAAATATCCCCAAGGCCTGGTGTAACTTCTGCAGCTGTCTCTTCATGTCAAGAAGATGGAACATTCAAAGACAGCAGCCGGCAGGTCAGGGCCCGTGCCAGGAACTGTTCCCCGGAGCGCCTTGCTGTCCAGGTCCTGTGTGTTCCTGTTTGAGAGGTGCTTCCCTAGCTTATGTCAGGCCAAGAAGATGGTCACCCCAGCCCTGTTCTCACTCTTCATCTAGTCACATGTGGGGCTTGGGGATGGAACTTTCCCCCTCTGGTGTAAGCCGAGGCTTTGGGAACATTCAAAGCCAAAGTGCAAACTGGTCCAAACTGCGGTTATTTCCACAGCAGAGAAGTTCCCACGGTGAAGTCAAAACTAGAGGAGGCAAAGGTAGAAGTTCTTCCTCATTGGTGCAACCGAAGAAGTCTGGATGACTGCTGAGAACTTTGGGACAGGGAGAGGAAATGTTGGGGGGCTTAGCAAGGAGCCCTTGGGGTGCCACTTATGGGAGATACTTCATGTCAACTGATGTCCTTCTGAATCCTATGACTCTTGAAGCTATTTGCTTAAAATTACTGCCAGCTGTAGAATTCCCAAAGCACCAAGATCATTCTTAAAATAGACAGACAGACAGACAGACAATCTGGACTACGGGATGGGATAACTCAGGAGATCTTAGATCCTCCTTCATGGTTCAAGACACAGCTTGTCCTTCTCAGTAAGAACCGGGTCTACTCAAAGATATTGCTCTTCACGATAGCTACCGCTTATTGTATTCAGAATGCGCACCCGGACCTTTGCCTACCTTAGCTTATTGAATACATAACAGCAAATCAGATCTAGTACCACCAGTTGCCACATGAAGCAACGTGGCTCACAGAGGCTGAGGACTCACTCAGAGTCACACAGCTTTGTAAGGAACAGATGCGAGGTTCCAAGCTAGCTCCTGGGCAAAGCCAGGAACACGGCTTCTGTGAGATTATAGACACAGTATTCTACAGATCCAGGAAGACAGGCAACCTCACCGGTCAGCCTGCACCCCCACGAAACAGGACGGTAAATGGTTCGGAGCTCAGCCTTTGGAGTCAGATCATCTCTTTTGAAGAATCATAGAGAATAGAACTAGATAAAAACATTATGTCCATGTCTTCCTTATAGTCTGTGATTAAATTTTAAAAAACAACAATAAGTAATCATGCATGAGTGTGAATGTTTTGTCCTGGATGCTTGTCAAGAGAAACTAAGTGTTTTCTAGAAAAAATCCCCCCACAAAGATTTGAAAAAAAAAAGTTACATTGTGGCCATCTACAAGATGCGTTTGTGTCCTGATTACAGAAATACGCTTATTCTTTGGGTCACGCATTTATATTTCACAGCAAATTTCAGAAGCTTGCATGAACGAGCTTTCTTGGGAAAGTGTGGAAGGAAGAGCTTGTGTGCACACGCAGCAGAAATGAAACTGCTGGCTTGATGGGTTTGCAGGTCTTCCCACAACGTGGAGGAAACCGGTTTGGACATCTACACTGGCCTCTTTGCGGTTGCAATCTCTCTTTATCATTGTGTTTGCTCTTGAAGTTATCAGTATGGACTTCTGTTGTGCTCCATCCAACGTCCCAATGAACTGTCAGGGAGAAGTTTCTCACTGGGATTGCAGACAAGTAATGAGCTGGCACACAGTAGGTGCTTCATGGAGTCAAAGCTTCTCAGGATCGAAAGAGACTTTACAGGCGTGACCCTGCTGTGGATTTCTCTGGTTTTTACCTCTCCATTTTGCAGCAAAGCTACTCACAAGAGGTCTTTATAGATTCGCTGTCTCCACGTGCTCACACCCAATGTTTTCCAGCCTATAGTCAGTCCCCACTAGTCACTGAAATTGCCCTGGTCACGATTTCAGAGAAATTTTGTATCCCAAGTGAGCACTGAATTTGGTGCTCACTTGCCTGAATAGCATTAAGCACAGGGGACTCTTCCTTCCAGCTTGAAATAGTCTTTTCAGGTTCTCCTCAAACCAGTTTCCCAGCTACCATCTGTCTTACCAGCCACTCCTTCTTCAACATCTTTACTGACTTCCCTGCCTCTCATGGCCTCTGGTTTTTGTCTAACCTAGGGTTCTCTCCTCACCATCTCCCTGGAGACATTTCTTCCAGGCCTCTGACTTCAATGCTGTCTATTCACTGATGTTGAAGAAAAAGGGCGCTCTGATAAATCTTATTGAAAGCAACCTCATAGGGTGATCTGATCATACATTTCTAACTGGGCGGGTCATGGTGGTAGTCACGCCCCAGGCCCTTAACTTCCCTAGTAAAAGGTTATCTCTGCTGTAAGCAAGCCTCGTCCATTGTTTTTGTGTGTCTAGGCTAGCCCACTTTGGAAATGCCTCTTTTTCAGACCCCTCGGAAGCATGTGATGTTAACTATCCTATAACCTGATCCCTGCCTTGCCTTCTCCCACCTTCCTGTAATCTTCCATCCTTTCCTTCTCAATTCCAAGTGCGTAAAAGAAACTACAAACTCTTACTCTGGGAAGCATTTTTCTCACTCTGTTGAGATCTTGCTCCCAGGTGTATCATCTGTTTGGCTTAAATAAACTCTAATAAGCTCTCAAAAATTTTTTCTGCAGGTTTGGACTTTCTTCCGTCGACACCGATAATTCTCAGATTTATACCCTGAGCTCCATCCCATCTCAAGCACCTCACTGTTGACTCGACTTTGATTCTTGGACGCCTGACAAACATCACAAACTTAGTCTGTGCATTACTCTTGCTGCTCTTTTCTCCTAACCTGCTGCTCCCTGGCTCTTTCTCTGTTCAGTAACCATTAACCTAGTTGCTCAGGCCGGAATCGGAGATCTCATGCTGATTCCTCTTTTTCTCATCTCCATATCCAAGGCCTCAGCAAGTCCTGTGAGCTTCCTCTCCTCAATCCATGTGCCAAATGTATCTTCTTCTCCTAGCTGTCCTCTCTACCATCTCCCAACTGGACGATGGCTGTAGCCCATTACTGGTCTCCCTGCTTCGCCCTTACTCCTCTGTAATCCATTCCCAGAGCAGATCATTTAAAAATGGAGGTCAGACAATGTGGCTCACCGGTTTAAGACACTCCCATGGCTTCCCATCACTTAGAATAAAATTTAAATCCCTCAGTGATATTTACCGAGCACCCCATGACTCTTCCCCGGGTCGATAAACTTTTCTATGAAAGACCAGATAGTAAATGTCCTACGCCTTGTGAATCCAGGCACCATGCTATGAGAAAACAAAAGCCACCCAAGAGAGCCACGTGGAGGAGGAGGAGAAGTTCTGGGTCAAGGTCACAGAGGAGCCCCAGCCTGCAGCACTGGCTGCCAGGTATGTGAGTGAGCCACACTGGATGTTCCAGACTGCAGTCAGCTGGAACCACAAGGAACAGAGAACTGCCCGAGTCCAGTCATTTCAGGGAATCAGGTGAGATAAGATGGTCATTACGTTTCATTGCCACGTTTACAGCAATATACAACTGAACCACTGGACTTCTTTCTGTTTCTCAAGCCCACCCACTGAGCTCCTTCCTCTCTCAGGCCCAGCTGGTCTCTGCCTGGGCCACACCTCCCCCAGGTCTTCACTTGGCTGGTTCTTTTCATCCTTCAGGTTGGCCTGGAGCCCCTCAGTTTTTTTGTTTCTTTGGTTGTTTGGTTTCCTGTTTGTTTTAGGAGGAGAAGAGGGAAAGCCATCCTTTCGTCACTTCAGCCCACTAGCTAAACCCCCTCTCATCACATCCCATCCTTATCTGGATTCCAGGACCAACTTATAACGCAGGCCAAGCCAGTCAGTAATTCTACTCTGCCCACCCCCAGCCTCAGCTATTGATTCAGAGATGGACACTGACTCATTCAATGAGTTGGTCCCAGGACTTATTGGTGAGGGGAGTCTCTTGATTGGGGTTGTTAAGGTGGTTTACCCTAAGCCTGGAGCCTGCTGGTGCCCAATTGTCTGCCACAGGGGGCAGCCCATCTGGGAATAGAGACACCACAGAGGGGAGCAGGGAGGAGGGATGGAGAGGGTGGGACAGACTCCTGGATATAGCCATACTCAAAGCTAGAATTCCCCTGAACTTTTAAATTATATGAGCCAATACACTTCCCACTCCACTACCGCTCCTCTCTTCCTTTGCTCACCCCTCCACCATTCCACCGAATGTTAGGTTCAGCCATATGAAATTGCATACTCATAGCTCAAATATTACTGAACAGCAGTAATTTTGTATGGCTAACTTATTTGAATGTTTCCAGAAACAGAGAACTCACTAGCCATTGCAGCAGCCCAGTTAAAATTAGAACAGATTTAACCAACAGAAAGTTATTTTTCTAAATCTAAAATCTCCATCCCTGTTCCTTCTCAGCCCTGGATGCTGCCCTCTGAACATACTTCATGTCCAGGGTAGCACCTCACTGCAATGCTGTAGGAGGGAGACTCCCCTAGGTGGAGAGAGGGAGATGATCACCTTTTTGTTCCAGGCACCATTCTTCTAGTAATGCTGCCTAGACATTTAATCTTTCTTAAAAATGTGACATTTTAAGCTACGCCTTCTCCATCTTGTTCTAGTTTATTTATTTCAAACTAAGTTCAGGACATTATATTTAACCTCAATGAATCTTACTATGTTCTATATGGCCCACTGACCTTCCCTCTAAAAGCCAAGTTTCTTCCTTACCCATTGGGTCAAAGTCTTTGTTAATTAACTTCTCTATTAGCGTCATGATACAACAGAATGAAAATCCGATGCCGAGATCTTGGTGAATCCAGGGTACCCTTTCCAGCATCTTCTGCGAGTTACAGAAACATGCCTTCTTTCTATTTGCCTGAGTCACTGTTACAAACGTTGAAAAGGGCAGAGCTGCGAATCAAGCCCAAAGAATGTGTATGACTGGACAGTGCTCCACTGACCTTTAGGTTTGCTTGTCCAGTCAGCCACTGCTTCTCTAACTTGGGCAACCGCCCGTGCTTCTCAGCTTGTCTATAGGAAGTCACGGGATACCGAGTAAGCATCTTGCTGAAATATGTAAGGCGCTCCTCACTACTGGGTACTCACCACCCTGTTCCTGAAGTTAAGTACAGCAGTGTGTTATTTAGGATGGACTAAGCCACAGTCACAAATAGACCCGAACGTTTCATGGCTAATCACAATGGAATTTTATTTGTAGCTTGGGTAACAATTCAGGGGACTCAGGTTGACGGGTGCTTTCCTCCATGCAGCCACTCGGGGGTCCAGGTTCTCCCTGCCTTGCAGAGCTGCTGTTCTCTAGGGCCTCACTGTCATCTGCGTCCAGCCACAGAGGTAGAAAGAGCCCCAAATAGCACTTGTGGGATGTTTTTGTGGGACAGGCCTAAAAATGCCGTACTGCTGCTGCTCACTTAGAGACAGGGCCACACCTAGCAGAACCGTAGGTAGCGAAATGCTGTTTAGCTAAGTGCTTAAAAAGGAGGAGAATGATTCAGCAAACGGCTAGTGGTCTGTCTCCACTATAGGCAAATAACATAATGATAACACAAAATTGAAATCACTAACAAAGTGACCATACACTTCCCTTTTAAAATCAAATTTCTGTCCCTGATTATTGGGTCAAAGCCTTGGTTCATTATTTTCTCTAAAGTTGTCAGGCTGCCACAACCTAATGCAAATACAACACAAATAACAAAAATTGATGGCAAAGTGAAACCGTCACTCTTGCAAAATAGGCATGACTTCAAGGTTAGGAAAGCAGTTTTGAGGAACTGCCCTTGTCACTGGCAAGGCCATTGACAAGTGAGGAAATGGCAGTGTGAGACCAGAGAAAATCTATGAAGATAAGGACCGAAAAGATATGCATATAAGGATAATGTTAACCTCAGAGGACTAAGAGAGACACCTGGAAAAATTAACAAATGCCTTAAGATTTTTTTGCCAAAGTTATACTGTTTATGATTATGCTGTGAAAGTCAAATTATAATTGAATAATTTCATAGTATATGATCTTATAATTTTATCAGAAAAATATGCCAACAAAATCCCCAATCCAACAATGGATTGATCATTATTGTTCCTATTTTTAAAGATTTTTATTTATTTATTTATTTAATCTATCTATCTATTTATTTATTTATTTATACAGAGAGGGGAAGGGAGGAAGAAAGAGAGAAACATTGATTTGAGGGAAATATCAATCAGTTGTCTTTTGCGCCCCCCTAACTGGGACCTGGCCCGCAACCCAGGCATGTGCCCTGATTGGGAATCGAACCAGTGATTCCCAGTGAACTTTTGGTTCACAGGCCAGCACTCAGCCCACTGAGCCACACCAGCCAGGGCTAGTGTTGCTATTTTTAGAGTGAGCAGGATGGCACTACTCTGACTTGGCTTCTTGTCTAAGGCCCAGCCTGTAAATGTTGGTTGCCCCAGAGCCTCGTCCTGGGTCTCTTCCCTTCAGCATTTCCCCTTTCCTGAGGAATCTCATCCAGTCCTTTGGCTTGAAACATCACCTACGTGCAGCTGACTCTCAAATTCATATCAGTACTTGGCCTTCAGGTGTATATTTTTGTACTTGACATCTCCACTTGTGTGTTTAATAGATTCTTGGGCTTAGTTGTCCAAACACACACTTCTTGACTTGAAACCTGTTTTGAAAGTCAGCCTCAGTAAACAGGCCCTACTTTGCTCAGTAAATGGCAGGAGCATCCTCCAGTCAAAATCTCAAGAGATTTCTTTCTTTCTCTTTCTTTCTTTCTTTCTTTCTTTCTTTCTTTCTTTCTTTCTTTCTTTCTTTCTTTCTTTCTTTCTTTCTTTCTTTCTTTCTTTCTTCAGAGGGAGGGTAAGGGAGGAAGAAAGAGAGGGAGAGAAACATCAATTTGAGAAAGAAACATCAATCAGTTGCTTCTGGTACATGCCCTGACCCGGGACCACAACCGTAACCTAGGCATGTGCCCTGATCAGGAACTGAACTGGTGACCTTTCCCTTTGTGGGACAACGCCCAACCCGCTGAGCCACACAGGCCACAGCTCAAGCATCATATTTGATGCCTCTGACTCCACCCACTCCCCACTTAATGGAATAGCAGGTTTCTTTGGGTCCACCTTCAAAATACACCCTGAATTGACTGCATTCCATCTCCCTCCTACTACGTAGGCCAAGTGCCCACCTCACTTGCTGGGGCCCCTGTGAAGCCTCCTTGTCAGTGTCCCTGCTCCCACTCTGCCTTCAGGGCCGTCCCACCGCTACAGAGCGCCCATCGTCATCTCTTCAACATACACATCAAGTCATGTCACTCCTCAGCTTAACACCTTCCAGTGGCTTCTCATCACGTTTATGAAAGTCCAAACTGTCCCATAGCACCACGGAACCCGATTTGTTCCCATCTCATTTCAACACCCGTCTGTCCCCTTGCCCGCTCTCTCTGGCTGTCACATGTGCTGTCCTGCTGGCTCTACCTTCAAGGTCTCTGCTATGCCAACCACACTTTCCTCCAGGGCACGGCTGCCTGATTCCTTCTCCCCGTCAAATCTCAGCTCCAATGTCTTATTCATAGAGGCCTTCTCCACCTCTCATCTAAGGCAGCACCCCACCCCCCACCCTCACCAGCCTTTTAAAATGTGATTATCCAACTTTTTTCCCTTCAAAGCAATTATCAGTATCACTAGTTACAATTATTTTGCTTATTTATGTATTTAAAATTTTTTCTTGTCTCCCCTTAGACTGTAAACCCCAATGAGGTCAGGGATTTTGACTAATATGTTCCCCACTGTATCTTCCTTGCCAGAGGCTGTCGCATAATAGATGCTCAGTAAATATTTATCAACTAAACAGTTTTTAAAGTACAATAAAAGTAATTTATTTTCCTAGTTTTAAGTTTGATTTTTCAGTGTGGAGTCTCAGTAAAAACCTTTTTTCCCCCACTATTTTATATGAAATTTGGGGTTCTTTTGTAAGTGGACTTATTTACGTGGCCTTGCCTGTGCCAATGATCTCCCAGCCGTGAAGATGTCCCGTTTCGGGTACTTCCTTCTGTGGCTAGGCTAACACGCCCGTGGAAGAAGGAAGTGAGGGCAAGGCTGACATGATTTGTGCTTGGTTAACCCACTCGTGGTCACGGTGATCAGTCATTCTACTCTCCGGGGCAGGAAGGTCCTTTCCCCTTTAAAATCCACTCTAGAGCCACGCCTGCACTCTGCTATGCTCACTGGTTTGTGCTGTATGGGATCCTCTTTATTCTTTTTCATGGAACACTTTTCTTCCTGTCTCTAAGATTCCAGCACCATTTTAAATTCTGAGGGTCCTCCAAGACCACAGATAAACAGCGAAAGTCTCTTTCCTGGGTTCTCTAAGTACTCTGGCCTGTAATTCGTCTGGGGCAAGAGAGTTGAGTTTAATTCAATTTAGGAGACAAATAAAGGTTCTCATTAGAGGGGAGCAGCCAGAGCACAAGACAATTTGGCTACACACTGATGTCACTGAATCATAGAATTAAACAGACGCCTCCTTAAGTGAAGGCCCTGATCACTTTCAAAGAACTGGCTCCTGTAGTTCCTTGCGTTCTGAGAACCAGCCATCTGAGGACAAAAGGTACCGTTGAAGGGTGTGAGGTCTGCTTTAAAATTCTCTTCCATCTTGTCGCATGCCATGCTCCTCTGAAGTCGGTGGGAAGAGGGGGAGGGGGAGAGGAAGGCAGAGGAACCAGCTTCCTAGTCTCCTTACCACAGGGTGCCGAGGAGAGGTGGGGGAGCCACAGTGCCTGGCCTGCTGGTGTAAGTGGTTCTGTCAGCCGGGCACTGAGGTTAACTCAAGAGTGCACGCGCTTTCTAAAGGGTTAGTTGCCCCTCGCAACTTCTCCGGACTTTTGCCAAGCAGAGAAGTCTGAATTTTCACGTCGTAATGCCTGAGTTTTAACGGCTGGCTCAGATTTCTAAAATCCCGGGTCACCTAGACGGCACACGCTCTCAGTGCTGATCCAGCCAGTCATTCTCAGTCTGGCCTGAGGTGCCCTGTAAAGATTACAGGTGGGCTGCGAGTCGATGCTGATGGTCAGTTTCTGCAGCTACTGCTATGGGCATGTGCTGTGAAGGCAGATTCATTTCTCTCTTAGTCCAAAAGAGCAGTTTCTGTCTTATAGGGGTCAACAAGCAGGTGCAAAGTTTTTTAAATTGGTGTTGCAGGAAATCTTCATTTAAATGACCTTGAAGTTTGGCAGAAAGAGCCTTAACTTCACAATGAGGAACTCATGTGCTTGTGGCCTTGGGGCACCATTTTTGTGGGGGCACAGCTCCCCAAGTAGGAAGACACTGTGATTTTGTCATCTACATGTTTTGGGCCCTCACATCGGTACCTGGAACAACACACGCATGTAGTAGGTGCCCCCAAATTAGGTGTAAATTAATGTTGCTGGCCGCTTTCAGCTTGCAAATCTCCCTTAAAAAAAGAACAACCCCAAAACTCTTGTGTAAAATACCTGATTCCCTTAGGTTTAAGACGTGGGGCCGAGGAAGACAAAGACAAGGGAACCACCACGAATGAAGATCTGTCGTGTGCCAGTCATTCTACAAACACCACTTTATTTAACCTGCATGCTGTCTCTAACTGGGAGATGCCGGTGTTTCTACCCGTATCTTACAGGCGAGGACACCGAGGTTCCGAGAGAATAGACAGCTTGTCCAAAGACAGCTCATAGGTAGTACAGCAGGGATTTAAACCCAGTTCAAATGTAATTCCTGCCACTGTCACTTTCTGGGAGCCCCACCAAAAGAAGACTTTTCCACTGCGTCTCGGTTTCCTAGAGGCCAACAAATGTCAGAAATAATAACTACGTGACCCTCACAGATCCGAGGAACCGCCACACACTTGCTAAGGCCCATATTGTGGCAGCAAGAAAGGCCTTCCAAAGGGTTTTATTCAACCCCTGGGTAACCTGCATCACCGTTTTCAAATACAACAGGCAGGTGAGGTTTTGGGGTTTTCCATTTAACATCAGCATATTCTAAAAATGAATTTATTATCTTCCCAACCAAACCTTCTGCAGAGTAGCTCCTAATCCCTGGTGTCATCCAGTCACTCACACTAGGAACTCTGGGCTCAGCTTTGACCTTCCTCCGCCCTCCCCAGACCTTACTAGTCACTACTTCCGCAGTGTCAAATTCATTCCCATCGCTCTACTCCTTGATTCGGGGATTCATCCTTGCTTCCTGGAACTATTTTAACAATCCATCCCTCACCCCCCACTCCCGTGCCCACTCTTCCCATTTGAACCACTTTAGATCCAATGGGCCATCATTATCGTGACACCGGTGGTCACCCTCCACTCTCTCACCCCTCTCTCCCTCACCATTGTAAGACCTTGGCATAACCCCAACCCTGGTTGAATCTCACCACCTGCACCCAGAAGCTGAGGTTGGGCAGGAAAAACCACTCATAGGAGCTCAAACCACAGGTGGGTCCTCAGTGCAGCCTGGCAATTACAATATATCCCTCTGCTCAAGTCACTTTCTGACTCTCTGGACAGCTATTGGGCAACGTCTCTCTCCTCGAAACTCCAGTGTTGCTCCAATGCTCCTGGTGCACCGTTGCTCCCAGCTGAGGGCCTTGCTCATGATTTTACTACAAGAGAAGCAACCAGAAGAGGCATTCCCCATCCTCCCATCACTAGATCGCCAGCCTGACTGATTTCCTCGAGTCTCCCCTGTCCCCAGCTCCTCAGTGTCCCCTTGGTCAGGTTCCCACACTCTGGCCAGAGCGATTACATGATCACTCACTCAGATAAAACCCGAATTCCTTAGCGTGGCCCGCCTACCCACAGGTCTCTGATTTCATCTCCCTTGCTCTCTCCCTCGCTGTCTCTGTCTCGGCCCTCCCCACACTGATCTTGCTTTCTCTCCAACTGGAGCACATTCCCAGCTCAGGACCCTGCACATGCTGCTTCTGTGGCTGGAACAGGACGTGTGGTTTGCTTTTATTCCTTTCAGGTCTTGGCCGAAAGTGCCCTTCCTGAGAGGCCCTCGCCATAGCCACGAGAGTGCCTCCACGCCTCGTCACTCTGTTCTTTCCCGGCTTGGTGTTGGCCCTCAGCACGGGTCACCCTGACACAGTACACATTCATTCCTTTATTGTCTCCTCCTGCGGAATGTAAGCTCCCTGACAGCAGGGCGTCTGTGTCTCTTGTTCATGGTGGCACCCCTGACATCTGGCACCGTGTCTCAAACATGCTCAGTGCTCAGTAAATATTTGTTAGATGAGTTGTGAGCACACGAATGAATGGCATCTCACTGTCTATGGTCTATGGTCCAGAGTTTTCAGCCTGACATTGGAGGCCCTTGAGGAGCAGCCCCAAACTTTAGGCTTTACCCCCTGCTCCCTGCATGGGCCCCAAGTCCACATGATCTCCCTCCTTGTTCCCCACCCGGCCAACCCCTCTGTGACTTCCTCATGTTATTTCCCATCTGGAAAGCCCTTTCTTTCTTTCTTTGGCAAAACCTTCCTTCCTTGTTTGAGAAAATTCTGTTATTCAAGGAGCCTAGTATCAACTCCTCTGTAAATGCATCCTGGCCCTTGCAGGCAGAAAAGGGGATGACTTCCTGGCCCTTCTCAGCCGCTGGGAGAGAGACTCCTGGTCCCTTTGCCCATGTGAATGGCCAGCACTGCCCCTCCTTCCACCCTGAACTCAACCCAAGCGCTCTGAGGTCAGCAGATGGGCTCACTTCCTCTCTCTCACTCCACTCCTGGATTGTCACCCCTCTGGTTTCTCTTTTCACAGAGAGACTGAGGAGCATGTTAGGTCCAGTTGGAGAGCCCTCTGTCCACTGCAGATGTGAGCATGGCGGGATTATCTGGGAGCGTTTATTAAACAAATCGAAGTTTCTCTCCACACACTCCACGAAGTCAAAACATCCCCAAACGCTCACCACTGCAACAAGTGGACCCTATAAGGAGAGGGTGTCCCTTTGCTGGTTTATAATTCGGGGAGGAGGAGGCTTGGGTAGTAACAGTGAGACATCAGTGAGGAGGTGGGGGTTACAAAAAGGGAGGTTGATTTTAATCCCACGAAAGAAAACAGAGTACGACAAATTAGGGCCTATTTATAGAGGAATATGTAGTAAACCTAGGCTCATCCTGCCAGACACCTTTTCCCTGCGGCTTTCCAAATTTCAGCCCACTGTTTTACATGGCAGCTGAGAGGCTGTGATTTTTACCTGAGAAGATTCACTTACAACTTGAGGAAGTGGTGGGCAGGGAACAAACAGTGTATTTCCCTCCAGGGTCAGGACTTAAACTGCAAGGAGGCAGTAAAAAGAAATGAAACAGGAAGTGTGGTTTCCAAGCAAAGCAGTCCTCAAGGTTTTTGTGAAGGTGCTGGCCGCCCCCCACCTGCCCACACCGGGCACCCT
This sequence comes from Desmodus rotundus, assembly GCF_022682495.2. Lineage (NCBI taxonomy): Eukaryota > Metazoa > Chordata > Mammalia > Chiroptera > Phyllostomidae > Desmodus > Desmodus rotundus. The sequence goes on along the minus strand of NC_071394.1, from coordinate 108,308,940 downwards.
GTGATCAGGCCCCCCTGCCAAGAAATTGCAGCTTTGAGACAGCTGTGTCCTGAACCGCTGGGACCCGCCCCAAGCCTGGGAAGACAGAGACCGGTGCTTGGAAACCACATCACAGACAAAGCATTAAAAAGCTAACCATGTTCTCCAGACGAGCAACTTTATAATTGGGTGATGAATTCTTCATAGGAGTTGACAAAATAGAGATTCTAAGAAACAACCAAAGAGATGCCACATGAGCAGCACCTTATCTAACCATCTCCTCATCCTTTAAATTTGTTAAATTATATTTAAAGTCTTTTAAAATGGCCAAAAATGCATGGTGTCTGTAATACCCCACCAGTGGCCAACAGGGGTCTTGGGTGGGGGTATGCAAATTTTGAATCAAGAAGGAAGTGGAACTTTAAATACAAATAAAAAAGGATAACAAACCTAGAGTACACATTTCCACTCAGTCGGTGGTTCTCAAACTTTTTCGTGCCCGTACACCTTTGTATTTTTTTTAAATGATTGGCGATCTCAAAGAGCTGTTACTTACGTAGCTTTATCTCCTGGTGGTTACTCTATAGAACTTAAAGCTGAATTTTAAAAAACATTTGCTATTAATTTATCTAACATTAACAGCAATACATTTATTCATTTGTTTGACGTTAACATAAATATTATATTTTTATGAAAAAGTTTCCAAAATGAAAATTAAAAGTTTTCAAAATAAAACGAATAATAAGAAGAGTGGCATTATTTTCCATTTTTGCAAAACTCTTTAATGTGTGCCTAAGAGAAAATGGCTGGATCCTTGTATGTTCTGCATTCAATCTGTTGTGCTGTCCTGCGTCTGCTTCTGGAAAACTGTAACGTATCTTCATGGGAGAAGGAGAGTGAAAAACGCGAAGATTGTGTGGCATTGGTATGAAAGTAGATGTGATCTCATGGGCATCCTGAAAGGTCTTGGAGACCTCCAGGGGTCTCCAGCCCATGCCTTCAGAGCCACTACTCCAGATCGGTGTGCCAGCTAAATTAATGTCAAGCATTTGCTCAGCTTCTAAGACACGTAGATGGCTCTCCTTCTTAGTATGTGCACTAGGCAGAATCACAGGACTGACCCGTTTCCTCCTCCCTGGTGTGCACACTCCTGTATAATTAGGGGAACTTGTAAATATGATGGGATAATTACTTCCGTCATTAGGTGATGTATACCTCCCAGTTGACTTTAAAAATGGGAGACTATTCTGGGGGTGCCTGACCGAATCAAGTGAACCCTTAAAAGGGACTGGGTTTTTCGTGGAGAATAGGTTGAAGTGTGCGATTTCATTCAATTCAAGTGAGATTCTCTGTTGATGGCTTTGAAGGTGGAGGGAGCCTTACGGCAAGCAATGCGGGCACCCCCCACAGCTGAGATTGACCCTTGGCTGACAGTCAGCAAGGAAATGGGGACCTCCTACAACCACAGGGAGCTGAATTTTGCCAATAACCTGAGTGAGTTTAAAAGGATTTTTTTCCTCAGAGCCTCCAGAAAGGAATGCAGCCTAGACCACGCCCTGATTCAGCCTGGGCTACCCCCAGCGGAGAACCCAGTCACTTCGTGCCTGAACTTCGGACCTACAGAATTTTGTGATAATGAGTATTGTTTTAAGCTGCTAAGTTTGTGGTAATGCTATACAGCAATGGAAAACTAATAAAGTATGTATTATTTTAAATTTATTTTTAAATTACACAAATAATTATAAATACATCTTCCTTGCAAAAGATGAAATCATTATTGAGAGATTGGGAGTTCCCTTTGAGCCCTGGCTGGTGTGTCTCAGTTGGCTGGATCATCACCCTGTACACCACGGGGCTGCAGGTTTGATTCTCCATCAGGGCACATACTTGGGCTGCGGGTTTCGTCCCATCTGGCTGCATTTGGGAGGCAACCCACTGGTCCTTCTCTCACATCAATGTTTCTCTCTCTCTCTATCTGTATCTCCCTCCTCTCTCTCTGGAATCAATGTCAATAAAAAAAAATGTCTGAAGGTGAGGATAAAAAAGTACCCTTTGACGTACCATCCCTATCCTAGCCAATCATGAGCCCTTTTCCCTCAGAGTGTGGTATGAATACCCCCTTTGTTGGGTATGAAGCCTTCCTTCCAGGACTTTCTCTATGCATTTATGTGAAAGTATACAGTACTGCTGTAATTTGTTTATTTTCGTATTTGAACTTCAGAACACTATTGCGATTCATGCTATAGCTGGTCCAAGTCCTCCAAGCCTAAGACAAGAACAGTCTGAGTTGATGTTCCCTATGTCCCATGCAGGCATGTGAACTACTCTGTTGCTCTTAGATCTGAGTTTAGATAGAAATGTATTTCAGAGGTGGTTGTTTAGAACGGTGAGGGTGGGGTTCCACCAGCTGAGAAGCATTTAGAGTCAGGGCTAACCTCACGTTTCTGGTTTTCTGTCCCTGTCTCTCAGGTTATGCACAGCCAGAGTAAACTTGCTCAGTTATAGGCTCAATTCCAAGCCACCAGAGAAACATTGGAGGCCCTTGTGTCCCAAAGGAACCCTTAATGGCCACCTGGTCCCCGCCTTCATCCAGCACTGGAAAATCAGGGAACTTCAGAACATCCTTCAAAGAACTGCTAACTCTCCATTGGTTTAAAAACCTAGGAATAGGTGTGGCCTTTTCAGAACAAGCCTGTGGCACACACCTGTATTACCTCGGGGAGATAGCATGAACCTTCTTTGACAGTGGACCACAGGGCCAGCCTGTGGAGGGTGGTATCTTGCCCAAGGAGTAACCTTCCAACTTAGCTTCTAATAAAACCATCAGAAGCAGGTTTTCCAAGGTGGCTTTAATGATAGGCTCTCGGAAAGAAGCTCCTTTCGCAAGCAAATTTGTCCTCCAAGCTCACAGAGCCAATGGGCCACAAGCCTCTGTGTGAAAAGTGTGCATGTTCTGCATTTGTGTAGCAAAGGACACATTAGCAGTGGCCAGGGGCAATGTCCTTCTTGCTTTGCTAAGGTCACCTCAACTTGTCCTCCCTTGACATCACAGTGGTCCTGACATTTTATACCAGCACAGACATGCCTCTTCCATCTTTGGCCTTTTGTGATGTTGAGTTTGCCAGGGAGGCTCTGGCTGCCTGTTTGTTCTGGGTGGGCAGGAAGCCTTACCAGTTTGTACATCCTTTGATAGAGTGTGCCCTTTAGCAGGGGTTACACGTACCACCTCCTTGCAAAAGCTGTATCCACCCACATCCCTGACCCATGATTTCCCATGCTTCCTGGCTCTCCAGGTAGGGCCATCCCACCACTATGAAAGCACGGTGTTGGGAATGGAGCTCTGCCCAGCGCAGGGCCACAGCCTTTGGACAAGGCATGGTGCACGGAGTAGCAGCTGACTCCTTTATATTTATGTGCCTTTGTGAACATGTTTCTGTTCCCTTTTCTGGTAAAATCTTTGAGTAGATACAATTCCCAAGATTCGCCCAAGACGAGAAACGTTCTTTGGACATGTACAGACAGGGGTTTGAGTGAGTCTTGAAACTGGTCCAGGGCCACTGGGGACAGGCTTCTAAAGGTGACTTCAGAGAGTGGAAATACCCCAAACTTCCCTTGCACACAATTTGCCTTAGACGAGGAGGAGAAAGCTGCTTTGAAAGCAGGCACTGAAAGTCCAGCGTTGGGTAGTTTGGGATGTATTCGGGCTGCTAAGTCTAACAGGGGTGAGGGCTCCCCTATGTCACCATGCTAGAGGTTTTCGGAGAGCTGGGGTTTTAGCGACGGTGACCTGGGAAAGCGGAACTGGAGAGGTAATAGAGTCCGAGCCGCGCGGAGGGCGGCCCCGGAGGGCGAGGGCGGAGCGGACGCCGCTGCGCTGACGGCCGCGGCAGACAGGGGGCGGCCGCGCCCATTTCCTCCGCTCCGCCCGGGCCGGAGGGATCCGCACCCGCGAGCGGCGCCTCCCGAGTGTAGGCTGCGGCGGCTCCCCGACCGTGCTGGGCTGTGGCGAGACGGCTCCGGGCGAGCCTTCGGCGGTGGCAGCCGACGCCCCGAAGCGCGCAGCGCGGTTCGCGTTCCGGTTGCCTGCATGGACACGGCGTTGAAGCGGAGCCTCTCCGAGGAGCCGGCTGAGCTCCTGCCGTCGGCCCGGGACTTGGTGGAGGAGGAGGAGGAGGAAGAGGGGATGGAGCAAGAGCTGGAGGAGGAAGAAGAGGTGGACCCCCGAATCCAGGTAGGGCGCACGGGGGGCGCCCCGGATCCCGGCTCAGGGAGGGCCGCCGCGGAGGTCGGCATCTACACTTAACACCCGCCTCACAGCCCCCAGTGCCTGCGGTCTGGGGGCAACAAGAGAGGGTCTGAATCCTCGGTTTCACCTGGTTCGTGGGGAGACCGCAGTGCCCGCGTGGATGCGGCCTGACTGTATTGCGGGGGTGCCCCCGCAGACTCCGGGCAGGATCCTGGGGTCGCCGCAGCGTGCCCAGCGGTTCAGTGGATGTGCAACAAAGGGAAAAAGGGGGCGGGGGCGCCATGCGGGTTTCGGGGGTACCCGGGCTAGGCTCCCGGGGCCGCGGGCATTGCACAGCCTCCTGGCCCTGGGAGGAAGGGTCGGCCGCCGGGTGGGCGTTGTCCGCTCTGCAGCGTGGGCTGGCACCGGTGCCCTGGGTTCCGAGTCTTCACCTGGCGCAGGTGCCCGGCCTGAGCCATCTTCCTCCTCTGATTCATTGTTACCAATAAACTGAAGGGTTTATTGTCACCACTGGCTCAACCCTGCACTTGGCCTCAAATGGTTTAAAACTCAGTGTTTCCTTGTTATGAGGTTGGGTATGAACAGAAATCGGGAATAACTGATGCCCAAAGCTGACGCGGGAAGAAGGCGAGGGGATTGGCCTGGCTCTCCGTGCCTCCATTTCTAAGGGAGATGATTAAAAAACAATTTCCAAGCTGAGATCTAGTAGTGGCAGCTTAACCTCTTCACCCTCCAAGCGAAAAGCACAGCAAATCCCTTTTCCAAGACCCATTTTTCTACCCTTTCCATAAATCGTTTTTAAAAATAAATATATATATATATATATATTGCTTTTAAGTATGTTTTGCCATTCCTGGAGCCCTAATTGGTTTTTCAGTGCGCAGATCAATTAAAAGCTCATTTAACTTAGCTGTTTTGATTTAAATGAATTGTTTTGGCAGATTAGCAAGATTAAGATCAGGTGGGAAATGTTTGCATTAGAAATTTTATTAAAATCGACAGTTTCAACTACTCTCTTGTTTTCTTGGTACAGGAATTGTGTTAACAAGATCCTTTGTTTGCAGCGTGAAATGAGCTAACTTCATGTTGGGTACTTTTCACAGGATTTCATTTTGTAAATGTTTATTTAAAGGTGGGTTTTTTTTAAAAAAAAAAAAGCTGGTTTAAAAAATATCTACGGAGAGTGACTAATAGACAGTTTGAAAATAAAAGATTTTCATCTTTACAGAAAAATACTCAGCTACCAGTGAGTTAATACCAGAATTTTGCCCTTGAATTACAACATTTCACTGGGTTTATGCTTTTGGCTTGGCCTTGTTTATTTTCTTTAATTGTCTTTTCTGCAAAGTTCTTGCTGTAAGGCAGAAGCCGTTGTTTTGACTCAACCCCTAAACCATTTGTAACAGGTGGGTTTTCCTGAAGGCACAAACCTGGAATAACTATTTGACCTTCTCAGAAAAGACAAATTCCTAGGACTTTTTGACATTTCAAATCAAGAAATTTTCAGAAATCTTGCCATTCATTTGTTCTTCCAGCCAAGGCTCAGCTGTTTTCCATGAGAATTAATACTGACATGTCCCTCTACCCACAAATTGTGCTGGAGTAATTTGGTAGGTAATGGGGCTGAGTCACACGGAAACAAAAGACAATCCCTTAAATCTTTTTTTCTCCCTCTTTTCTTCATTAGGGAGAATTGGAGAAGTTAAATCAATCCACGGATGACATCAACAGGCGGGAGACTGAACTTGAGGTACAGAAAGCTGGGTCCCTCTTCCTGTTGAACTGGTGTCAGTCCCACTGACCCCAGAATGGTTAATTTTGCTTTAGCAGCTGGAGGGTGATTGCTGGCGTCCCCTCCTCGAAGTTGAGCAACAGCCTGTTGACTGACAGAGTAAAGTGCACCACTGAGCCCGGCTTGTGGGTGGAACACATGTGGATCCAATTTCACATGCTGTGTTTCATCATGGAAGCTCCGTGGGGCCAAAACCGAGGGCTTTACACACGCATAAGCCCTCAAGTCAGTGTGCCTGTGGAAGAGCTAGAGAGCTGAGTGGAAAATGAGCTGAACTCTTGCACGGCGTTCCTAAAATCTCTTCAATATTTTGGGGTGGTTCCTTACATTGTACTTGGAAATGTGTGTTTTTTCAGATTGAAAACTTTTTTTGACTTCCCTGCTCTAATAATTCACCCCCTTCTACTTCCCTGCTCAGTTCTTTAACGTCTGCTTGTGTGTAGAATATAATTATCTTAATGGTAAGGCAAAGCTGTTTGGACTGGGGAAGGGCTTTCCTGCTGGGAGAGAGGAGAACTTGATTTGAATTTCATGAACATCTTCCAACCTGAGTGTAAACAGATTAGCGTTCTTTCCAGCTACCAATTAGTCCCCATCCCGTTTCAGTGGTGGTTGGTTTTACCGTCCGTCAGCAGATTTGAACAACCCCCACGTGTATCTGAGAGCCTGTGAATGACTGTCAGAGCTGAAGGAATGCGGGGAGCTGTTGGGACGACCTATTTGTGTATCAGAGAAGGTCAGCGGAAAGGTCAGGAAACATCTGGTCCCTGAGAGTGAGCGTGAGGGAGACAGGAATGTCACCTACCAGCCTTCCTTCCACGGGCAGCCCTGATTTCTGCCTGCCTGCCATGCCCAGCCCTGAAGAAGGTACCGGATCTGGCCGTGGGAGTGGGGATGGAGAGCTTGTTTTCTGAGCTGTGTGTGAAGCAGTTGCCGTTATCTGTGAGCACTGGTTGCCCTTCTCCCCCAAGGGGAGTAAAACCTGGGCATTTATTTAAATTCCTTTTCACTTAAGATGAATGGAGTCACTTTGTTGGGCAATTGAAATCTCTTAGAATCTTAGATTTGTAATACCTTAAACAACAACAAAAGCACTAACATTTCTATAGGGCTTTACAAAGTGTTTTAGAAGATTTATCTCATTCCATCCTGTCACCACAGCCTCGAGTTGTGCTGTCCCCTGTGGCCACAGGTGGCTACGTGAATTTAAATTAACTTAATTATAATTAAATAAAATAAAAAAATCCAGTTCTTCAGTCACAGTAGCCACATTTTAAGAGCTCAATAGCTACTGTGTTGGACAGAGCAGAGAACACTTCCCCCATCACAGAAAGTTCTAGTGGGTGGCACCAGCCTGGAAAGCAGGGAAGGTGATAACTACCTCTTCAGGTGAGGACACAGAGGCACAGAGTCCTCACAGATCGATGACACTGCAGAGCCAGGTCATTTTCCATGTCCCCTCCGGCTCTCATATTCTGCCATCCCATGTACAAACAGACAAGTTGGAAATAGTGTTTTTTACCCCCCGCAAAGGGCTCATTGATTTATTCATTCAACAAATATTTGCATACCAGCCACTGCTCTCTGGTAGCGCTTATTTAATTAACCTTCTGAGGGTAAAATTATTTCACCTGTTAAATTCTTTTTTTTTAAAGAGTTTATTTATTTTTAGAGAGAGGGGAAGGGAAGAAGAGAGAGGGAGAGAAACACCAATGTGATTGCCTCTCTCGCACCCCCTGCTGGGGACCTGGCCTGCAACCCAGGCATGTGCCCTGCCTGGGAATCGAACCACAACCCTTTGGTTCACAGGCTGGTGCTCAATCTACTGAGCCACACCAGCTCAGCTTTTAAACTCTTTTTAGCCTTGATTTCCAAATCTTTTTTCCGAATACACTTAGGGGTGTGTGTGTCACAGGAAGCACGGGACAGGTGTTTCCTCCCTTGCTCAGGAGTGCACTGGGCAGCAGCCGAGAGAGTTGGTTGAGCTGGCCTGTGTGGCTGGCCGACCGTTCCACGGTATTACTGTTATAGCCGAGATGGACCCAAATATAATGCAAGCTTTGTAAGCAGTTAACACTTCCCTAGTAGCCACAATAAAAAGTCAAGTGAAACAAGTGGAAATCATTTTAATCTACTTTATTTAACCCAGAATGTTCTAGATAGTATAATTTTAACATGGAATCGATATTAAAAGTCCTTGGGATATTTTACAGATGTTTTTTTGTGAACTCTTCAAAATCTTGCACATAGTTTACCCAGCGATTGCCAAGAGGCCGCTGGTGTCGCTGTGTGTCTGGGGCAGGCTGTTCTCTGTCACTCAAGCCCTGGGCACCAACCTCGTGTCAGGAATTTTTTTTGGGGGGGTGGGGGGCTACTGCAGACACGTAGGTGAACAAGGCAAGTTTGCATTTTGGTTGGGGGTGCACAGCGGAGGGGGGCCGATGATTGCTGCTGTAATAACTGCAGTGAAGGGGTGACGGGACGGGCTGTGAGAGAGGAGTGCCTGGTATCTGGGCAGAAGCCTGCAGAACGAGAGTCCGTGTGCAGAGGAGCAGATGGTGTGAGCAGTGGGGTTGTCCAGCGGGCAGTGTGCCAAAGGATGTGGGAGAGGAAGCGGAGCATTGGATACACGGTTGAATCTCGTCATTTGTGGTAGGCGTGCTCTCTAAAGGGGCTGTGCACATTCAGTCAGTGAGTCCTGAACCATGGCTCACAGGGGAAATGTTGTGACTGAGACCCTCGCCCCGTGTTAGGGCCCTGCGAGCCTCTAGTCACATTTTTGTCAACAGGTTAATACATAACCTCATTTCACGTGTGTTTCTGTGTAAATACACCTTACTTAGTACATGTTACTGATCCATTAATGTGGAACTCACGGGCAGTGGCACAGGGACTCGTGCCTGGACAAAGCCTATGTAACACGCGTGTGAGTTCTCTGTAAGACCACGCGGCCTTCCTGGGCTCGGGCCCACCGGGCAGCGCTTCAGCACTGGGCTTGCGGGCCATTTGAAACAGCAGAATCACCGAGAGAAAGCGCAGATATGCAAAAGCCGATGGCACTTAATGGACCGTGTGAAGGACACTTGTTTCTAGTATGAGAGCTGACGCCAAAAGGCAGGGGACACGTATGTTGGGCGACTCAGTTTTTCTGCTACTCAGTGTATGCCCACCAATGACTGTAGAAGCACCACAGGTATTGATTTGGAGTTATGAGTAAATTTTAGTCTAGAATCGACAAATAACGAGGATCGATTGAAATAATGTCCAAGCCTCCAGAGGAGGGCCTCGTGCTGTCCACATTCCTCTCTCCTTTGCTTTTTGATTGTGATCCGGAGGGCCCAGCACTCCCTCCTGACTCTGTCTGACTCTGATTAGAGCGAGCTGGTGCCCGGCTTTGTGACGGCTGCTGCTTCGCTCACAGAATGTGGCTTGGGCATCTCTGGGCAGCTGTAGGCTGAGGGGCAGGCCTGGATTCGTCTTGAGCTTCCCATTCTGCACATCGGTTCTTTAGACTGGCGGTTACCAGGTGGCCTCTGGACGTCAGCCACCTGCATGTCTCAGTTGGACATTTGCCTCTTTCTGCAACCTCGCTTTGCCTCTGACCTTGTTTGAACAGTGCCATGTCCCCTTTGCGCTCTGATTGCTATCGAGAGGGCCAGCCTTTACAAACTGTTGAAAGGAGCAGCCTTTTAACCAGAGAGGCCCAGAAATAACCAGAAATGTATTTTCTGGTTAAACATGTATTTTTAAACCAGGAAATACATTTTCTTTCACATTGAGAAAGCAAAGGTGTTTTCCCACAGACACATGCTTGAGTGTTATTGAGCACCTACTGTGTGCTAAGGACAGCTTTAGGTGATGGGGAGAGAACAGTGAAGAGCATGGACAGAAGGCGCCCCTTATGGAGAGGGAGGGCATGCAGTGAACGGTGTACCGGGGAGTAGGGACATGGTCACATGTGCAAATGAGGAAAACAAGTCAGGGAGGGGCCTTGGCTGGGAGGTATTTGTGGGAGGGGGGAGGGGGGAGGGAGGAGGGTAGGAAAGACTTCCCTGAAAGAATGTCTGGAGAGAGAGAGAGCCTCTGGGCCACGGGTTGGGGAAAGAGCATTCCAGCCAGAGGGAAGGGCCAGTGCTAACCTGAAGATGTGGCCTGGCTGAGGACCACGTAAGGAGGAACCAGTGGGAGGTGGGGGCAGGGGTGAGCATTGGAGAGAAGAGGAGGAGGGAGTCAGAGACAGAAATGGGCCACGGCGACGAGGCCCCGCGAGGAAGTGTCTGGTGTAATTTTGCAGCTCGCTCTCTCTTCACATGTTTGTTCCAACAAGATGCAGTGCAGAGAATTTCAGTTTTGTTGTAATCCACATTTGCAGTAGTCCATGCCAGTTATTTAAACCACGATGTACAGTGTGTTCATTATTTCCCTTGCTCTGAAGGCGGGCTATTCTAGGGATGCGAAATGGTCAGAGAGGAGGAGGAGGAGGAGGAGGAGGAGGAGGAGGAAGGACACAGCCTGGCCTAGTTACCCACATACAGCTTTTCTGGCTCCCAGTGATCAGAAGCCGCCTTTTGCAGCCCGCCCTTCCCCACGGAGGGAAAGCAGCTGTGAACGTCCATCCGTGCTCTGTCCCCACTGTCCCCACTGCTCGGGCGGGGTGGTTTCTGGGTAGACTTATAGCCTGGTTGGAAAAAGCATTCGATTCTGCACATCTGTGTTCTCCAAACTTGAACGAAGCCCTTACTCAGAATCTGCCATTCTCCACTCTAGAAACCAGCAAACATTATCTCTGAAAAGTAAATTTGAACTTGGAAACTCAGGAGTGGGAGAGGGGAGGAAGGGGCCAACTGGAGGCAGCTTGGCCTCTCTCTAATGAATTATTAACACAAGTCAGGGGAAGAGAGAACTTCTTTCCTGAAAGGATAGTGTTGTCACATCTTAGCACTTTGTCCTTGGAGACTGGTGTGTGTGGTGAGTGTGTGAGTGGTTGCGCCCTGGGGGAAGGCCCTGTAAGACTTCAGTTGTGTTTTGAAGAAGTCCTAGAAAATGTTTGAAGTGATAAATGCATGAGGAGAAGTGAGGAATAACTGTTCCTGGAAACTGGCACCAAATTCCAGGTCTGGTGGCAGGCTGCCCAGGCCGGGAGGGGCCCTGACCCATTGTCCTCAGGTGAGATTATCAAGTAAACACTGGCCTAGAGGCATTCATGCCACAAACACACAGCGTGTCCCGTGAGCTGAGCGGTCCCTCAGCTAAACCTCAGACACAGCTCCTGCCCTGGAGGAGCGTGCCCACTCCTGGATGCGAGCCTGTAGTTATGGACCGAGAGGGACATGCAGGGCCCTTTGGGGAGCCCCGGGAGGGGGGAAGAGAGGGCATCTGAGTTGAGGCTTGAGGACCCAAGTTATTTGTGGAGGAATCCGTGAACATCCTGAGTAGCCTTGAAGCGGAGGAGGGAGGGAGCTGACAGTAGACACCTGCAGCTCGGTCAGTGTGGGGGCGGCAGGGGGAGTGGTGTTGTAGGACTCTGGCCATGACTGGTGGTGAAGACCAACACACTTGAGGTCTTTACTGGGTGCCTCTGTTGACCCGAGCTGGGCCTGCTGCTACGGGCCCCACAGCTCTGACCTGAAGTTTGGTATCAGAAAGATAGGACTTCGGGCTTCCTGCTTCTGTGACAGTCCCCTCCTCTCCACTGCTGGGATGTCGGGGCACAGCAACTTTTGGCCCAGCAGTTGCACTTGGAAGAATTTATCCTTAGGGAGTCCCTGGGCAAGGAGAAAGGCCTGATTATGTTCACTGCAGCATTGTTTAAAAATGTGGGGGGTTATAAATCCAAATGACTGTCAGTAGGAGATTGGTTAAATACGTGAATACAATGTACACGCAGTGGTTGATAGAACCTGGGCCTTAAAATGATGACACAGCCTGTTGTCACCGAAGGAAGACATCTAAATGGGGAAAAGCAGATTCCAGAAGAGCAAGTCATGTGGTGCTCTTCTTTAAAATATGTCCCTATGCATGAGAACGCCTGGGGAAGATGACATACCAGTTATACCTGGGAGGTGAGATGAGTGATACCAATTGTCTGTTTTTCTATATTTTTTGAATTATTTGCCTAGAACTTGTACTACTCTGTGGTTAGGGGCGGGGAGACAAAACCCAAAGCCATGGGGAAGGGGTGGGTGGAGGGTCTCGGCAGCAGGTGATGTAGGTTAGAATCTGAGGTCTGCTGACTTAGGGGTGGTTGGCCCCTTGGAGCCTGAGTCTTGTCCTCTATGAAGCGGGAAGTTGTGATTCTTGCCCCTGTCCCTGGGTGGCCTGGAGGGCAAGAGGAGATGTGGTGTGAAGGGGCGCTCTGCTAGTTGCAGGCCTGGGTGAAGGGGAGGGCTCCTGTGTGGGGGGCTGGCAGGGAGCGCCTAGGCCCCCTGGGCGCCAGATGCAGGAAAGGCGCCCACGAGCTGTCCGCTGCAGCCCGGCCCACCACGACGTCTGGTGGTGGCTCTGCTGTCCTCCGGGCCTGGCCATGACTTTTTTATGTTTGGTCAGTGACAGGCCCGGGGCAAGAGGCCAGAGCGAGGGCTTGTGCAGCCAGTATCCTGGGCACGAACTTGACAGTCACTGGAGCAACAGGGCTTTGGTCTGAGGCTGGTCTGCTGGGATGTAGAAATCGGTTATTTCCAGGGACCCCCGCTTTGTTAGGGTCTGTCTTCTCCGGGGACTTGCCTGGCACACAATAGGTGCTCAACAGAGGTTTGAGTGGGTGAATAATAGTAACACATTTCCCCTTCCTGGCTGTGTGACCTGGGGAAAATTACTTCATGTCTCTGGGCCTCGGCTTCTTCATCCCAGCGGCGGTGCATAATAAGCTGTCCACCATTATGGCCGTCCTTGGAGCAGGGCGGTGAGGGCTGCGGCGTGGTGGGCGCTTGAGGAAGGGCTGTGTGTCCCTCCTGGCATGTCGCTCCGGCCTGCTTTTGTCTCCTGGCCGCCCTCAGCAGTAGCGACTGCCGAAGGTGATGATGAGTGCCTACTGTGCACCAGGCCATTTTCCGATCGCTTTGCATACAGAAACTCATCGAATCTTTAGAGCACCTTTATGACACAGGCATTTATGATCCCCCTTATGCTGATTACAACTCTGAGTTCAAGTGCCTTGTCCTAGAGCAGTTGTTCAACTTTAGCTCTTGGACATGGGGGGCCGGGTCATTCTTTGTCTTTGGGGGGGTGTCCTGTGTAGTGCGGGAGGTTTAGCAGCATCTGCTCACTAGATGCCGATGACGGCGCCGCCCCTCCTGGTTGTGACAGTCCAGCATGTCTCCAGGCTTGTGAGTGTCCCCGGGGTGCAAAATTGCGCCTGGTTGTGAACCCGCACTCTAGAGCAGTGCCAGCAAAGTGTGGTCCTTGCACCAGCAGCCTCAGTGTGACAGGAGCTTGCTAGAATTACAGCATCCCCGGTCCCACCCAGTCCTACTGAGTCAGAATCTCTGGGGCTTGGGGCCCGGAGGCTGTGCCACCTGCACCCCCTGCCCTGTGTGCCTCCTAGCACCCTTCCCCCCTAGTGTGTGTTCATCAGGCTGCAGTCCGGTCATTAGTTTACTTGTCTCACTGCCCTACAACATGTGGCCCCTGGAGGGAGGGGCTGGGCCTCCCCATCTTTTTGTTTCCGGCATCTCACGCAGCGTCTGCACACAGGGGTGCGATGGATGTCGGAGTGAATGGATGTTCGTTTTTGCTTAGAATCAAGGGCTCTTGTGGATTCCTGGCACCAGCACACACAGTGTCCTGAAAAGCAGACAGGTCCCTCTTCTTCGGTGCCAGTTCTGAAAGTGCATTCGTCCCCAGGCTGTTGTTAGGCAGGGCCACCCCTGGGCACAGTTGTGACATTCAGAAAGTACCACCTGTGTCCTTCCCCTCCCCGGAGTCTCCCACTTACAGAGGTGAAGGTCCGAGATGCTGCCCTGCTTGGAGGAGTGGGTGTTTTAAGAGCGGCCTTTCACTTTAAAGAAGGATGGCGTGTGTGAACATGGACAAATGGCCGCGATCAAGGAGAGACTGGGTAATAAAAGCGCATGTAAAGCTGTATGTAGAGTAAAACAGCGATTCATAGTGTGGTCCATACTACGGACTGCTAGTTACCAATGAAGGTGAAGTAAATACAGAAATTGAAAGTAAGACTCTAGGAATTTAAAAGAAAAATGACATTTCCAGGGGATCCAAGTGTCATTTCACTCTTCTAGTTTATTTTTATTGTGTGCTACAGAAGTGTTGATTCCCAGTGGGCTGGAGGTGGGGCAGGAGCCCCGATTTCCACTTGGATTGAGGAGCACGGCTCTAGAAAAATGTACCCTCAGATGTTACTCGTGGCTACTGCTAGCTGCCAAGAATGCTAATGGTTTTTATTTTTCATTTCTTGACATTTTCTGAATTATTTACAGTGACCATATTTTATTATTTTCACAGGCCATGGGGGCGGAGAATGTGGGGCATTATTATAAAGAGATGTCTTTGTGAGTCAAGGGCATGGATTTCTATGAAAGGAATTTCAGGAACTAGGAAGGCTCGTGGGAAAAACGTTCAGATCGGTAGTCCCTGCCTTAATCGTGGGTGAACCCTGGTGCTGTTGGGCTCACTTAGTGAGTGACCCGACTGTTAAACCCTCCTTGTGGTAATTCACGGAGGGATGAGAGGTGCCTGGAAGGCCTTTCAGGATTGTCTGCCGCCAAGAAACCCTCATTTGTGAAATACAAAAAATCACCAAGATATGACAGTGCAGAACATTTCAAGTATTAAGAGTATTTAGATATTCACACTGAGTCACTGTGCGAGTTTGAGTATTTGCATCATTTCTGAGTGGGTGCACTTGGGGGCACATGCAGGCCCTTTGGCCCAATCTCATTCACTTGTAGCCACTTTAGCAAAACGTTACTGGTATGGGCTGTTGACTAGAACATAGAAATTGCTCTCTAATATCTAATATCGACTCTGTTGCCTTAAAAAATCAGCGTGTCTTCCTTCTAAGCTATAAAAGGCCAGTGAGAGAGCGCACTGACTTTCCTGGCCCCTCAGGTGGGACCTGACATGGGAATGGGGGTACTTGCTGTTGTGGTAAAGCAGCCTTTGGTGCAGTGACATGACTGTGCCCCCAGGTTTACCCCAGACGCCTTGCCTCCTAAGGAGGTTTTTCTTTTTTCTTTTGCTTAATCCCTTTGCCTTTTTCACCCCGCCCCCAGCCCCTGTCCCCTCTGAGAGCTGTCAGTCCGTCCGGTCTCTGTCTCTGTTTCTGTTTTGTTTGTTTTGTTCCCTAGATTCCACGTATAAGTGAAATCATATGGTGCTTGTTTTTCTCTGACGGGCTTATTTCACTTAGCGTAACACTCTCCAGGTCCATCCGTACTCCATGCTGTTGCAAAAGATAAGATTTCTTTTTTTTTGTAACAGGCAAGTAGTATTCCATTGCATAAATGTACTGTAGCTTTTTTACCTGCTGATGGGCACTTGGCACTACTTGAGCTGTTGTTTTTTTTTCCTTCTGAGCGTTTATTGTAGGGACCTTCAGTGTAGCTGTGTGTGTGTGTGTGTGTGTGTGTGTGTGTGTGTGTTGGCTGGCTGAATTAGACATCTGTTGAACCTCATCATTCGGCAGGCATCCCGGTTATCTTTGGCCAGCCCCCCTCTTTGGGAGTTACTTAATCTGCCGATGGCCACATGGGCGTTTCAACAGTAAAGACTGTTGATTTTATGCAAAACATCTTAACCAAGGGCCTCATGATCATTTGCAAAGCAGCTCTGAAAGAGCTCAGAGAATCAGCCTCTTTCGTTTCCTTAAAGGAAGGTGGGAAAAAAATTCTGTTCTATTCTTGCCTGATTTTTCCTTTGCAGTGTTTTGTTGGATTATGTGAGAGATATTGTTAATGTTTGCTGGGACAGAAAGAAACTGCTGGCGGGGACACAATGGGAGGAACATCCGCTGTTTATTGCAGCCGCAGCCAAGCCCCCTCAGGACCAGCTCTGTCAGTTTGTCATCAGACTCAGCCGGAGCGTGATGCGTGGGGTTTGGCTGGCTTCATCCACCCACCCTTCTGTTGCCGGCACTGCGGAAGGGCTCAGCTTCATCCCAATAGATCTGAAGTCTGCAGATCTGTATTCCCTTTCCTCCCCGGTTTTTGATTTTTAGTGGAAGACATGAAATGGATGTTTTCCTTCCTCATTGTTCTGGTTACTATTTCTACTTAACAGATTATACCGAGACTTCACAGCTTAAAACCACTGCTTCATTTTGTCCATGATTTGTGGGGCAGGAATTTGGAGAGGGCTCAGCTGGGCGGTTCTTGCTTGAGTCTGATGGGTCTCTGGTGGAGTCAGGTGGCAGCTGGGGCTGTGGGCATCTGAAGCCTTGACTGGACGGGACATCTGAGGAGACCCATGTCTGTGTCTGGCAGTGGACGCTGGCTCTTGGCTGGGAGTTCAGCTGGGGTTGTCAACCTGAGGTCTTACCTCTGACCTTTCCAGCATGGTGGTCTCAGACACTCTGACCTCCTTATGGTGTCTGGCTTCCCCCACTGCGAGCATCCGAGGTGACCAGGAAGCATCTCGGTGTTTTCAGTCTGAGCCCTGACAGTCGCGTGGGAGCACCTCTGTCATAGTCAATTGGTCTGAGCATCGAGCTCACCCAGATTCACGAGGAGGGGACACCAACTCCATCTCTCCATGGCAGTAATGCCAAAGGATTTCGAGCCACCTTTGAGAACTGCCACACTTGCGGTGGTGACTTGGGCACAGTGACTCATCCTGAGGCCTGCAGGACATCCGTTTTCATTCCCTTCACAATAAACCACTGCATTGCACAGCGCCTTCTCGAGTTGCTTTAATGGTTAACCAGCCTGCAAAGCGAGGACTTTGGTTAGTGCCTCCAGTGACCCTTAAACAAACCAACAACAATAACAGCGAGAGGGAGCAGTGTTTAGCAGAGCTGTGGGTCGTGTGATAGAAAATTCCTTGCCACTTGGCCCACTTCTTAAAAATGTTGTCTGAGAGAAAATGATGACATAGCTTTAGCCTATTAGAAGTTAGTGAAACCTAGAGCTGAAAATACGGTACCCAGGCAGAGACTTTATCGATTCAGGATGAAGGTTCTAAACCTCTTTGGGCAGCTTTGCCATGCTGCTTTCTCTCCCTGCCACTGGGTTTGCTAGCATCTCCACTGGGGGAATAGCACCTTGGTATTGCATGCATTTGCTGGAAATCGGATCTACTCCCCAGGCTGGAACTTGTTAAAGCAAGCTAGATTTTAATGCTGTGAAATGTGGGATCAAAAAAACAAAAAAAGAGGAAAGTTTGGTTTGGAGCCGATAGAGGCTTATACTAGAAAGCATGTGATGGTAGAAAGCATGGGCTTTGGAGTTGGAGTTCGGGAGGGCTGGATTTGAATTCTCCCCTGAGTCAGCTGTGCAGTCTTAGCAAGGAGTTTAGCTTTTCTGGGTTTTAATTTCTTTCTCTGTAAAACAGGAAGGGCAATCAATACCTATCTTGCAGGGCTGTTAAGGATTAAATGAGATGTTTGTAAATAAGGCACAGTACCTGGAATAGACTGTTCAACAAATGTTGGTTCTTTTCCTACTGCCCTTTATTGAATAGAATAATGGCTTCTACATAAAATCACCACTATTTATTGAAAGCTGCTTACATGCTAAGCATTTTGCTGAGTTCTCACAACAGCTGTTGAGGACATTGAAAGAAACAGGTATTGAAAGATTGAGTGAGTTCTCCCAGGTCACATGACTAATGGGTGGGGAGCCAAAATTTGAATTCAGGATTCTGTGTCTGGAGCCCATGCCCTTAGGTAGTTTTGGGATGTGTGCCCCTTCTGAGGTCCTCTCTGAGGCTGGTAAGCTGGAAGAATGCTGGTCTAGGACTTGGGGGACCAGGTTTTCAATCTTTGGCCTGACACTCCCCAGGTATACATCCTTGGGAGAGAGCTTCACCTCCTGAGGTTTCAGTTACCTGCTCCGTGGAATGGAAACATCTGAGCTAAGTGAGGGGCAAAGTCATATCTAGCCCTGATATTGTGCAGCTGAGATTTTGGTTTTAATCCAGCCACATGCTGAATGAACTATGAGTCACCCTTGGTCTTGAGGATACGGAAAATACAAAAGGACTTTGGTCAATTGGTGCTGCAGTTACTTAAAATTTTATTTTTAGTGAAGCAATGCTTGCACATAGTTTTTTGGGGGGAAGCCTTGGAGAAGTTTTAATGAAAAAAGAAGTTCTCTGCCTAATTTCTTCCCATCCCCAGTTCTACTCTGGGAAGCAGCCGCTTTTAACATTTTTAGCTGTTTCTTCTGATCATTTTCTTTCTTGTCTCTAAAATTATAGCAGTGGATTTTGACTTGGGTTCTTTTGCATCCTGTGCCCTCCTTTCTTTCCATTCCGCTTAGCTGCAGTCAGGAAGGAGGTTATCCAAAAGCCAGTGGAAACCAGACAGCTGGCCTGGCTGGAATGCTGTGGGTGGATGCGTGCTTCCAATGGAGGCTGCATGAAATGATCTCTAGAGCTTTCCAAGGCTGGGCCGCAAACTCACCACAGAGCCTTGACTCGGGACCTTGTGTGAGTGTAAAATGGACTTGGGAGTGCATTAACAGCTAGGGCGGGGGTTCAAACACTGCTCTGATAAATGTGCACATCAATTGTAGAATCCACTTAAAATCTCATGTTTCAGAATTTGGGGGAAAAAGAGGGTCTTGGAGTTGAGGAAATATGTTATGCTTCTTGGTGTAAACATGGAAATTGTCTGCTGGTGGTTGAACTCAGTAAAAAGCCCTGGTTTCAGCAATTTTTCCTACTCTTATACACAAAGAATTCCATGGGTTTAAAACCATGTTTGGCCATGAATTAGGAAGCATCGGGCCCCCTCAGTCTTCCTAGCTGTGTGCGTGTGAGGGGTTACGTAACTGTACTCCTTCCTCCAGGGGCCTCTTAGGACGGACCCTTGTGCCTGAAGGTTTTAAGGGTTTATGGGTCTTTTCTTTGTGGTGCTTTGGGCCTTTGTCTACTTAAAAAAATGTTATATATAGCTATAAATTGGTTAAATTCCATGCTAGTGGCTCATTCTTTTGTGACATCAACATCAACAGCAAAAAGAATTGAAAATGAGGCCTTTCTAATTTGACAGGCATTGTACAAAATAACTGGCTCATATTATTCTAAAGTGTCAAGGCCACGAAAGACAAAGCGGGACTACAGACCTGCCTGCTCCGGGGAGATGAGACAGGGATGACAGCTAAACGCGACGCGCGGAACCTGGGTTGGATGCCTGGATGGTTTTTCTCCCTTTGTTAAAAGAGACATTAGCGGGAGAGTTGATCATTTGAATGAAGTCATAGCTCAGAGTAACAGCCTTGTATCAGTGTTAATGTTCTGATTTTGATTCTTGTACTCCGGTCACGTAGGAGGAGGTCATCTTTGGGAAACGTGTGCTGAAGTATTTCAGGGTAAGGGGGCATCATGTCTGCATCTTAACCCTCGTTTTTTCCCAAGTCTGAAATTATTTTAAATTAAAAAATTTAAAGTCTTTTCCCCATTCCCAGATCTGCCCACTGCCTTAAGTTAGCGTCCAAATGGCAGTGCCTGCCCTTGGTTATGGAACCTTGGCCTTGGCCATCGCGTCAGAGGCTGCGGTGTGGTCCAGCCAGGCAGGACAGCTGTGGCGGGCTGTGATGTTCTGGGGGCTGGGGCTGCGTATGCACAGGGTTGTTTGGGAACAGCCTGCAGTCGAATCAGCGTTCTAAACCAGAGAGCCCTTCTGCCTGGGAGGAACTCAGTTCCACTCAGGCCTTAAAAAAGCTCCAAGACCTTTGTTAACCTCCGAAGAGGGAGATTTACAGCAGGAAACACTGTTGACTGCCATCTTTCCCGCTTTCCTTCTTCCCTCGTGTTGGAAAGAACCCCTTCTCTGGTCGCAACCGAGATGGGGGTGGTGCTGTGGACAGAAAAAGCAGGGTCTGGCCTTGGCACCAAGGCTGTCGAGCTGCACAGGGCCGGCTCCTGGGTCCGCGGCTGGGATTGGAGCCCCTGGTACTTTGCCCACCCCCACACTGAAACAGTTTAAATGAAAGGGGGGATTCTGAGAGGTTAAAGGAGCCTTTTATGGGACCCAGGGGAGGGAAGCGTTGGTGGGCCTTAAGCGTAGGGAGACCACACATCTCAGGTGCCGTGACAGTCTTGGTTTAAGCCTGTTATCCCAGCATAATTATTAATAGGGCCCCGCTTCACTCTTGAAAGTGCTTTGGTTTGATCAATAAGTTACACGCCTGTGTAGCTTCAGGGTCAGAGTCAGAAACCCAGATAATCTCTCTTCCTCTGCTGCCTCCTGGTGTTCTCTCGTTTGCTGGCTTCTCACTGTCTGTCATCTCTGTCTCTGTCACTCGCTCCTCCGGGTTCCTCAGTTCTGTTCCCTGACAGAGTGTCTTGTATCAGAGACATGGCTGCGAGGTTCTGCCTGTCATGTGGAGGATGGTCCCCACAGAAGGAAGTGGAGGAAGCGGTGTCTTTGGCGAACACCCCAAGAGGCCTCTGTTACTGGCCATGGGGCTTGGGTGGGATAACAGGAGTCGGAATGGAGGGGACATAGGCGCCTGGTCTCCAGCAATGATTCTGACTTCTCCTAATTTGAAGGGCCTGGTATTTTCTTCCCCCTTTTTTCTTTTCCATAAATATTTCCCGACCTTTGGGGTGGTTTGAACCAGGGTCTTCTGGCTGAGTGAAAGTCGCTGATGTGGCATGGGGCTTGCAGTGATCGGGCTTGGCGGGGTGCTCTTGGGGCTGGCTTCAGCTCCCTGGGGTTGTCTGTCCTGCCCCTTCCCCGCCTCTGCTTCCGCTGGCACTGGTGTGGCTCTGGCTCGGCTCACTGGCTCTCACCTGGCGCATTCTTTCCCGTTCTGCCTCCGCCGCAAAATTCCTGAAGGTGAAAATGAATCACCCTGGCTCCCCTTCCCACAGGCTGAGAAAGCCGTACAGTGGGAGCGGGGCCGAGGGAGGAAAAACCAGGCAGAGGCAAGGAGAGAAGGCAGCTGGAGGCCCCGAGGTGCAGTGAGTGACCTCAGTGGGGAGAAGCAAAGTGAAAAAATCGGGCCCTGGGAGCGAGAACTGTGCCATCCAGCATGGCAACCACTAGCCATACGTGGCTACTTCAATTTAATTTAAAAAATTAAAATTCAATAGGAAATTTTGTAACTTGCATTAGCCACATTTCAAGTTTTCATGGAACCCCCATGGCTGGTGGCCTCTGTATTGGACAGCACAGGTAGGGAACACCTGCCTTCTTGCAGCGAGTCCTAGCGGACCACACCAGAGTCACTCACTCCCTCTACACCCAGCACTATTGAAAGTCGTTTCTTTGTGTGTTCTAGGAGCTACTGCAAGTGCTTTTAAAGAATAGATTGGATGGGTAAGGAGAAAACATGGTTTGTAGTAAACTTCAAAACATTTCAGGTATTCTATAACAGGCCAGTAGGTTAGAATGTTTCCTCCAGGGGTGCCTTTTATCATATAATTCTAGAATGGTCCTCTATCAGGCTTCAGGGTTCTAAATAGTTATTGTCCTGCTGCTGTTGTAATTTTTGCCTTCTCCTAGTTTTCTGCGTGTCCCATTTATTCTGTATTTTCCTTTAAACTGACTAGCATTTTTACTTCAGTTTGAAAAGAATTTGTAACAGTAAGTGCGAAACCGTTAAAGGGAAGTGCATTTTTAAAGCAAGAGCTTTATCAAAGGTGTATGTGAAGGGAAGTGCCCACCTCACCATGGCACAGTTTAGTGCCCGTTGAAGCGATGCTGTTGGTTTCCTGTGGAGTTTTTGTCTTGCTTGTCCAATTGTAGTAGTTCCCTCCTCTGGGGGTGGGGGGGGGGGCTCTGAGGCTGGACTAGCTAGCCACCCCCTTCTTAAAAGGGAGATGAGCAAAGCAAACGCCAAGAAGTGTGGGAAGTGCTATGAAGACAAGGTAGCCCCAGGGCAGGCATTAAAGAAAGATCCGAGAAGGAACAACTGCTTCACCGTTATTGTAAGTATGTAGGTGTTCCTTGTCCGAGAAGGGGTTTTGCAGGGCAGGCCTGTGGGGCGGGGGTGCCCGGTGCCGGCCAGCGGGAGATGATGCTTTTTGGCTTCAGGTCCCCTTTTCCACTCCTGTCATTGTTGAGCTTTTGCTTTTGCTTTTGGGGGCGATACCTATAATATTTGCCATGGTAGAAATTAAAATTAAGAAGTTGTAAAAACTTGTATTCATCAAAAAAACATCTAAACCTATGACATGTTAACATAAGTAATTCATTTTATCAAAATAACCATTTCCTCACGTGAAAAAAGCTCATGACAAGGACGTCATCGTTTGTGATTTTTGCGCGGCCTTCTCTCTGGCCTGATAGAAGAGCTGGGTTTGCACGTCTGCCCCTGTGTTCCATCTCCTACGACGTCCCGTATCAAGTAGTCTCTGGGAAACCCCACTGAACACTCACAAGAGAAGGAAGGTGGAAAAAAAAGCAAATAAGTCTCACTTGATTATGGAAATAGACTCCCAGAAAAGATCTCAGGGACCACCCTGACTCCATGGTCCCCTGGACCACACTTTGAGAACCACTGGTGAGGCGAAAGGCACATTGCCCTAGAAGACTGAAGGTCTGTGCTTTTGCCCAGAAGGCTGACATTTGCGTGTGACTTCAGGTCAAGCAGCTCTTCGCCCCCAGGGCCCAGCTTGTCAGAGCTGGGCAGGCGGAAGGGCCATTCCTGCTGAGCCAGTCCTGCAGGTTGTGTGGGGCTCGGATAGTGCCCAGAGCTGTGGCCCCACACACTGCAAGCAGTGTGTTGGTAAATGGCATTCATTACTAAGGATCTTTTGAAGTGTTGTGTCATCTTTAATTTGTAGGACAGTTATTTTTAAAATCTGGCATCCCTTCTAATCTCACTTGGTTCTCGGGGACACTTGTGAAGTGGAAAGGCTGCCATTTTCTGCTTATGGGTGAGATAATTGAGGCTTCAGTGAGCGGGTTGGCAAGAAAACAGGGACTGTCCTGCGTGCAGTGATGCTTGACACCCTGTACCCCAGGCGCACTGCTGCTGGCTGGCTCGGGTTAGCTGGAGTTCTCACCTGACACAGGGCTGTATTTGGTGACTCACTGACACATTCATGCAGGGCGGCTGTGCCACCCTCAGCAGCTCTTGGCTTGACGACGTCACCCTCAGTCTGAGTCACCTAATGGATGGGACAAGGTTCTCAGATTTGAAGGTCTGAGTCCTCATTCAGACAGAGGGGACCCTTTCAGAACCCTTCATGTGCTGATCTTAAAACAACAACACAAAACCCCGCCAGTCAACAGCCCTGGAGAGTAAATGGCTTGTTTTTCTTGACTGGTGAGGTCTGCTGCTTCTCTGAGATGAACAGACCTTCCGACTGCTCCCCCCCACCCCTGCGCACGCGCGAGTCCTTCACCGTTGGGAAAACTGGCAGCTTTCTCTCCTCCTGGACATTCCTGGGAGCAGCCTCCCCTCTGGTCTTGGGAGACACACTTACCTGTGATTGTAGGAGGCAAAGGGCCACAATCAAACCTTTTCTCGAACTGGGGAGTAAGGCAAAAAGCACAAGTTCAGTGGAGGCAAACTGACATTGAGGTGGATTTAAAGAAAAGTTTTGTACACGTTAGGTTGAATCAAATTCCCCAGGCTCTGCTCCTTATAAACATGGCTTTATTGGCAGGGCAGAAGTTAACGTGTTTAAGTACAGTGCTTTGCCGTGGCCCAGACTGTAGGCTGAGGCTCCCCTCCCTGTCTATACCAATATGGCTATCCTAGGGCCTCTTTTTAAGTCTTCTCTTTTAAGGCTTAATTCGATTCCATGTGACACAAATCCAATTCCAGTAGCTTAAACATAACATAAAGCAGTGGTGACAGTTGTGGATGTGTGTGCTAGTTTGGCTCTGGGGAAGGTGGCCTGCAGGGTTAGACTGTAAAGCATTATTAGGTCCAGAAGCTCAAAGTGTCATGAGGACTTCCTGCTTCCCACCCTCAGGCTCTCCCCTCGTGGTGCCAAAGTGGTTGCCATCTGCTGCAGGCTTTTGTTCCAATCTACTCAGCCTTCTGTGGGGGTAGCGGGGGAAGTTTCTCTTTCTGACCATTTCAGGAAAATCCCAGAATGAAGTCTCCTTGGTACTGATGGGTAAATGGTTCTGATGTTCTTTCTCAACAATCACCAATGCTAGGAGTATCCACCACTAATTGGCCAGGCTGGGTCACATGACCACTCCTGGGACCAGGATGAGGCCCAGGGAAATCAGGGCTGTTATGTTGGACAGGCAGGAAAGGTTTCGGTTTGTGGGTTCCCAAGCCCCAGTGTTTGTGGAGAATTGTTACACAAGTAGCTCTGAGCCTCTATGGAATGGTAGAAGATCTGGGTCCACTCTACCTCATCAGGGAGAAGCTGGCTTTGTGTTTAGCTTGTAACACATCGAGGATGAATAGGCTTGTTGGTGATTGGACGTCAGCCAGTCACGCATCATCATCCCAGGCCACACAGCCTGTTCACAGCGGGAAACGCTGATCTCCAATCAGTTCTCTTGGGTACGCTACCCTCTGATGGTAACATACTTGACTGGGCTGGTGGTCCCTGAATCTGCCCCCCAGAATCATCTGAGGAGCCTAGTTCACATTTTGGTAAAACCCAGATCTGATCAGATCATGCCTCTGCTTATCAATCCACTCTGGTATTTTGCCACAATAACAAACAACCAAAAAAAGGCAGACAAACAAAGAACCCACTAGTATTCCATCCTCCTACCCCAGCCCCGTTTTCTTCTCCCGTGAGGCAGTTCCGTAGATTAATACACTTTAGCTGATTACTTAGGTATTTAGTGCTATGACTGTACGTAGTAGGCTTTGTGTGGCTACCTCTTGATTTTTCAGTGTCAGTTATTATCTGCCCACAAGCCGCTGTGGGAGATGAGATTTCAGACTCTTTCCTCCCTCTGCCCCCACCGCACACCCACCTTTCCCATCCCCTTCCTCCCGGAGGAACTGTCATGTAGCCAGTACCCGGTGTTCACACGGTTGCAGCTTCGTGTGCGC
Organism: Desmodus rotundus; assembly: GCF_022682495.2. Taxonomy (NCBI): domain Eukaryota; kingdom Metazoa; phylum Chordata; class Mammalia; order Chiroptera; family Phyllostomidae; genus Desmodus; species Desmodus rotundus. Next base: position 108,283,820 of record NC_071394.1, on the reverse strand, counting down.
TATTGGCAAGGGGGCCGTCTAGTAAAGTACGACCACTTTTCCTTTTTGTGGTAGAATGGACTCTTTCATCATTTCTGCCAAAGAGACAAGGAAAGTAAATGGAGACTTGCTTAAAAAACTTACTCTGTTTCCCTATTGTGCATGGGACAAAGTTCAGATGCTTTAATGGCACGCATGCCCTTCCTTGCTTCAAACGCCAGCAAACCTCCCACCTGCCATTCTTTGTCCCTCAGCCGCTACGGCCCTCCCTTCCCCATCTGGTGAAATCCCCCTTTCTTCAAGGTCTCACTTAGATGACACTTTCTTGGGGTGGCCTGCCCAGTTGTGTGTCTGTTGCACAGGGCGTATACTGAGGTCTACGTGCTTGTCATACTACATGGTGCTTATTTATTACTGCGTGAGTTTAAATCTTGGCTCTGCCATCTCCCAGCTGTGTGACTTTGGGCAAGTTACCTGCTCTCTCTGTGCCTCAGTTTCCCTCTTTGTACAAAGTGGGTGACCACAGTAGCACCTGCCTGATAAGGTTGTCAGTGATTGCACAAATCGATGGAATCGGGCATTTATAGTCATGTCTGTCACTTAGTAAATTGTCCATCTGTGCTGTGCATCCCTCTGTCTCATGAAGGCGGAGTTGGTGGGTTATGTTCATTACTGACCAGAATAGCCCTTGGCAAATCAAAAGTCTCCAGGAGTTGGCAGGGAACCCGAGTGAGCGAAGCAGCCCGGGTGTGACTCAGGCACAGGTGGGGACTGGAAAGGGCAGTCTCTCCCCAAGGGGGCATCTTCTCCTCCACTTCCAGCCAGTGCTTGCCAGGTAGGAATTGGGGCCCAGTGTTGCCAGATGACTTGAGTTTGTCAATGAGAAATTTAAGAATCCACATTTCAAAAAGATACGGATTTCCCTGACCTTTGGGACCCAGCACACGGGCCCGGAGTGATGGTGTGACCTGCGCTGGGTCTTGTGCTGACTGCTCGGGCGCTCAGTTTTCTCACTCATGGTCCGGATGTGGGTGGCGCTGCTGCTGATTCCCAGCAGCCTGGTGACAGCTAGGACTCAGTCAAGCATGTGAGCACATTTGCAAAGCAGCTGCCTCCACAGTGTAACAGGTCACTGGGTCTCTATGTCAGCCACCCCTGCCCCGCGAGGCCCCCTTGGTATTCTTTAATAGGATCGTGGGTCTCTTTCATGCCGGGGAGAAATTGTGTACATTTATGGTGCACCTGCTGTGTGCCCAGGAACTGTTAGGTGTTTTACATTTGCCTTCTCCTTCATTCCTTCGAACAGCCCTCCCTATGACTTGGAAAGTAACTATTTTATCGGCAATAAAAATGATATGTAAAGACCTTAACTGATTAGGGCTGCACAGAAAGAGGTTTAGCCAGAATCGGGTGCATCTGATAAATATCCCGGGCATTAGGCAACATGCTACTTCCCACGTACTGGACTGATGCCAAGTATAACAGAACCTCCGGGGGCTTTGCTGGCCCCTGGGCTGCCCTAGTGCATCCGCAGCCCTTCCTCGGGGGCACAAGCCTCATCTTGTTCCCTGTCTTCAGAAAAGCTGTAGCAGGTGACTGTAGGCCTGGCCAGATAGGAGAGAGGCACAGAAAACCATCATGATGACCCAGGACGGTGGGGGGGAAGGGACCAGGGCCTGTGTCCCAGTGTCTGGTACCATGTGACTGAGGGGAATGAAATGCGAAGTGATCAGAGCTGCTTTCACCTCCATGAGCCATCCATTGGCCCAGGAGGCCCTACCCCTTGATGTTTAGAAATAGTTTTCAGATGGTTACTTGCAAGGCAGGCACTTTGCTGCCAGTAGAACCTCATGTAAAATTTTACCAGAGTGGCTGTGTGGTTTTGGGACAGCCCCACGGCTGGTGATCACGTGTTGCTCCTTCTCGGAGTGTCCATTTCCCCTTTCTCTCACATGCATCCCCCTCCCGCCCCCGCCCCCAGAGTGTGGCCGCATCAGGCAAACTCCCAAGGGAAAAGGCATAGAGGGTCTGTGTGATGCTGACCTGCCTGACCATCCAATGTGCCCTGGACGTGGGACTAAGTTAGTTTACATTGTTTTTCCTTCTTGTGATGTCCACAGGCCTGGTTTCTTGACTTTCACAATGTAATTAAGACTGGCATGGCCCACCTGCCTGTTCCTCCTTTCTAAACTCTTTTTCTTTCTCTTTTTTAAATCCTCACCTGAGGATAAGTTTGTTTTTAGAGACAGCGGTGGGGGAGGAGAGAGAGAAACATCTATCAGATAGATATTTCCCATATGTGCCCTGATTGGGGATCAAACCCTAAACTTAGGTACATGCCCTGACTGGGAATCGAACCCTCAACTTCTTGGTGTACAGGACAGCGCTCCAACCAACTGGGCAACCTGGCCAGAGTGTTCCCTTCCAAACTCTTATCTAGGCCCAGGTTGATAGTGGTTGTCTCCAGGAGGGCGGCCACCCTTATCTCTTGCCATTCTCCACATTCCAGACTTCAGCTTCCTTCCCTTCCCTTGAAAATACCATGTTCTCCCTGTACTCTCTGGCTACTGTACTGGCTCTGCTGCCTGCTTGGGACTCAGTAGTTTTTCTGCCCCATCCCCAAGCTCCCATTCATACTTTAGGCTTCTGTGTAGATGTTTCCCTCCGGAAGTTTTCTACCAATCTCCCCATCAACCACTGTCTCACCTGGCCTAGGGAGGCTCTCCACTGACAGGTCCCTTGGTACCTGTGCCTTGACCATCCTGGCTCGGACTTTTCTGGAATGGGCTATGAATGCCTGACCTACCCCCAGGCTGGAAGTGCCCTGAAGGCAGGGACCAAGCCCAAGGCCCAGCACAGGGTCTGGCATGTGGGGGGTTTGTACCTCGTGTTTCGTGGTGACCATGTCCTATGGTTGAGGACTTAATGGGCGGGTGGGGGTAGGAAATGATGCCATCATTATGGACTGAGGCTGCTGGGGCGGCCCAGCCAGACATCTTCCCGTGGGGATCTGGACAGAGCTTTTTAATCTAACCTGCACTGTCCAATAGAGTAGGCACTAGCCTTGTTTATTGTTAAATTTTAAATATATTCAATTAAAATGAAATAAAACTCACTTCCTCAGCCTCACGAGCCAGTTTCAAGAGCTCAGTACCCACACGTGGCTGGTGGCCGCCGTACCAGACAGGGCCAGTACCAGAGCGCTTCCAGCCACGCGGGAGGAACGTTCACGTGGGTGGTGCTGCTGTGGACACTGCCTCGTGCAGGTGTTAATTGAGGCGCTTGTAGGTTGTGTGAAGTCCACCCTTGGTGTTTCTGGTTAGGTCAGGCAGATTTCCGCAGACTCCTTCCTAAGCCTGAACTGTGTTGCCTTGCTATCCCCTGGCTGCAGGATGCGCGTCAGAAGTTCCGCTCTGTTCTGGTGGAAGCAACGGTGAAACTGGATGAACTGGTGAAAAAGATCGGCAAAGCCGTGGAAGACTCGAAGCCTTACTGGGAGGCGAGGAGGGTGGCCAGGCAGGTAAGATAGCCCTGCAGGTGTCTCCCCGCCTCTGCCCGCTTCCCCGCAGGTGTTTGGGTGTGCCTTCTGACTTCTCTGTCTCCCCCACGGTCTAAGAAGTGTGAGTCCTGTGTGATGGAGAATGGCCGTGACTTTGTAAACCGCTGTGTTTGAAGTCGGCCTCTTATTACCCCCACCCCCACAGTCTCCCTTCATCCCAGCTCTTGGTACTATCACAGAGGGTGGGTGCCGCTTTGCTGCCGGAGTTGGCGTCTGGGTCTCCTCCCCAGGCAGCTGGCCCAGCTCAGGCGGAGGGGAGGATGTGTCCTGAACACCAGGCTTATTTCTCTGCCCCTCCTAATGATTGCCTGTCAGGCAGCAGGAATACTCCATCCCTCTCATTCTCCTCCCTAGTGTGGGAGGAATTAGCCATTTGCTTCTCTTGAAACATCGGCTTTTTCTCCTAAGAGCCCAAATAGGCAACTTGGACCAGAAAAGGGGCAGCAGAGGGGGCCTGCGATGCGGCTAGCGCTGGGGGTGTGTGGAAGCCGGTTCTCATTTCAGAGTGGGTCTTCCCTGATGGTCACCGCTGTGTGCATGTGTCACCTCTCGGCTTCCATGGCCACGCATGAGAAACGGGAAGAACAGGGTTCTGGCACTCACTGGTCTGAGCCTGCTGCTCCTTCCTCTCATTCCTTGTCTCTGTTAGTAGCACAGCAGTTATGACAATTACTGAGTCCCTGGGCAAGCCACTTAGTCATCAGGTCTAATCAGATAACTCTCAGACCCTTGGGAACTGTGGCTGACTCACTGTCAACTGGCAGAAATCAAGATGAAGGTGGAGGGACTCCTGCCTGGCTTTGTGCCTGCAAACCCTCTCCTTAAACTCCTGCTTTTTTGCAGGTGGGGCAGGAAGAAGGGCAGAAAAGGCTCAGAATGATCCCTGCCCCTCAACCCCAAGGGACCTCGTTGGTCCATAGCCGAGGAACTGGGAAGATGCTCAAAGGCTGAGGTTGGGCTGGATATCACCTTTCATCTCTGTGGATGGGGGCTGTCTGGGCTCTGGCCAGGTGGCCAGTGTGTCTCTGCACCGGTGTCCTCTGACCTTCCGATGGTGAAAGGGTGGGGCCCACTGCTAGCTGCTGCCAAGTGGGGCTTCCTGTTTTCTTCCTCTGGCCTTACTCCACCCCCTTCCTTTCTGTATTTACAAACCCCTCGACTGTGTAGATAGAGCAGGGGTGGTCTCTGAGAGATGCCTTCAAAGCATCTCCTTCAAGTGTGTGTCTTGAGGCACTGCGTTCCAAGAGCCTCCACATCCTTGTCAGTGAACTGTGTACGGCACGGCACGGACCAGCCATGGCGCTCTCGTGAGGTCATCCTTAGGACTTAAATGAGATCGTGTTTGACCACAGAATCCCTGCATGAGATTAGGTTTTAGCTTCATTAAAAAAAAATTGTTGTAGGAAATATCGAAAATAGACAATAAGAGGAAAAGTCTCATACCTTCTGATTATACTGTAGTGGTGTTTTATTTTATGTCTAGAATGGCCATATCCGTCCATCCAGAGATTCAACGGAACAGTGGAGACTTAACCAAGGGAAAAACTTCTACAGCTTGGTTTTCCAAAGAGTTTACAAAGATTTGTATTGTCTGGCCTGTAGCAGTTCTGTCTGCCCCGCAAAATTTGCATTAGCTTTATTGTTCCTGATGGCAACTCATTTTCCTACTAATGAGTCAGATCCAAACCTGGGATTTTGAAAACCCAGTCCAAATTCTGCCCAGAGGAGACGGAAGATGCCTGCCTTTCCTTTTCTGGGTGGAGGTGGGGGCAGGGAACTGGCTTTGATTTATTTGAGGGTTTTTTCCTTGAGCCAGAGCTTGTTTTTAAGGTGGCTTTGACGTATCTGCCAGCCCATCTGGCCTTCAGGGCTGGCGGGGACCTTCGGATGAGAGAGTGGAGCCGTGTGACTCCGGAAACCTGGATGGTGGAGTGTTTGTTGTTTATGTTGCTCCCTGAGTTCTGTCTGGCCTAACAGTGGCCCTGGGCCTGTCATTTTATCACCCCCAGTCCCTACCCTTGTAATGTTTTCTTTTTTAAGAAAATTGTGGTAAACTGCATGGAAGGTTTACCCTTTTCAAGTGTACAGTTCAGCAGTATGAAGTGCGTCCACACTGTCGTGTAACCCTCACCACCATCCATCTCAGCAGCTTTTCACGTTCCCAAACTGCAACTGTACTCATTAAATGATAACTTCCTCCTCCCCCTTCCCCTCAGCCACCACCATTCTCCCCTCTGTCTCTGGGGTTGACAGCTCTGGGCTCCCTGTACAAGTGGACTCATGCACTGCTTGTGTTTCCGTGGCTGGCTTATTTCACTTCCCATCATGTCTTCAAGGTTTAGTGTATGGTTAGAATTTCACTGCTTTTTCAGGCTGAATAATATCCCACTGGATATATAGGCCACGTTTTGTTTATTCATTCATCTTTAAATGGACATTGGGGCAACTCTGGCTATTTTTAAATGGTTAGAATGTGCGAGAAGAGAGCTGAGTGCTTTGCAAACCTGGAGGGCAGCATGAATGCAAAATAATGAAGGTTATTCAGAGTCACCTATGCGGTGTGCATGGGCCACGTGAGTTCATGTCCTCTACTTAACCTCCTTTGGGGAAGTGACTGATGGGGAAACACTGGAAACTTGTAGATGACAAGTGGGACAACCAGCAAAGCTTCACCTCTGGAGGCAGACTGCCTGTCTGTGAATTCTGAGTCACCACGTCATAGCTGTGGATCTCAGCAGGTCACTTAATCTCTGTGCCTCAATTTCTTCACCTATAAAGGGGAGCTGTGTATCAGTTCTGGCTTCTGCTATGAAACAAACCACTCCGAACTTAGGGGCTAAAAGCACTTAGTTAGCTCATTCTTTTTCTGGGAGGTTTCTTGATCTCAGGCATGGCTGAGCTCATGGATATACAATCAGTTGGTGGGTTGGCTGGAGGCTGGCTGATCTTGGATGGTTTTATCCATCAAGCACTTGGCTGGTTGTCAGCTGAGGCGTCAGGGCTTGTCAGCTGGACCACATGTGTCTCACCCCGCAGGCTCGCATGGCTTCTTCACGTGGAGTTGGGATTCCAGGAACAAAAGGGCAAGCGCTTTCCAGGACTCTGCTTGCATCCCATTTGTCCTGTTGGTAGAGTAAGTCACACGGCCAGTCCAAATTCAAGAGGTGGGAAATAAGCAGCTCTGCCCGCAAAGTACTGTAGCCATTTTTACAACTTACCATGGTATTAAAGTAGTACATGTAAAGATTCAAAGAAAAAGGATGTACATTAGTATTCCAGATGTGTTTTCTGTCAAATATTATGTCTCTGTGGTGAATCTGCTGTGTTAAAAAAAAAATAGCACAATAACAACCCAGGGGTAGAAGAAACACACCTCTGCCGGCTGGGAGGGGATTTGGAAGATGTAGAGCCTGTGAGGACAGAAAGGTGACGCCAGGCAGGTTGAGTGCAGACAGAGTTGCTTGTGAGCGTAAAATGTGCCAGAGGATCTAAAAGGAGGAGGAGCGAATTACCTTTTGACTGATCAAAAGCATCCTAAGCCCGAACAGATCACGTGGTGAGGGCCTCCAGTGGATGGGGAGTCCTGTTTCCAGGGACAGGAGGCAGGTCAAGTGCATCGGATGATCCCCCGAATTCTTATGTTAATCACACAGGAACAGAGTGTTGCAGCCTTCCTTTGTTGGGAAATTCTAGACAAGATTTTGTTTGCAGACCGCCCTCTGTCAGGGGTGAATGACAGAGCCAGGTTCTGCAAAGGTGAGTTTTGCTCTCTTGTCTAGGATTTTTTTCCTTCTGATTTATTTTTTTACATTCAACAAGTGTTTACTGGGTTCCTACTAACAGTCACAGTTTTAGTCACTTGTCAGGAACAGGACCAAGACCCTGATTCTGCGGAGGTGACGTTCCCCTCCCACCACCAGTCTTATAAAAGTGTGTGGGGTGGGGTGTTGTGGGCAAACGCAGAATCTTTGTTACTGACCTGGGTTGAAGGGTGGGTTTTTTCCTGCCCCTTCGAGAAATGGAGTGAGACTAGGGGAGGGTTACAGTGGGCTTGGGATTGGCAAACACAAGTGCCTCTCAGCGCATTTCCTGAGCCTCCCCTCCTTTGCTGGCGCTGGCCATTGTGGACAGAAAGTGTGTTTGTATCCTCCTGAGCGACATCGACATACATAAGCAAGGTGGCCTTAGGGTAAATACAGTCCATGGTCACATTCGTGATAGTCTCTGAGGTCACTGCCAGCACTGGAGGAGAGAGGTGTGCTTCGGAGGCATTGCTCGGGAACGGAGGCTCAGGGTCCTGGGAGCCACATTTTCATCAACCCAACCACCCATAACCTAGTTTTAGGTAGGTCTCTTTAAGGAACACCTTATTTAATACATGTTTCTTATAAATAATTTATAATAAATCAGGAGCCAAGAAGGGTCAAACACTTTTCTGACCCTGGGTGATGTGCCCGTACATTTCCTTGGCTTTTAGCCTCACACAGTGCTGTCCACTGCGCTTTTGTAATTGGTCGTGACCTCTCGGGCGTCGATGCCAAACAGAGTCCACAGGTTTAGCCACTTTTCCGTCGTTTCCTCTTGTACTGTATGTAGACTTTATTTCAGCCTTTACTGGGGTGGCCTCTAGTACGGATTTGCAAATTTCCTCTTGCTTTTCCTGGATGTACCATGTTGTTGATTCATTAACATTGAGTTCACGGCCAACAGCACTGTGACTCATGCCTGGATGAAGTTTATCTAAAGCACGTATTTTCCCTTTAAGGCACACCACAGCCTTCTTGGGCTTAGGAAAGCTAGCCAGCGCTTCAGCACTCGGCTTGGGGGCCAATTTGAGTATCTGCTCACCAACAAAAAGCACGCAGCTGCGGAAGGCGTGGCAGGGGGTGGGCTGTGAGACGGATAGCTGGGGGCCGTGTGTGGCAGTCAGAGGAAGGAGGTGGTGTCACCCGTGAGACCTCTGCTGGGAACCTGCACGTTGAGTGCCTCAAAGATTTTGCTACTCTGTGTGGGCCCAGAAATGACCCGGAATGCGCCATACATACTGAGTTTGGGGTTACGAATAAATTTTAGCAAGTAGGCAAATTTGCAAACATGGAATCCAATCTGTGAGTAGTGAGGACCCACGGTCCTCACCAAGTAAAGAGCCCAGTGGGGAGGCTCGTTGGTTAGAGAACTGGACCGCGTGGTGTGAGTGTAGATGGGCACGGGTGTAGACGGTGTAAGGAAGAAGCCAGGGGAGCAAGGTCACTGTGTGTTGCTGGGAGGGGGAGGGTGCGGGTAAAGCCTGGGGATGAGCAGCACACCTGAGCCCCAAAGCACAGGTGAGCTTCTGGGTACAAAGGACAGAAGAGCGGAGACCTGAAGGAGAAGTTGCCCAGCGTGAGAACATCAGCTTCAGAGCTGCAGAAAGGGAGCCTTGGGGGCCTGAGGGACCAGATAGGGAAGGAGCCTCGAGGCCCAACGCCGGAGCACCTGACAGCCTCGGCCTGGCCTCGGTCTGGGCAGAGAAGCTGTGAAGCAGCCATGGTGGGCTCTGGTGCAGGGGCGCCTGTCACGTTTGCAAAGCTGATTGGGCACTGGTGGCCAGTGTCATGTCCTTACATCAACAGTGGCACCGTGTGTTAGGCACCATGGGTATGGCTCTGGGTAGGGGATGTCATTTATCTCCCCCTTTTGTCCCCATACCGGTGAGGAAACCAGTCTAGGAGCCCAGGGACCATTACTTGGGCCTGTACACAAACCCTTCTGGGGTGTGGGCTAATCTGAGAACAGGGAGACTTTGGCAGACTTGGTGGTTAGCCAGCTACCAAGAATGACTCTTAGGGAACTCCAGGGTTGGTTTTTTTTTTTTTTTTTTTTTTTAACCCTCACCTGAAGATATACTTGTTGATTTTAGAGAGAGGAAGGGAGAGAGAAACATCGATTGGTTGCCTCCCATATGTGCCCTGACGGGAGATTGAACCTGCAGCCTTTTTGGGGCAGGGGGCGATGCTCCATCGAACTGAGCCCCTAGCCAGGGCCACCCCAGGGTTTTGGCCTGAAGAGGCTGAGCAGCCAGTAGGAAACTGAAAGAGGGTGGGGGTCTAACTTTGGGAGGAGGTGGCGAGTTTGCTCTCATGAAAGTTAAAATAGTGACAGGGGCCTCTGTGGGAATTTCAGGGCAGGGTGGGGGTGAGGGGTTGGGGGTCAGCAGTGCAGAGGTGACGGTTTGCTGGAAGAGGGTGAATGGGGAGAACTGTATAGGAGATGAAGAGGGTGTGGGGAAGAGGAAAAGGAGAGGCATTTGAACACTCTTTGTGTACCAGGCGCTTTTCCAAATGCTTTACCTGCATGTGGGAAGTGCTTTTTTTTTTTCACCAGCAGAAGAGGAAACTGTGACTTAGAGAAGATGAGATGTTCAAGGGGCTCCCACATCCTCATTTACTGAGGACCTACCTACTCGGTGCCCCGGCCTGTAATAGTAGGTCCCTTACACATATTGTCTTATCTCGTCCTCACAGCAGTGGGGCGAGGTGGTGTTACTGTCATACAGAGGGGATAATAGCCGAGGCTTGGGGAGGTGAAGTAACGTGCCCGCATCCCAGACCTCACGAGGAGAGAGGCCAAGGTTTGAACCTGCATCTGCCTGATTCTGGCTGCTGCCTGGTGCGTGACATATACGAGGCACTTAGTGACTGTTGCAAAGCCTGAATTACACGCTGACACCTCTTAGGGGAACAGGTAGGAGAAATAATTGACTTCTTGGCTAAAGGAGAATTTTGAGCTTGTCTGTGCAGTCAGCGCCCTGCCTTTTCTGCCCTGGGGTAACCGGGAGGCTCTGGTTCTAAGTACTTTGGGGCCCTTTGAAACTTCTTTCCGTCAGGAACCTCCGCCTTCGTTCTTCTGCATCAGTGCGACTTCGTCATGCCTCCCTCCTTCCCGGCCACTTTCGTTTCTGCTGAGCCACTTTCCTGCCTGGGTGGCAGCTCTCACTGTGGGACTTGGGTCAGGAGGTTGGGTCAGTGACGTCTGTCCTGGTGGCCCTGGTCATGTTCCCACTGGGTGGCCACAGGCCAGTTCCTGGGAACTGCGTCATCCTAGCTGCCCACGGTAAGGACAGACAGCTGAGTGATGGGGCACCTGCCCCAAAGGGGAGCACCTGGTGATTTACGGCAGGAAGGGAGAATGGACTGTTAACTCTCCCTCGCTGGGACCTCGGGTGTCCTGCTTCGCAGGCTTGGTTGAGATTCTGGGGAGGAAGCAGCTGCATTTTGGAAGCCTAGCATCTTGAATCAAGAGGGGGGCAATGCTGAGGGGGGCGGCTTCTGACCCAGGCCCCAGGCTCCTGGCATAGGGTGGGTTTTGAGGATTCAGTCAGAAGGATGACTGCCCCCCCCCCCCCCTTAGGGAGTCACTGCACTTCCTGCCAGGCTGGCTCTGCCTCTGAGCCTTCTGCTGGGGTGGGAGCAGGGAGCCTTGCTGACCTTGAGGTTTTCTCTCCTGGTGGTGCTGTGGGCCACTTGCATTTGACCCCTACCTGACTGGCAGGTGGCAGAAAGCCAGGCACGGGGGACTGGTCACGTATAGGGTCTCAGCCAGGCAATATTAAGCTGGAGGTGCTACCCAGCGTTACCTTGTCAGTTGGGAGCTTTGTCAGGGACAGTTCCCTATTCTTTGTCCACTTGGCCTTTCCCTGAGGCATGAGTGCTGCTTGGTGGGCGACATGCGAGATTCCTTGGTTATTGTTTTTTTAATCTTCCCTCCCTCCCGTCTGTCCTCAGTAAATTTATTGCGTGGACGAAGATCACCTTTTTTTCCCTCCCGCCTTTGTAAACCACGGGTATTCCCTGGAAAGGCGTGGCAGGGTGACTGATTTCTCAGTTAAAATCAGAGCAGGGGATGTATTTTTGCTACCAGTTTTGTCAACATGGGTAGGTAGGCTTTTTATGTTGCTAGGCAGCACATTTTGGTCCCTGGCCAAATGGTGGTGTTTCTCTTGAGCACTTCTGGCTAATCTTTCTGTTCCCTTTCCTCACCTTGGGGATCCCCTCTGGCCACGCCGCTTTCCTTCTTTTCCCTTCCACTCTCCCTTCCCCAGCCCTCCCCACGTAACTTCCTATCTGCCCTCTTCCCTTGTGTGAGAATCTTCCCTTAAGAACCTGGTGGACTTGTCCACACTGAGAGGTGGCTGACTGCTCAGAGATTTCCAATCTCTCTGGATGTTCAAGCACTTAGGCTTTTAAAACCTTCTCGTGGCTTGGGGTACTCTGTTTCCATTCCGGTGGGGCCACTCACTTCCAGCTCCCCGTTTGCCCCACAGTGGGGGCCTTGATGTGTGTGAAGGGACCACACCCATTTCACTGAGGGGGCGGTTCCTCCAGGTCCCGGCCATCGATAGACTTTTAATTTCTGTGTGGTAGAACGTTCTGGTGGAGTTTAACCCAAAGGTAGGGCCTGCTGACAGTACAGACCACCCAGTCAAATTTGAATTTCAGATAATTTTATTCTTAGTATAGTGCTCTTTCATGCAATATTTGGGACATACTTAACTAAAAGAAAAATTGTTGTTTACCTGAACTTCAGAGTTAACTGGGAGTCCTATGTTTTTATCTGCTAAATCTGGTAACCTTACAAAGGCAGGAAGTTGTGGTGCTGAGGCATCAGCCAGATGGAGAAAATAGTTTTGGAGTCAGCTGGCCCTTCTCGGGGTCCCGAATATTCATAGCCAGTGGAGCTGCGGATGGATTCTGGCCCCCACATTGCCATTCTTGAGCATGTAGCCTTGGGCAGGGGCAGGAGAATGCACCCGTCGGGGTGTCCAGTAAACAGAAGGGTACTCAGTATGCTCACACAGCTGTTCCAGGTACGCCTGCGCCTGGCTTTTCTAGGGAGAAATGGGCTTTCTAAGGCTAGTGGCTGAGTCAGAGTTTTTTCTGTTCCTCCCTCACCCTCCCTAGCTTGGTTGCCAAGAGCTGGTCGGCTCCAGGCAGAATTCTGGAGGGCTCCTTGGGAGGTCACGTCAAGGGGGCCTCTTCTCAAGAATCTTCCAGAATGTGTGTTCCTCAGCTATTTTTCCACTGACTTCTCCAGACGTTGCCTGGCTTCTGCCTCCTTCCAGCTTTCTCCTCTGGCCCCATTCTTGGGTGCCTTTCTCCATTAATGAGATCGTTTGTTTGTTTGTTTATTCCTCTTTCAATTTAAAACTTTCCCAGGCACTGGAGAACTTATATTGAGTGCCTCTCGGCTTCAGCGTAGGCAACAATGGGCTTTGTTTAGGAAACCGTGCTTTGTTGTTGTCCTTTGAAGAAGTCGTTTAAATGGACGTAGGAAAAAGGTACCACAGACGAGTCAACTTGTGTCTGGCCTCCAGAGCATCCCCCATCCCTTCGGCAGAGCCCTGCACCGAAGAGACGGTGCTGGGCCTTTTATTATTTCTAACCACCATGGCGTATTGAAATCTTCTGAGATGGTCTGATACTTTGAATTTAAGGCTCTTAATCTCAGGCTCAGGCCAACTGAGCGAAGCTTCTCTTTATACAGAGAATACTGGGAGGCCTGTTTTCACACTGACCTGGGCACTCCAGCTTGGGTGATTGGAGGCATCTGTAGGCACTTTGAGAGCCGTCGTTGGAAGGCAATATTGAGGTGGAAGGCACGGTGCTAGCTTATGTATGTTCCTTTTCCGTTTGTCCTGCCCCAATATCCAAGGCCCTAAGATAATATACAAATGAAGTTTTACAGCCTGAAGTTCGAAAATTCATGTTACTGGGTGCACAAAATAATGGCCTCACCTTGTATCAACCAGGAATTGCATTTGGTTACAAGTCACAGAGGACTCTACAACAGTGGTGTAAATACACCAAGGATTCCTTCTCTCATCTTCAAAAACTAAAAAAAAAGACCCCAATTAGGCAGTCTAGGTCGGTGCTGGGACTCCGTGGTCATCTAGGACCCAATGGCCTCTTACTGCTCCATGCTGGTATTTGAGTCCCATCCTCAAAGTTGTTGCATGGCCCCAGGTAGCTCCAGGAGCTCCAGCCCTCGCATCTGTATTTCAGGGAAAGAGGAAGGGGAAGGCACATACACTCCTTCGATTTTAAGGAGTCTGTGTGGAATCTATGTGGAAGTCCCTGCCTCTGTTTCGTTGCCAGAACCTAGTCACACAGTCCTGGAGAACTTCGAGGGAGGCTTGGCTTGGCTTGTTTTCTTTTCCTTCCCTCCCTCCCTCTCTTTTCTTTTTTTTTTTTTTTTTTTGTAGCCGGCAGGATTGTTTCTAAGTTTAAAGGGGAGAGTGGACGTTGAGACTTAGCCACATCTGTAGTGTGGTTCATCTGTCTTCTAGAAAGGCTCTGGGTTGGAAAGAGGGGTGCGCATTTGTGCCCCACACAGAGCAGGCATAGGACTTCTTGGAGTAGAGAAACAGTAAACCCCAGATCTCTCTGCTGAGTCACTTCCCTTTTTTATGGGCTGTGGAAACTTCCTTTCCCACATGTCGGGCTGGAGAACTATGAGGAAATGCTGGCTTCCCATAAAGGTGTAAGTGTGCGTTTCATCACAGAATCCACCCCCACTTTCTTTTAACAAATGCTAACTAAGTACTTATTTCCCATTGCCACTCCTTCGGTGCACACCTTCATGTCTTGCCTGCATTATTGAAAGAGCCTTTCAGTTGGTACTCCTGTTTTCTAGCGCCCCCTCCCCATCTCTCCCCGCTGCCTCCCAGCTGACTTTTGCGAAAGTCAGTTTTACTGATGGTCTTGCTCAAAAACTGTAGTGCATGTTTTTATGGTCAACTTGGCTGAGCCACACTGCCCGGGTATGTGATCAGACATTATTCTGACTGTTTCTGGGAGGATGTTTATTGGATGAGATTCACCTTTGGTGGATTCGTGTAAAGCAGATTGCCCCCCATAGTGTGGGTGGGCCTCATCCAATCAGTTGAAAGCCTGAATGGACCAAAAGACCGACCTCCCCTGTGTAAGAGGGAATTCTGCCCTACACAGCCTTTGGACTTGAACTGTAGCATTAATGTTTCTCTCAGTCTCCAGCCTGTTGACCTCCGCCCCCTGCAGATTTTAGACTTATCAACCTCAATAATCATGTGAGCTGATTTCTTAAAATGAATCTATTGGTTCTGTTTCTCTGGAGAACCCTGACCGACACAGCACTTGTTCTGTCTCCAGTGTCAAGCGCAGTCTAACCAGCCCCTCTCATTCTTTGGCATCTGCGCTTCTCCCTATTGTGTGCCTCTGCGTGTGCCTTACCCCCCCCCCCCCCCGCCCCCACCACGCTCAGCATTGCTGGGTGCGTCTTGCTCCTGCACTCTCTTCTGAGTACATCATGGGGTGTTCTGCATCATCGAATACTCTGTTCTCTTTGTGAGGTGTCTCTCCCCAGGCTGACTAGCTCTGTGATGTGCAGAACTGTAGGCATCACTCACATGTGGCTGCTTGAATATAAATTGACACAGTTAAATAAAACTGAAAGTTCCGTTCTTCAGCATCACCAGCCACATTTCAAATGCTCAGTAGCCACGTGTGGCTGATTTTGGGACAGCGCACACAGAGAACATTTCTATCAGTGCCCAGAGTTCTGTTGGACAGCACTACCTCGCTGCTACTCTCGGCCTGATTAAAATGAAGACACAGGTTAGCGTAACTGCATCACTACAGACTCTCTCTGCAGTCCCCCTCCCTCATTAAGCTTCGCTTTGGTTTTGCTTCTTTGAGAATTTGGTGGAAATTACGATATCATCCTCTGAAAACACACACATATGCACAGGGGTGCATACATTATAATCATGATTTCAAGTTATTCATAACTCCCCTTAAAGGTCACCCAGGTCCTGTGGGTTAATAGCCACAAGTTAATACTACAAAATGCTTGCTTATATAACAGCTGGCACTTCTGTTCTGCTTACTGCATCCCTGTTTTAAGCACTTGACCTGTGCTTACTCCTCAAAGCAACCCCATGAAGTAGCGCCTGCTATGCTCTTCATTGTGAAGTAAAATAAAGTGCCTGGGTCACCCAGCTGCGGAGAGACCTGGGCAGCATTTGACCCAGGCAGCCCAAGTCTATGTTCTGTCCTCTACACCGGGGGCTGAGGAGCCAGCCCTGCGTGGAATCTGAGCTCCATGACGGCAGAACTCACATGTTCTCCTTTGCCAACCTTCACATGCATGGTGTGCAGTAAGAGTGACACGAATGCTTGGAGAAAGGAGGAAGGCTTGGAGTTGAGAGAGTTACACTTAGGCTTATGGAGTAATTAATTATCTCAGCCCTGGGACGTTTGGACTCTTGCACGTGGCTCTCTTATCCTTCTCCTTTCTTAGTTCCGTTGGCTGCCATTTGTTCCACCCCTTCAAGCAGGGAGAGGCCCGAGTCCTCAGACCTCCTTTGCTTGGCAGTAGCAGGTGGGAAGAAGGGGATTCGCCAAGAACCCTGGCTCCCATGGACAGACCTTGCCAGACCAACTAGAGCCAACTTTGCCTCTCCAGGCTGGGGGCCCAGCTGCTGCCCGGGCCTTGTCACATGACCATTCCCGTTTTTTTCAGAGAAGCCTTGGTGGCTTAAAGCGGCACTGGCTCCAGTGGTTGGAGGGGCCCTGGATGTGTGTGCTCTTGGGCCCTGTTGCTCTTAGGCCAGAGTCTGCTGGCTTCAGCCTTGTTGACATTTTTGTACTTCCGTGCCCTGGGGCCCTGAGCTTTTCCGTATACTATGCCAGGCCGGGAGGCATGCTGTGCTGACTCTTTCTATGGAGCCTTCATTTTCCTCTGCATCCCCCAACTTTGAATTTCTTCGGAGATCTCGCAGGTGATAGTTAAAATTAAGCTAAGCCATGTTGACCTCGAAGCCAAAGATGGGTCAGAGGGAGGGGGGTTGGCATCTCAGTGGATCAGTTGCTCCTTTGGCTGTGTGTCAGTGTACCAGGGGACAAATGATGGGAATGGGGCAGCCAGGACCCTGGCTGAGGAAGGGCTTGGAATAACGTGTTTCCAGATGCAAATTCCTCATTCTCCTGGCGGTGGAGACGTGCAGGTGTACAAAACGTGGTCACGGCCTTCAAGGAGTTTGCGATCTTGTTGAGAGGACCAAGTGGACAAAAAAATAATTCAAGAGATGTCATCAGTACGCTGCACTGTTGGGCAATCTGCAAAGTGTTTCCCACGTGCACTGCCTTACAACATGGCAAACTACTGAAATAAGTACTTGGTCCTATGAATTCAGAGAGGGTACATTTTTACCCAGGAGGGAATTTCCCAAAGGCCCCCTGGGACCTGGGTTATGTCTCGCCCAGCTTGGAGGAGGCGAGGGATGGGGATTATTCAGATCTGGAAAGAATGGTGTTCACACTGCACGATCTAGTGTAATAAAATTGGGTCATTATTCCAGTGA
This sequence comes from Desmodus rotundus, assembly GCF_022682495.2. Lineage (NCBI taxonomy): Eukaryota > Metazoa > Chordata > Mammalia > Chiroptera > Phyllostomidae > Desmodus > Desmodus rotundus. Next base: position 108,266,904 of record NC_071394.1, on the reverse strand, counting down.
GTTGTCGCGTCACATAAATGGGCATTTCAAGGACAAATGCACCCAGAGAGACATTTATCTGAGTCTGTGAGCCACAGAAGAAAAAAAACTAACGAGGTACATTAAAATAATTGACCACAGGGAGTTGTTTGTGGCTTATCTTTTGTACTCTAGCTGTATCTTAATTAAACACATATTTCTTTGACACCTGCAGTCTACCTACCCGCCACTAGGAGAGATTTTGGGGATTAAAATTTCAGTAGCACAGTCCCTGCTCTTACAAGGCTCCCAATGTTGCTAGGAGTGATGCTGCTTTAAGAAGATCATAGAGGCTTGGCTAGGTGCTCAGTTGGTTGCAGCATCATTCTGTACACCACAAAGGTTGCGGGTTCGATCCCCGGTCAGGGCGCATACCTAGGTTGTGTGTTCGATCCCACATCAGGGTGTGTACAGGAGGCAAACAATCAATGTTTCTCTCCCTCCCACCCCGCTCTCCCTCTCTCTTCCTCCCCTTTCCTACCTCCCTTCCTCTCCCCTCTTCTTTGTCTAAAATCGATAAACATATCCTCAGGTAAGGATTAGAAGAGAAGACTATAGAAACTCCCTGCACTATGCAGAAAGGAGTGGCTGTAGGTACTGGACCTTTCTTGCTGTAGCACTGACTTGGAGGGTCCTGGGCCTGGGGGACTGACCTGGTGTGTCTTGTCATCTAGCACCAGTTGGTGGCTCTGTTGTCCCTACTATTCCTTCTCCTCCTTGATCTCTCTTCACGCCCCTTTGTGGGTCTCTCACAGGCCACAGGTAGAAAGCCTTGAGAACTCTTTTCCCAACCATCCAGTCCCTGTGGCAGAATGAGGTAGTGTAACTGCATTTTGACAAGGTTGGCTGTGTCCTCTGCCGCTGTTAATGGCAGCCTCTCGGGAGTGCTGCCGAGCAGTTGTGCGAGGTGCTGGCTGGCAGAGACCAGTCCCGGCCAATCTAAGGAGGCTCTCTGATGGAGAAGCTCCTTCTGTGGACCCCAGCCTGGCAGGGCCATTGACAGATACTCCCTGCCATCATTTCTCCTGACTATTTCTTGTCTTAGAGGCATGAGGAATGTTAATGACTTTGAACCCATTTGTTTCAATCACCGAGACCAGCAGAGCCTAGGATTAGCTCGTGCAAGTTTGGCATGAGGCACGTCCCACTGGGCAGGCAGGTGGTGAGGACGAATGGGCGCTCCAGCTGCCCCCGCTGACACTGGTTGTCCTCATGACCTTAGATGAGCTTCTTAAGGCTCCGAGTGGGATTTGAAGGAGTTGCTGCCATTATTGTTTGGGCGGTGCTGGCTAGCTCTTGGCCCAACCACCCGTAGACTGTTAATTAGTCCTCCTGTGTTAGCAGAGCATAATCAGGGCCTGTCTTAGCAAAATGGTATATAGGAGCCAGGGATGGAGAAGGTAACCAAGTGCCCAGGAGAGTGGCTTTGGGTGGGGATGTGTATTCATCTATGTGGCGAGTGTTGTGGGTGAGAAAGTATAAACTACATAGTTCCTGCCCTCAAGAAGCTTTCATTCTGCAAAATCTCTGGTGCTCAACTGCTGTTGGGCAGCGTAAGTGCTGGGAAATGTATCGGTGCAAGTTCAGAGAAGGGGGAAACCTGTAAGTCCTAGAACAGGAGTGTTCACGCCAAAGAAGAGGCTGAGGGATGAGAACTTATTTCTTGGCCTATGAGGTGTCATAAGAAAGAAGGTCTGATTGTTCAACAAATGAGTCCAACGTGCTGTGCAGAAAAATATTCATAGAATTTGGGGCATTTGAGATGGGTTTGCAAGGCCAAGTAGGAGTTCGCCAGGGGGAGAGGAGGAAGAGGCATGTGAGTTGCAGGCGGAGGGAATGGTTCCTGCAAGGATGAGGAAGGTTGAAAGGATGGTGAGTGGTTGGCTCACTGGGTGGGTAGGAAGTGCGAGACTGGGCTGTGGCTGTTTTGTTGGGGGCAGGGGAAGTGTTAGGTAGAGGAGTGACATCAGAACTGTACCTTAGGAAGATTACCAGGTATCCCAAATGCAATCGTGTGAGACTGAATTATGCCATGTGGAGTTTAAATTGGCCACGTGAGTTTGGAAACTGAGAGACCAGTTAGAAAGCTTTTCAGATAGTCCAGGTCAGAACTGATGCTGGAAAAGCTGCTGAGGTTTCCTGAGAGGTAGGGGGTGCGGACAAGTTGGGCAGGGCTTGTCAAGCCTTTGAATGCTGTGCAGGGAGAAAGAGGCCTTGGCAGAGTGGGCGGGCAGATGGTGCTATGGAGAGCGCTGACAGAACTGAGGCTGCCCGGACGTTCTGCGGCTCTCACCGGGGTCTAGGGACAGTCCTTACATGTCTCCACGGGAGAAGTGGCAGGTAGTAATACAGGCTCCTGTGCTGGTTCATCTCCTCTCCAGGTCACTGGAGCTGAGGGGTCTGGGTTTGAGTCTCAGTTTCCTTTCCTTCGAGCCTTGGGCCCTTGTACTGGTTTCTTAACTGCAATTTCTTTGGATGTCCAACAGGTTCAGGTAGGGCTGTAGGCTGGATTCCATAGGTGAATGTTGTGCAGTAGGAATTCAGTAAACGCCCCTGCCCCAGTTCCTTTCACCCCCGCTTCCTCAGGGCAGTAGAAGTGGGGTGCGGGGAGGGGCAGGGCTCACCCAGGCGCCTGCAGTTTGGTTTGTGGCCTTCTGGAAAGTGCTTTGTGGTGATGAGAATGCTTTGTCCTTGTAGGCGCGTGAGTTTTCTCTTGGTCCCTGACAGAGGCGGAGAAAGAGCTGAGCTCAGGCTTTGAATCACAGCGGAAGAGACAGGGGTCACAGAAGAGAACTTGTGGACAGCTGCAGTGGTCTGGCCACGAACAGGGTGTTGGGGCCAGTGCTGGATCCCCCCCACATTTTGGATGCATCTAGTTTAAAGATGGCATGTGGACAAGGTGGGCTTTGGGGGCACGGGGCCCTGGCAGGCCGGTAAACGTGTCTCTTGCCTGGCTAACATTTGACTCTTTAATTCCCCTTTACTTCCCCTCAAGAGCAAGACTACAGGTTTCAGTTTTGTTTTGATTGATTGATTTATTTAGTTAACATTTTGCCTTTAGTGAGGGCCACCTGTGGCAAATCTCTCTGGTCTCCTTCATCTTGTAGCGAGTAGCATTTTCTCGAGGGTTTGGGATTATGTGGCAGGTAACTAGCGAGAGCGGAAACGTAAACAGAAGGTGTTTGTTTACCACGTTCTGTGGTGCAATGTTTCAAGGAGCACAAAGGCACAGAGCGGTAAGCAGTGACCTCCCCTCCCCAGTGTCAGCCGTTGTCAACATCCTGCCAATCAGGTTTTATCTAACCCCACCCCCCTATTTTTTTTTGTCATTTTAAAGCTATTCCCTGATGTCATATCACCTCACCCATAAATACTTAAGGTATTTATCTAACTGATAAGAACCTTGAAAAGGTCACATTTTCACAAATAACAAAATTAATAGTTCTTTTAGTATCCTCTAGTAACTAGTCTTTTTTCAAATTTCTCTAGCTGTTTAAAAAAATGTGTTTCCTTGTGATTGGTTTAAAGCATTTGATTGGAAACTGCTGTTCTGTTTCGAGGTGCTAAATAGCGCAGACCTCCCCTTATCCCTCCTAGTGTGCAGTCGCTCAGCCCAGTGACATCTTTGAGTTTAAGGAAACAGCTATGTGGTAGATAAATAGCAAAGGGACAGCTGATTAAGAAGTGCATTGAGAAGGAATTTTGTAAACTTTCATTATGGGAAATTGCAGGCATATACCACAGTCAAGATGATAGTGAAAGCAATGATCTTTGTTGATGGACCCTTCGCACACACTGAAGCCGGACCCAGCCTTCCAGGATGTGGCCTTGTAAGACCTGCTGTAATTATCTGTCTTCCAACTGGAGCTGAGGCTCCCTGGGGGCTGACGGAGGCCTTGGCATTCCAATCTGAGTGGTCCAGTGACTTTCTCAAAGGTGTAGATCTGAGTCAGGGGCCGTCGTTGGTGCCAGGAATACACCCAGTTCTTCGTGTGCAGTGCGCTGCCTCCCAGTGGCCAGTTGTCTCGGTCAGTTGATGCCAGCTCTGTGCAGGGCACTGGACGGTCTCTCTTGTTGTCTCTATGGTGTGTGAAGAGCTGGGGTTCTGGAAGGAGTCCTGTTTGTCCATGTGGTCCTGGTGGGACCATCTCTGTGGAAATGTTGGCAGCTCTGCTCACAATCCCCAGCTGCCTACAGAACCAGGACCGGGGTGAGGGCCCCCGGCCCCACACCTGGCTCCGCCCCTGGAGAGGAAGGAGCGAAGTGGGTGGTGAGAGCAGGGGTCCCAGCTTCTCCCAGGGCATCGCATGCCTTCAGGTCCTTGACTGCCCAGCTGCGGCTGGGAGCAGGGAGATACTATTTCCAGCTCTGGCATCCCAGTTTTTTATACGCCCACCTCTCTGCTCCCGTGTTCTATCCTTCCTGTGGGAAACCAGCAGCTACTCATTAGCTGCGAGGCTGTTAGGAGGCAGAATTACAGAGCATGTGGATTCTTCCACTCTTCCCTGCCCTTGCATAAAGCGCCACTCTCTGCTCCCTAAAATGTCAGGTCACGATGGGGCCACCTCTCATGACCGAGGACTGTGTTGTGTACCTCAGGGAAGGACGAAATGGCTTCCCTGATTGGGGGGTGTGTGTCTTTCTGGCCTTGAGACAGGGAGACGCAGACTTCTTGCACCCTGGGAATGACAGTGTGGGGCAGCGGAGGAGATGGAATCAGTGTGAACGGGCTTGCAGAGAGGAAGGTGTAGCCCTGCTGAATTGAGATGGAGTACGTGGCGTGTGATGGGGACAGAGAGAGAAAGGGGTCTGCCCCTGCGGGGGATGTGTGGCTGGCAGGGCATAAGGGAAAGTGGCCTGGATTGGGGTTGGTGGATTCCCAGGTTTGTCCCTTTAGTGGGCTGTTTGACTTGTTAGGCTCTAGAATTTTCTTCTACAAAATAAGATGCTTGGTTTACATTGTTTACATCTCCTCGAGTCCAAAGATTCTCTGATTTGATTCTGTAGGACTTGACCTTGCCTGCCGCTGTCCCTGCCTCAGGCCTCTCTGCCTCAAGCCTGGTGGCAGGCGCTTCCCAGTGTGTCTTCGCAGCCGGTGGATTGCTGCTCTGAGCCCAGCCAGCAGGAGTGTGAGAACGGAGGAGCCCAGGGAGAAATGTGGATGTTGCCCTTCCGGCCCCGGGTGGGCGGGAGAAGGCTGGGCATCTGCTATGTCCCTGCAGCAACAGAAAGGATTAGACTTGGGGGCCCCATGGGATGTTCTGCTCCCAGAAACACCCTTGTATGTGCCTGTCCGGCTGCGTAAGCCTCCAGTAATTGTGAAGGGCGTAGGAGTGTGTGAAGGGGTCAGGGATGGCAGCTGGTTTACCAACCTTGACGTCCGTTGATTTGGGCTGAATAGCCCTCTGTGCCCTGGGGAAGTGCAAGGCCCAGGACCTCCTCTTGCCAGCAGCTGTTGGCTGAATGAGGAGATTCTGTAGGGAGACAAATGGCACCAACCATGGCAGAGGGACAAGTGCCATGGAGTAGAACGGGAAGCCCTTTGGTGTGGGGGCAAGTACATGCTTGTGTCCAGAGGTGAGTTGCAGGCTGGCAGCTGGCACAAAGGAGCAGCAAAGGTGGACTTGATCCTGGAGGAACTGCCCCCCGAAGTCCCCAGTTGAAACCCTTGAGTCACCCACTCCTGGTTAGGCTGAAGCCCTGAATGACGGAGGGGACTGGGGATCATCCTGCCAGAAACCAGGTCACACACCCTGTTGGGTGGCCACACCCAAGGTCTCACTACATGGTACCTTCACCTTCCTTTATTGTGGGCTTTGAAATATAGGGCTCGGTATAATATGAAGCAGGAACGAGGATGCTGTTTCGATGCACGCAGAGATTACGGATGATCGCAGAGACCTTTCAGCAGCCTTCGTTTTCCTGTTGGCACGGTACCTAGGTCAGCCGTGGCCCGTAGAGCTTCCCATGGTTTCGGGTGTCTTATACCTGCCTGGTAGGGGAGCCCCCAGCCACACGTGGCTGTGGAGCACTTGAGATGTTGAGCACGTTCTGGTGTGATGGAGAAGCTGAATTTTACTTCATTTATTTCTAATTAATTGAAATGTAAGTCACTGTGTATAGCAGCTAGTGGCCACTGTATTCAACAGTGCAGTCCTAGAGAATCCTAAGAAGGTAATGGCAAATGATCGTATTTTTTTCTTTTTTACTTTTTATTAGAAAACATTTAAAATTTATATAAAACAGAAAGGATGTATAATGGAGCCCCACGTCCCCCACGCCCCCCTCGTCCAGCCTCTGCACTCACCAACCCTGTGCCAGTCTTGGCTCCTCTCTCCTCCCCTTGCTCCCCGCCCTGCTCTCCCTTCTCACTGTAGCTGTATTCTTTGGAAGCAGATAATAGCTTTTTAATTTTTGGTTTTAAACAGCTCATCTTCAACCCCAGGACAGAGCAAAACTATTTGACCTTGACCTTGTTTCCTCCCCTCCCATCCCTGGAGGCTCTTTCGACATTATAATACATTAAAGAACTCTGTGGCTTGTCAACTAAAACAACTCGAGTCCCTGTATTATATCTGCTAGAACTGCTCAGTTTTCTCATGTTTCTCTAAGGAGGAATACACACCGTGGATCTTTTATTTAATATTTTATGTCATTTCGTATGTCTTCTATTATACCTTTTAATATTAACTGGTAATGGCCCGAACTGTGCATGGTAACATTTGGGACTGACTAAAGATTGATGTCCCATCTGTTTAACAATTTTTAGATCTGCGAAAAATTGATGCAGGAAAATTAAGTTTAATAGAAATAATTAAAAAACCACCATGGCACAAGCTCTAATTAGTAAAGTTTCTTGTGGATAAAACTGTTTAATGGCTCCAATTGATTTGGAATAAATAGAAAAGAACTGACCCTCATGAAAATAATTTGGACTAATTAAAATGGAAAAAAAGTGAGGAGCCCTGGACATGAAACACGGCCAAGGAACTGGATGGGCTTAGTGCAGTTCTCTCTAGGAAGCGCTTCTGAGTGAAATATTTGTATCGCAAACATCCTCGGGGCAAATGGCCAGCACCTCTCTGTGACCCCCTTCCGTTCACCCCACGCGGCAGTTTGAAGGGGGCGTGGAAGAAGAAGTCTGCCGTATTGACTGTCTCAGACTCCGTGGCAACTGCTGATCCTGAGGGTGGTTCTGGACAGGGGCAGAAAATGGGGCTGGACTAAAACTGGGAACAGCTGCCCTGGGTGGTGCTCACTTTGATGTTCATCCTGGACATCCCTCCCTCGCTGAGGCCAGCAGGGGTTTTTGATCCTGCTTGCAAAGGTTTTTGATCTCCGGGTGGCTTGGAAAGGAATCTGGGACTTTGCTCCCTGAGCTTCTAGCTGGGGGATGGGCTCTGCATACCGGCACACACCACATTCGCCATAAAGAGGCAAGGACAGAATTGCCTCCTTATTATTATTTTTTTAAAATAAATCAAGGATGGGGGCTTCCCACCCACGGCTGCCCCATGCTGCAGGGACCATGTCCTGTCTTTTTGGGGATGGGGCCATCCCAGCCCGAGCCCTTAACCTGCTGGAGGAGCCAGGCCTTCCCGTGTTTCCGAGGGTCTCCCCTTTTTTCGGTGCTGCGCTGCCCTATGTGGGTGTGGATGTGGACAGAAGGCCACTGCTGACCTCACTAGGGGCAGCCTCCACAGCCCCCCAGGCTGATGACTTCCGGTCCTCTTTACAAGAGAATGGGGTATTCCCATCTTCCATTTTGTATCTGAGTGTCCAGGGGTTTCCGGAAGCCTCTTCTGGCTCCATGTTGTTCCCATCACACACTGGGAGGTGCAATGAAACTGCGCCCACTCATTCCTAAGTCAGCCAGAGCGTGCCTGTGGGTTTCAGGTGCTGACGGTGGTTAGAAGGGAGTAGGGAAAGCTGTCCATGGGGGGCTGTGCCCTGAATGGGTGTGTGGTTTTGAGAGATGGAGGAACTTGCCCCTCGCTTCCCTGTGTCTCATCCAGCCTCCTCACTCCCCTGTGAGGGGGGTCCACTGATCCCAAGAGCAGATGGGAAACAGCGTTGGGGTGCAGGAGAGGTTTGCTAGGAGCATTCAGGATCAGCTTCTGGTCCCCTCTCTGTGGTCCCCTGGCTCCTGACCTGGTGGCTCTGACGGCGGCCCGTGCCCTGTGGAGGGAGCACCATGCTCTCCTTGGTGGCTGGCATCTTTTCTCCCTGCAAACCCCCCTACCCACCCGATGTATTTAGCAGTGGCCGGTGTGGCCTTTGTTAGGCTAAGAAATGAGACCTGACATAGCTTGACCAGTACCTCTTTGTCAGGAGTTTGTTGCCCCAGCAGGTGGTGATTAATAGAAGTTTAGCATCAGAGCTCTGGGCCAGGGTTTGATGCTTGGCCCCATCCTCGGTAGCTGTGTGATCCTGGGCAAAGTATTTAACATTTAGGAGCCTTGGTCTCCATTGTAAAGCAGGGATGATAATTGGGCTGACCTCATAGGGTAATTTTGAGATTTAAATGAGGCACTGTGCTCAGAACACCTTATATACATTATCTGACTCGGCATGAATACATGCTCAAGCAGTAGCTCTTGTGATTTTCTTCATAGAATCACCTGTAGCCACATGTACCGGTCGGCGGGCAGTCAGGCACTAAATTTGTCCAGTCTCATGGGCTCTCCCCCGGACTTGGGGACACCGTAGCTAGAGCAGGGCTTTGGGCAGCCAAGTGGCAGGACCCCTTCTCCTTCTCAGTGTCTGCAGCTAACTGGCTGCTGTGTTAGTGACCCTGTGTGATGCCTCAGTGACACCTCCATGAGTCGCAGGTGGCAGACCGCAATCCTGCACACAGTTTGAGCCCCATCTTGTCTGTGGCCCCATAGCCGCTCCCGTGCTATGCGTGAGTGATGGGTAGGCTGTCCACTTGTCCTCCGGTTATGTCATTGCCAGAGTCACCCAGCTTGGCTGACACTGTATGGTAGAGCAGTAACAGCCCCACCAGGGGTCGGCTCTGGTTTCCTGGCTCTGGTCAGCCACCACATAGCTGTGTGACATTCAGCATGTTGCCTTGCTTTGTTGGGTCCTCCTTTAAAAAGTGAAGGGATTGAACTAGATGGCTGGTCTGTAGACTTCCTTCTCCATTGAAACTTGGTTGCAACCAACTCAAATGTCCAGATGCTCTTGTCCCTTCCTGAGACCGATTATGGGGAGGCGTGGAAGTTGAGTCATGGCTGTGACTGCGTCCAATCCCATCTGGCAGCCTGGACAAAGACAGGCCTCTCTACCCACCCCCACTCCCCCCGTTGACGACACTGTTGGACACCCACGTGTTTCCGAGTGCTTCATGGTCACAGCTGGCCTGGGCCCATGTCTAGTAAAGGTCACTTATCAAATTCATTCATAAGCAGCCTCTTAAAATTCTCTCCGTGGAGCTGTTTCCATGAAAGCCATTTGCGCCCATGAGTCAGGAAGATATTTGACATTTTTCCTTGGTTGCATCTTATAGCTCAGAGCTCTTTGGGACACTTCTGAGCAGAGCCTCCGCTTTGCTAACTGGGCTTCTCTGCTGTGAGTGAATTAATTACCAGGGTGCCTGTGAGTGTAGAGCCCTTAATCAAATAATGTGTTCCTACTAGGGCTCGGGTCCTTGTTAAAGTTTGAAGGTGCAATCTCATTGGTTGTGCCAAAGGTTTCTAGGTGTCATCTTTCACATGACAGGGAGAACCCGAGTGCTAGCTCTTTTGCGGATGGCGGAGTTGGCTTCTGATTTCCAAGGTTGTGTGTCCTTTTATGACACTGGGGGGCGATCTGGGGGTTGAGCCCTCTCAGTTGGGTGTGTGTGTAAACTCTCAGGTGCCGCCTGAGTTTCTGTGGCTGAGCCTGATGGCGTCACCAGACAGCCGCTGACTTGCTGACAACTTTCCTCTGAGGAACCATTCCTAGGAAAGCTTTGACGTCACTCTGTCTCCCTTACTACATTCCCATAGCGCTTTCCACCTGTCGCTTGGCACCATGTGTCTTGTGTCGGAGTCTGTAATGAACGTCTCTGTTTTGCCAACTGGATTGGAACCCCTGATCATGGTGTGGGCCTTGCCCCGCCGGAGCTCAGCCTCCAGAAGGTACATCACTGGTGCTGAACCGACTACGTCTTGCGAGCGAGGGCGTGATAAATGCTCCCTCCTTGTGTGCACCTGCCTGGTTCCTCCTCGTGTACATAGCTTTAGAAAATGCTTTACAAAATGCCTTACAACAAGGCCATGAGCTTGGGGGTTCTTTAGGAAACCCCCAAAGTTTGATTCCTTGCGTTTAATGATAGTAAAGTAGGCTGTGAACAGCCAGAACAAACATTCATTAATCGAGGGAGGTTTGACCAGTCTACCCTGGCTGCTATCGTCACTCCTATCAGGTTTGCAGAATAGCCCAGCCGTGTGGAGGGGATGATGTGTTGTCATTTAGGTTTAAATTTGGCTTCATATGACAGAAAACCCCCAAACTACACTGGATTAAGCATGAAACCATTTTTTCTGTCATGTAGAAAGTCAGGAGGTAGGCAGTTCAGGGCAGAGACCTAACTGTTTTTCATCCTTAAGAGAGTTACCTCATGATCCAAAATAGCTGTTGAAGCACCAGCCGTTGTATTCATATCCTAGATGTAAAGACAGAGGAGCACTCCTGGAACTCCCACTCAATGTCCATTCATATCTCACTAGCTATAACAACAGCTGGCAATAGGGTCTTTATGTCTCAGCCTGAGACGTAAAGGCTCCATTACCAAGGACGATGGAGAGAAGACACAGTGGTGCCAGAACAGATGCCTAATACTTCCTTGAACGAATAAATATAGAAGGATGGAGATGCCATCTGGTTTCTGTGGGTTAAGTGTAGAACATACCCTCATGTTAGTAGTATTCAGGATATGACAAGGCAAGCAAACTTCTTTCTTTCTTTTTTTAATTGTCATCTGAGGACATGCTTATTGATCTTGGAGGGGAAGAGAGGGAGAGAGAGAGAAACATCGATGTGAGAAACATCAATGGTTGCCTCTCATATGTGTCCCGATAGGGGACTGAACCCACAACCCAGGCATGTGCCCTGATGGGAACGAAACCCTTGATCTTTTGGTTTGTGGGATGACACCCCACCAACTGAGCCGCACTGGCCAGGGTCAAGCACATTCTGATACCACCTTGTAGGGGGGAAGGAACCTTCAGAAAGTCAGCAGGAACTTGACAGAGTGCTTGATCTGCAGGGCCCCTTTAGCTGGGCCTCCTCCTTGCAGAGACCTGGCGGAGGGTGAGGAGGGGCTGGCCTGGGTATGGCAGCCATGGTTTTGTTTTGTTGTTGTTGTTGTTGTTTATGAGGAAAGAAGAGCTTCACAATTCAAGCAGGGAGACCTGGGGAAGAGAGTTTACCCTTAAACATTGCTGAACTGAAATACTGAAATTTCCTTAAAAACACATGCAAATCCCTTAGAAAATGTTAGAAATCTTTGGGATTCATGATTGTGGGCTGGGGTTGGTTGAGGCCTGTAGGTGGCCTGCGGTGCAGGGTGGGGCAGCTTTTAAGTGACAGGGCCGGAGCTTCCTCCTTCCCCTGCATCTCATCTGGGCGGTTGGACGGCAGTGTGGCCCTCCGACGGGAGAGTCTGGGACAGCAAGTTGTGTTGCTGAGAGCATGTTGTGCTGTCTTGTCACCTCTCACCTCTCAGAGGGTTGGCCAGCTCTGTGGGGGCAGGCCTCCACCCCCCCACCCCACCCCCACCCCCACCGCTGTGTACCTGAGACACGCCTGCGTGGTCACACAGTTGTCCACAGCAGCCAGGTCCCTGCGCCGCTGGCTGAAGCATTATCTTGGCATCAAGTCAAGGCCGTGACTCTTGATTTTGTTTTGAGGTGGGTCTTTTTCAAGTCTCCTGCAGATACTGTATGTCATAACACTGCTCCCCCCTGCCTCCTCCCCGCCTCATTTTCAGATCATCCTCATCTCTAGTCTCCGTTCAGGACCCTCCTCCTGTAAGAAGCTGTCCTCCATTCCCGCTGCTGGAGGCGACTGTTCCTTCACACCCCCTACTGCGCATGCTCCCTCCGTCCTGTGGGGGGGGGGGGTAGGCGGGGGGGGGGGGTGGCGGAGTGGGGGGTGGCGGAGTGGGGTGTGGTGTTGTGCCCAGTCTGCGCTCACTGAAGGATGGAGAGCAGTGCGAAGCTGCCCTTGGGCTGATGGCTCCGAGTCCGATTTTGTTCACGTCTTTGAAAAGTGTCCTCCTGTGGTTTCTGAGGACTTCCTCCAAGTCATGTGAGACTCGCTCTGCGGGGGAGGGCCACGTCGTTCCCCTCTCCAGTCCCAGGGGCGGCCCCATGCGTGTCCCTACTTTATGTGTCCGACCTGAAGATCTGGGTCACCGAGGGGCCGGCATGTGGCAGTGGCTTGCCTGCGCTCGGGCAGGGTCCACGGTGGGCCCCAAGCAGGGTGACCGGAGGCTCTGGTCGGTTTCTGATGCAGTCACGGGGTCCGCCCTTGAAAGAGGCCTGTCCACAGAAGAAGCAGAATGTACCTCGGCCACTTTCTAGTGCCCCCTGGAAAACAGTAAAAAGAGACAAGTAAAATCCATCTTTATTTTATTTCACCTGGTATATTCAAAATATGGCCATTTCATTGTGTAATCTGTATGGACGTTATTATCTTTTTTCATTTTTTTACTAAATCTTTAAAATTTGGTGTGTTTTATGTTTAGTTTGGATTAATGACATTTCAAATGCTCAAGGGCCACACGGGGGTGGTTCTAGTTGAACGTGGGCAGCGTCGTGCTTGTTGATTCTCCCACTTGATGTTCCCTCAGGGTGAGTGGGAATTGAGTGGGCAGCACTGGGGGGACTCGCAGGGTCTGGAGACTGGGCACAGCTCCGCTTCTCACCAGCCGTGTGAGCTTGGGGAAGGCTGGGCCTCTCACGCCACAGTTCCCGCCTGCAAGCCAAGGAGTGTGATCCCCGGGGCCTTTGTGCTCCTAACATGCTACGAATTGAGCCACTGGGCAGGATGGTGTTGGGGACCACTGAGTCCGCCTTGGCATCATGAGCGAATGAGAACTGCTCTCTGAACGGCCGTGGTTGGCCATACCTGTCATTCGTTTGCCATCTCTGACTCTGACTGGAAGGTGGCGTGTTTATCTGGTCTGCTGAGTTCTGGCTGTGAAAATTGTTCCTTCACCTACTCATCCAGCCTTTACAAGGGCCTGCGGGTGCCAGGCCTGTTCCCAGAGTGGACAGGGTATGTCCCGGCCCTTGGGACACTCTTCTTTTGGAGGGTGTGGTGGGTCAGCAGGAGCCCCTGCCATTTCTGGAGGCCTCACGAGGTCTTTCTCACACAGGCTCAGCTGGAAGCTCAGAAAGCCACGCAGGACTTCCAGAGGGCCACGGAGGTGCTCCGTGCCGCCAAGGAAACCATTTCCTTGGCCGAGCAGCGGCTGCTGGAGGACGACAAGCGGCAGTTCGACTCTGCCTGGCAGGAGATGCTGAATCACGCCACCCAGAGGGTATGAGTCATTGTTGTGTGCGTCTGCGGGGGTGGGGGTGGTGGGGCGGCGCACCTGGGTGTGCGCACATGCATCGTGTCTGCCAGTGTCTGTGTGTGTGGCTGTCCACATCAGGGGGGCCTTCACGTGAGCCCTGGTCTGTCTGATCCAGACCTCCCCTGGTTCTGGTGAGTTCTGTGTATGCTGTCTTCCCCGAGCAGAGGACACAGACTCCCAGGCATGCGGCCTAAAATTGCTCTCTGAGAGTCACAGGGCAGGAATAGAAAAGCCAGGGGTTAATGCCAGCAGCCGCTCCCTTTTTAATGTCACTTGTCACAGCGGTTCAAGTCCTGGGGGACCTGGTAATTAATGATGGCCTTGTGCTTCCTTAAATAGAAAGCCTGACACACGAATGATTTGACTTAGGAGTCACATCGGCTGGGCTGTTGACTCTGAACTACCTCCTACTGCCCCTGAAGCCTGAGACTCCTGGCTGGGCCTGTGACCTTGGGCCTCCTGCCCCCTAGTGGACACGATGCCCAGAGCCAAACACGACCGGAACAGCTTTCCAGGGTCAGCTGATGAAAACGCAAGGCAGCGGTTAGAAATCTTGGGAATTCACCAGCCACAGGCTGAAAGATGTGAAAAGGACACACACATGCGTGCATATTTAGAGTAGCTCCTTCCAAGAAACCAGCCGTAGGTCGCCTTTCCTTTTTGTCCTCCCTCCACCCCAATCAAAGATCCAAACTAGCCAGTAAGAAACCATTTCAGAAATCCCTTGATGTGCTCTTTGTAAAAGAACAAAACATGTTTCTACCTTTTTAATTTTCTTATCCTCACCTGAGAACATGCTTACTGATTTTAAAGAGGGGGAAGGGAGGGTGGGAGAGAGAGAGGGATAGAAACATCGATGCAACAGAGAAACATTGATGGGCTGCCTTTCATAGGCGCCCCAACAGGGGACTAGACCTGAAATCCGGGCATGTGTCCTGACCGGGAATTGAACTCATGACTCTTCAGCTTATGGGACAACACTCCAACCAACTGAGCCACACCGGTCAGGGCTGCCTTTTTTTCTTAGTAAGTCCCGAAGCCCTGGTGGGGGGTGAGTGGCTGGTCAAGGCAGAGTCCCCAGGACCTCCACACTACACAACTTCGGGAGCACCGCTTCATGCCACCGCCCATGGGGTTGTGAGTGCGCGTCTTTGGGCCTGTACCAGACTTCTCCAGGCCTCCTGCATTACACAGGGCTCCTTGGGGTCCTGGGAGGGTCACCTGATGTGTGCCCTCGCTGAGGCCACTGGTTTCTTGGTTGTGAGGGTGACCATTGCAGATGAGCAGGCGCTCTGGGTCACAGGTCAGGATCTCCACCCCAGGGCTGCTGTTCTTCTTCCCCGATTCCTTCCTGTGGCCTGAAATGCTGTCACTTGAATTGCTGAGGGAGGAGGAGGGTGCAGAACAGACACCAGCCAAGAGGCAGCAGCGGCAGAGCTTTTCTCCCATATCCCTGGGTCATTGAGAAGCCCAGCCCACAGGGGCCGCGCTCCCTGAATCTAAGGGACGGGGAGTCGCTCACGTGGGGCTGGGCTGCGAGCCTCCCTCTGGGTTCATTTCCCCAAATAGAGTTCAGGTCTCCCACTCCCAGGGCTCTGCGGGCCTGGCATGCTCAGCCTGCTGAATAGTGGTTGGTGGAGACATGGAAGGGTCCGGAGTATGTCCCCGGCCTTCTCTGACTTCTGGGAAGCCTGCGTCTTTAGGGGAGGAGAGCTTCACATCACCCTCCTCTTCTACAGAAAGTGCTAACCGAGGGTCTAGAGAAAGACCCAGAGCTCTCAGAAAGGTCCAGGGCTGTCCCGAGGAAGGGGCAGTGATTTGGCCTCCATGACCCCCAACCCAGGCACAGTGGAGGAACACTGGGGTCCCCACATTCTTTGCCTGAGGCCATGTGTCCCCTTTTTACCCCTTGGACATACGGTGACAATGGGCAGCCACACTTGGAACCGTGGCTGAAGCCAGTGTGCTGGGAAATGATAAGTGAGCCCGGAGCCCTGGTGTTCTCTCCTAGGTTACATGCAATGCCATGGACAGGGACAAGGAACAGGCCTCCTCTAGGGTCAGGGGTCAAGGAGGGCCTTGGAAGCAGCAAGCAGCATGAGGCAGAGCCTCCTGGGGGTGTGGGGCCCAGAGTCCCTGCTGTTCACTACTTAGGGCTTTGGGTGGCAGTGGCCCCCCGGCTTTGTCTGTTTTGGCCTTGAAGTGGGAAGGGGATGGCTTTTCACCTTCTGGGAGAGGAGGCCACGCATCTGGGAGGGAGGAATTGGCTTTCTGAGGTCTGCCGGGAAAGACCAGACAGGAAGAAAAGGTGACTTGGACATGGGGAGGCACGACGTGTTTGTGAATGGCAGCTCCTGGAGAGGAAAGGGCACAGTTGACCTCCCCTCCCCGGCCCTGCAGTGCGGATTGGTGGGTACGTGGATTCGAGGCCTGGGATGGCCGCTGAGCTGCCCAGGCCAGCTTTCCTGATGCTGGTGGGGATGTGCCACCCTTGCCTGTACACGGGAGAGAGGCCACCTTCTTGGGTCCCCCTTGCCCAGGGATGCACTAGAATCAGAAAACAGCCTGGATGAGCTCTAAGGTTCTGAGGAAACCAGAAAACTGCCTTCTGGGGAGAGGGGCATGCTAATCTTGGAGACAGGTGTTGGGGAGGAGATTACATCCAAGATGTTGGGGACGTCATCAAGGGTGGGATGCCCCAGGGTTTGGAGAGGGGAAAGCTGGGATGTGAGGCGGAGGAGCAGTGCTGGGTGAGCGTCTGTGGGTCAGTTCAGGTCATTCTGCTGGCAGGGGCCTTGACAAGGAGGCTGTGCCCAACCTGGCTGCCACACCTGGTTGGTGTCTGTCATGTGGGTGGCTGGGCTGCGAGCCTCCCTCTGGACTCAGCATTTCCCCGAAGGCAGGACGGTCCCAGCTGTTTGAGTATCTTTGTGTATGGCTGTGAGCAGGGTCTCTGAGGCCTGTTGCAACCCAGCTGCCTGCCTTCCCTGGGGCTCCTAGGAGGGAGCAGGGCCTCCCGGACCCACACCTCTCTCCCCTGCTGACCTAGGAGGGGTCTGTGGCTTCCATAGACCAGCATGGGTTTTTCTCCAGGGTCCACCACCTGTTTGCCTGCCCAGGGTTTGGTGCTATGGGTGTCCAGGACCAGTTCTGGCTGCCCAGGTCGACTGGCCCTGGCGGTGGTCAGCTCTGGGGCAGGCCCAGAGGGCAGGAGTGCAACTCTGCAGGTTTGGGGGACTCCAGGAATGCCTGACTTCTGAATCCTGCAGGCCAAGGCAGATGCAACTGGAAGTTAACAGAGAGCCTGTGGGTCATCCCCAGGACTGGGCGCCCTCTGGGGAGAAAGTTCTGGACCATCGTGAGAGAGGCTGCAACTCTGTTCATGGTGGACAATTATTCCTTTGGGAGCCTTGCAGCTCAGGGCAAGGAGGTGGGGTGCTGAGAACTGCGCCCCCCAATCTTTGTGAGCCCTGAGTGCTCCTCCTGTGGAGATGGGACTCTGGGCGTGTGGCTCAAGGCAAGGAAGAGCCGCAGCCTGTGGAAAGCCCACTGCAGCCAGAGTACTTCCTCCCTTCATACCCATTGTCCCAAATGTCACACACTGAAGAGCCCTCTCAAGGGCAGCCTGTGGCCAAGCCCTCCTGAGCTGCCTTGGCCACCCTGGTGGTCCGCACGGCCGCTGCGATAGATAATGGTCGCGGCTGCTGGCCGTGTCTATAGCCCAGAGGAGCGCTGTCCCAGGGGTGGGGCTTAATCAGTGTGTGCAGCTCTGAACTGAACGTGATGATGGTGGTAAAACTGAGGAGTGTGGTACACAGACAGAGGCAGGGTCTTGGAGTCCAGACCAAATAACTGTCAACCTTCAAGGAGGCGAGCGTGGCCCTGGGAGGCCAGGGGCACGGACAGCGGGCACCTGGGGTCTGGGTTGCACGTGCCCAGCTCAGTCCAGCCTGATGCTGCCTTGAGACTTTAAGGAACTGCTTTGTTATCACTTCCTTTTGTGGCTCCTCTCTGTTCCCTGTGGCTTCCATTTTCATGGCAGAGCTACCCCGTGCCTCCCTCCTCCCTGGTCCCCCTTCTTTCTTTCCCCACTCATTGCAGTGCATGGCTCCTGCCCGATTCCATACGTCAATGGAGGGGCTCCTCAGCTACCTGGGAGATTTCACCAAGGTGACATGCTTGGTGACTTTCTCCCTGGAGGCTGAGCCGGGCGTTGAAGGGGTCTCTTCTGAGAGCTGAGCCGGTGTGTTTGAGGGGTGAGGGAGATTGGGACAGCGACATGCTTGCTGCCTCTCGGTCTTCACTGGTAATATTTCCAAGGGCTCGGAGCTTTCTGAGTGTTTAATTTTAGAAAGCCGTTGCTGCTTTTTAAGGACTAGGGGCTGAAATAGATGAGGGCCCGGGTGCAGCTGCTGAGAACCCTGCTTCTCGTGGGGGACCCTTTCTGTACAGTTGCCTCAAATCACAGCCTTTCTAAGTCAGGCTCTTTACAGTGCTTTGAGGCAGATCACTGAATTCTTTCTTAGTGGGACAGCTCACCCCAGTGAGCTGTCTTCTGTCTGGTAAGCTTGGGGTTTTGAGTTTTCATAAAGGTCACGCCAGTAAGTCCGGAAAGCCTAAGATTTAAGTAAGACAGGACTGCGTCCAAGCATGGGATGTTTTTAGTGCATTTTTTTTTTCTTTGTGACATCTTTAGTGTTAGAAGCAAAGAGAAAGGGTTCTCCTAGCCCTTTGGTCTTGGCTGACAAGTCATTTTAGCACGCAGGTCACTGCATGCTGGCTGAGCTCAGTTCCTTCCCTTCTATGGCTCTGTTTTAATTCCTGTTTTTATAAGCATCTCAAGCATTGAAAAGCATAACTCTGATAAATATAAAACACTCTTGTGTCAAAGATTTCAGTTCATTAAGTAAGGCACAGGTGGCAAACACAAGGCTTGCGGACCGAATCCAGCCCTCCACCTTGTTTTATCTGGCCCGGCACCTTGTTTCTACTCAGCAGCAGCGCCAAGCTCCTTGCCCCTAGTTAAGGAGAAGTCACATTTATACAGTCCTACAATCACATTCGGCCCTTTGAAGGCAACTGCGAGGCTGATGTGGCCCCCGGTGAAAATGAGTTTGACACCCCTGAACGAAGGCGTGAACTAGGAGGCTGTTCCAACTATTTCAAAGGAGAATTCAGTAAACGTACACTCACAGAGAACCAGGGATGCTGAAGCAGATTTAGAAACTGGTCCAGAATTGGTCAATATTTCCAGGGTAATCAGGAATCAAATGCACCTCCACCGGGATGCAATTCGTCTTCATTTCTAGGACTCAGAATCTTTTGTATTACTCTCAGTTTTCTACAACTTACAGGTTGTAAAATAGCTCCGGGACAATGGAAGCCAGAGACGACCTGGGAGGACATGCTAGACAGGACGCCCAGTCATTGTTAATGCTCGTTTCAGTCTTTCCTAATTTTTCCTGACGCTTAAAAAAAAGTCATTATTGTACTTAAGTGCACGAGCTACCTGTCCCGGGCTGACCGTGGCTGCCAACTGGAGGGACGCTGGAACACGGTGGGCCTGCTTTAACCTGGAGTTAAAGGCATGGTGGTGCCTTCGTACAACTGTCCTGCTGGGTTTGAGAGTGTGGACCGATGACCCGACGGCCTTCTGGGCTCCTCTCTGTTGCCCTTCAGGGAAAACAAACAGCAGCCCACTAGCCCCACCCCTGTCTGTCCAGTTCATTCTGTAACACTTGTGTGGGTTGTTAAGTAGAAGATGGGAAAGAAATTGCGAGCTGCTCGTGAGGCTGGAACTGCTATACATTCCCTCGTCGTCTCTCCCCAAGGCCGGCTTTGTTCTAAAGCTTTTCTCTAGGTGAGGGGGAGAGGACCCGCGTTGTCCGTGTGCCAGGGATGTGCCTCTGAGCTGCCATGCTTTTGGCCATGGAGGGCTCGTGATTGTTAGTTTTCTTTTTTTAAAACTCATTTGAATCACCAGACTTAACAGAATGTTCCCAGCAGAATTTCCCATCAGCATGCTGACTGACTGGTCTCCTGGTCATAAGTTTTTGTGAACCTCAAAATCTGATATGAGGGATTTGATACTGTTTAAATGCAAAGTTAGTCCTTTCTAGATCTTGGATTCTTTTGTGTCCACTGGGTAATTCAGGATATTTGGGAAGGGAAGGGCCAAACTGCAGAGATCGATTGTCTTGTTGTCCTGATGCCACCATGGTTTTGCTAAGTGTCCCTGATCCTTGATGTCTGAGTTCCCATTGGTGCTGTTTGCCCATTGCCTGCCCATTAGTTCCTGCCCCAAGGCGGAAGCAGGAGGAGCCCAAGGTGCCTACTTAAAGCCAGGAGGCCCGAGCTGAAGGAAGTGGACTGCATCAGAGAATGCTTCATATTTTTCTCTGATTTTTGTTTTTCCTTGTTTTCTTTCCTGGTCATTGCCACAGCCAATTTGGCTATTTAGTTGTATCTGAGAAGACTTTTCCAAAACAGAAAAATAGGAAGAAGTATCCCTAGTCTGCATGAGAGTTAGTTTAATCTTAGCGTGATGATTTACTCAAAGGACATTTAAAAAAATATAATACAAGGTCTGGGCTTGGCCGGGTTGACCTCTGCTGTCATTTGAAGGTCATGGAGGCAGAGCAGACCAAGACAAGGAGTGAGCTGGTGCACAAGGAGACGGCGGCCAGGTACAACGCGGCCATGGGCCGCATGCGGCAGCTGGAGAAGAAACTCAAGAGAGCCATCAACAAATCCAAGTGAGTCTGGGTGTGAGGACCCCTGTGGTCATTCTCTTCAGAATCTTCTCGGTCTTTTATGTGCCTTGTACTCAGGGACCTGCCTCGCCAGAGCCCCCTGCCCAGGCTTCCTCTCTCCCTCAATATTCTCTACATGGTGCTGAGTGGTAGGGTTACTCTTGGGAAACACAGAACACGGAATTTCAAAAGCAAACCGTTCCATGGCACATTGGCTGGGCCTGCTTACCTGTCAGTAATGAAGATGAGCTGTGTACACGATACATGTTCTCTGTGGACCAAGAGCTGGGGAAATGGTGCAAGACTGGTTTTAATGGAGGTTTTTCCCAAGCTCTTCTCACTACCATTCCTATATATTTTTATATAATAATGACTTGGAGAAAAAGCTTACTCTTACATTTTTTCTTCCTATCTTTCACAGGCCTTATTTTGAACTCAAGGCAAAGTACTATGTGCAGCTTGAGGTAGGTGTGGCTTAGCAGAGAGATTCTTTATTGAGTTTTCAGGCCTCAAAATGGTCTTGACTGGGTCTTGAGTGGTCCTTGGAGTTCTCTGTGTCAGTCACTTTCTGTATTGTGCTTGGCTGTGGTTCTCAGTGTGCTCCTAGGCTCAGCAGCTTCAGCATCACTTGGGAACTGGTTAGAAGTACAGGTTCCTGGGCCCCTGACCCTAGTGCCACCGAATCAGAAACTATGAGTGGAGTCTAGCCATCTGAGTTTTAACAAGTGCTCCAGGTGATTCTGATGCAGGCTCAAGTTTGAGAACCGCAGTGCTGGGGACCAAATGGCTGGAATGTGGGACTTCCGTGTGTTTGACACCCATTGATGCATCCCTGATGGGATTTATTTATTCTGCCAGTGGTAGTTTCCCAGTGATAGAGCTTTAGTTTGTCACCCAGATGGGAGTCGGGGGTGGCGGCGGCTGCTTTTATATCTGATGCATGGGCAGCTTTGATAAGAGTCATTGGATATCAGTCATGATTGGGAGTCTTTGGGGTAGAGCGATGGGCAGAAAACATGCTTGAACCTGTCATTTAAAAGCATCACACGGCCAGTAGGGGCAGCCTTCACTTATTGGGCCTCCTGTTCTCCTGACCAGCAACTGAAGAAGACCGTAGATGACCTACAGGCCAAACTGGCCCTGGCGAAAGGCGAGTACAAGACGGCGCTGAAGAACCTGGAGATGATCTCAGACGAGATCCACGAGCGGCGGCGCACCAACGCCATGGGGCCTCGGGGCTGCGGCGTCGGGGCCGAGGGCAGCAGCGCATCTGTGGAGGACCTGTCAGGGAGCAAACCCGAGCCAGACGCCGTTTCCGGTGAGTCAGGGGCTCGAGTGCAAGCATGGAGATGACACAGCTTGTGTGACCTGTGCCAAGGGCTGTGTCACCGTCACAGAAGGGCCTCAGAGTTGGGTGGGACTGAGGGCTATTTCTGGCAGCTTTCCACATTTTGTGGGGGACTGTGCTCATCAAGATGTTATAGGTGTTCCTCAAAATCGGGATTCTGTGGTCAACTAAGTTTGGAAAACGAAGTACGTTTGCTCCTCTCTGAGGGTCAAAGTACGTATTACAACATACAAGGGTCTGAGAAGTACTGCAGGAAAGAAGGGTGGTCTGGGAACAGGGGCTTTGGAATTAAGATTTGACTCAAATCCTGGCCTTCCCATCATTACTGGTACATCACACAGGCAAGAGCTTAACTTCATGTCTTCGTTTCTTCACCCGTAAAATGGGGAGTGCGACAGTATCTGCCATCTACTGTAGCGTGGTGGTTAGGGTGAAATGAAATAATGTTGGCACCCAGTAAGCACTCCACAAATGGTGGCCCTCACTGGTGTCTGACCACGGACAGCCTTTCTCCAGGGCCACGTCCTGGGAAACCCGTAACAGAGGTTTGGTGCGGCTCCCTGTGTGTTGACCAAGAAAATCCCGCCAGGACTCTCGGCACACTTCCTCTTCCATGGAATAGTCCCTGCTGGCTCTTTCCCAAGCTCCTTTCTCAGCTGTTCCTCAATTCAGTCAGCAAGCATTTCAGTGCCAGGCCCAAGGTCAAGGAAGAGGAAGCTGTATGTTGAGCATCAACAGTGTAAGGACTTTTAATAGACATCGTCTCACCAACCCTGTGTGGAGAGGAACGTGAAGCTCAGAGGCTGAGTAACTTATCATGGAAACAGGATTGGAATTCAGCTTTGAGCCCCTTTTCTGTTCCCAACATTTCAGGATTTCTCATTTATGCCAATCCTCTGTGAGATGCCACAAGGCTGTTTTTAAAGATGAGGGAGGAGGAAAGGGGAGTAGAAGGGGAAACATCTAATAAGAAGCCGGATTATGTCCCGGCAGAGGGGGAAACAGATAAAGGCTGGAGCGGCTTTCAAACCACTAGAATGACATGTCTCTGGGCCTTGGTTACTCTGGTCTACAAAGCACGCGAGGCCCAAGTTACAGAGCACTGGAAAGGAATTTTCTTTTGCAGCAAATTGTGACTTAGGTAGGCTCTGAGCATGTCTTGGAGTCCAGAGGTCACCTGGAAGAAAACAAAGGTCCCAATAGGTATTCCAGGCAGGGCTGTTTCTGCCAGCAGCTCCTGCTTTCATTTGCAGTGGAAGAAAGGCCTGATGTCTCACCGGCTTTGCTGGGGATCTGTTACAGAGAAAAGCCCCTGGTCTGTGGCTGAATTCACCTTCTGCCTTTAGGCAGTGTCTGCTGACAGTAACTTTTAGGACGCACACTGGCTAGGACGCTATTGTGAGGACGCTGACTGTCCCTGGGATCCAGCTGCTAGCCGCTCCCCTTCGAGCTGCATTACAGTGTGGGCATCCATGCACGGGGGGTCACATTCCCTTTCCGTCCGGCACCCATGGTGGCAGGGATTCTGCAGTCCCCATGCCACATCTAGCTGTCTGCCAGCAACAAACACTTCTGGAGGTACCTAAGGACCTACGTTGCCATCTGCCAGACCCTGTGTGACTGGTGTTCTCTCTCATCCTAGTGGCTTCTGAGGCCTTTGAAGATGACACCTGCAGCAACTTTGTATCTGAAGATGACTCCGAAACCCAGTCTCTGTCCAGCTTTAGTTCAGGACCAATGAGCCCATCTGAGCCGGCTGACCAGTTCTCTGCAGTTGTGAGGCCTGGCAGCCTGGATCTGCCCAGCCCCGTGTCCCTGTCAGAGTTTGGGATGATGTTCCCGGTGTTAGGCCCTCGCAGCGAATGCAGCGGGGCCTCCTCCCCGGAGTGTGAGGTGGAACGAGGTGAGTTGCAGCCCCCTCACCCGTAGTGCTGTCCTGGATGCCTCACTGCCTTTGCAGCCAGACCTCTGCACTGTGCTAGACCTTCGCCAGGCCCGGGCGCCCCCAGTGCTGTGGCGGTCGGTCTGTGTGAGTGTGCTGTCAGGGCTGAGCGCTGGGAAGGTCTCCAAGTCCTGGCTCCATAGCTTCGGTTCTGTGTCTCTCTCACAACTGTAGTTCTCTTGACAAGCACATGCTAGGGAGGTTTGTGTCTCCGGCTATTAAATAAATATGACAACTTCACCTCTAAAGATAAGTTGAATGTATAATAGAAGCAGTAAGCAGTTATGCGGAGAACCCTCTGTCATGTGCACGGTTGGGCCACACTGGGGGATTTGAGGGCTGAGCTGGCTGATTGGCTAGGGCCTAAGTGACTCCTGGGATTGCCATTACTCACTCAGTCTTTAACATTTCCACAGGAGACAGAGCAGAAGGGGCGGAGAACAAAACAAGCGACAAAGCCAACAACAATCGCGGTCTTCGCAACAGCAGCAGTGATGGTGGCAAGAGCCGGAGCAGCGCCTCCCCCGAGGGCCAGGCCTTGGCCAACCGGATGAAGCAGCTGTCCCTCCACTGCGCAAAGGGGAGAGACGGGCTTATTGCTGACATAAAAATGGTGCAGATCGGCTGATCCATCCAGGGTCCCGGCCCCAGTGCATATCACTATTTATACACGAAAACTGTACGGAGAACGTTGTGCCAATCCTCATTTAACACATGCCAAATTGTAAGCGTTTACTCTAAACTGCACTAAGGGAGTTTCGGTGATCGTGAGGGCGGAAGATTTTTCTTCTGGGTAAGAGCGCCTGAGCGGGTGTGTTTTCAAGAGCGGGCTGCTGCGGGCGCACTGTGAGCAGCGCACGGTCTCTGGGGGACGTTAACTGTGACAGTGTTACGGAAGCAATAAGTAGTTCCCACGCGAGAACCCAAGCCGGGAAAGGGGCTGGCAAGCCGAGCCCTGCTGCGGCCAACAGCTTGCTTCCCTTTCCCTTCTCTCATCCTCAGTTTGGGAAAACAGAGATGTTCTCCTTTATATCTTAGGGGATCTAAATGAAAACAAAGAATGCAAGACAAAACTCAAATACTCAGAACATACCTTTTTGACCCGGTGAAGGCTTAAACAGTCCAAGAACACAATTCATTTTTGTCACCTCTGGTGTTCAGAAGGGGCTTTAAAGAAAGTGTGTATGTTGGGACA
Organism: Desmodus rotundus; assembly: GCF_022682495.2. NCBI lineage: Eukaryota > Metazoa > Chordata > Mammalia > Chiroptera > Phyllostomidae > Desmodus > Desmodus rotundus. The sequence goes on along the minus strand of NC_071394.1, from coordinate 108,242,079 downwards.
CCCATTGAAACCGCTTTCTGTAAAGGTTACTATGAACTGCACTTTTTGGGGTGGGAAAGGTGAATGCGGAGTGGGGATGGGGGGGCGGGGTGGGGAGACCGAGGGGAGCAAGGACGCATCATAGAATGGGGTTTGCGGCTGCGGGAGAGAAGGTGCTGTTGCGGAAACCTTCCCCACCAGCCAGGGGACTTACTCTAAGAGAAGTGCATGTGAGAACGGTTGCCATTGTTATTTAGACTGACAAGGTGTTAATTTCTCTGTAGGCTGTAACTTTAAAAATAAAAATTTAAGGGTTATGCTACTAGTATTCCTTAGGGGAAATTGTTCCTTAAAGCTAGGAAAGGGAGCAGGCATGTGTTGGCAACGGCTGTTACATAGACGCAATGGAATCTGTCATAATATTAATAGTAGTGTGTGTTTCGGCTGCTTTTCTTTAATGTTTTCATGGTTACGCATATTTAAGAGCACTGTATTTTATTTGTTAAGAAAACTCGGCATTTCTAAAAGGAAAAGAGCAACCCCATTTCAAGTTGTTTGTTAATTCTGTCAGAACTTGTATATTTTAGTCATTTGTAAATCTCTTCATACTGTAGTGTTTTCTCCTTTTTTAATGACTGACCCGGTATCTTAATTATAAGGTTATTTTGTACTTGTCTTAATACCTTGAGTGTAATAAAAACCACTTAAGAAAATGTCTTTCTATTAGTCCGAATGAGAAATCCTGATGTTGCCTAAGTCTTCGATTGTGGGTAACTTTCTTGCCATAGGAAGAGCACGGGGTGCAGTGAAAGTTGGGCGTCCTGGTAATTTAGGCCCCGATCACCAAGGTCTGAGTTAGAATTCTACTTTTGCTGCTACAAAGCTAAGCAATAAGGAGACAGCGGCAGGAGAATAAAGACAAGGTGGTTATATTGGAGGAACGGTTCTCAACCTCTGCTGCGCAATGGGATCTCCTAGGAAGCTTAAAAAATACTGCTCTCGGCTCGGAGCCCTGGAGATTGATTTGATTTGGGACGTGCTTGGGCACTGGCCTTTTAAAAGCTCCGCAGCCAATTTTATTCTTTCCATGTTGGTCTAGCCAAAATTAATCATTTCCCTTCCTCATACATCTGTGGCACTGTTTGGAGCTCTGCTGTGGAATCCAACATCACAAGATATTAAGTCGCTCACATACAGGTCTCCTCTGTTGAGTTTTTGAGGGCGGGGTTAGATCTCAACTCAGTCTGTACCCTGTAAAGAGATCTTTCACACGGGGGGTCAAGTCGTATGTGTTTGTGACAAATGTAACTCTAATGGCTTTAGATTTTCCTTTAAAGGGCCAAAGAAAGTTAATCTGCCTAAAATTAGTTCCTAAACCTGAAAGCACTAAATATTCACCAAAGTGAAATCTCACCAGCATAATAATCTACCACGATCCTGAATATTACAGAATAGATTTTCCTGAAGTGTGAATTTTCCAGCAAATAATGAGTTCTTCTCTTTTAGATGGAACATACTAGATGATTCCTTTAATAATGAATTTTTCTAGGTTAAATATGCAGTTTCCGTAAGTATAAACAATTTATTTCAATTCAAGGTAGCATAAATACAAAAGTTTTGATTATAAATTATAGAGATGATGAAAAATACCACCTATTTTCAGATCTTTAAAATCTTGAGCATTACTCTGCTTTGATAGAGTTTTATGTAAACAACTGGAAATTTACACACAACAGTAGTACCTTTGCAAGTTTTCCAAATGCAGCTTCAGTTACAATATATTAAATTCTCAACTGTATTTTCTTCAGAGTGCTGTTACCATAAGAGCACTGGACTACACGGTAATTAAAAACAATACACCAACCAAACAGTGATGTCTCAATGTCTGACTACCACCTGCATCCCCCTGAAACAAATGACTGCAACAGGAAGTGCGTACCTCAGTCCTAGCTACATGATTCAGTGGGAGACAGGGGTCTAACTTCAACAACCTTCATTCTTAAGCATGAGTATCTTCATGCTAAGTCACTCATTTCTTAAAACTTTATTCTTTCATAACATCTGGGCAACAGACATTTAAAGTCACGAGCGATGCAGACTTAGAATCTGTTTGTGACATAATTCATTTGGTAACTGGTCACCCCAGATGTACAGTAGCGCCCTAACAGCAGGCTCACCACCACATGCTCTGCCAGAAAGACAATGTACATTTTTTGGAATGCGCTCTCAGCCTACCGTTCCACTCAGTGAGTCCATGTCCCTCATCTGGCCTCAGTTCCCTCTTAGCAAAGCATATCACAGCGCTGAGGATAAACTTTCATCATCTGTACTTTTTTTTGCAAGCCAACAATGCAAGCCAGTTCCACATATACACACAACCATGTGAATGGCGCCGCTAAAGTAACTCAGGGTAATTCTGACTGTGCACAATTCTCACTAAACGCCCTGACTTGAGCACCAGATTCCACTGTAACGTTGTTTTTGAGAATTCTGTTCTGATCGTTACGTTTACTGTCCTGCAGATTTGTGTCCTCATTTGAAGAGTTGACTGTGAAGTATATAAAATCCAGTAATAGCTGAGATTTCCCATCACTGAAGTTGTGTTGTTTTGATGGGGACAATACTATTGAAGTCCAGGAAAAAAGGTCCTTCTTGTTTAGGCAAAAAAGTACTAGGAATGATATTGTAAATCCCAGCAGGTATGTTTTCTAATTCCAGGTAGCAAAACCCACACCTGTATTCAGGGAAAATAAAAACAAGGTTTAGAGGAGACGGTGCCACGAAAAGCAAAATACACATCAGATATAATCAAAATGCCAACCTTACCTGTAGTCACCACTAGATTTCCTCTGAAAGCCATGGGGACCAGGGTCGCCCACCACAGACACTGCTACAACTTCAAAGCCCACACTGTATTGCCTAGCAGCAAAGAGGAACAGAAGAACTGCTAAGTAGTCTCAGATAAATACATACCTAAAAATAGGGATACCTAAAGTGCAGGTGTACTATTAAAATCGAGTATATGCTTTCTAAAAAGCTTCAGTAGAAAGAAACAACACTCTGAAAAAAATTCATACTATTTCTACTCTTAATTATAAAAACCACCACACCATTCATATTTTTAAATTGAAGACAAAGATTAATATTAAACTTATTTTAGAAAAGACTGTTTTTACTATGGGCTCCCAGATAATGTTAGATTTAAATAACAAAATATTGTCACTATTTATTAGGCAGCGAAAGTGGGACAGAAGATAAAACCCTGAAAAAAAAATCTAAGAAAAAGTATTAGCATGTGGCAGACGTGGCCCTCCAAATCAGTAGGGAAAGGAAGGATTACTTAGGTGGTGGAAAGGTGACAAAAACAGAAAAAAAAATGTTAAACTGTATCTCACACCAAATATAAAAATACTCTCCATATGGAGTAAAACGCAGAATGTGAAAAACAAACCATAAACGAAGTAGAAGAAAATACGGTGAAAATGTATTTACTATCGGGGTGATAGTTCCTGCCCACAGCCAAATAAAGCAGAAAAGACTGACACTGTGAATGGTGATGGGGACAGTTTGTTAGAAATCTGTGAAGGAGTCACATTCTTACAGACACACCTTATTCACGCTTATAGTTATGAAAAACATGACGCCAACAGAAAAATGGGCAAAAGACATGAATTAGGCAATAAAGGAAAAAATACACATTGTCAAGTACTTCCACACGTTCAATCGAGCTAGACATTAAATGCAAAAGGGCAATGAGATTCCACGGTTAAAGATAACTGTGAAACAGCAGCTTAGTCCGATCTGAATGAGGATTATTAGTTTCTTTTGAATTAGTTTGCAAGGCAGGCACAACTGAGCCTAGTTTTACCTACGTGTACTATTTTTTGTTTGTGTTCTCTGGTTTTTAAACTTTTTAAAATTGTAAAACGTAACACAACGTACACAGAATGAATACCTAGCTCAACAAATAATTTGTAAAGTGAGCAAACACCTGGGGTACCAGGGCCTCTATGAAGAGAACCGTCTCGGCACCACCGAAGCCCCGTGCAGCCTCCCCTCCGGCCAGTACCCCTGTGCCCACAACACTGACTTTTCACCACTTTCCTGTTCCGCAGACGGCGTGGCTACTGAAGGGCGCCCCTAAACGGCAGTTTAGTTCTGCTTGTTCTTGCCTTCACGTAAGTGGAACCATATATATTCTGTCACGTGTGGCTTCTATTGTCCCGTATTATTTTTAAGACTTGTCCATCGTGCTGCGGGGAGCTGTAATTTATTTTCGTTGTTACGTAGGACTCCGACTATTTTATAATCTTAAACGCCACTGCTGCACATCTGGACTGTTTCAAATTTTTGGCTCCTAACAATGGTTTACTGGCCATTTGGATCATCTTTCTTAGGACACGCCTGTTCAAGTTTTCATTTTTAAAAAAAACTGCAGACTTTTTCTTACTAATGTAGCACATGTAAAAATCTTTTTATTAAGCTATCTCCTATATAGTAATGCACCTGCAATTGGTTTTGAGATTTGATAGGAGACGGGTCTTAGGTACCTTTTTGGTACATGGATACTCAGTTATTCCAGCACTATTTACTGAACAGACTACCCTTTTCCTGCTTCTATGCAATACCATCTTTTTCATAAATCAAGCATCCACATATACATAGGTGTGTCTCAAAACCCTATTCTGTTCCACTAAGCTCATTTTTAATACAACATTATTAACTTAAGAAAGTTACTCATCACAAACCTTGGTCCTCTTAGCTCAATCAGTAATGGCCCAGTCTTTTCTATATGGAATTGGTAAATGGGATTATTTTTATGAGTCTCTTGGAAATTTCCGCATCCTCCGGCACTCTGACCATTCCACTTTCCATTAATCTATTAAAACAAAGCTTTTGTGTTAACAGAACTTCACATTCTCCGATTCTATGTTAAACACAAACCTTTATAATCCCAGCCCCCAAAGTAGGCAACTCCCGCTCCCACTCTGGCTCCACCCGCTCTCTCCAGCCTGTATTTGCAGCTGACAGGCACTCTAACGCTTCACTTCAGCCCGGTTACCTTGCCACACTGAGCCTGTCTCCACCTCAGCCTTCAATCAAGGCGTGCTCCCTGCCGGTAGTTCTCCCGCAGACCCTCCACACACCCAGCCCACCCCGCAGAGTCCACCTCAGATTCCACTCAGAGGTTCACCCACAGGGCCCTTCCTGACGCCCGAGGTTTACATGACTCTCCTCTGAATCCCTTATTTCTGCCCACAGAGGCACCTAGTGTTGCTCGTTGACGGTCCTGTTACATTTCTCTTACTCCTTTCAACTCCAGAATATTTTGTTTTGTAAAAAACTGTTAAACGTGAAGAATGAAAAGGAGAAAAAGGGAATTCTAGGATTTCTCTGAGATTATGACCCAGAGACAGAATTTTCTTACCTGCTTTGATACGGTGTATGGTGAAGGAATCTTTGAAAAGGTAAAGCTGCATGCTGAATACACCTAGATTACAAAAAATATTGTGCCGGTAACGTCTCTACGTATAAAAATACCAAAGTGATAAATAGAACATATGGGAAGACTAAAAAATTAGTTGGCACATAGAAAAGCCGTTATTCGGTAGGCAGCCTGGTATCAAGTCAGGTCTGAGGAAACCAGGGGGCTGGTTTTTGCCTTCTCTGCACTGTGTGCGACTCGGGGCGAATCCCAGGCCCCGTAGGCCGTGCCTTCTGCATCTGAAGAAGGCAGGTACGAAGGCAGCCCCCCAAGGGCCCTTTCATCACTGAAAATCTATTCAAACTGAACTTCGTCCCTGATGCAGGGACAACAGATCTAGGCAGAACAACTGACGATGACCCTCCCGACCCGGGGCAGCAATGTTCATAGGCGATCGATAGCCTTCCACTGCGTTCAGAGCCTCCTTGTTCAAGTTAACAAAGAAAGTATTATGCAGGCTAAACAAGTTTTTACTGCTTGCTCTGCGAATTTGTTAGTCCAACACGCCACATTACCTCAGGGCTAAACTATTACTCTAAAAACAAAAACGCTCATTAAGAATGTTGTTCAAAATAAAAAGATTACTTTAAAAAGGCATTATTTTCTGCAGGAAGCATCCTAATAATTTAATATTGAATTGATATAGAAATAACCACATACACATAAAATATGTAGATAATTTTCAGAAATACGCTGTCTCTGTAGACACCCCACTCACAAAGCAGAGTGTGTACTTTGCTTTGTCGTTTGTTGGTTTACTTACCCGGACCGTGTAATGGATTGTGTTCTGTTTTTCATACTGAGAAACCACTAATGTAAAAGTATGGGTCCCAGGCGTGGTCAGCTTTATCTTAGTCAGATAATGAGGGCTGTTAATTCGAATCCCGTCAATGTATGGGGGCGGGTCAGCTGCAAACAAACAGGAGGTTTACAGAAAAGATTTTAGGTTTTGAATTTAAGTTTTATGATTGATGGTAGGAAAAGTAATTGAATGGACATCCCCTTAATTTATCCTATCTTTAAATATAATGTTACTAAAGAACTACAACTTACATTATAAACTTCACAATTAAAAATTTTAAAACTTCAAAATTCAACAGTTTCTAATAAGCGAAAGCTTTTGTAATCTTTCAGAATGCATTCAGTGAGGTACCGGATAATCCCTGCTATTTGCCCTTGGTTGCCTTTTCCTCCAGAAGATTTTAAAGTCAGGATTAGATTCTTTTTATTTTGAGAAAGCTTTTAAAAAGATACAGAGTAATGAAAAATATATCTAGGTGCCCCACCACTCAAAGTCCCTTTTTTTGGCTTTATTAGATTCTGTACAAAACAAAGTCCCTTTGAACCGCCACCCTCGGCCTCACTCCATTCCACTCTGACAGACTCTGTGGGCATCTTGTCAGAATTTGGCACACACGTCCCTACAGAAGAATGAAGGGGTAAATGTTACCAATGGGAGAATAGATCTAAAAAAGGATTATACATGTCTTGTTTCATAGCTTTCATTTTTCACGCAACATGTTTTTGGAATCCATGTTGTTCTACACAGATATGGTTTATTCTTTTTCAACCTGCACACGTAATATTCTATTGTATCAATATAACACATTTTGTCTATACTCCCATCTACTTATCCAACCTAAATATGCAGATTATTTCCAATATTTTGCCATTACAAACAATGCTGCCCAATATATACTCTGTTAGTCTCACTGATCAAAGCTGACATCGTAAAGCCATTTCCTGTACGTGAGCTACCATGTCATTTTGGATCAGTGCTGTATCACCTGATTTACTTAGGAACACTGGGTGTTTATAACATAATCTATTAAAAAAACTATAAACATTTAAGAATCTCAAACAGGTAATAAATCTCTAACGCTTAGAGGTGTATAATCTAGAGTTAGGAGAGAAAGAATGGGCATATCTGTGACAGGTTTTTAATCTTTCTATTGGGTTGGCCAAAGTCCATTTAGATTTTTCCGTAAAGGACACATTTTTCATTTTTACCAACAACTTTATTGATTTGGGTATTTTGAGTATGTCGGCTATCTCCCGCTATTGGCTTCTAGTGGGTAGAGGCCAGGGGAGCTGCTAAACATCTTCCAGTGCATAAGACAACCCCACGGCAAAGAATTATTTGGCCACAATGTCAATAGTACCAAGAAACTTCACAAAGCACTTTTGGCATATTCGATTAGTCACAGAACCTTCTCCATACTCTGCACAAATCTTTTTTGCGTTTCAGTTGAGTGTTTACTTTTCCTGAAATAATAAAGCATAACACACAGAAAATGTTGCATATGTTGCTCAACTTCAACATTAAAATGGCCGCACAAAAATTCACCGATTTTTAAAAAATGTACACTGATATGCAACTGTCACAATACAATCCAACAAAATTGTTTTGAATGAAGTAAAGGCAACCAAGCACACTAGAGCTATCATGTGGAACAAACTAAATGAACTTTTTGGCCAACCCAGTATATCTCGGTTTACTCTTCTGTCACATGGGGAAGGAGACCTGTTCTATTTATCTCAGAGTGCTATGATGGAAATAAAACTACAAACCAGAAAGTACCTCACAACGGCAAAAATCACTATGTGTTAAAGAGGGAGCATTTAAAAAAAGATCCAAGTAAAAAGGGTAACACATATTTGAATTCAAAAGCTGTGTAACCTCCTAATGCTAGGAATACACGAGCATTCACTGTGCCGTTTTGGTTGTATAATGACCAACATGTGAAAATGGAAAGTTTGGCTGGTTTAACCAGACATTTACCGTGGGACCCACTTTGTTTCCATGCCCACTGCAGAATCTCTAGGGAGACTGACTGTTAATATCAGTGCTGGCCCTCAACACAGTGTAAGGGGGAAGATGCCATGTTTTCCTACGATTCAGCAAAACAACACTCAACCAAACCCCTTCTGATCTCATCTCCCCTTACACTGCCTATTTCTTTGAGCAGCCTTCTTGAAACAACTGCTTCACTGTCTCCTCTCAAACCACTCCAGCTGGGCTTCGAGCCCACATCTCCTCCCGCTGTGTTCCAGTGAGGACCAACAGAGACTGCCCGGATGCTAAGTCCAGTGGTCTCTTCTCTAACCTAATCTCACTTGACCTCTAAAAGAGCAACTGATGTAGTTGTCCACTCTGTCCCTCATGAAATATTTTCTTCTCTTGGGTTATATGAAATCTTACCACTCCATCACGTTCTCTGCTCAAATTCTTTTCTGGTAACTTCCTCTACTTAACCTTCGGAGGTCAGAGTTCAACGGTCAGGTCCTGGGTGTTCATCTAACTACAACTCCACAGGTGGCTTCCACAGTGCTATCTTCGAATGCCATCTATGACCGTTACTGCTCAGTCTGTACCTACAGTTCTAACCTCATCCCAGAACTCTACTCAAAATGCCAACTGCCTGCTCCAAACACAGCTGCTCCCTCCCACTCCACCAACGCCTAACCACCTCAGTACACGTGACATCGTTGTATTGCTCAAACCAAGAACAAAATAAGAATCATCCTTGATAACTCTTTGTCTCTACACCAAGTCAACCTGTGACAATCCTACCGAAACACAAATCTGTCCACTCCTCCTACCACCCAAGGTTCAAACCATCATTTCTCACTAAATTGCCTAATTGGTTTTTCTACTTCTATTTTTTGTCTCCACCAATATATTCTAGAAAGAATGTCTTTTTAAAAAAGGCATGCTCGGAACCGTGTCTAAACCCTTTGCTGTGCCTTACAGACCTCATGCGATCTGAGCCTGTACACCTTTCTGACCACTTCCGATACCACACCTCCCCGGCCTACTGGCCTTTTCTCGGTTCCAAGAGAACACCAATCTTTTTCCCATTTTAGAGTCCCAGCACTTGCTGTTCCCTCTGCTTGTAATGCTCATTCTATTTCTTTGCATAATTGATTCATTTTTGTCATTCAGAGTTCCTCTTACCCTTTCTCAAAGAACACTTCCATGGCCCAACCAAAGCAAGTGACCAGTCACTAACACACGGCCCTATTTGTTTCTTTACACACCTGTCTCACCATCTTTCTTTTTCTGCTTATCTGTCTCCCTGAGTACAACATAAACTAACAGTTTCCACAACTTAGTGATAAATTTTTTTGACTGTGAAAACAAAATGGTTTCAATACAGTATGTTAAATGCTTCAGAAGCCCCACAGAGGGGAAGATTCACTTTGCCAGGCAGATGGATATCAAAGAGGAAATAACATATAAGCTGGGTTTTAACCGTGTCCATGATGCAGAATAGGGAAAAAGGACGTATGTGGGCCGAGGGCAGGGAGGAGAGAGATTCTTGGCAGGAGGAACTGGGAGAAAAGACAGGCAACAGGGCATGATGTGTTCAGGGGTGGTCAGTGCCTTGCTGAGGATGCCATGAAAGAGGGGGTGTCAGGAAGAGGGGGACAGGAAGGCTACGGCCAGAATTACCTACCATGGTAAAGAGCCTGGGTTTTGCCCAAGACTTCATGGAAAAGCACAGAATTTTGGATGAGGGAAAAAGATAGGACTTAAGTTTGAGAAATAAAACACAATGTGAACTCCCAAATTCCTGAGGATTTTATTAAAAACAAATCAAAACACAAGTAGCATAAATACCCACCCATCTTCTTTGTGTGGTTTCTATTAGTCTATAAGCATAATTATTAATTTCTGCATATTAGCTACATAAAAACCTATCATGTTCTAGTTAATTATATAAGTAAAATTTTAATGTTTGGTTTGAATGTTTGCCTACTAAACATACCTGGGTAATACACTTTTTTCCCATCGGTCTTGTATACAACCATTGTGATAAATTCTCGATTATTTGCAAAATCATCCTAAAAGCACAAAGAATCCAATGTGGTTAAGAAAATGGGCTCAAATGCTCTTAAGTGGGCAAAAAAGAACAATTCTAATTTTAAGAGCATTTATTTCAGCTCCTTAGTGCTATTAATAACATTGTTTTTCTAGGTTAAACTGTCATTTCAATAGATTGACCATATTGTACAAAAAACATATTAAAAAAAGACTCTGAAGCTATTAAAATTATGATTACCCTCTACAGAATCAAGCCTAATGATTCAAAATTTCCAACTCCCCCTTTAACATGTTTAAATGTTAATATTCTTAAGACCTAAATTAGCTTACACAATCAACACCAAAACCACTCCCTCATGTTTTTCTTCAGAGATGATTTTTGAATAAAACTTATAGGAGTATGATGACAAATTATAAATTTCCTTAGAGGAAAATTTTCATTTATCTAAGAAAATACCATTTTTCAAGCCACCAATATAAATAAAAAGGCTGATGATCAAATTACATATCTTGTCCACAACAGTCTCATTCTATTTAAAAAAATTTTGTACAGAGTATCACAAGAAGGGTGTCAGTACCTTGTCTGTTATGTGTCTACTAAGCAAAACCCAAACTGCAGCGCCCCCTTGTGGACACTGCACCTCCAGTTTGTACTGGGGATTGTTGGCCAGGCTATAGGCGTCTTTCACAGGTCCTTGCTTAGCATCCCAAGTACTAAAACATGAAGTCAACAAGGAAGGAAGGAATTAAAATTCTCATATAGCTAAAAATTATTAATATTTTAAAAAGTGCTATGTTTTATATATAATTAAGTTACCAGGTTTTCTTGTTTTTACAATTTTTGGCATGATCAAGAAGCATATAAAGAAAATACCTATTACATGGTACTGGTATAAGAACAGACACATAGATCAATGCAACAGAAGAGAGAGCCCAGAAATAAATCCATGTCAATAAGGTCAATTAATATTTGACAAAGGGGGCAGGAGCATAAAATGGAATAAAACTAGACTGTTCAACATATGGTGTTGGGAGATCTGGACAGCTACATGCAAAAAAATGAAACTCAACCACCAACTTACGCCATACACAGAAATAAATTCAAGGTGGTTGAAAGACTTAAAAATAAGTTGTGACACCATGAAAGTCCTAGAGGAGAACACAGGCAGGAAAATCTCAGATGTTCCAGGCAGCAATATTTTCACTGATATGTCCCCTAGAGCAAGGGGCATAAAGGAAAGAATAAACAAATGGGACTCCATCAAAATAAAAGGCCTCTGCACGGCTGAAGAACTCATCAGCAAAATGAAAAGGGAACCAACAGTATGGGAAAACATATTTGCCAATGATACCTCAGACAAGGGTCTGATCTCCAAAATATATAAAGAACTCACACGACTCCACTCCAGGAAGACAAACAACCCAATTAAAAAATGGGCAAAGGACATGAACAGACACTTCTCCAAGGAGGACATACAGAGGGCCCAGAGACATATGAAAAGATGCTCAGCATCACTAGCCATCAGAGAGATGCATATTAAAACCACAATGAGATACCACTTCACACCAGTGAGAATGGCCATCATAAACAAATCAACAAACAAGTGTTGGAGAGGTTGTGGAGAAGAGGGAACCCTAGTGCACTATTGGTGGGAACGCAGACTAGTGCAGCTACTGTGGAAAACAGTATGGAATTAGTATGGAATTTCCTCAAAAAACTAAAAATGGAACTGCTTTTTGACCTGGCAATTCCACTATTGGGATTATGCCCTATGAATCCTGAAACACCAATTCAAAAGAACCTATACCCCCCAATGTTCATAGCAGCATTAGTTACAATAGCCAAGTGCTGAAAGCAACCTAAGTGCCCATCAGTAAATGAGTAGATCAAAAATCTGTGGTACAATGGAATACTATGCAGCAGAAAGAAAGAACTCCTACCCTTCATGACAGCATGGATGGAACTGGAGAGCATTATGCTAAATGAAATAAGCCAGGCAGTGAGGGACAAATACCATAGGATCTCACCTTTAAGTGGAACCTAATCAACAAAACAACCAACCAAGCAAAACAGAACCAGAGACGTGGAAATAAAGAACAAACTGACGGTAACCAGAGGAGATGGGGAGGGGGATAATAGGGAAGAGAAGGGGACAGGTCAAGTCAAGAACATGTAGAAAGGACCCGTGGACAAAGACAACAGGGGAGGAGGACTGAATGTGGGGGGTGCGGGTGGGTAGGGCAGGGGAGTGTAAAGGGGGAAAAATGGGGACAATGGTAATTGAACAATTAAAAAAATAAAAAAAGAAAACTATTACATGAATCATCTGTAGGCATGACAAAAAGAGAAAATACTAGTCTTCCTAAATTAATCATTTCATTTTAAACAAAGAAAGTGGAGACTACTATAAAGCATAGTCTGAAATATGCAAAGAAGTTACCTGTGAATACATGTTGACTCTTTAAAAAGACCTGGATTCCAACTCAAATAAATCACATCATAATACTGGCAGAGATCATCCCATGAAATCCAAAATATTCCTAAAAATTAGATATCTTTATCAATCTAAAAAATGTCTTAATGATAAGTGACTTACTTAGGTCAGTTAAACACATTTCATGTTGTTAAAGCATGCTATTTATTTAAAGATCAAATAGTCCTAAAATTACAAAAAGATATATTTACCATTGTCTATTTTTTGAGCTGTTCGAGGATCAAAGTTTAAGTATTTTTGCAACTCTGGGGTCCAGTTTTTTACATCATTTTCACTATACCTTCCTTTCCAACGTAAATGACTCCAAGGATTTTTCAACTGAATAAATCGCAGCCCCTATTGAAAACAAACAGGAGATAACAAAGTTGCAAAACAGTTTTTAGCATATTTTTATTAGTTATATCATTCTTTAAGGCAGGATGCACTTTGAATACTTACAAACTCTCTTCTCTCCAAATCAATATGAAATTAATATGCTTTTGTTAACGCTTTCACCATATCACATACCAGATCGAAAACTGTAAATGGCTATCACTCACTAGATCTAGGCTGTTCACAGGGCTGTCATTAACCACATGTGGTTAATTAAAATACGATTAAGCAGAATTTAAAAATCAGTTCTTTAGTTGCACTAGGCACATTTCAAGTGTTCAAGGACCACGTGTGGCTGGCTAGTAGCTAATGCACTGCACAGCGCATTTCCACAACCACAGGAAGCCCTACTGGGCAGTGCTGCCTCGAGCATCAGTTACTTCCTGTTCTTTCAGAGCCTATTCTACACTGGCCCACTGTGTTCACCGCCCACACATCTTCGGCTCTAGCATGGTCTTTCCTCTCATGAGCCCATAAACAATTCCTATTCAATTCCACCGCTGAGGCATTTGCTCACATTGTTTCCCTTTCCTGGAAGGCCTTCTCTGATCCCTTTTAGCTACCCTTCCTTTCAGATCCTCTTTAGCTTCTTCCTCCCTGATCTCCCTCTGTGAAGACTGAAGCAGTGAAGAAAAGAGAATGTGAACGCTGGAGTCAGGTGAAGCAGGACCAAATCCCAGCTTTAGTATTCATCAGCTCTACGGGTCTTACTTTGGTCATTTATCCTCTTTGACACTTGTTTCCTCATATGTCGTAAAATGAGGATGAGAATATCTCCTAGAAGACTGTTGTGAAGATTAGATGATGTAATATATGCAAAATATCTAGCACTTAATTTCCTTCTTTTAATAACTACCTCTCCTCTATAAACTTTATAGTGCTAACAATCTGTATTACATTAATTTAAAACAAGTAATATCCGATCTTACATTATTTCCTACTGGTGAAAATGTAGCAGTCTTTTCTCTCCAATGAGATGGTAAACTTCTTGAAACAGTAACATGATTATCTTTTTCCTAAGTCTCCCCTAAACATAGTGTTAAGTTTATTGTAAGTGCTTAATAAATACTGGGACTGTCTACAGAACCGATAACGCTGATTCAGAAAAACAAGAGTTTATAAATCTAAGAGTATCTTATTTCAAGCAGTCAACTTAAGAAATTGTATTCTTTTACTTAATGATATCATAAATATAACTGTTTGGGGAACTTAAAAAAAACACACATACATTCTTTTGCTATTTTAAATGTAGCAAATTGTGGCCTGGGATAGATATGAATTCTGGACATAAACAAGACTCATTTGTCTTGGCTATATTCCCTAGAAATCTTCACTAATACAATTTCTTTTCTCAATTTATTCTATACCACTTGTGCCTCATCCCTACACCTGCTGCACATCAGCTAACAGACACTGTACTCTAATTCTTTCTTTTCATAAAACCTAGTTCTATGTGAGTAGGGAATCTGCCCTACTTCAGAACTCTATCACTTCTTTAAAAAGGAGATGAAATTACTGCTAAGCTTTTCAGAGGCAGGTCCCAGGCATCACTGACATTCAAGAACTCAAGATTTGGCAGTAGGTTTTGTTGGGATAGAGAACCAGCAATTCAGACAGCCTTGAATAGGAAAACACGTGCTAGAAAAGAATCTGGCTTATTATGAGACATCCCATTCCCAAAGTTATTTCCAAGTGTCAATAAAGGAAAAGTCTAGGGGAGGTTCAGAAATCCATTGTTAAGCCATGTCTGGTCTTGAAACTGAGATAAACCTTCACCATGGACTATGGAACATCACCTTAGGGAGGAGCCAAAAATAAATGACCCAGAGGAGGATCATGAATACTAAAATATGAAAAAGATTAGAAGCAAACTGACTTCCGGCCCAGATGGAGGCATAGGTAGAGACACTTTGCCTCCTTGCACAACCAAGAGGACAACAACAAATTTAAAAACAAAACAACCAGAACTGCCAGAAAATATGGAAGTCTGACAACAAAGGAATTAAAGAAGAAACATTCATTCAGACTGGTAGGAAGGGCAGAGATGGGCAGCTGGGGCAGAGAAGACTTGTGGCAAGGTGGTTGGAACACACAGCAGGTGAGATCGCAGCAGATGGTCCTACATCTGTGTGCAGATAAACTGGAAGGAACAACTGGGGAGCAAGACAGACTGAGCAATCCAGAGTTCCAATGTGGGAAAATAAAACCTCAAAAACCTCTGACTAAAAAATCTGTGGGAGTTAAGGCAGCAGGAGAAACTCCCAGCCTCACAAGAGAGTTTGTTGGAGGGCCCATGAGGTACTAGAATGTACACAAACCCACCCACCAGGAGTCAGGACCAGAAGGGCCCAATTTGCTTGTAGGGAGCAGGGGAAGTGGGCGAAAGCCAGCTGAGAGCTGAGCAAGTGGCATTGTTCCCTCTCTGACAGCCCCCTGCCCCCCCCCCCCCCCGCCCCTGCTGACATACAGCACCACAACGCAGTGACGTGGGTAGCCCTGCCCTGGAGAATAACTAAGGCTTTGCCCCTTACAACGTACAGGTGCCCCAAGACAAAGAAATATTGCCCAAACGAAATAACAGATCAAAACTCCAGAAAAACAAGTAAGCGACAAGGAGACAGCCAACCTATCAGATACAGAGTTCAAAACACTGGTAATTAAGATGCTCACAGAAATGATTGAGTATGGTCACAAAATAGAGGAAAAAGTGAAGGGTACACAAATAAAGGAAAACACGAAATAAAGAAAAATCTTCAGGGAACCAACAGTGAAGGGAAGGAAACCGGGACTCAAATCAATGGATTAGAACAAAAGGAAGAAATAAATACTCAACCAGAACAGAATGAAGAAACAAGAATTCAAAAAAATGAGGAGAGTCTTAGGAAACTCTGGGAAAACTTTAAACATTCCAACATCTGAATCATAGGGGTGCCAGAAGAAGAGGAAGAGCAAGGAATTGAAAACTTGTTTGAACAAATAATGGAGAACTTTCCCAATCTGGCAAAGGAAATAGATTTCCAGGAAGTCCAGGAAGCTCAGAGAGTCTCAAAGAAGTTGGACTCAAGGAGGCACATACTAAGGCACAACATAATTACATTACCCAAGATTAAAGATAAGGGGAGACTCTTAAAAGCAGCAAGAGAAAAGGAGACAGTAACCTACAAAGGAGTGCCCATAAGACTATCAGCTGATTTCTTAAAAAAAACCCTTACAAGCAATAAGGAGCTGGAAAGAAGTATTCAAAGTCAGGAAAGGCAAGGACCTTCATCCAAGATTACTCTATCCAGCAAAACCATAATTTAGAATGGGAGAGCAGATAAAGTGCTTCCCAGATAAGATAAAGTTAAAGGAGTTCATCATCACCAAGCCCTTCTTAAATGAAATGTTAAAGGGACTTATCTAAGAAAAAGAAGATCAAAACTATGAACAGTAAAATGACAACAAACTCACAACTATCAACAACTGAACCTAAAACAAAAACAAACAAAGCAAACAACTAGAACAGGGACAGAATCACAGAAATGGAGATCACATGGAAGGTTATCAGTGGGGAAGGGGAGAATGGGGTAAAGGTACAAGGAATAAGCAGCATAATTGGTAGGTACAAAATAGACAGGGGGATGTTAAGAACAGTGGAGGAAAAGGAGAAGCCAAAGAATTTACATGTACGATCTATGGACATGTACCAAGGTGGGGGACAGAATGTTGGTGGAAGGGAGGTTGCAGGGCAGAGGGGAATAAAGGGGAGAAAAAATGGGACAACTGTAATACCATAATCAATAAAATATACTTAAAAGAAGCAAATGGGAAAATACTTTCACTGAAGTATCAATAAAATCTTGTACGTGAGGAAAGTGATGGATGGCAGAAGATTGGGAGCAGCTTTCCTCATAGATGAGTTCTATCTGCACAAAGGAGGTTCTAGAGATAAATGCCCGAATGAGATCACTGCGGAAATACTTTTAAATAGAAGTCAGAACTAAGGAAGTATCTCAGACAAGAAGAACAACATAAAACTAATGAATACAGGATACCCAACCAAAGATACTGGAGAAAGCTCACATAAATGCTCACACACACGAAGAAGCCCTTTGGTAAAGATCAGCCATGACTTCAAAGAGGTCAGGTAAACAGAAGGAAACTACGGTCAACTTCAGTCTGCGAGCTGCCTGCTCAGGCTGGGTCAGCAGCGCTCACAGAATTACCTGTGAGGGCGGGAGCGTTAGCCCAGTGAGGAAAGCCGTCTCCAGGCCCCAGCTTACTGCACCCACACGCGGTCTGAAGTGCCTGCTCTTTACAGAACAACGTCCATGTGTAAAAAAGACCGCTGATTTGAACTAATAAGGCTGTTATTTGAAATTCTTGCTTTTTGGCAATCAGCAATTTTTAAATGCTTTATTTTCAAGTCAAACCATGGGTGTATGTTTTTCTCCTAAACATGTTATCTGTCTAAATTTCCTTTGGCCATTCAGAACAAACAGTCTTATTATTCAAAGTGTATGATATACCACAGAAATTTCCTGAAACTCAAGTTTACTTTCATACCTCCTTTTCATCATTTGAATTTAAATCTTTTGCTACTACTTCAATATTGGTCACCTATTACACCTACCTCAAAGAATGTTCTAATAATAATATATTCACAACAGTAAATCATAGTGACTTTTATTTCCAATATTTTGAGTGTTTATGGCAAATTACATTCTAAAATAAACCTGCTTATTTAATTCACATAAATTTTTATATTTTTTTCTTTAAGTAAACTTTTATGCCAATTTTAAAGGAAGACACAATTCTACACAGTATGGTTGAAGGTGCCACGACTGACTGATTTAAAGCCTTGAGACTATAAATTTTTAAATGTTGCAGTAGGTCCCTGCTGTCTTCAAAATTCATGTAATTACACGTGTTCCATAAGAAGATCAGTCCAATTAATGCTATTCCAATTAGTCCTATTTGAAAGTCTAGCATACTTTGGGATTCCCTGTAACGTCTTACTAACACACAAGAAAAACAAGAGGAAAGGAATTTCAGGCAGAACCTTGAACTCTCTGATATCCAAAACAGCGTAGGCATGTGTGGGAACCAGCCCCCACTTGTCTCCTTCGGCTTCGGCCATCATTCCAGTGGATGCAGTGATGAGGACGTCCCCCTTGTGGAATCTGGAACCCCCACAGACAAAGAATTAAAGTGAGACACATTTACAGTCTCAGACCACACCATCTTCCCCTTAGTCTAAGGGTCCGCGGGAAAATTTCCACAAATTTGAAATCTTTAAAAAAATACGCTACTCCTAACACCCCCTGAAGGGTTTAACAAGAATTACATTTCCGCTTCTAGCATATCAGGTGAATTATCACATCCCCTACGCCATCGGTTTTAGACAACTTAATTCTTAGGTGGAAATGTAGCAATAAAGGAAGGAAGCAAATGCTGAATTTTCAAACGATTTACAAATAAAGATGACATGAAATGCCAAATGCACTTCCTTCACAGTGATATTATTTATCAAGTCACTGAGTTTTCTATTTTCACTAGTGAATATTATTACATAGACAATTTTCCAGTCTCTATACGTTAAATACGCTTTTTTCAAGGAAAGGCGGCTGTATCCACTGGCTGCCCTAGAATCTGCGAAATGAACTAAGAGCAACAGCCACTGCCCCACCTATATGTGAACCATCCACAAACACCCTTCCTCTGTGTTTTCAGGCCTCTCTTCCCATCACCCCTCAAATTGGTAAGTGCTAAGGAAGTCCAAAATAATTCTCCCATATTAGATATTCCAGATTCAAATGTTTTACCTTATCAATAATTTGGATTAACTGTACCTCTCGTAGATCTGTCAGTGAGGATAACTGAGGGCTGGCTGTAGCAAGTACATAAAGTGAAGTCTTTTAAAAACACAATTTCCCTAATAACTGAAAATGGCAGTCTCTGTAGTATCTATTCTAAATAAGGCATGAGGTTTCAACACGGCCTCTTTTACTATGGAAAGAAAGAGGAAGAGAAAAACGTTTACCTTTGGTAAAGCATTCGGAAACAACTACCCTTACTGAACGTCTGGCTGTCTGAGTGCATGGCGATCCTTTCCGGTATCCATCCAGTCAGGGCGTGAAGGTCGATGTTCTGCAACATGAGCACATGTCAGGGCTGTCAACGGTGTTTTCGAGCTCTAAATAGATCCCCGGGGTAGCTGTCACATGTCATTGATTTGATATAATGATTTTGATAGGAATAAACAAGAACATGGTAAGCTGTTTTCTATAAGTAGTAAGTTTCTTATTTAACTCAAATTCTTACCCGGATTTAAGCACAAGCTTATCTTTTCCCTATAATCTCTGCTGCTTTTCTTGACTATGTAATATGAAAACTCAAAACATAAAACAAAAAAATGCTTTCATAATAATGATGATAATCACTATTTAGTAAGTTCTTACAATAGTATAGTTACTTTTCTAATGTTTTATGTAATTTTCATTCTCTCTTTAAGCCGCACTGGGTAAATTAACAGGCGATGGCTTAGAAAGCTAACCTAAGAATATTTGAAGGAGAGAGCAATTGACTGCGTAGGTGGGGAAGAAATTTTAATATCTGACTGCATTTACCTATGACCTATGCATTCTTGGACTAGCACTACAAGAACCAGAAGAATGGAGGAGGCTGGGTACTAGGCAAGGAAATTATCCAGGTGAGGATGATGGGTGATGTGCATATATTTTATCATTTACTCTTTACAACTTGGAGACGTGGGCATTATTCTCACATTACAGACAAGAAAAGGTTAAGAAAGATTAAATATATTTTCTAAGGCTACAGGCTGGTTAGTGTTATAATTCAACATCACGCTAATCTAATTTCTGGTGCAAGCCCAGTAGTTTCCCTTGTACAGCTAAAGAACACTGGCACAAACCTCAATTTTACAGGCTGTGTTAAGGTTGGGAAAAGCTAACAAACAGAACACTCCTTGAACTTGAATTTACAAATCAAAAAAAAATACCTGTAAGGATGACACTATGACACATCCCTCTGACCTGAAGTGGCTACGTTGAAAATGCACTGTATTTAATGGGCCCTGTACCCCAACATAACAGCAGACACTTGCATTCAGGCTTTCCTGAATACTGAACCTACACAGCAGTTCCCTGAATAATGCCATTCTGTTATAAGGGTCATGAGGTGACGCAGGAACTTGGTTCTTGTTTTGATCAGTCTGTAATAAAATGGGTTCCACTATACATCATTCTGCTTAAAGCTGCAGAACCCATGGACGACATTAAATGAGGACTTACTTCACAATGCGCTAACCTTACAAAAGAAACTACGTACTCCATCTGATCAACATGTTTCACAGGTTGATAATCTGTTTTGTTTCCTTTCAACAAAACAGCAGCTATACGCTTTCAAACTTAAGAATAGTTACATAAGATAACAGAAGTCTGTGTGTGGATCATCCCACTACTTACTGAATTGGATCCTGGGAAATCATACCCTCCCATGACTTTCATGTACGCTTTTTCAATGAGAGACACCCACAATTCACTTTTGTTGTTAGAGTAAGAACAGAGCAATTCTCCCTTATGATCGACAGGTAATTGATCATCAATTATCACCTGGGGAAAATAACATTAATTTCCTTAGTTGTTAAAAATATCTTAAAATCTTTTCTATGAAAAAATATCTTTCATACTGATAAATTAAGAGGCATGATGATATGCCTATTATTAAGGCAATGATAGTTTCCTATTTCTACAATCTGATCAATTTAAAAATGTTACATGTTACATTCAAGTAACACTTTGTTACATAATGTTTTGTTACATTATGAATGTAACAAAAATGTTATATTCAAGTTTACAAGCTAACATCCCTGTCAGGTAATAACCTTTGGCCAATTAGATGTTAAATGTTATGAATCCACCAACAAAATTACTAGGGATTCTAGAAATGTACATATCTAAAATAATTACTTTTGAAACTTTCTATAAAATTTTCCAAAATCATTAAAAAAAACTTTATACTTGCCATGATTTTAAATTTTTATTAATAATTAAAAAAATCATTTTTATTTTTTAGAGAGAGAGGAAGGGAGGGAGGAAGAGAGGGGAAGAAATATTAATGTGAGAAATATCAATTGGTTGCCTCTTGTATTAATACATGACCTGACTGGGGACCGAACCCGCCACACAGGCATGTGCCCTGACTGGGAACTGAACTGGCAACCTTTCCCTTTGAGGGATGATGCCCAACCAACTGAGCCACACCAGTCATGGCGTGATTTTTATTTTTAATTATTAACATATGTTACTGATAACTGATAGCAGTATATGTAACATCACAGATTCAAAATCAATGAAATGTTCAAATGTTTACATGGTTCTAAAATGTTTACATAAGTAAATTTCTTAATGATTGTACTCAATATTCAAAGGTGGGGAAGGGAAAGACAGAGGGGTTGAGTTGGAGAGACATTATTCACCTTTCTTGGGACACCATTGAGGTGAAGTTTTACCATATACTTTCCACATGGGTTGTACTCTGGCTCACCATCCTTATTCTGAGGGTAAATTATGCTTTTATAAGGAAAATAAATATTGAAATAGCAACATTAATATTCAATATAACTATTATGCAGAACATTATACTTAGACATGCTATTGTCTTAGCAATTTAATAAAAATAAGCATGAGAATCTTTATAGTAGGCCTAGAAGAAAATTTCACTGTAATCAAAGTGCTTCTTTAATGTAAATAAATGAATAAAGTATCTTATGAGATCATATAGCATGGCATAAATTTCACATTATGAAAAATGCTAAATGTTAAATTAAATGGATATGTTTTAAGCCAATTGAAATGACCTAGTATCAGCCTTGAGAAGTAAAGAGAACACCATTTCAATTAACCACAACTAAGGCAGAGAGTGCGTTCAAACAACTCTGATAAAAGTCACATAAAATTATCCAGTACGATATTTGTGAAAGCAATGAGTATCAGTTTTCTTTCCCACACTGCATATTATGTACCTATGTGATTTTTACCCAAGAGGGTGAACAGCCTGAACAAAGGTCTGTGTGTAATTCGCTTTTGCACTTTCAGGACTTAACACACAAAACCACTCAGGGAAAGCTGTATGAAAACATTATGAAGCTTCATTTTCATAATGAACGATTTTAAGCTAATAAAACTTTTAAAAACTCAAAGAAAAACAATTTCAGTAACATTTCTGTGCCTTCTAAAGCAGTTCCAGCCAGAAGAAATGTTATTTCATATTACATATATTTTACATTTTTATATTAAAAGTTAAAGGTAAGATTAACTTTAACATATTTTATTTAACCCAACATCTCCAAAATATTACGATTTTGCAGTATAAAATTTGAGATATTTTGCCAATTTCACATTTTTTTGTGTGCAAAGTTTTCAAAATCTGATACATTTTACACTCATGACCCATCTCGATTCAGACTAGCCCCCTGGAGTTCAATGTCCACACGTGGCTGGGGGCCGCCATGTAGTACGTTGCAATTATAAAAATGACGTAATTTTACTTAGACTAATTTCATTTATTCCAAGGAGTATTTATTCTACATATATTAACTACATGCATTTATGTTCTTACACTGTTTTAGCAAATCTGTTCACATTTGCAAATCATCTGCTTAAAACACAAGGACCATAATATTCTGAGTGGTACGCTCTTCACTTTCTGTGCCAGTAAGGCCTGACTTTAAAATTCTAATTAGGAGACAATGATATGAAAAGGGCTGAAGGAACAAATATAAAATTTTACCTGGTAATCAACTTCTTATTAAATCGTCTTTCATAAGCTGCACTAATAGCCAGTGATGCAACAAAGGAGCAATCTGACACTATTGTCTGTTAATAAGAATTTATTAATATGTTTCATTCATTCATGTAATTCCAACATTTGCACAATATTTAAGCATTGCACTCAGCACCTGATTTTTCATTCTAAATATCTTGACTACTGCTTGAGTACGAAATACATAAAAATGCCATACAGCCAACTCACACATATTTTGTTCAAATAAACCCTTGAAAAACCAAAGTATTTCACTAAAGCTAATTTAGAATACTTAAATATGGATGATGCATTCCTTACATGAATAAAAGCATACTTACTGAACCACATTGTTTTTAATGACAAAAAAAATTAAAGGCATTTTTAAAGTTGGCTTACGACCAATTAAAATGAATGTGCATGTCAAAAGATTCTTGAATCATAGTCTTTCAGGACCATTATTTTATACTGATGTGGAAGACAACTAAGACTTCAATGCAAAACTTGACTGGAGTTTGCAAGAAAGCCATAGTGCCGTTTCAACCCTGAAGGGTTTTACATAAGCCCAATTTCCTTCTACCTTTTATATCTATTCTTATCAAAGGCGAAATTCACATTCTCAACTTTCTCATCTGCAAGCATGTATCAACAGTCAGGGTCTATCTAAAAACCTGTGATTGCTCAGAACAGTTATTCCCGCTTTTGTTACTTCAGTGTGTCTAAGCCCACGTGTCATGCACCTGCACATACAGTAAACATCTAAGGAGAAGAGTCAAACTATGTTCAAATTATTTTATCACGTCAGCTTTCAGATACAATGCATACAAAATAAGTGCTCACCTGCTTGATGCTGAAACTGGACACGGTGTAGATCATCACAGGGTTGCTGGTGAGCTCTTCTGGGCGCACCCATTTGGAAAACATAGCTTTTTGTTTAGGTGACAACGGTAGCTTGCCCAATCTATCGCTGAGGTAATAATAATAAAATTAATCTTAAATGACTCAAAGCCAAAATTAAATTTCCTTTTTTTTTATGGTATAGTGATCATAGCTATATTTACGTCACCTGAAAACAATCATCTGGTCAAATCTGGCTCTTTATACTAAACCATGAATCCAGCCAATCTGATCATCCTCCCCAATTTAAAAAAAAACAAAAACACAAACCAGGTAACTGAAAACAGAAGAACAACTTAAATTCATTAATACTTATTTAAAAATATAATTTAAAAAAAGATTTTATTTATTTATTTTTAGAGAGAGGGGAAGGGAAGGAGAGAGGGAGAGAAACATCAATGTGTGGTTGCCTCTTGCGTGCCCCCCACCAGGGACCTGGCCTGCAACCCAGGTACGTGCCCTGACTGGGAATCAACCCAGAGACCCTTTGCTTCGCAGGCAGGTGCTGAATCTACTGAGCCACACCAGCCAGGGCTAAAAATATAATTTTAAAGTTTAATATAACATGGTTATATTGAAGCAATTTAGTTTTGATAAAATGGAGTCATTAACAACGATATAAGCTGATTCATTCAAATGACCTAGGAAGCTACAGATCTTTCTGTTGGTTCCTGATAAACTCTTCTCTGCAAGGCTAATAATGAGAGTAGCTATCTACTGAGTAAATAACCACATACCAGGCACTATGCTAAAGTATTTTATAGACATTATTCATGGAATCCTCAAAACAATTCTATTAAAGCATATTTTTGAAAAGGGCTTAGTGTGATTAAATAACTTGCCAAGGTCAAACAGCTAAGTAGCAGCAGAACTAGTGTTTGAATCCAGGTCTCTGGTACCAAGTCCACCATTCTTATCTGTGGAGGACGGTGAAGGCAGGCTGGTGTTCAAAGCACAGGTTAAGTGTTTGGCAAAGCCACACTTGACTGCCTGCATCTGCAAAGCGGGGCAAGCCAGCAGCTGGCCACAGTCAGAACCCGCGGGGATAGAGAAGGAAACAGATAACCGCAAGCTTCAGCTGAACGCGACTGTAACCTTTGCAGAAGACACATTTATCGTTTAGGTAGCCTGGGAACAGAAAAGTCTTTGCCCGCAGCGTCTCCCTAAGCCTTCAAAAATTCCTTGAGCTTTATGTAGCCAACCCCTACAAAATAAATGCGGAGACCATGTTCAGGGTCATTGTCTCTCCATCCGAGGACAATCTCCACCTGGCCCCCGCTTTTCCTTAGTCTGTGTCGTGTTGTGTTTTTCTTAATCTCCCGTTGCCCCTACTCAGGGACCTCCACCCCGAGCTGGTGGCAGCACTTACCTATTACCCTCTACTCACTGTGTGTGTTGGCAAAATCTATTGTGTATTGTTTCTCTGAAATTGATGTAGAGCACAAAATCAAAAGCATCTACCTTTCCCTCAAACCTCTTCTAGAGCAAGGGCAACAAATCTTTGGGTTTCAAAAGATTTCTAGGATAGTACAAAGTGTATCATGTACAAATTAAAACAACTGAAACATTCTTTTTTAAAAAGAACATGCACAGATATTAGGAGAAATGAGGTTTTGTGGTTTGAGGAGATCTGCAAACTCCTGCTGAAGTGTTGGGTTTTGCACTGGAGGGCATCTCTGAACTGTTAAGAAGCCGATGTGTACTGTAAGTCTCTTAAAGTACAATACAATATGGTACATAACGTTTCTCAAAGTTTTCTGGTAATCATCTCATATATCTTACAGAACCGTTAGTGGTCTGGGTAACTAACATTTTGGTACCTGTGTAGTATCAAAAGGTGATTGTGAATAGAAAGTGAGCTGAGTGAATTTAGAAGAATTTAAAGACAGCCACCACAAAACTCTGAGGGAAAAGATGAGGCTAATTCAAGTGTACAATCCAGCTACTTGGTATTGTTACCCTGCCATGTGAACCACAGTACAGAGTAAACCCAACGCTCCTTAATATTCGTTTTCAAAAGTCACCACTAAATGCCAAATTAAATGTTCTTGTCTTATACATTTAAACATATTAAAAATATTTTATAAATATAATTTTTTTGGTAATACATGATCAGAACTGAAAAGAATTTTTAAAAAACCAATGGTTCCACCAAAGACTCATAAACTGTGAAGTCTTTTCTCATCACTCCGTTATCTTTGAATTTAAATATGTTTTATGTTGCTTTTATTCTGCTTACTCTCACCATAAAATCATCTAGCAAATGAGAAAGGAAAACATCTTGCCACTTAGGGCAGTCAGTTTTAGTATTTATTCTTGGTTTTCTCCCAGGTCTAATGAACTCAGTAAGAATTTACTGAGACCCCGCGATGCTGAATGCCAGGCCTCGTGCCAGGCACGGGAGTGCCACTTAGTTCAGACGGACACGTCTGCTGCCCTTAATGCCGCTTATTACAATCCAGTGTGAACTACAGGCAAAAGTAGTACAAGCAAGTAATCACATGCAAAAATGCATGATTTCAACTGTGACGAGGGCTATGACTAGATTAGGGGAGTTTGTACGGTACTATATTTTACTATTTTAATTATACTGTAAGCACTTTCCCATGCTATTTGATTCTTGGAAACTTGTTTGTTTGTGGCTGTATAATGTTCTTCTTATGGTTACTCTGTTGTATGAGCACTAAAAATATAAGGACTATCTTAATTTATTACACAAAGATTGGCATTACAAGTTTAGATCTCTACTTGAATATAGCTATTTGAGAGCACAGTATCTTCTACCCGTTCTCTACCTGTCATGCTTCATGAGCGCCGGCTGGTCTGCCAGTGAGAGAGGCCAACAGCTACTTTGAGTGCTGGCTGCAGGATAAAGCCAGTTCTTACGCAACTGACTCAGTCCTTAATGACCATTTCTTAAAAATCTGGGTGTGGTGGGGAGCATGTGGGTGTCAGGATGGGGGTGAATTTGAAGTTTAAAGTTTAAAACAGAAACAGTACGATGTGGTCTGCTTGCTTCCTGTTTAGATGGGCTTTAGGACCGACTGGATTTACACGGAGGCGAGGCCGGAGAGTGTGTTATATTTGATGACTTATTTGCAGACAAGCACTTATCCAGGGTGCATTATTCCCACTAGTTTGTTAAAGCTCCAGGTTGTGTTCTTACATTAAGAACAACATTCAGGAAACATCAGGCAAACTAAACTAATTTAGTTTAGGAAAAATTAGTTTAAAAAATCTTGCACTCAAAATACAATACTAGAATAACTGAATCACATGTTCACAATTACAATAATATAGGTGATATCTTTTTAGAATGTTTCCTAAAGTGAAATTAATGGTCAAATAAGTATAAACATTTGCAAAGTATTTGAAATGTACAGCCAAAATGTGTACTATAATTTAGTATTTAATGAAATAGTTATTTTTCTGTTAACCCTTATTACATAGTACTTGCTATATAACAAGCACCATTATAGGTGGTTTGTATTTCATTAACCCATTTAATTATCATTGTAACAGTATGAGGTGGATTCTATTATTATTTTAAAATCTAAAGCAGATTAAAAAACATGTGCAGAACCACATAGGGCAGGAAATTGAACAGCTTAGTTCTAGAATCTGTGCTCTTAACATCAATGCTATAAAGCTTCTCACAGATACAAAAGTTTCTTAGATCCCGAACAGTAACTAGCATCGCACAGCTTGCCTGAGTGAAGAAATCAGATTGATAACTTACTGGCTTTGAGATATCCAGCTTCTGCCCATCTAAGTACAGGGAAACACCAGAAATGAGAAAGCAGCTCTTTTATTCTTTATATATGCTGCATGTCATAAGCATTCAATTTTCTGATGTTTTCCAATAACATAACATGTCTACCACAGAAATTTTGAAACAAAAACATTTAAAAAAGTTAAATCACCCAATTTTGCTACCTATCAATAAAAACTAAACATTTTGCTGTATACCTTTACATCATTTTTCTGTATCTATAAATATATGAAAAGAAAAAAAATCTCAATGTTGTATGCATGATTTTCTATCTTTTTATTAGATTGCAAGCATTTTTCCTACATTTTTCAAGGACTTACTTTTTTATGGGAAGCATAATATTTAATAATATGGAGGTACCATTATTTAGTCATTCCCACAGTTAGATATTTAATTTGTTTCAGTAACTTTTTGCTTTAACTGATGCTTTGATAAATACTATATATATATATATATTATATTCACATATATATATATTTATATATCTGAATTTTGATTTCCTTAGAATGAATGGACGCTGGGAGTCTTGAAGCAAACGTGTTTTGAAGGCCCCTCACACAGGCTGCCAGTGCTGCAAGGCTGTGCCAGCACTGTCATAACTAACCCTTTCTTGAACTGTTCTTCTTAGTAAATGATGATGTCGTCCTTCTACTCCAGCTTTCCTTTCAGTGTTCTTTTTGACTTTCATTTCTGTTGTAGTCAAACGCCAAGTCAGCAAATACTCACTAAGCACCTACTCTGTGCCACGTACTGTGCTAGCCACCGTGAATATGATGCTAGGCAAAGGAGACCCAGGCAATGATAGGAGACGTACTCTTATCATGTTGCCCCACCTCCTTCCCATAGTCGCACTTCTCTTCCAATCAAATTTTTTCATTATAAACTTTAATTTCAAGGCCATAAATTTAGTGAGACATCAGAATGTGAAAAAAAGTACTGAAAAATTAAAATCTTAGAAGGAAAACTGTAACAGCGCTTACTTACCAGAAAGGCATCGGATAGGCAAAGCGTTCCCTCAGGTCGATGTGCATGAAAGGAACATATTCTACACCATTTATTTTTGATGTTGTCCTAGAAAACACAAGAAAAAATCTAAAGTAAGTGTTCAAATTACCAAACTTATTAAGTCCTTAAAAATTTCAATGACAACGTATGGTACAGTCATAAATTAAACCAACAATCTCATGTTGATATCTTTATTTGGACAAAATTTTCATAAAACAGTTAAATACCAGAAAATAACTGAGTCAATTCAATTCAGGAGAGTTATTTTTTAAGACTAACATTCTTCACGACAAAACGACAGTCTCAGGACAGGCCACGCCAGAGGCGCTGGAAGTGTCTTCCCCACCAGGGCACAAAATGTGTTCTGTCCCAAGTCCACAGGGAGAAAGCCCCTGCCTAGTTACATTGAGATTTAAAAACCATGACATTTGTAATTCTCAAAATACGCTCTTCACATTTTCCGGGTATCGGAATACAGAATGGATAGTGGAGAAGGGAAGTGTCATAAATAACATCTATGGCCTCTAGATAAGTTAAAGAAATGTGGTTTGCAGTAGCTTTGCATATTTTCTTCTTGTTTTGCGTATTGTTTATTTGTATATATTAACTATTTCCTTCTTCTGGGTCTTTCCCTCATTTTATTTAGAAGTAAGTGCAGGGTAGCTTCACACCTTAGTCTCCAGATACCAATGTTCAGGGAGACTGACTGAATTGAAGAAACACTCGAATTCAAAGGATACAATGACTGTGTATACACTTATTCTGAAAGGATGAGAGCTCTTTACCTGTATGAAGGATAGCTGCATTTTGTGAGGCAGAAATACAGAGTCGTTTTATTGTAGTATGGAATGTCGTATGTGTACAGAAGAGAGCTTTTGGATGCCGAGTAGCCCGAGTATCTGACTGTTATTAATGTATTGTCTCTCAAGTCCAAAACCACCCTATTTTTTATCCTGCTCTGTGTTGTGTTGGTTCATGTACAGTTTGCTAGGCAAGGAGAGCCAGACCAGTACGAGTAGAATTAAAATGTACAGCAGGAAAAGAAAGAAAAATGCCCTCAGAAAGCTGCTGGATAGAAAGGAGCCCTTTCAGCTCAATTTTAGGAAGTTAAAAATGAGCTTCACTTGCACAACTCTACGTAGGTTGGGTCCTACAGCCACACTGGCTCAGAGATTTATCCCATTTACACTAGCTCAGAATGCAATCAAGAATTTCCACATCACTGTTGTTTTGCATTTTTAACACCCTGCAGGGGTGTCCAGCCTTTGGGTGTCTCAGGGCCACACATTAAATACACAAACACCAATAAAAACAAAAACATCTCATAATGTTTTAAGTAAATTTATGATTTTTTGTTGGGCCGCATTCATAGCCGTCCTGGGTCGTAGCTTGGACACCCCTGCCCTAAAAAGCTCTTACGGACACTGAGCTGGCTTCCTAGATCAGAGGTTGGCAAACGTTTTCTGTAAAGGACCAGACAGAATATAGTTTTGGCTTTTTGATGAGGCCTCTGTCACAGTTTTCTAGGGGTTTTTTTCCTTCTTTTTTTGCAGCTCTTTAAAGAAATGTAAAAACCATTCACAACTTACAGCGGCTGAACCCCTAGCCTAGACTGCTATTTCAAGGTAACAATTTATTTCTGCCATTAGGGCTCTAGTTACAAAGCTGCACAGATGACTGATCGGTCTGCCACAGCTTCATTTTGCTCCCTAACCTTTAGTGCTCAATTTTGAAGAATGCTAGGATTTTCAGGAAAACATGTCTAGTAGAAATGTTAATACTAAAATATATTAGAACAAATTTTAAGTATTTCAAGTTGTGAGTATGTGACAAAATAGTTTATAATTACACAGTAATAGCATTATATACTGTATGAAAGAATGTGAGTATGACTCAGCAAAGCTAATGAGAATAAAATTACCTGTGTTGATTATGTTAACAAAATTGTTCATTACAATGAGTCATAAACTAATTTACCTGAGAACTTCTATTTCTTCTGCTGTGTATCTCTGTCCTTGTGCATCACACGCCTGTGGACTTATAAACGGCTGAGGTCTTTCAAGGAAGGGATTAATCCCTAGTGGAAAATGTGTTCTTGTTGGAGGTGGCTTTGGTTTACTATTGGTTGACTTGATTTTGCATAACGGCTTCGTTAAAGGCTCACTCAATGCTTCTGCTCTAAAAAGGAAAGGTACAGAAAAATTGTTCTAGGTTTTCTTCTCGTACTGCTTTCCAGAAAACAAAATTTACTTCAAGAACCACTCATGCATTCCTAATGTAAAATCAGTACATAAAATTCTTACATACTAATAACTGTTTACTACTTAAGCTGCTCCTAAAGATATCTTTGCAGACAATATTCTATTAACATTGAGTACTTATTGCACGTCAGATACTAAGCAAGGAGGACACAAGAATGTATGAAACAGTCCTGGCTGGTGTGGCTCAGTGGATTGAGTGCTGCCCTGTGAACCAAAAGGTCACCAGTTGGATTCCCAGTCAGGGCCCATGCCTGGGTTGCAGGCCAGGTCCCTGGTCGGGGGTGCGCAAGAGGCAACCACGCACTGATGTTTCTCTCTTCTTTCTCCCTCCCTTCCCCTCTGCCTAAAATTAGTTAAATAAATCTTTAAAAAATGTATCAAATACAACCCCTACTCTTAATGTGCTCATAGTTTTGTGGGGAAAGAAAGTAAACTATATCAAAAGTGACAGATGCTAAGATAAAGTATTACAGGCAAGTGAATGCACAGCAGAAGATATTAATGAACTGAGGAGAGGGTACACCAGGGAATGTTCTTTCTGAATTGATGTTTGAGCTGCAGAGAGGTCCACCTGGGGAGTGAGGAAGCATTACAAGTAGAGAGAACAGCATATGCAAATGTGTGCAAGTATGAGACAGCATAGTGAGTTAAAATAATTTCAAAAGAACGGATGCAATCTCTGTGAATAGTTCAAATGAGAGGCAGCAAGAGATGAGGCCAGTGGCAGGGGTTGGATTACAAGCCTCACATGATCAAAGAAATTTTGACTTTGTTCTGTCCAAGAACTAACATGCTAAAATATAAAAGCTCTTAACCTGCAGTTCATGTATGAGCCTCAGGAGTCTTGTGAATACTTTGAAATTATATGCCAACAAATTTTATGTATGTTGATCTTAGAGGATGGACCCATCATTTTGAACAGACCCTCAAAGGCGCCCATGACTGACCCCCCTGCCGCACACAGGAAACACTCAGAGAGTAACAGATGGGTTCCCTGCAAGGGTAAGGAAAGCCATCTATGACTCTGACTGATGACAGAAGTCAAAATGGAGAAGATAACTACAGGTCAAGCAGCCCTATCTTTAAGAATTGGGAAAAACAAACTAAAGGTTAGATGACGGTCAATGAAAAGATGACTGTTTTACATCAATAACCAAAGGGTTGGGGGTGCTACCTCGTCAGAGCCTCAAAAGGAGGTAATTTTATGAACTATAGCTAAAGAGCAATTTCTACCCTTTTCCTTTGTCAAGAGGTCTAATTCTATTGTGCAGGTCCATTCACTCTTGTAACAAATGCCTCCTGGGCACATACTGTATGTCCAGCACTCTGCTATGTGCTTGGTTGTAACAATGAACAAAACATACAACATTTTCTGTACTCACAGAGCTTGCATTGAGGTGATGAGGGTTGGCAGGGACACACACATTAACAACAAACATGATAAATGGTAAATTTCATATGTCTCAGAAAGGGGTGAGAGTTATGGAAAAGAACATTAGATTGAGGAAGCAGAATAAAAGTACTGAAGGAGGTTCGATTTTGTATTTTTAGGGCAGGCTTTATTAAGCGGTCACATTACAGAAAGAGCTGAAGGAGCTGCGCACGTTTGGGGTATGTGTATGGCTGTAAACTGGGTCATGCTCAGTTTCTCATCTTCCGTATTAGCTCTGGAAGGCTCTCTGGAAGTTCTCCTG
Organism: Desmodus rotundus; assembly: GCF_022682495.2. Classification (NCBI taxonomy): domain Eukaryota; kingdom Metazoa; phylum Chordata; class Mammalia; order Chiroptera; family Phyllostomidae; genus Desmodus; species Desmodus rotundus. The sequence continues at coordinate 108,209,487 of NC_071394.1, read as the reverse complement.
TTTGGAAGTCTGACATCACAGAACAGAAGGGAAGTCTTCCATCTACAAATATCACAATCATTTTGTTCCACACACAGAAAAGGCTAAAGAAAACATTTCTTGATGCTATGTTTTGAATTTAAAGCAGGAACTAGAGAGAAATATGTTCACTCAGAGAAAGAAGGGAGACTAGATCTCTGGGAAGAGATGGAGACTTGTTACAAGCCCTAACACTTGTAGACAAATGTCACATTTAAGTGACACAATACACTGCCATCCATGGATAAGAACTCGAGTGACCAAAACTTGAGTAACCAAAACTCACCTATCTAGTGCCTGCCGAGCCAACTGTTTCAGTTTATTTTGCAGAGTTTTATCAGCAGTTTCAGAGGACTTAAGAGAAAGAGAGACAGAGATTCTGAAGCATAATTATTTAATTCCCTTAATCCATATTTCTAAGCAAAAAAAATTAACCATGCACATTACACTTCTTGAAATTATGAGAGAATAAACCATTTTCATTTTTTTCTTTTTTTTGAATTTATTTATTTTTATTCAGTTACAATTGTCTGCATTTTCTCCCCATCCGTCCACCCCACCCCAGCCAGTCCCACCTCCCTTCTCCACCTCTACCTTCCCCCTTGATTTTGTCCTTGTGTCCTTTATAGTAGCTCCTATAGACCCCTCTCCCCACTATCCCCTCCCCACTCCCCTCTGGCTATTGTTACAATGTTCTTAATTTCAATGTCTCTGGTTATATTTTGTTTGCTTTTTTCTTTGGTTGATTATGTTCCAGTTAAAGGTGAGAAGGTATCACTTAAAACAGTGTTGAGAACTCGCCATTGAGGTAAGCTTTAAGGCCACTTAACGTGGAACACGGCTGTATGACCACAGTGCCACGGGAGGCTGAGCAGCAGTGACCTCAGAAGACCAGGACTTACATCCTGTCTCAGGCACCCAGAGAAATCAGCCTAGATGGTTCTCCTGAATAAAACACCCTGGACAAAAAGCCAGAGCTTTAAACAACACCGGGACCACTCTACCACTTTAGCGCATCTTCCTGTCAAGTACACTGCTCTTACCCACTAGATGCCCCTTAAAGCCGACAGTCCCACCCAGGGCTCCCCAGAGAGCAGCAGAAACCACTCAGCACAGAGATTTTAACATCGCAAGTTAATACAGCTCTCCCAAACCACTACCTTAGTTTTTAGTGTATGAAATTGGGGGCGGGGGGAAGAGGGAGGGGAAGTTTATTCTAAATTCGTGATGGTAGATTCTTCCTGTAATACATTAATTTTAGTTATATGTAAAAAGGTTAAAAAAAAGAGTACATGTAATTTAGAAAACAATTGCTGAACAACTCAATCCTACTGCTGCTAAAATTTTAACAAGATGTTAAAACCCATGATTAATTTTCTACTCTTCAGAATCTTTTCATGAACAACTTACATTTATAATGACAGTTTTTTCTTTAAGAAATTAAGTAAAATTCACCAGCAAAGAGAGAAATTTCTTAGCACCATCCCACCAAACTTAACTTGCAGCCACACATACGGTTTTCAGACAGAGATCTACGGCTTCTGTGTACAGTTCTATAGCGTCTTCGACGTTCCCCTTTTCGTCCTCATCGAAGGCCTGCGTGACCAGGAAATGGGCGCGCTCCAAGTCCAACTGATGTTTTGATTTCAGAGGCCCAGCGCTCTTCGACTGAACTAGGACAGAAAAAAGCCAGAGAAGAGATATTGTCTATATATCCACCCAGGAAACAACATGCCAGTTTAATACATTTCAGACATTCTTTACCAAAACTCTATAATCCTGCATTTAAAAAGTTTTGTCAGGTAGAGTTGTGCTAAAACCACTGAACTGTACATTATAAAAAAGTGAATTCATGGTATGTGAATTTATTGGTATAGAATCAATGTTATTTTTTTTAAAAAATAAAAAGCTTTACATTTTGTCTCTTAAAGGTACATGATGATTTTTAAAACTTTAACTCTCAGTAACACTTCTCTGAAGTATGTATTAATCTCACTGATAAAATGAAGATACCAAAACTGGAAATGTAAAATAACTAGCTTAGGACTTCTCCGCCTTGGCACTACTGACATTTCCACTGGGCAATACTTTGCTGTGGACTGCCCTGTGCTTTGCAGCATTTTTCACAATATCCCTGGCCTCCGCCAAACTAGATGACAGAAGCATATTCCCCACCTCCCCCTAGTGTAAAACCCCCAAACCTCTCTAGACATTGCCAAATGTCTCCTGAGGGGCAAAATTCCTCCTACCTGAGAATGATTGACCTAGACTTAGGTTTCATACCTACGAGTGAAGGATAGAGACTGAACTTAGATTATTTAATTATTTATTAATGTCTAATGATGTCTGCACTTTTTATTGGCCTCCTGCCTACCAAGGGGTACCCCAGTTTTGCTGCCTTAAGACCTCAGAACTTTGGTGTCCCTGACCTCAGACACCACTCTGCTGTCCACAGTCCTGTAGGTGGTGGTTTCTGGATGGACTGCATGGCCTTGCTATTGTTCAGGGCATCACAAGGATCAAAGTCCTCCCCTTCTTTTAGTGGGTAGCAATCTCAGCCTCTAGCTTGACCTTGATGTTCAGCAGGGCCTTGTATACTCTTGGATCTGGCACAGCCCCTCTGCCCAGGTCTGAGCCAGCTCTGGGCCCAGCATCCTGTTGGGCTGTTCCATCTGCATGGCATAGTGGGTTTCCACCTTCCTCAGGCTGTTCTCCAAACGGGCCTTCTGATTTCTCATTGAATCCAGATCGACCTCCAAGGACTGGACTGTGTGGCTCAGCTCCATGACTGTCATCTCAGAAGTGCCTATCTCAGTTGGCCTGAGAGGTGACCACTGCGGTGCTCTCTTTAATTGGCCGGGACCACTACTTGTCTAGCTTCTCTCCATTCTTCTGAGCCAGCTTGTCATACTGGGCCCAGATGTCTACCCGCCATGATCTTGCCTGAGATTTGGGGGCAACGAATCCCACAGTCAACCCAGAGTTGGAGATATGGTTTTGTAGACCACTTACTACCTCCCCTCCTTATGGTTCTTCTTCAAGAAGAGCAGTTCCTCCTTGAGAGCTTTGATCCTTGTCTCCAGCTACAGCTGGTAGTATCAGTGTCATCCATGACCTTCTGGAGCTCACTGACGCCACTCTCCACAGACTGGTGCGTGCCCAGCTCTGTTTCATACTTGACTCTGATGTCACCAGCAGCAAGATGGTCATTACCAATCTGCAGGTCAATGCGAGCACTGTCCACAGAGCTTGCGAAGATCTGAGCCCTCAAGTCCTTGATGGTCTTGAAGGAATGCCCCCAGTCTCTGACCTGAGGTCCCCTTTTCTCCAGTCTTCCTGGATTTTTCTCTCTCGTCTCTGATTATCAGCCTCCAGACTCTTTACCCTCTTCAGGTAGGAGGCCAGGCAGTCAATCAGGCACTGTATAGTCTCTTCCTCGCTCTGGACACGCCCTGTGCAGGCCAGACTCCCGGCCATCCCTGCAGCCAGGCCTCTGGGCCACCAGCAGTCCAGTCCCCCAGTGTCTGCACAGACCCTGGCCAGGCTGCTGGCTGGCTGGACCTGGAGGCGGGGCGACAGCACAGAGCCCAGGGTCTGGTAGTCTGTGGAGAAGCTGGACTGAGTGCTGAAGCTCATGTTGTTTGGGAAGGAAGCCGAGAGGCCAAGAACGAGGTTCAAGCTGCCTCAACTTAGATCTTTTAATTCCAAGTCTGGAGCTCTTTATTCTAGACTGGTGAATTTCCCACCCCAAAAGCAACTCATTTCTCAAAAGTCTCTTCACTGTCAGCAGATTTTATGTGTTTTAAAACTTGGGTTTCTGAACAAGATTTTTATTTGATAAATAATTCTTCTCTTTAAAATAATTAAGGAAGCCATTTAATTCTCTACAGATTACATTTCCTTTGTTGAATAAAATGGGTCAAAAACTGGCGAAAGAATTAAGGTACATTATTCTTTAAACACCCTTTTGAACTTTACTTCTATTTTTCTGGCAAGTGTTTATTCTTTCAGGAGATAAGGGTTGTCTCAATCTGTGTCTCATTATCACGTTTATAAACTTAAGAACTTCATTTACTTGGTTGGGAAAATAAAGTTCCTTTGATTCATGTCAATGTACCTCTTTATCAAGTGGGGCCCTGATGCACTGGCAGTCTGTATTTTAATAATTTCTGGGACCTGTCTTAAAGTAAACCACCTGGCTTTAAAGGGAACTGTCAAAACAAGAAATCCAATCATCAAACCACTGTATCCTAACGATGTGCTTATAACTACTGCCCCTGTCTATTCAGAATGCATGGTTTAGGAATGTGGCATGAAGTCTATCAGGTAATGCTGAACAGGCAAAGATTCCTCTAAGCCAGTGACTTTCAACCGGTGTGCTGCAAGAATTTTCACAACGGGAAATACCTATTTCGTTAAGGGCACTGACCTCTTTTCCCTTAGACTGTCAAATAAAAAAAAATGACAATAGCCAACACAAAAATAGCCATCTGGTGTGAATGAATCAAAATTATACCTATTTTTTTTGTCAGATTGGCAAAAACTATATTTTTTGGTGTGCCACAGAATTTTAGTAATTAGCTTATGTGTGCCATGAGAGGAAAAAGGTTGAAAATCGCTGCTCTAAGTTGCTTGTGGCTTTATTATATGGCCACAGTAAAAAGGGTTAAAAAGATGAATGAATTTCTGAAACAAAATGTCAACAGGTGATTACTCTCTTTCCTACCCACGTGAACAGCAGATTTTGACAGAAACCCCTCACCTCTAACAACACTGTGATCATTAAGCCTGTGAGTCCTTGTTTTACAGCATTTGCCATGCTGTTTATGCAGAACAAAAATACAAGCTGTGCCAGGTCTCTGCTCATGTCACTTTTCCAAGGTATGGTTTAAAAAGAGTGTAGCCAAGGCCTTTAGGTTGATGATACTGATATGTAATAGGACAGACTGTGAACCTCCTGCTGAAGTCTTTAAACCCTGAGGAGGAATAGTCATTTAATTTCAACATCAGGAGAGGGAATGTGGCAGATTTTAAAGCAGCTTTTAACAGGGTCCTAATCCTGATACCGTCAGAATGTAACTAATTCACTCCCTCAATACTTCTGGAAAATTAGGAGACTGGACTGTAATATCTCTGGGATTCCTCTTCACAGATACATCACGTATTTACATATTATGACTTTTAAAGCTGTGATTCCCAAAAGAGGAATGAGCAGCAAGAGACGGAGGATCAAGAGACCTCATATCTTGAGGAAAGGAAACACAAGAGGAAAGAGAAACACAGGGGGCGAGTAAGAGGTGCTGGAAGAGAAGAAAAAATACGGTCACAAGTTTAGTCGTCTTTTACTAACCTGCTGAATGTAAGGCCTGAACTCTTTCCAGATACTCATTTATTTTTTCTTGAATGTGTTCGAGGCTTGATCCTGCCATCTCAGCATAAATTAATGCTTGTGCAGCTTCCTAAAAATAAGAATTTAAAGGAATTTAATAGATAAATTATAATTTAAATTTTCTTCACCACTTTCTAACTCACTATTGGTTTCTATGAATGACAAAACAAGAATGTCCTTAGGATATTAGTAGTTTTTTCATAAAGTAAACGAGTCATATAATTTTCCAATACTTTTTTTCCTTAGTTCTCAATGCTCCCAACTTTCTCATACTGTTGAAAATTTACAAACTCAAACAGGAGAGACTGATTTCCTGTTTGACATTTTCTTAGAATAGGTATGGTTTATGTTTTCTATTTTCCTTTTTCTTTATGCAATAGGTCAGACTTAAAATACTGTCAAAGGGTGGCATATTTAAAAGTAGATTTCAGTTACATGAAACCAACTTATCTTAATTTAGAAAACCCGGATTCATCTTCCAGTTATCCATGCTATAACTTCCACAACTAGTTATGCTGTGGCTACTGAGAAAGAGCCTCCCCTCTCACCACCGTTTCAGGGAGGTTGCCAATGCTACTACTGTGAAGGACCAGAGCATGCTCTCTCCAAATAGCAACACCTTCTCTGCAGTAACCTAAGCAGGCACACTTCATGAAGCCTCATGGCTAATTGTCTGGATCCAAAGAACATCACTTTTAAATCAAGTTATTGGTGCAGGAGTGGTTTCATTGGACCTAACAAAATCAATAGCAAGAGTACAGTTTTGACCCAAATGGGAATTCAGTCTAAAGGCTATGTGGGTAGAGGAGCTATGATTTCCTCACATTCTGAAAATCAGGTATTTCAGGGGGGGAAAAATAGTATAACTTTACATGTAAACATTAAACATTGCATCTTACATACCATCCTTATCTAAATACATTATAGCTACACTTAACTTCAATAAACTGATGTAATATATATGCATGTAAATGTATATTTTGTCCCTTTAATTATCTTGCATGTCAATATTGATTTCCCAATTATTTTGCTTGAAAGAAATAAAGCCAATTTTTAAAATTGCTGGTATCAATTTTATTTTACTCATATCTATTTGAAAGTGATGAATAACTAGGGAATCCCTAATAGAACAGTATTAAGACAGTAAATACTAAGTATCTCATAAAGTTTATATAAATAGTTCTTAGGAGCAAAGCACTTCTGACTTTCTCAAGGATACAAAATTCTTCCTGATGACATGCATATAATTCCATAGCAAAACAAGAGGCACTGCACAGTATTTTCTTTTGCTTTAGAAAAAGCTATTTTGCATTTTAACCTATTTACTATTTTAACCTATGAATATTTACTAGTTATTTCACAAACCTAAAAGACACAGAACTGTACTTTTAAAGAAATACCACCTTCATGAAATTGTCCAAAACAAGTCCAAAAGAAATGATTCTGAAACAAAGTATATATAAGTCTCCAAATATGGATTATAAAATGAAGGCAATAAAATATTAATCTGAGAAAAGCAAACTACACATTACTGACAGCATATCTGTTCATGGAAAAAAATTACTACTATTTGGGTTATCAAAGGCTGAAATTCTTTCTAAAAGAAAAGTGACAATATGTAAAGATACAGCTACCTCCATGAGGAGGAAGAGGGCATGGCTAGATCTGGAGGGGTGTGTTGCGAATCCTCAGGATTGGAGAGCAGAGGGTGGAATGTGGAAGCTCAAACTCTGATTTGGTAATTCTGCCCTGAATAATAAGTGACAGGATTAGCTAACTATTAACTACCCATACCTAACTACTGCCGCCATCAGCAGTTCAACGGTGGGCACTGCCATTAAGACTGCAACCAGAGAAGTGGTCATTCCAAGGCTATGACCAGACCTCCCACTAGTGGCAGCAGCCTGGGTGGGCGTGGGGGTGCCGGGCCTCTATACCCGGGTCACATCCCCCCTGAAAAGGAGTGCAGGGAGAAGGATAAAAGCAAAGTCCAGTGGGCCTGGATGCCTCGGAAGCTGGACCCCCGCCCCTTGGACGGAACCTGCGCTTCCAGCTTACCTTGTAGTAAAACACCGCCTCGGAATAGCGACCTTCGTGGTCGCGCTGCACCGCCAGCCGGGCGAATTGCACCGCGTCCCGCTCCAGCGCGGACGAGTCCATGGTGCCGAGGCCCCGCACGGAGGGAGGGAGTGAAGCCCTAACACAGAGTGTCCTCGCCCACCCGCTGCGCACCAGCAAGGCAAGGCAAGGACTCCGGATCGCGGATCGCGGTGGAAGGACCCGCGAAGTTTACTTTCGGCAGCCAAGGAAGAAGAGTGGCCCTTCCCAGCAAGGGCCTCCGCAACGCCGGGCCCCCACAGCGTAACTCCTACACCAGCCAGTGGGGCGGCCCCACTTCGAGGTCTCCACGTCTCCGGCCCCGCCCACCGGTCTCACTGCGCAAGCGCAGTCTCAGGCTTGGTTGGTTCTATGGGGCTTGGGCGGTGGAGCCCAGACTCCTCGCGGGATTACGGAGCGGGTGGGCATGGCTGGGCTAGTTCGGGTTTGTGCGCACGTGACCATCACGGCGCCGGTGATTGGGTGGGCGAAAGGAGGACTACGTCTGAGTCCCGGTCACCTACGCCGTCTGCTTGGTGGTGGCAGGTGGACGGAGGCTGTTGTTGGCGGCAAGCTGGCAGAGGGATGCACGCTTCTTACCCTTTTTTTAATCTACTAGAAGGAAGGTTCAAAGAGCCAACAAGAAGCACTTCCCAACACATCTGGACTGAGACTTTAAAAATTAGGAAAGTAAAAAAGGACATTCACAGGACAATCTGGGATTCTTTTAAGGTACCCTTAATAACGTTTATTTTTCACAAACTCACTCTTGACCAAATATGCAGCACCCCAGTGTATACCCTAAGTATCGATTCAATTGTCAACAATATTTTCACTCATACTCATCCTTAGATTAAGTTAAGAGTTGTTGTAATACAATAATTAGGTAATTATTTGATTGTCTTCTCCCCCTGAAAAGTCTGAAATTAGCAATAATAAAAATGAACTAGTGGTAGGCGCCACAATAGGGATGAAACCCAAAATTCGTGCTGAGTCGATGAAGCAACATGCAAGATTACATACTGCTTGGTTCCGTTGATAAGAAATAAGTGTGATCAATATGGCCAGAAATCAGATCAATTGGGAAGGGAACGTTTGGGGTGGTGGAACTCTCTTGATGGTGGGGTGCCAAAATGTGTAGATTTGTCAAAACCCATCACACTGTACATTTTAATGTGTGTTTTTAATTTTTTCTTAATTATACTTCAGTAAATTTTAGTTGGTCTGTGTAAAAAAGGAATTAATTTCTTAATATTTTCGCTCTTCATATTTGGGGAAGTTAATAATGACTATTTAATCGTCCTGTTGTAAAGAAGACAGGTGAAGAGACTTTGCCTGTGCCTGGCACAAAGATGGTTCTCAGCCAACAATTTTATAATGGAAGCAGGGATGTTTTCTGGCCTTACCAGTTTTGTCCCAGTGTTGAGCATAAACCTTGGTCCAGAGAAGATGCTCAATAAATATTTTAAAATGTTGAATCAGTGAACTCCCTACTAAATATATTCAATGCACCCCCCCATCTTGATTCTGAAGAATAAAATAGAAATTCCTTGTCCTGCGCAGGTGGCTCAGTTGGTAAGAGTATTGGCTGGTGCACCAAAAATCTGTCGGTTCTATCCCGGTCAGGGCACATACCTAGGTTGCTGGTTTGATCCTCCATCAAAGAGATAGAAGAGGCAACTGATTGATGTTTCCCTCTCTGTAAAATCAATAAACATATCCTCAGTGAGGATTAAAAAATAAAATAAAATGTAAATTCCTTAGCACAGAGTAGAGGGTCCCTTAGAACATGTGTTCAGACCACATTTGCAGTCAGTCTTGAGCAGATTGACCCCCAAATTACAGCAGATGAATGCAGTTTCACTCACTCAGAGCTGGACTTCTATGTCTAATGCTCCTTCTCCAGTCGCAGCTTGTAGAATTGCTGTAACTGTAATCCCCCAGATAACTGTAATCCCCTCCTCAAACTTAATTATTACTTACACATTTAATGTTTATTCTTTGGTCATTTATTCAGTGGACACTGAACACCTACATTGTACTGGGCACACAGCTATACATGGAAGACAGAAAGACATAAGAGATTGAGATAAAGCAAGTTAAAAGCAACTTGCAGCTTCAAAATATCTATCTTAAAACTGAGTCTTCTAATCCATGGACACTGTAAACCTCTTCATTTCTCCAAGACTTCTTTAATTTTTCAGCAATGTTTTATAGTGTATAAGTCTTATATATCTTTTGACAATTTTTGTCTCTATAAGCATTTCATATTTTTAATGCTATTGCAAATGATACTGCTTATTTAGTTTCAATCTCCAATTGTTTTCATTAGCATACAGAAATAGAATTGAATATATATATAAACATTGTACTCCGCAGTCACAAACTATCCAGAAAACCCTGAGGCTTTGCTGGCGCCATCACAGGCCGCCTCTGTGGAACGTCTGCCAGGATGTCCAACAGCACCCCCACCTTAGCCAGGTCTGTGACGTTGACCACCGTGGACAGAACATGTCCAGTGTTAAGGACTCAGTGCAGCTCGGTCACAGTAGGGAGCCCATCCACAGGGAGAGCTGGGAGGGACCCAAGGGAGGGGTGAGCTTGAGAAGACACTAGTCAGCACACACGCCCAGCTTGGGAACCCCAAGCTGTTGACTATTGATTCCTTCGTTCCTTTCTACATACAGCTTCAGAGTCAAGCAGCAAAATCAAGTTTTGAAATTCAGACTCCTGAGGGGCTTATGGAAGTGGCATTGTTCTGGGACTCTGTAGGTGGAAAAGAGAGTATTATTAGTAGTTGTAGTATTACTCTTTTTAAAGCTGCCAGCCCAGAATGGTCACTTATTACATCTGTCATCATATGAAGAATTGGGAAGAATTAAGAAAGGCGAAAATAAGAGCAAAGCAGAGAGGAAGAGAGGGATGCTTCAGGCTCTGCTACAGGCAGGAGCACTGAGCCCAGTGTATCGGCAGGATTATAATTCTTTGGGTCGACTGTGGGAAAGTGATGGAATGGGAGTTTAGAGGGGAGCTTCTCACATGCTGGCTGAACCGGGGTCAGGTGGGCTTGTTCGTAGCTTGCCTGCTGGGCTCCACCCCCAGGGCTTCTGATTCAGTAGGTCTGGTGGGGCCCTGGCATTTGCATTCTGACAGGTTTCCAGGTGATGCTGCTGCTGCTGGTGCAGACCCTCTCCCCACTTTTTCTTCTACATGTCTAACTTTGAAATTTATTTTTCATCTGACATAATTTTAATAGCTTTATAAAGTAGGATATACAGAAAGCAGAAAATATGAAAGATAATTGAATTGTCACAAAGTGAAAAACAAAACACTTGCAAACACTTTCCGGACGAAAAACTAGAACGTTACCCACTCTCCAGAGGCCCCCTCACACCCATTCCATGTACTATTTCCACTTTCCTCCCTAAAGGTAATTTCTACCCAGATGTCTAAACACAAAGTTCTTGTTACCTGATTTGGAACTTCATGTACACTGAATCATGCACTATGTAATCTTTCCATTTAACTTGTTTAATGAGGACCCTTTCTAAAGGAGCCACACCCCCCATTCCATTTCTGAGTAAATTTGAAGAACCAATTGGCTTTATTAAGTGATTCATGAATCAGCATCCCGCTTAGCAGTTTGAAGGGGGATCTGGAACTGAAGGTATGACCCATCCTGGTTCCAGGAGACCACACACAGTTCCACCTTCGTGCTCTAGGAGGACTGCAAGCCATGGAGATGGTATGTGAGCCCTTGTGCTCCAGGGTGAGATGCCCAGGACACAGATAAAGACCACCACCCAGGACACAGATTAAAGAATCCCTGGTCTACATATTAAAGAATGCTGCAGCTTTTAATCTGATAAACCTTTTCCCTGAATTCTATACCCCTTAGCCACTCGTTTCTTCTCTTTATAAAAAGGGTCAGTTTGAAATGGAACACAAGACGGTTTATTAGGGTACATAACCTGCCATCTTCTCAGATTGCTGGCCATCTGAATAAAGTGCCCCTAAAGATGAAAACCCCCCCAAAACTTGTTTATGAGATTTATCTAGGATAGTAATCTATATTATTAATACACTACATACAATTTATTGATCTATTTTACTACTGGGGAATATTTGGAAATTTCCATTTGGCTTTATTATTAATACAGAGACCACACTTTGAGAACCACTGTTCTAGAGAAAAACAGAGGCCTGGGAAGCTCAAGGCCTGTTCTCAGCTGTTGACTGGCTCTGTGGCCTTGAAATTCCAGCGCTCAGGGAGAGAGTATATTGTGCTGAAGGTGCCAGCACAGACTGAGTGAGTCCGTGTTCTGGGACTGTCCTGTCCTTTTCTCCCTCCATCCCTCTCATCCATCCTTCCTCCCTTCCTCCCTCCCTTCCTTCCTTCCTTCCCCATTTTTTCCTCTATGACCCTTCAGGATACTTTGCTTTTCATCCTGCACTGCTTTCCTAGGCTCCACCATCTCACACGTCTTATAAGGAGACAAAACTTTGTGGGTTATCTGCGTGCAGGTGGATGATCCTGAGGTGCACCCACACCCCCTCCAGACTCCACCCTTGATGCTTCAGTCCCTGGCTTCTTACAGAAACAGCCAACTTCCAGCGTCCCCCTTTCCATCCCACGTGATGGGAAAGTGGAATAATTTCCCTCCCCACAAACATCACCCTCACAGGAAGAGCAAAAATAACTGTTGGTTCTTGGTTTCTTGGTTATCTTGGGTCACTCAGTCTGATAAGGGACCAATTTTGCATGCCATTGAAAGATGGAGGATGGAGTATCCATGTAGGTAATAATGTCATCTGTAATTCTGCCTGGTGCCAGAGGTGGAAATGGGGAGGACAACAATGTGTCAAGTTCCTGTCTCTCTGTGAATTTGAGGACACAAACTAAAGTTTGGAATATGATGGTGATGAAAAGGAGGGTGTTATATCTTTTTAAAATTTTTTATTTATGTTTTATCTTTTAGAGAGAGAGGTAGGGAGGGAGAAAGAGAGGGAGAGAAACATCGATGTGAGTGAGAAGCATCTGTGAATGAGAAACATCCATTGGTTACCTCTTGTATTCACCAAGCCCACAACTCAAGCATGTGCCCCTACTGGGAATCGAACTGGCAACCTTTGGCTTTGCAGGACAATGGCCAACCAACTGAGCCACACCTGTCAGGGCAGGAGGGTATTGTATGTCAATAAAAAAGCCAAAATGAGAAGGGCTGGTTTGGTGCAGCTACCTCGTCAGGACCTCACAAGGAGACAGCCAATTTATTAATTGTATTAATTCATGCTATATATTGAAATGCAATTCCTATCTTTTGTCTTTGTCCACAACACTCCTTAATTTCTCTATTTTTAGCAGACCCCCGTCTCCTCTTTGGAAACCCTTGAAATGTGACTGGCCCAAATTGAGAGGCACTGTAAGTATAAAATTTATACCAGGTCCCAAAGACTTAGCACAAAAGAGAATGCAAAATAGACAATTATTTTTATATTGATTACATGTCGAATACTATTTAAAATTTATCGGATGAAGTAAAGTATATTTTAAAATAGGTTTCAGCTGTTTTTTTTCCTTTTTTACTTGTTTGCTGGAAGGTTTAGAATTACGCACCTGGCTAACATTCCATTTCTTCTGTCCGCGTTTTTCTTAGACAAGACACTCCATCAGGGCACGCTAGACTGTAACGTGCTTTTCAAGCAACAACTTAGTGGTGTTCTAGTCACGTGGCACATGTTGGTGAAGCAGAGGCTGAGCTGGATAAAGAGGCGTCTTGTTGGAACATTTGTGAAAGAGAGTGGGAGGCAGAAAGACTGGCAAGGGGAACTGTCAGCCTGCCGCGCAGACCTGACAGGGTCTCTTCCAGTGCAGTGGGGAGCTCCAGAGCAAATACTGTTCTTTTTGAGGTGCCCTCTTTCAGTACAGATGTGCAGGCCCTTGCCCGGCTGCTTTGCTCAGTTATTGATCGGGGCTGTTCCAAGAAGAGCGTACCTTCCACTGAAAGCTGAAGCTGGCATGACTGTCAGCTAAGCAAACTCTTCTCAGCGGGGCAGGGAGTTCCTTCCGGAAGGGGGTCCTAAGTAGAACAGAGCCCGTAGATGTGCAAACTTGGCTCATGATGTTTAGAAATAATTATTAGAATTAGTTGTTATTGAAAAATCAGATTTTCATACCCACACTTGAACTTTTGGCTTCTCTTGGAGAACAAATACGAGGCCCACATGACTTTCTTAGAGCAACTGCCTAGAGTGGAGCAGTGGCTGCCGGATTGTGTGGGACTGAACTCTCCAACTTCCTTCCTCCACCCAGCCTGCTCACACGCTGACAGTGTTTGCCTGCGGGAGGGCTCTCACGTGCCCGGGAATGTCCCAGAGAACCCTCAGACTGGAAACCACTGAGCTCTGAATCTCTCCCAGCACAAAGTTTATAGCAGGTGTGAAATAGACGTTTATTACATGGATAAATGAGTGACCCAAGTCCCTTCTGGGGCAACGTGATACTCAGATGTAGTTCTCCAAGAAGACGCAAGGTGGTGGTGTGCGCTCAGAAATCCACCTGCATTCACTGCTGCACCCACAAAAGACAAACATTAACATCTAATTTTCTTGCCATTGGGATGTAAAATGTAGCGTGAGGAATATAGTCAATAATATTGTAATAACTCTACATGACGTCAGACGGGTACAAGAGTTACCAGGGTGATCACTTCATAAATTATATTAATGTCTAATCATTATGTCAGGTGTTTTCTTCCAAACCTAAAATGAATATAATGTTGTATGTCAGCTGTGATTGAAAAAGGAAAAATCCTGACTTTGTGTATAGTGTGACTTTAAATTCAGTTGGATGTGAATGTGTGTAAGTAATTTCTACTAATATACTTTACACATATCCTAATGAGTATATCTGTCTATACACATGCACACGTATATAATAAAATGTTTAAAATTAGAAGATACCTAATTAGGACATATATAACTAAAATATATAATTAGGATGTATATGATATGGATAAATGGAATTACAATATATAACAGAATATCTATGTATATAGTTATATATGTTTAAATTTAGATATATAATGAAGGTATACATATGTAATTAGTGTCTAACAAAATATATATACAGTTCAGATATATATGAAATTAGGGTAAGTAATCGAATATAACATTTATAAACAATTAGGATGTATATGATTATATTGAACCATATGAAATGGCTACTGTTACCCTCAAAAATAGCAATTTTATGTAGTTGAACCTAATGTTTCAAATGGGCCAAAGTTATTCCACCTGTTCAAAAACAAAGCTTATCTGTGTTCTCTTTCACTAGAATCTTTTCTTCTCAGATTCTAATGCCAATGTCCCCAATCTGTCAATGACATGAAAAATTGGTCCCTTAGGGTAAGTGAGTCAGTGTAACTGAGAAACCAAGGACCAACAGTTATTTTTGCTCTTCCTGTGAGGCAAGTCGCAGGGTGGTGTTTGTGGGGAGGGAAATTATTCCATTTTCCCATCATGTGGGATGGAAAGAGGGTCACTGGAAGTTGGCTGTTTCTGCAAGAAGCCAGGGACTGAAGCCTCAGGGATGGAGTCTGGAGGGGGGAGGTGCATGCAGATACCCCATTGCTTTATGGGTTATCCACACGCACCTCAGGTAACCCACAAAGCTTTGTCTCCTTATAAGACATGTGAGATGGTGGAGTCTAGGAAAGCAGTGCAGGATGAAAAGCAAAGTATCCTGAAGGGTCATAGAAGGGACAATTGAAGGAAGGAAGGAAGGAAGGAAGGAAGGAAGGAAGGAAGGAGGGAAGGATTGAGAACATGGACCCACACAGCAGTGATGGAACCACAGGAAAGGAACTCACTCACCCTGTGTTGGCATCTTTACCATGATGCTCTCTCCCTGAGCGCTGGAATTTCAAGGCCAGGAATCCATGGTCAAGAGTCTTGGCTGGGAACAGGCCTTGAGGTTCCCAGAGCTCTTTTCATTTAGAACAGCGGCTCTCAACATGTCTCTGCACCAGCAGCATCAGCATCACCTGGAAACCTGTCAGAATGCAAATGCCAGGGCCCCACCCAGACCTACTGAATGAGAAACCCTGGGGGTGGAGCCCAGCAGGCAAGGTGTGGACAAGCCCAAGTGATCCTGGTTCGGCCAGCGTGTGAGAAGCTCCCCTCTAAAGTCTCGTTCCATCACTTTCCCACAGGCAGACCCAATGGATCATAATCCTGCCAATACACTGGGCTCAGTGCCCTGCCTGTAGCAGAGCCTGAAGCATCCCTCTCTTCCTCTCTGCTTTGCTCTTATTCTGCCTCTGGGACTCAATTCAAGCATCGCTTCCTCTGCGACAAGGTGTGAGATTTTCCAGGATGACTTAGATGCTGCCTCTTTGGCCCTCCAGCCCTGGCTTACCCGTCGCTTAGCAAACATCAAATGGTGTCTGATCTTGTGTGCGAGTCTTTCCCTTTCTACAAGGTGAACTCCTTTGTTCATTTTGTTTTGAGCCCCAGTGCCTGGTGCATGGCGTTTAAACCATTTGTGGAATGAAATAATAAATGACCATCGCTTGGCTGGCAGCTTTACAAGGAGGAATAATAATCAGTCTTGGTCTGTGTGGCTCAATTGGTGGAGCCTTGTCTTGTGCACCAAAAGGTTGGGGGTTCAACCTTTGTTTCTCTCTTTCCCTCTCCCTTCCTCTCTCTCTAACATCAATGAGCGTATTAAAAATAATAATAAGTAATAATCACAGTAATATGAGTAAGAAGCAGTATTTACTCAGTTCTTTTTTTTACAAATAAAAAACATTCTTATTTAGGCACAAGGTACAAATAACAAAACGCACGTTTTAAGTGTACAGTTTCATGGCGTTTTGACAAGTTCACACACCCCATGTAAACACTCTCACTCGCAAACTTTCTCCATGCCCCTTTTCACCCGACCTCTAGACCACCGCTGGCCTGCTTGCTGTTGCTAGGTCTTAGTTTTGTCTTTCCTAGAGTTCTGGAGACGCGGAATCCGTTTGTGGTCCTCTGTGCCTGACTTCCTTTGTTCAGGACGCTGTGTCTGAGACCCATCCGTGGTGTCGTGCCCATCAGTGATAGATGCTATTTTTACTGCCGAGTGGCGTTCTGTTGTATGGGTCTAGCACAACTTGTTTATCCATTCACTTGTTTTGGGGCATCGTTTCTGGTTTTGGGCCTTTGAGAAAAAAGCTGCTGAAACCAATATAATACTGTATGTCAACTGTATTTGAAAAAAAGTTATTAAAAAAAATGAACAAAGCTGCTATGAACATTTGTGCCCAGGGTTTGGGTAGAAATCCTCTGAGCTTTTTAGGTCGTTTCACTCATGTATTCTCTGAGTGTCACAAAACATGGGAGATCTGTCAGGTGAGAGTCTGGCACAGGTGAATCTCAACTGTTCAGTGGATGGATAAATATCCAAACGTATCACTACCCATTTGAAAGATGAGAACATGCCACCAACCAGTGCCCGCCAGTTCGGTGGCTTGTTCACGCCACATGGTGAGCGTGTGATGGGTCTTCTAAGACTGGGGACTCGGGAGGGTATGGTAAAATAGAATGAAAGCTCTGGGCCAAAGGCTTTGGAGAGATGCGCTGGGGACTGTCAGGGGTCAGGACAGCATGCCGGGGCATGCCTAGCTGGTGCAGGCAAGGTTGGAGGCCCAGTGTCAGTACCTTCCAGGGCTGCTTGCCACAGCCTCTCAGGCTGTGCACTGCCCAATTTCAGGGCGTGCCGTGCACGTGCATTATGACCTTGCTACCCAACGGGTGGTTCCTGGGCCAGCAGCAGCTGAGAGCTTGTTAGAAATGCAAACTTGCTGGCCCCACCCAGGCCTACTGAATCACAGTCGGCATTTAACAAGATCTCCAGGTAATTCCTGTACACGCAGTATGACAGGAAACATGCTTCCTGGAGTTGTGCAAGGTGTGGTCCTGGTCCCTGAGTGCTGGGACAACGGGGATGGGACCAGGCGCATTTTCTTTCCTGGTCTTGCCGCGTCACTCCCCAGAATGAATGATGCCTGAGTGTGTGTTGTGTATGCATTTGTGTATGTGTGTGTGATCTGTATACACCATGTGAACGCCCCTGCATTTCACAAGCGCACAGGAAAAGCATGACTTGGGCACCCCATACTATGGTCGAGGCTGAGAAGCTGAAATTCTAAGGAGAATTAAGGAGAGCCTGTTGCTCTCCCTCCCGTCCACCAGGGAGGATTCCCCAAGTAGTGGTATTTCCATAAGCCCCTTACAAGCCTGGATGTCAAAACTTGGTTTTGCTGCTTCTGATTTTGAAGCCATGTGTGGGAAGGGAATCAGGGAATCAACAGTCAACAGTGTGGGGTTCCTGAGCTGGGCGTGTGTGCTGACCAGTGTCTTCTCAAGCTCACCCCTCCCTTGGGTCTCTCTCAGCTCTCCCTGTGGGCGGGCTCTCTCCTGTGACCAAGCAGCACTGCGTCCTTAACGCTGGACACCTTCTGTCCACTGTGGTCAACGTCACAGACCTGGCTAAGGTGGGGGTGCTGTTGGACATCCTGGCAGACGTTCCACAGAGGCGGCCTGTGATGGCGCCAGCAAAGCCTCAGCGTCTTATGGAGAACTCATGAATTACTGAGTCCGTGTTTTTTCTATGCCTGGTCAGCCTATTCACGTACAGAATGCCCACTCTGGCCCTGCTGCCAGCTGCCAGCTACCAGCTAAAACCCGCCCCACAAACATGCAAACAAAATCCATCACAAGTTCCGTAGTCACCCCATATTTTATAGATTGTGCTTTTGCTTTTGTTTCTTCACCTATTTTACCAACTGACTCGCCAACATATGAATAGAAAGGATTTGCATGTGAAACAACTAAGTACATGCAGAATCACTATCTGTATGTAGGAGTTATTTTTTGACATATTTTAATGCCCTGGGAAGATATCCAAGATACATTGCTAAGTAAAAATAAAACAAAACACTCAGAATAACGCTAATAGTGTAACTTAATATATGTAAATTTAAAAATAGATGGTTATATATACATAAACCCTTGTATAAATGTATATGCACAAGTACGTATGTGTATACATAGATGCACACAAAGGAGACTGGAAGGATCCCAGACAAACTGTCGGGAATGGTTGATCTTGGGGAGGGTGTGGGGGAAGTGCTGGGAGTGTTTATGAAGAAGGACTTTCCCGTAGTGCTCAGTACCCCTGCATGCTGTCTGAACCGTTCAGTGTCTTAGCCTTGGTTGCCCGGTTGCCTGGAGGCAGGCTCAGATGCTCTGAGGAAGGGCCAGCCCAGGGAGCAGGAGGAGTGAGGGATGATGGCTGTGAGGCAGGGAAGGAGGGGTCCTGTACAAAGATGCTGTTGAATTGGCTGTTTTGTTCAATTTCCTGAGACCCTCTCCGCCAGACACTGTCCAAACTACTCAGTCTCAGGACTGTCTGAAGTGGTGGAGAAAACCAGGCAAGAACAACTTCTCCCTCCCACTGGTCTATGGGGAGTTAGTTCCTCTGGAACCTCAGGTTGCATGAGTGAGGGTGCTGAGTAGGTTTCCGGGGGGAGTCACCGGAAGCCAGGGCAGCAGGGAAGAGGTGTGTCGCCCAGGCTTGAGGAGAGGCACTGTGGGTCCTGCCAGCGTGCGGGGTCCAAATCCACAAAGGCCTGGGGCAGCAGCTGCACTGAAAAGGCCACCAGCGCCTGGAACAGTGCCCAGGAGTTGTCTGCTGCGTTGTACAATGAGGGGATATTTGGGTCTTCCATGTATATGTAAAAACACTAAAGAGTTAATTTTGCACAGGATAAAAATGTTGAAATGTGGTCTGTGGAAGATACTTAAATTTCCCACTTCTTGGGTAAACACTCAAACGCACCATTTGCCACTACTCTGCCTCGCCTTGCTCGTACTGCACTGGGTAGGGCGTCTGCATTGCACAGTAGAGTTAGCAGAGCTCCCTACCTCATGAGATTACAGTGAAGATTAAGGTGGAATAATGAAGCATGGAGAGCAATTTTAGCACATAGAGCAGCTCAAGTGTGTGTAAGCTGTTGCTCTCTGGATTGCGCTACGTAACACACCGCCACTTTGTTACACTCATGGAGTCTGTGGTCTCACCTTCTCTGGGGCCTCAGCTGAGGTGACTCAAAGGCTGGGGGCCTGACAGTGGGAGGCTGGCTCATCCGGAGCTTGTTTTCCCACATGGGTGGTGCCAGGGCTGGGGGGCCTCCAAGAGCAAGGTCTCCTACAGGAGTGCCTACATGTAGTTTGTCCCCGTGATTTGGAATCCTCACAGCATGGCAGCTCAGGGCAGGCTTGTCACCTGGTGGCCCAGGGCTCCAGGTGCCAGTGCCCAGAGCAAAGGCAGAAGCCACGTAGTGTGCTATGGTCCAGCCTTGGAAGTCCCACAGTGTTGCTTTCCCACATTCTACTGGTTCTAAATTAAAGGTGGGGGGACGTGGACACCACCCCTTAATAGGGCAGCGGCAGGGTAGGAGAGCATGTAGGGAGGAGATACGGCTGCAGCCGTCTTTGCAAAACCACATCTACCCACATTCTTATTCTTGCTCATTCTTACAGGGGAGCGAAGCTCGTGTCAATTTCAAGAAGCCCAGTCTATTTAGGTGTTTTCTCTTTTTCCTTTTTTGGGTGACTAAAATCTTCCAGGAAACTAGCTTCTAATAAACCATTTCAGACACTTCATTCCAGGAAAGGATGACATATTTCACCTTGCAGAGAATTGATTTTGTGTTCGCTTTGTATTAAAGAGTCACTTCACGAAAAGAAAACTGTGTATATTGGCATCAGGGGATCCCAGGAGAGCTCGGGTCCTTTGTATTTTTCAGTTTCTCTTTTTCTATTTACTGACTGGCATATTTTTTTTAAACTTTCTTTTCATCTTGTCCTGTTTATCTAAAGAAGAAAAAGGGAAAGGGAAAGAATCAGGAGAGTATTTTTTAAAATGTGTGCCTTTGAGCAAGGAATTCCTAAGCGGGGTGGAAAAGGTTAAAAATCACAGCGGTTTTCTGTTAGTGTAGAAACACCGAAGCATTTAATTACCAAATACAGTCATGCTGACTTTGACATCATTTGCTAGTGTGTTGAACTCAGTCTACGTAACACACATTTGTTGAGTGTTTCCTGCAAGTCGTGCACGGGATTAAACATGTGGATTCGAGGGAGAGACGCCACTCCTGCATGGGAGGCGCCTCCACTTTGGTGGCCGGCGGCACACAGGTGCGCCGTGGAGAGTATCCTGAGTGGTTCCTTCCTGGAGGCGCCGGTTGGGTTTGGTTTTAGCAGCACGGCCTTCCTCATCGTATGACAAGATCGGAGCCTATGAGCCGGGATGTTCATCGAGGAGGCAGCAGCGACTGAGGGTCTGGCTTTTTTGGCCTGGGGTGTGGGGAGGAAGAGGCTGTTAAGACGCATTAGGCAGATGTAGGGTTTGCACACATGCCCGCCCACGTGGGAGGCTGACTTCCAGGTGCATCACCGAAAGATGTGTGGGCAGTGGCAATACAGTCCGTATTAACACCCCTCAAACCTCACACTCTCTCTTTCAATTCTTGGTGGAAAAATCTGCCAGCGAACGAGATGCTAATAAAACATTTCTCCCTCTGTGAAGCATTGATCTGGTTTGAGCTAGCCTTGTTCCAAGGCTATCTTCTCAGGAAAGAAAGGGTTTTCAGGAAAACCTTTTCCCTGAATTTATGTGGAAAACTGAGTCCCAAACCCTTAATGTGGCCCACACTTCCCCTGTGATCTGATCCCAGCTTGTTTGTCTTACTCCACACCACCAACCTCCCCCCCACCCTGCCACGCCCGGCCCCTTGCACAGTGGATTACAGCCGTGGCCAGTCCTGTAAAGCCATGTGTTCGGTCACTTCTAGGACTTTACCCATCCTGTCCCTGCTGCTGAAATGCTTGTTATAGCCTCTTCCCAATTACACGTGGCTAGCTGCTCTTTCTTTGAGCTACCTCCTTCAGGAAGTCTTCCTTGAACACTCCCCATCTCTGAATGGATCAGGCTCTCCTCACCTTCCCTAGTTATGGAACTGATCACCTTTCCTTGTAATTTCCTCTCGGCCTCTCAGTCTCCCCTACTGTGTAGGAAGTTTTTGTGAGAGAAAGGCCTGCAGTCTTATTTGCCATTGTTTCCCCGGGGCCTGGTAGATGCTTGCCACATAGGAGTGCTAAAGTACCTATTAGATGAAAGAAGAAACTTATTTATAAGGTCTTTACACTTTACTCATTGTTTTTATAGTGTATTACTAACATAATCATGGGCAAAACCCTGTTCATCTCAAGGGAATGAGAAGACAAGCCACAGACTCGGATAAAATATTTGCAAGAGGCTTATCTGATAAGGGACTGTTATCCAAACCATACAAAGAACTCTTAAAATCCAACAATAAGAAAATGAACAACCTGGTTAAAAAGTGGACAAAAAATCTGAACAGACGCCCAATCGAAGAGGACACACGAATGGCACATAAGAATGTGAAAAGATGCTCCATATCATATGTCATTAGGGAAATGCAAATTGAGCAATGAGATTCCGCTGCGTTTATGAGAATGGTGCAATTCTGCTATGGAGATCGTTTAATTTTCACAGTGTCTTTGTGAGGCTATGGCAGATTGCAGTCATCTCATGGCGCAGCCTAGGAAACTAAGGCCCACAGAGAATAAATGAATTGCCTGAGGCCGCGCTTTGTCTCAGCCTGAATTCCCCGAGAAGACAGCAGGAGACAGGGGCTTGTGTACAGGCGGTTTATTTTAGCACCAGCGTTTTCAGGGGCCAGAAAAGAAAGGAGGAAAAAGTAGTACTAGGTAGATTTTCTTGAACTGGTCATCACTTTGGGTAATGGGGACTTCCTAGTACTTTCTCCTGGAGTCTTCTGAGGAACTAGGTGGAATGTTCCTCTGAACTCTCTGTCTGAGAGAGAAAAGTGAAAAATTTGTTGTGGGCTCTGGACCCCTGTGGTTAAGGTTACTACAAGGTTGTGTACACCTGTGTGGAGAATGTAGATTCCCACAGTTGCTCAAGCTTCCTCTGCCTTAGAGAAGCCTCGGGGGACACAAAAGAGGTACTCAGTGAAGCCAAGGCAAGCTGCCATCATTTTACAGCTGAAGCTGGTGAGCTAAGAAGATGTAGGCTTGGCTTTTAGGTGATGGAGCCGAGACTTAAACCAAGACTGCCAAATCCCAAAGTCCATGTTCTTTCTGTTCTTTAAAGCCGTCAAGGAAGGACACAGAAAACTCTCCAGTTCTATTCGACTGAAAAATCAAATTCAAACCATTAGCTGTTCCCAAAGTTCAATTTCTTATTTGCTGCTGTTGCTAGACCTGTCATGCTCTGACACCCCCAAGTGCTCACAGTGGCCACGAGGTGGCGCTCCACACCCTCGGCTGTGCTTTGAGGTGGCAAAGGTGTGTGGGCTGTTAAGTCAGTGGAGGCTGCAATTTGGCAACTATCAAGTTCTATATTAGTAGAGCAAGTAACATTTATGAACCCTCAATAAATAGAATTCTAAAATAACCTTTCGAACGTCATGTTAAAATAAACAGCAGATTTTCATTTCCCACTGCTTCCTTTCTATAAAGATGTTCTCTGATGTTCCCTCCATTAAAATAACCCGCTGTCATCAGCTTTTGCAAACACGGTAGACTTGGGAGTTTGCAAGTTGACTTGCAGGCCTCTAGAGAAGTCTTTCTCGACGTGTGGACTAAGGCATGGGAATCTCGTTGGGTGTTCGTCGAAACACAGATTCCTGGAATTTTCCCCAGACCTGCTGTGCCAAGGTCACTGGGTACTCTGCATTTTTACCCACACACCAGGGGATTTTGTGCAGTCTAACCTCTGACTCTAGATTACATCTCTTGTCTTGCTCTGAAGGGCTGGCTCATCAGGAATCCACCTGAGTCATCTTGTTTGTCTAATTGGCACTACTACCCTCTGAGATGAATCGCATGTGCTAAATGCACAAGGTTGCAGTTTGGAGTCTGCTCCTCACGAGGTTCATTGGCAGCTCGTCCACCTGATTCTTGTGCTTAGACCCTCTCTGAGCTGGATGGAGCAGGGCAGCTAACCTTCAGGAGAAGCTGACTTCCGGCCACACGGCTAGTGAGTGTTAGCTGCCCTGGTGTCCTGGTGGATTTGTAGTTCTGACTCTTCTAAGTTAAAACTACTACTTCTCCAGAGTTTCCTCCCCTGCATAGTTTTCATCTAGCCTTGGACCCATGAGATCTTTTGTGTGAAACGTGGAGGGTAGGAATGCATTAGCAGCTATGTTGTCTCTAAGGCTGGGAAGGTCGGTGGGGTGCACTGGTCACTGGCAGCTCATTGCGGGCTCCTCTGATTGGTGTGGGACAGCAACGGGCCCACAGCTCTTCTGCTTGTGCCTAGTCTCCTCAATGGCTTCCCCAGTCCTGAGCCAGGCGTGTGTTTACTTCTGTGACAAAAGGCTCCCTCATCTACGGGCATGGGTCTCCTGCATCACTGAAGATGGAGGCTGGGAGACAGTGAGAGACTGGCATAGTCCCGTTGCATCCTGTGTTTCCTGGAACATCCCAGCTGGTCCTGCTCTCTCACTTCACACCTCTCCTGACTTCTGCCAGCCAGTGCTGCTGACTCAGCCCCCAACACCAGATGTGGAAACACAGCCCCACACAAACAGCTTAAGCAGCTCTCACAATTGCGTCAGTTCAAATCCCTTTAATAAAGCCTTTATCATTTAGATTTTGCCTAGCCAGTTCTGCTTTTTCTGACCAAGACCTGACTGATACCAGGTGTGGGGGGAAGAAACACCATCACGCATATTCGATACCCACTGGTTTCTTATGAGTAAAATTGCTTCCTGACTGTACCATGGCCATCATATGTTGCACCAGCGTCATAACAGATAAAAAAGGCCTTTCAATACTTATCTTGTTTAATGACTTGATTAAACGAATTGGCATTTCTTGAGCAGTTATCCTGTCCCAGGTGCTGTGTAAGAGATGCTGAATGAAGGAATGAATGAATTTACTTATCGTCCCCTGAGGACATTCTTTCACTGCTTTTAGAGAGAAAGGAAGAGAGAAGAAGGAAAGAGAAACATTGATGCAAGAGAGAAGCATGGTTTGGTTGCCTCCTGTACGCATCCGGGGTGCGTATCGAAACCCCAACCTAGGTATGTGCCCCGAGTGCATATCAGACCTGCAACCTGTTGGTTATAGGATGATGCTCCAATCAGCTGAGCCACAAGGGCCAGGGCTGACATGCTGTATTTAAAGAGGTGTGAGGCCTTGGTCTGGAACTGGTAGGGAAACAGTGGGGCAAGGGTTTTGGAGGACATATGTAATAGACTGGCTTTCCTCTGTCAGCTCCACTCTCTGTTTCCTGGTTCCCAGGAAAAGTCCGGGGCTGAGACTGTAGCTGCCAAAGCCAGCGTGTTGGCCAGGCACTGGCCCTGTGGAACCAGAGGACGGGTGTCTGTAGTTCCTTGCATGCTAAAAGCCAGGGGGAGGGCAGGGGCTGAGCAGGCTGGGCACCAACCCCTCTGCCTCTCCATCCCTTTCTCCTGGTTGGGCTGGGCTGCTCAGGAGCTACTCTCCCTGCCACCATCCCCCCACCCCACCCATAGCCCAGGATTCTGTGAACTCAGGCATTCTTTTCAGATACCCTTGCCAACAAGGGTAATCAGGACTTGTTTTGTAGTTATAAATCATTCCCTAAGGTTCTTAAGATTCAACATTTTTTCTTTATTTGTGGTTGGTTTGTTTTTATTCTATTGAAGAGCCAAGATAATACAATTTGGGATAAACTATAAGATATTTTGCTTTTTGTCACAGTTGCAGTTTACTTTATTGGAATTTACAATAAAGTAAAAAGAATATTTTTACAGATTAGCCAGTTAGAAAACAGTTATTTTGAACAATAGCCAGAGGGGAGTGGGGAGGGGATAGTGGGGAGAGGGGTCTATAGGAGCTACTATAAAGGACACAAGAACAAAATCAAGGGGGAGGGTAGAGGTGGGGGAGGGAGGTGGGACTGGTTGGGGTGGGGTGGAGGGATGGGAAGAAAATGCAGACAATTGTAACTGAATAAAAAAATAAAAATAAAAATAATAAAAAAATAAAATATGAATAAGTCACTAAAGAAAAGAAAACAGTTATTTTGGACTGAACGTTGAATTAATCATAGGTGTTTAACTTTGAGAGGGGTCTTATAAACCACTCTCAGTGGGTCGCAGGGGTGTCCAACCTTTTGGTGTCTCTGGGCCACACTGGAAGAAGAGTTGTCTTGGGCCATGACACATTAAATACACCATGACACATAATCACAAAAAAAAAAAATCCCATAATGTTTTAAGTAAATGTATGATTTTGTGTTGGGCTGTGTTCACAGCCGTCCTGGGCAGCAGGTGGCCCTGCAGAGCCACAGGCTGGACACCCCTGGAACAGCATTCTTGGGACATGTTATTCTCAATTGTCCCTTCCAGATAGAGACTTAAATAAGTGAATGAGTAAAAGTTCATGTAGCTTCCTTTCAGGCCTGGGGAGGGGATGAAGCATCCCTACCCATAAGCCTTTCTGATGTGGGTAATGCCCAGGAAGTTTCGTCTTTTTTATTTGTCCCTGCCAGACATCATCCCTGCCACGTATTGAACTCTTACTATGCACCAGGAACTATACTAAGCATTGAAAGTACATCATCTCAGTTCTTTACAAGAGTCCTTTGAAGTAATATCATTGCAGATGAAGAACCTGAGGCACAGAGAAGTCAGGTATCTTGCCCAGGTCCGAAAGAGCTGGCAAGCACCGTGCTCTTTCCTCCACACCAGCTGTCCTCACGCTGTGGTCCCCAGACAGCAGCAGCTTCACCTGAGGATGTGTCAGAAACGAAAATTCTTGGGCCCCATCCCAGACCTGCTGAATTTGAAACCCTGGGAATGAAGCCCAGCAATCTGTTCAAAACCTGCCTGGTGATTCTTATGCACACCGACGCCTGGGGACCACTGAATTGGAGAGTTTACAAGATCACAGAAAACCAACTGTTCAGTTGGATCCTGAATAACATAGGCCACTGCGGAAGGGAGGGGTGTAATGGGCTGGGGTTCCACAGGAGGGTTCTTGGAAGAGATGGGTCTAGATGCAGGTCCAGAAAGAAAGGTGGAGGAGAGTAGAGGGAACCTCAGTGGAGAGGAATAGCACACACAAACCATGGGAAAGGGAATGTACTGGGCTTATATGCAGAAGTGTCAGGGACTGGAGTCAGTGAAAAAGAAGGAAGGCAAGTTGGGAGAGTAATGCTTCATAAGTTTTCTTTACAAGTACTTTTTTACTTTTTCATGGAAGGAGTTTGGGTTTTCTGAAATGAGCAATATAGACCAATTGGAAATGTGTGAGCAGGGGAGTGATCCATTTAGCCTAAGAAACCAGGAAAAGAGTTTGCGAAGATGAAGAATTTTCTGTGTGTGTATATTTCAGTGAAAAAAGCAGGGATGAACTTCAGTGCAAAGACTCTGTGTGTGTGTGTGTGTGTGTGTGTGTGTGTGTGTGTGTGTGTGTGTGTGTGAAGTGTTGGGGCCAGCCAGCCCCTTCTGTGGATGGCTTCCTCTAACAACCTCGTGAGCAATCAGAAAGCGGAGAGGATGTTGGCTAATTTACTAAGGCAAAACGTTTGCTTATTATCTATGCCTAGTCCTTGTTTTGGGCAATAAAAGGCCATTACTGATCCGTACTGACCTCTAATCTTCTCAAATGAACCAGCTGTTCTTGCACAATGCAGCATGAGTAGAGAAGATGGGAAACTGCCGAGATTCCGTTTCTAGGAAATTCATAATAAGATATGAGACCGCCACTTGTTCTAGTTACACACTAAGAATAATTTCCGTCTCCAAGGAAGTGTTCAGTACAAACATCAATCTCCTAGTCTTTCTTCTTCAAAGAATCATGTGGAATCATTGTTATGTGTTACTTCTGACCGGAAGCAACTTGTACTGAAATATTCTCTTATGTTGTGCGGTGGTTTGGAAATGCAGAGAGGCTAGAGATTCCCAAATAAAAGCATGTAACTTAAGGACTGACTTACGCTTCTGTGAGCTGGAGATTAGAATGCGGAGTCTGGTGAAATTGGATTGGAATTTTTAGGTCTCCCTACTTAACCAGTATGGCCTTGGGCAAGTCACATTTTTCCAAGCCCCCACAGAAATAGAAATAATTAACCTTAGTGAGTTGTAAAAATTTTTAGAAATAATGGGTATAAGGCAGGTAGTGTGCTGGGCACATTGGAAGCCAAGTAATGTAATTAGGAATGTCTAATATACTTAACAATTTTGTGATGTCCATAAATGAAGAAAATTCCCCCATTTTTTAAATTTTTAGTGGAAATTCTGGTTCTGCATCTTTAACACTCCTGAAATATGGAAGATGACTTGTGGTGTTTTGAGTTTGCACATTTGTAAGATAAATTCACAGAAGTGGAATTGCTCAGCCTAGGACTACATGCATTTATAATCTTGATAAATATTTTCAAATTGGTTTCTGTGGGGCTTGTGCCAATTTATCTTCCACCAGCAAAGTACATGAGGCAGGCAGATGTTTTTTGAACACTGCCAGATGACATCTTTGTGGAAGTTTTACAACACATTATACATTCTTTGACGCCCCTTCATCGAGAGGTGGGGGTCTGCGTCTCCTCCCTCCGACCCTGGGTGGGCTGTGGCTGCTTTGACAAGCAGTTGTGGCAGAAGCGATGGCATGTGATTTCTGAGGCTATGTCACACCGGGCCAGGCAGCTTCCACCTGGTTGGTTCTCTTGGGATGCTCATGCAATGGGAAGCAACCACTGTGGAGGGGGCCTGACCACCCTGAGACCACCATGGTGGAGGGGCCACATGTAGGCACTCTGACCGACAGCCCAGCCGAACTCCCGGCCGAAGAAAGGACTAATTGTTGGCCAGGTGAGAGGGGGAGGCAGGCATCTTGGACATTCAGGAGGGCAGAGACGTTAAATGACCACGGCCCCAGTTGGTATCTAACTGCAACTGCCAGCCAAGCCCTTCCTGAATTGTGAGCCAAATACAGTAGTTGCTTTAAGCATTTGAGGGTTGGGGTTGTTGGTGATGCAGCACCGGTACTGTGGGCGCTTCCCTACAGTGGTTCTTGAACTTTAGTTTCAGCCTCCTCACCCAGAAAACCTTTCAGAAGAGGGTCCTACAGGTTTACCAGGATGGATGCAGGGTCCAGCTCAGTGGGCCAACTGCAGTTCTCTCCAGCCCAAGAAAGCATGAGAGAAAATGAGTAAGAATGACATTGTTATACAGCCAACCTTGACTCAGCACTAACTCAAACTTGAAAAAGTTATTTGTTAGTTAACAGCAACACTTTAGCTATTATTGAAGAGGCAGTGCAAGGCTGTATGAGCCCTTCTTTGAGGTCTGAGAGAGCTTGGTGTGAGAATTTGGGAAAGATATTTCATACCGTCTGAGTCTCAGTTTCTTTATCTGTATTGGCAGCACTTAGCTCATGGAGTTCTTGATAAATTAAGTAACATAATGTAGGAAAAGTGCGTAACAGTGATCGTCTCAATACACAGTAGTTAGCCGGAGTAGGATGGAGTGGACTTTCTTGCAACTGCTGCCCCGTAAGCCTGTATGTCCCTCAGGGCTGGGCACCGCCGGGCTTACTACTGGCAGCCACTCCCTGCAGTAATATTTCTATGAAACTAATGTTTACAGCCTCCGCAATGGTTGCCCTGCCTCCACCTCTGCCCTCCATTAGTATATTTCCCACCTTGTAGGTAGAGTGGGTCTAAGTTGGCTCATGTCGCTTCTCTGCTCAGAGCCCTCAGATGGCTCCCATTCCATCCACGGTAAAAGCCAGAGTCTTTACTATAACCTATGAGACCGTCCACATTTACCTCATGACCTTCACCTCACGCACGGGGCTCCAGACACTTAGACCTCCTTGCTGTTCCTTGAGCCCTCCCAGGGCCACCACAATCTGTTGGGTGGCTTGTGCCCTGTAGGAAGTACCGAGCTGAGGAGCAGAAGGAGCTGAAATCCAGCCGAGGCTGCCCTTACCATGTCGTGCTTCTGGCATGATGGACACCAAGGTGTCTTCTGGCCTGGCCCAGCCCTGATGTCCCAAGGTGTGTTCCTGCCTCAGGGCCTTGGCACTTGCTGTCCTTTGCCTTGGACTCTCTCCCTACAGAATACCTGACTTGTTTATCAACTTCCTTCAGGCCTTTCCTCAAATGCTACCTTATTAGAGAAATCTTCTCCGATGCCTGTGGCAATAGGAACCCTCACCCTACCTTGCCCTCTCTGTTTTTCTGCATATCACTAATTGCCATCTGATATATATAATCTGTACTTATCTCTGCTCTCCCCACTGTGCACAATGATTCTGGAAGAGTAGTCCTTGGACCCAAAACATGGTCTCACCTGGGAACTTGTTAGGAATGTGAATTACCTGGCCCGACCCAACACCTTCTGAATCGGAAGCCCTAGCAGGGGTGTCAAACTCATTTTCACCAGGGGCCACATCAGCCTCGAAGTTGCCTTCAAAGGGCTGAATGTAATTTTAGGACTATATAAATGTAACTACTCCTTAACTAGGGGCAAGGAGCTCAGCGCTGCCGCCGGGTAGAAACAAGGTGCCGGGCTGGATAAAACAAGGTGGAGGGCCGGATTCGGCCTGCAGGCCTTGTGTTTGCCACTTCTGCTAGAGGTAGGGCCCATAAACCTGTGTTTTAATAAGGTAATTCTGATGGCCACTCAAGTTTGAGAATCCTTGGTCT
Organism: Desmodus rotundus; assembly: GCF_022682495.2. Taxonomy (NCBI): domain Eukaryota; kingdom Metazoa; phylum Chordata; class Mammalia; order Chiroptera; family Phyllostomidae; genus Desmodus; species Desmodus rotundus. Next base: position 108,179,182 of record NC_071394.1, on the reverse strand, counting down.
AGGAAATGAGAGCGGATTCTTTGTTCATTTGCTGCTGTATTCTCAGAACTTAGAACAGCATCTAGGATAACGTAGATGCTCCATAAGTATTTGTTGAATGAGTGCTGAATGAATTTGAGAGCTTTCCAAGAACAGGGTTGCCTTTTAAGTGCTTTACAAGTATTAATTTATTTAATCCTTAATCGGTGCTATGATTCAGGTACTATAATTATCATATTTCACAGCTGAGACACCTGAGCCACAGAAAGACTAGGTAACTAGCTCAAGGTCAAACAGCTAGGCAGTGGGGAAGCCAGGAACTTGGAGCTCAAGTATTTAATCATGGGGCATATACTGGCTTGCAACAGCCTCGGGGGCCCAGCAGAAGTGTCAGGCTGCTGGGTAGGGGGAAGCTTTTTATAAGAAAGGAACAGAAGGAAGATCTCAGTGTAGTCCTGTCTGGAGGTATGGGGCTGAAGGGGCAGTGGTCAGGAGCAGGACACAGGTTCAGTCCTTGTCTCCCACTTTCCATTCAAACACTCCGAATCTCAATTGTCCATCTGTGCAATGGGCCTGAAGCCAGGGGTCTGGAAATTTGCAGGTTTGGGGCTGCAGCCAGCTCATATGGTCATGAAGCAGGCCCTGGGGGCACCCCAAGTCACACCCCCTGAGTCCATCTCTGACTGCAGAGGCAGCTGTGGTGGAGAGTTGTGGGAGCCTGGAACCCCCTCATCCTGACAACTGGCCCCTCAAGTGTGCGTTCCTGCATCTTCCCTCTTCCTAACCCAGGGCTTTCTCTAATGCGAAGGGGGTCCACTGGGCCTTCCAGGAAGCTTGGCCTGAAGTTGATGCCCTTGAAACAACCCCCAGCTAATGGGGAACAGGAACCAGCAGGTACATGTGCCAGTCTCCTGTCTTTGGGGTGGATAATTCTCGGGCATTTGGGACATTTCTGGGGGATGGCAGTAGGATGAGTCCTCCCCCACCCCTTGCTTATAGCAGCAGCAATCTCAGTAACACAGCCTCCCATCCACCTTTCCTCCCTCCCTGTCTCACTCTCTGCCTCTTCCCTACTCCTGCTTCCTGGGCTCACCTTCCAAATACATCACCTGCCTGCAAGTGCTGGGTCTCAGGCTCCGTTTTAATGAAGAGACCTGCCTTTCTCCAGATTAGGATAAAAGAAACTGCTCAGGGAGAATGAGGCCCAGCAGGGCACCTGGCCAGGAGCATGGCACCATCAGTGTCCTTGGGCTTTAAACGTGCCCAATGGCCTGAGTTCTGGCCCAAGCTGTGATCAGATAGATGTGGAAACAGAAGCTTTCCTTGTTTCCTCCGGCAGTCAGCTCATTCGTTCCGTTTTTTGAGTGAGCTTTACACAAGAACAGATATCTCTAGCATTTGTGTTCAGAAGCTGGGGCCAGAGGCTAAAATTTGTTGAAAATTCAGCTTTTATTCTTTGGATTCGAAAAAGACCTGCTAAGAAAACCCTGCCCGTGGCCTGCCCCCTGCAGATCACAGAGGCGAGCTCAGCTGCCGGCGGTCATGTGGTCAGTCCCTGGCTGCTTCTCTGCTCACTGGGTGGGAGTTCTTTTCTTTCTCTCCGAGGCACCCCGCTCATCTCGCACCACTCCCAAACACAGTGGGAGGGAAAACAACCTTCAAAGAGCAAAGCAAGGTATACTTTCCTTCTTAAAAGGGACCCTTGAGGTTATTCCTGGGTGGTGACTTATGGTTATGAGTGATTCTTTTTCCTTTAGGCTTACTTGTATTTTAAAAATTTTATATTCATACCCTGGAGTATTTTATTTATACACACACACACATATATAACCTCAACATGAAAAGTTAAAAAATAAATTCAATTGCACAAATAATTTGTGGAATACATGAATCATCAAAACAGCTGGATATAGAGGAATTTTACATATGTTTATATCCTTAATTCACTCCTCAGTTAAGTCAAATTCCTTCATACTTGGTCCAAATCTCTCTACCAACACCAACCCCCAACACTGGCCCCACAGCAGGTTTGTAGAAACACAAGCTTTAAGGTTAGGAACTCAACTTTCTGCTGAAGAACAAAGAAGCAGTGAGAAGGGAAGTCCTTTTGCCACAGGTAACATTGTTCTTCAGTACACGGTCATCAGTGTGCCTGTAAATGGATCAGGAGTGGCCTTTAGTCCACAACATTTGAGTTTTAGAATAATACTACTAATAGAAACACCTGTGTAGCACTCACTGTGTGCGAGGCACGTGGCTAATGCTTTGCCTATATTGACTTATTCAGACTTCTCCATGACCTTATGAGATTGGAACTATTAAATTATTCTCATTGTAGAGATGAGGAAACTGAGATACAGACAGATTAAGGAACTGGCCCAAAGTCACACAGCTAATGAGAGGCAGGGCCAGAATTTAAACCCGGAACTGCCTGGCCCCAGAGTCCCTTCTCTCAGTGACTACACTAAATTTCCTCTCTGCACTTCTTTTCTCTCAATGCGACAGCCTCTTCCAAAGATCTTCGGCAGGAAATTCAACTTCAGACTCTATTCGCGTTCCCTTCTCACCTCTGCAAGATCAGATAAGAATCCTCAGCTTGGAGAAAGGAGGGGGTTAGGAGTCCCATGTGTACCCACCTGTAGTTTCCTGGTTCCATACTGATGGCCACACTCAGGGCTGGTTCTCCCGACTGGCTCTCGGCAAACCTAAGAAGCATAGGGCTGTATTGTGCTAAAGACTTGCTCTCATTAGGAACCCCACCCTCCCATGGACCCCCATCTACTGGGGCTCAGTGGGTACTCAGGGCCCAAGCTGTGTCCTGTGGGGAGACCCCAAACCCCACTCAAGGGTGTAGTCTCAGGATATTTCTGCCTCCCTTCTCAGCCCAAGTAACGGTCTCTGTCGCCTCTTCCTGCAAACACCCGGCTGAATCCTCAGTTGTGATGAAACAAAGGATTCTTACTTAGTTCCTGAGATTGACTGGAGGAGGGGGCAAAGGTGTCTCAGTGCTGATTCCTCCTACCGGGGTGGGAGTTGGGGAAGGACAGACTGATGGCATGTATATGTTGGTAAATCATCTGTCTTACTGCAGATTCCCATGAGCCAGCACGTGAACTAAGAGACTCAGGAGTGCAGGGAAGCAGAGGTGGGAGAACTTATGGACCAGAGGGTGGGAATGCAAGAATCACTTGAGGATGATTGTTCAAAACACCTGAACCTCATGCCAAGTTTATGGAATCAGAATTCTCCAGAGGATTCCTTAACAATGGCATCTTATGATAAAGTTGATTTTTGGCTAAGCGAGTTTTCTAGAAAGCCAGAGTTTCCTGTAATAGTCAAAAGTTTACTTAATGGACGGTCATCGAAAGGAACTCTGAGACTATTACTTTGTGGTATAAGGAACTACATTAGTTAGAATGTTTATTGTAGAGAGCAGTGTTTGTCACTTAAAAGTTGTAAACTGTATTTGCTACTGGAGGTCAAATTTATGGCAGCCTAAGATCATTGACCCCTGGCGGTGACCTCTTGATCTTATTGTAATTAACTAGTCATTGTATGAAAATCAAGCTTTTTTTTTTTTTTTTGGAAGGCATAATGTCATTCCTCATTGCAGAAGTTCTATCCAAGTAAACATTAAACATGTGACTTTAGCAGATAAAACCATGAAGCAAATTCTCTTTCCTCCACAGTGGGTTTAAACCGGTTTCTCCATAGCCTTGGGAAGTGATATGGCAGAATTACTGAACATTCTGGATACAGTTCTGAAAATGACGCTGTCATGCAAACGACCAAAACACCCAGGCTTTAACTGTACCAAGGTTAGTACTTTTTTGTTTATGTTTCGTTTCTCAATCCCTTCTTGTCTGCTTTTTGTCATGGGTGCAGATGTCTTGTTTCTCCGAAAAACATAGCTTTGGGGATTAGTCTTGGATTCCAAGAGACCAGTGGGGTGCTGCTCCCACTATGAGTACTCAGCCAGCATTTGTTGGTGATAACAGGGGCTCCTCATCCCGTCAAGGATCCAAATTGTGTGTGAGGATGGAGCGGGGATCATTTACAATCTTTGATGCCTTCCTCCCTGAGCCAGAATGAGGAGGCCCTTTGTGTTTCTGTGTTTGTAGGGGATGGGAAACTAGACTATGGTCCTAGGTATCTCTTCCAGCTTCCAGATCGAGAAAAATTTGAGAATGAGAGGTGAGGTTGTTCCCAAGGAAAGCTAGTTTGTCCACTAATAAGCAGGTGTTCTTCTGATGGGGTCTCTTATTGGCTCATGGAGTTGGCAGTTGTCCTTCTTTGTGGCTGCCGGCATCTGATCTCCCAAAGACCCCACAAAGACATTCTGAGTCCCAGATTACATTTATTGCATCATTTCCCTTCTCAACTATTTCTCACCCACCAAGGGCATAGGAGGGGTGGCTTATATTTGAGATTCATCCATAGTCTGGCTTTTATACAGATCTGATTGGATACACTGAGTTACAAATTTGTGGCTAGCATTGCTTAATTCATTCTGTTAGGTATAAGTAAGTGTCTTTAAGTTTTTAAGGCACTATAACTGTAACCATGATTTAGGAATTTCTGAGTTTAGCACCAAGTCCTCACTCTCCAGCCTTAAAAATCCCCATCCCTGGCTCCTCAATATTCCTTTGCTTTTCTGAACTCACTGTAAGCTCCATCTTTTGTGTAAACTTTAAAGCTTTTGCAAGATCTGAGTAACATTAATTCCTTGGTTAAATCCCATTATCTTTGCCCCTGTTCCTCCCTGCTTTCCTGGGGTTATCCTTCCATTTTCTGCCCTCTGCCCTCCCATCAGTGAAGATGAAAATGGAGACACTCTTATCTGAGGCAGTTTTCAAATAAAAGAACAGAAAATATAAGAAAGTAGAGTGAGTAGATATTGTCAGTAGCCCAAGAAGACAGCTATCAATTGCTTATGTGTCCTACTTGGACCTCAAGTTTTCTTGGCCAAATAAGGTTTGACTAGATGATTCATATGATCTTTCTAGGGCTCATTTCTCTGAATGTACAAACATTTGCTGCAGCTGGATGTTGTGTTTGGCTCTAGGATTCCTGGTAGCAAAAGCAAATAGGAAAAGATGTCGAATTATATGGTGTTCATCGTCTGACAAAAAGTAGTGCAGACTGGTACCCGTGTGGATGGAATACCACTCAGTCACAAAAGTGTGCTACAGCCGCGACTCTAAGTTACGAGTGGCCAAAATTCAAGTTGAGATAGGGTGAGCACTGCCCTCCTCGAAGTCTACTGTACTCTCAAAACCCCCAGGTCTTCTAAAAAGTTGTGACTTGGCTCCTGACTGAAGTTTACCTGCCCGGCCTTCTCAGGGTCTATCTCTAAGTGCTTTTCATGGCACTGACCTTGATAAATGAATCTGTGCTGCGGACCAATGAGCTAGCAGTGATTAAGGACCCCCAAGGACACACTTGCCATCCAATAAAGTTGAGTTAACTTACTGAGCAAAGGGACCACATACCGGAGGGACGATGCGGCGCCTCGCCAGACAAAGGAAGGCACAGACTTGCTATAGTACTGGAAAAAAGGGTGGGGTTTTGGTAAAATTGCAACAAAGCAGTGCTGTGCCCGCTCGAAGCAAAGCAAGGCCCTGTGTGAAGGAGTAGACGTGAGGCCTGGGCTGAGTGAGATGAGAAAACTCAGGATCGTGTTTTCTCGGGACCTAAACAGGTAAGCTAAATGTGGACTGTTGTGTGCGAAATCCTTATCTGAAGCTCTGCACCTAGCTTGGAAATTGAGACTCTTCCTATTAAAATGACTTAGAGCCTTCAGGCAAGAATGAGGTGTTCCGTTCTCACTAAATGTGGTTTCAAATAGCAATGTTTCTGACAGTCTATTGTAGAGAACGAATTTTCTCCTGTTCTTTTGTTAATTAACAAAAGCATTCCCTGCTACAGTTTCACAGAAGAAATTCTTCCCCCTGAACACATCTTACAGGATGGGGCAAAAATAGATGTACAGTTGTGAGTATGTGAAACACAGACTTTATTCCTGTATTATTATTTAGTAATTATTGTATTATTTTCCATATGAGCAACTGTAAACCCACTTTCGCTCCCCCCTGCAGATACGCTTGATTGGGGTCTCTTTGGAAATAACAGCATGGCCTTTGTAGTCAACCATCAAGGAGTGAGGTAAAGTGGAGATGTTACATCGATGACAAGGAGAAGTCGGAGAAGGTCTTTCGGAGTTCAGGTATGTTATTGAGGTGGCTATTTATTGAGTCCCTACTACGTGCCAATCCCTGTAATGGAGATAGGGTTTCTGTCCTTGAGCATCTCACAATGTAGTGGGGGAGAGATGGTGGCAGGAAGGAAACCCAGAGCTCCACGGTAAGAGCAAGAGTGGATTTTGGCATAAACAGTTGTGAGAGCAAAGAGGACGGAATTGTGAGCTCTGATCTGAGGCATTTGGTCCCCTCAAGGTAAGAATAATCCGTGGGAGGGAGAATCTGAGGTTTTAAGCTGAGAAGATTCCATTCTGAAGACGCTGGAAAGTGTAGCAGACACTGCTGATCCCGTGCGATGTGCTGAGCGCAGCTCTGAGCTCACCTGCAGCAGGGGGCACTCCTGAGCTTGCGCACAGCCTCTGACCGTGGAGTCTCCCAGCTTCTCCTGAGGGCTTTCTTCATTGCTGAGGCAGTTCACTTAGTCTGCTCACAGGGCAGCTTCGAAGTGTGGAGGATTTAGTCCTTCCTCTCTTCCGGGGGTGATCCTCAATCACTGAGGAATGGCATTCACTGACTTAATCCCAACTGCCCTTCACTGGGACGTTTCTGAAGGTCATTCGTAGTTTCTCAGAGGTTCCCCAGCGGGACTGAACTCCAGTTGTCTACAGAGCTAACACACTGATTAAGGCATACCTTTTGGCTTTTATTCCTGCAGGTCTTACTTTCTGTGTTCCCTCTCTTGCTTCCCTGAATTGCTTTCCAAATAAATTGCCTACATGCAAGTCTTTGTCTCAGGTTCTGCTTTTGCGGGAACCCAAACTAAGATAGCAAGCTTCTCCCCTGTAGGAGAATAGTACACGAGGAGGAGGGGCAGATGGCCTGAAGGTCAAGGAGAGGGTACAGAGTGGTATGGGGAACCGTTCTGCTTGTGGGAAATGCAGCCCAGCCCCTACTTGGAAAAGCCAGTGGGGAGTGAGGTCCTGCACACAGGACCCACACCCATGGGCAGGTTGTCCTGTGGGGAATCAGGCCTGCATTGTACCTAAGCTGCTATGAGACTTGCTGTTGCTAAAATTCCCTCACCCTGGATTGAGGCAGCAAATGTTTACTGTGTATCTTTAACTTCCTAAACTCTGGGCTAAACCTCCCAAGTATGGAGTGTAACCAGTTGAACCACTTTCCCCCTTGATCTGTAACATCCTTCTCTTTGAAGTAATTAGCAACATTCTTTCCTTTCTTGTCTGTAAAACGTAATCAGAACCTGTGCATAGTAAATGAGGACCATCCTTGATGTAATACCCAGAAAAGCAATAAAAGCCTGTCCAGGCAGGGGTCAGGCTCTCTCTGGCCCTCTCGCCCTCCCTCACTTAGACAGCAGCCATGCCGTCCCTTTTTCTCCACAGGATTTCTGTAGTCCGTGTGAACTTGTCCATTGCAGCCACAACACATGGACCCTGCTGGCCAGGGTTCGCATCAGAGTGGAGAAAAGTAGTGAATGCTTTGCTGTTCCAAAAGAAGTAAGGACCTTACTACTTAAGTAAGTACTACTTAAGTACTAACTACTTACTACTTATCTTACTACTACTACTTACTACTTATCGAGGGTGAGTATTAGAGTTCAACACCATGAGCCTAAAGCCATCTTGGGGTCTAAGCTACCGCCTTGGGGAATGGAAGGGGGACTAGAGGAGGGGGGTGCTGCTGAGCAGGTGAGGCAGAGGAGAACAGGGCTTTCTGAGCAGAAGGAGGGAACAGAAGACTGAACATACTGGCTGGCATTCGGTATCTGAGCTTAGCTGTTTCTGCTGAAGAATTTTACATGTGATAGCTTGATTGTTTCCCTGAGAGAATCAGAACATTTGATCAGCACTTACTGCCTCAGCTGTATGTGAAGTGACTCTGTTTCTGAGTAGAGCAAAACTTTGCTCTATTACACTGACATCATGAATAATGAAGGGACAAATTTATCGACAGAGTGAAGGAGTCTGTTATTTCGGAAGTTATCCTCCATGTAGAGCGCTCTCTAGGTTTTATGCCCAATTTAACAACCTTGGAAAAACACGGAGAAGTTTGAATTTAACTTTGTTAGTGGCATACGGTCCTTCTCATGGCGGTTTATTTCAGGAAACTTTATGTGGCTCCCTTTCCTTGAACACTCAGGCCAGAAACGGTAACAACACTCCATTCTAGGAAAGTTTCTTCAGACTTTGAAACATTGTATACAAAATGTGATGGAAATGGTAGCTGACCACCCTGGCCAGGGTGGCTCAGCTGGTTGAGCGCAGGTCTGCAAAGCCATAGGTTGCCTGTTCCATTCCTGGTTTGGGCCCATGCCTGGGTTGTGGGCCTGGCCCTCTGTTGGGGCGCATGCAAGAGACAACCAATCCATGTTTCTCTCTCTCTCTTTCTTCCTCCCTTCCCCTCTCTCTAAGATAAATACATAAACATGTATGGCTGTGTGACTAAGTTTGGACCAATGGATTGTGGTAGAAGGAATGTGAGCAACTTCTGCTTCGCTGATTTAGGAGGAAGTCTCTAGGTTTTAGCTCTTTCCCCCTTCCCACTGGCTACCTCGGTGGCACTTGCAGAAACTTCAGATGGCAGATGTTGAATCTCAGCCTGGGTCCCTGAGTGGGTGGAGGAAAGAAAGCCTCTGGCTGACCTGTAATACCCAACTTGGACTGAATTAAGTGAGAGGGAAATGACCTTCATTGTTCTGTAAACCATATTATTGTCAAGTCTCTTGTTATAGCACCTTAACTCTTAGCTGAACTCATGTATATACCTGTGTAAATACTTACACCATGTATTTCCTTTGACTCCATCCTGACCTGGTTATTGTGAGCTAGTTTAGAACGTCCAAGGAGAATACGGACACTTGAGCCTTACCTGCCTGGGGCAGGTTATCAACACAGGGTGTGTTTGTCATTGTTCAGTTCATTAATTTATCCATCCATCCATCCATCCATTCTTCCGCCTGCCAGGTACACATCCATCCAAACATTCATTATACATACTGTTTTGAGACCTAATATGTCCAAGACTCTTTGCTAGGGGACATCCAGGGGATATCCGTGACAAAGATGAATGATACCCAGTCCCTGCTCTCAATGAGTCTATTGTCTAGAAACTTTAGGTGGAGACTAAATCTTTAAAATAGGGTCAATTTTTACTCTAGGAGGTCTTAATTAAATTTGAAAAATGCTAGTTAATTTATATATTGCTGTTGTTGTTGTTGTTATTATTTTGAGAATGTTCTCCCTGGTAAGTTTTTGTCTTCATTTTGAAGACCAGTGTTTACAGAGTGAAGGACCATTTTTATTTAATGGCAATAAAGCTTGTGTGAGCACAAGCAGTGTGTCACTTACCACAGGCACAGTATTTGCTCCTCCTCTGGCCCCTCCTTTCTTCCCCCAGGACAAAAGCTGATGTGTATCCTTGAGCCTTCCTGTCCTCTAGGCTCAAACAGCTTCTTAGGCAATGAAGATAAGAAGGAGAAATTGAAAGGACCGGCCCCAAAAGCTTTGCCAGGTAGGAGGAAATTTCTTTTCTTAGGGATAATTTTCTTGTTGGGCACTCTAGCTTGTTTCCCTTTATTCTCGCAAATGCACGGCTACTTTTTCACTTCTAGGCAGAGAGAGACAGAACGATATAGACAGAGGAGAAAGAGACAGAAGCTAAAAGAGAGACGTTGAACAGCAAAGGGATGGAGAACAATTGAGACAGGGAGAAAGATGCAGAGAAAAAAACCCCCCAAAGAATATGTTAGATACACAGAGAAAGAGGAACCTCTAAGTGAAAACTGTGACAAAAGGGATCTGCACAGTCTCTGCACTTTCACTGAACAGGGATATGAGAAGTACTCTGAGACTGCACCCAGAAGGTGTCCTTGGCGTGGAAAAGGGAACTGACTCGGGACTCACACAGGTTGCATGAATTATTTCATCGATGCACACATTCGGGAGGCTTTAAAAATGGAGATGAATGTTGGAATGTAAGGCCAAAGGAAGAAGAAAACACTAAAGATTTAATGAATAAACAGACTTAGGAGAGACATAAAACTCAGGTCAAAATGACTTCCCCTCTTAGAGCATTCTCTGGGCCAAGGGGGGCAATTCTGAGTTAGAAATGAAAGTTTTTGTCCATCTAGTTTATCAGGATTCATACAATTTGACTATTATTTTCCTTTCCATTTGACTGCCATACACAATTTTAACCAGTAAGTTAAATGATTATTCATGTTCTTATGAAAAAATTCAAATATACAACAAAATTTAAAAATTCAAAGAATACATGTATACGCAAAACTTAGGTTCACTATTAACATTTTCATATAGTTGTTTTCCACATATCTATCCCTTTATTTATCCCTTAATCCATCGTATTATTTTGAGTAAATTATAGACATCAGTACACTTCTCCCTAAATATGTCAGCGTGCCCATAATGTACCAGAGCTCAAGGAAATGATTACTTTGTAGAGAACTGCAAAAAAGGCTAGGTGAAATTGACCTGTTTTAGATTTTTGTGTGCAATTTTTAGATAACTGGGGCTGATATTTCTACATGTACATTCAGAGAACAAACGTAAGGATGGCGATGACTAGTAAGGATGACTTTTGTGGGATGAAAATATCAAAAACATTGGCTGAAAATTATTCCACAAGATCTACAGGAGAAAAATCTATCATCTGTTTGTTTATTTTGTATTGATCTTCAAAAACTAAGAAATAGGCCCAGGGACTACCCAATACAGAGGGGTCCTTTTAAATTTCAGCCCCTGAATGTGTAACCCACAGGCTTTTGAAAATAGTCTGTAATCACATAGTTCTGTCTGGTAGTTTCTGACTCATAGGAATGGGCTTTGAAAGGTCTAAGGATATGTTTATCTTGACATTGACTAAGAGTAATCAACGCCTGTTTATATTTTTGCACAAACGGAAAGTATGGTGAGTTACAGAGTCACTAGGAAGTAAAATGGTAGATGTTATCTCCCTGATATTTTGGCCTGAAATATTCTGAACCTAAAAACATGATGACTCCTTTTAAAAAGATCATACAGATGATTGCTTTGCTCAAACATTCCAGCCTAATCTTATGTCTTATGTTTGGGCAACTCACTAGATAAGTGAGTTTTTGTGGCTGGGATCCATCCTTCTGGCCACATCTCTTCCATGCCCCCTTGGATGTGGGTTGCAGTCACAGACTACTGGCTTCGTTTCGGATTTCTCAGGGATCTTAAGCCAAGTCCCTTCCGATACTATGCCAATGGTCTGGTTTTACCCATTCTACAAGCTTGCCAAATGTTTAGATTTATACTGTTTGTCCTGGTTATGAATTAAAATATAACTGTAATTAAAATGTGAAAGTAAACCCAGCTGGCTTTGAGTCCTTCATTTACCTAATATAATGGTCTAGGGGGCGCCATTCTTCCCAAGAGTTCCTCTAAATCTTTGCGTAGAACATTCTATCTTAAGAACAGGAAGTCATTTATTTTTTTCCAAGCAAATGAATTTATGCAACAAAAATTTGTGGAACACATAGTATGTGCCAGGCCCTGGGGATGCATCATAGAGAATAAAAGATTCCTCGTCGTGCTTATATTCTGTCTAAAGGCGGGGGCATAACAACAGATAATTAATAAAAACCATGATGAGTATTATACAGCATGTTAGGAGGTGATAAGAACTATGGGGAAAGAGGAAAAGCAGAGCAGAGTAGGGGGTGTTGGGTGTGCTGGGAGGACAAGGGTGGGCAGCAATTTTAAGCAGAATGGCTAGGGTGGACCTGCGTATGAAGGTGACGTCAGAGCAAAGACTTGATGAGCCATGTAGATTTGGGGGTGTGTGGGGAAGAGTGTTAGAGGCAGAGGAAGGAGCATATGCAAAGATCCTACCAGGGGATGTAACTGGCTATTGGAAGAACACCCAGTAGTCCAAGGTGATCGGAGATAGTGAGTGAGCGTGAGAGATGAGTCAGAGAGAAAGCGGTGGCCCAGATCACACAGGGCCTTGTAACCTACTTTGCCTTTTTTACTGTGAGCAAAACAGGCATTCATTGAAAGGCTCTTAGCAGAGGAGACTTAGGTTTTAAAAGAATTTTCCTGGATATGTATTGAGGCTAGACGTCAGGGAGAAAGGTTAGAAACAGAGAGACCCAAGGAGGTTACTGTAGTCATCAAGCAAGAGAGGGGATGGTGGCTCAAGACAGGCTGTTTGCAGAAGCGGTGGGAGAGGATCAATTCCTGGATGTACAGCTTTAACGGAGAGCCAGCAGGATTTCCTGGCGGGTTAAATGTAGGGTGTGTGTGAGACAGACGAGTTAATGGAGTTGGGTTTGTGCCGTGAGAAGGTTGCAGTTGACGTGAATTGAGGGAAATGAAGGAGGGAGAAAAAAATAAAAGAGCAAAGAAGGGAACTGTTCTAGGTGCTGAGCATACATAAATGATGGGGGCGCAGTCTTAAAAAGCCTGGTTATTCATTGACATAAGCGCACAAGGTTCATGGGAAGAACAGAACAGGAGGGAGGTGACATCTGAGCTGGGTGTGGAAAGGAGCCTGCCAGGTGTGAGTGTGTGTGGGTGTGTGTGCACATATGCACACGTTTTGGGATCAAGGAATGGAGTGCATCGTTTTAGGCAGAGGGAAGGAATAAGTGACATATTGCAAATCTGCAAAGTCTGAATGAACTTTGCAAAACATACTTATCTTACAATTATATAACCTTCAGAAAGTTAGCCGTTTTACAACCTACAAAGACATATCTTCATCTTCCTCAGGGCCAGATAGGTTTGTGTTGATGCATTTCATGGGTACTTTTTTCTATTTGTCTTAAAAAGTTTATTGTACGCTATTTAAGATATTTTTAACATGATACAATGAATAGTTTAATGGCACTTTTTAAATTTCAAGCTAAAGTCATGGAAACAAAAGTGAAAGATTCAGCTCAAAGAACATAGGCAGCTAGTTTCAAAGAGCTTGTGTCACCCAGGTGACGAGACGGCCACCAGCTTGGTGTCACAATAGGTACCCACACTTTTGATTTAGGGACTCTTCTCCCGCTGCTGTGAAAAGGCTGTTACACCCCCACATCTCACTTTCATCCTAGCGTGGTTATTCCCCAGACTCTAGGAAGCAAAAATGCCATCACGGCTCTTTGATTCAAGCAAAGCATTTCTCTTGGAATAAAAAATGCTGAAGCTTGGTTCTGTCAGTGAGAAAGGACTGACATTTTGGGACTTTGTTTCCTAGATTATTGCTTGTCAAAGGTAAAGGTAACCTCTCAAGTTTTGTAGCTTTTTCCAAAGTCCTTCCTCCCCCATTAGCTCATGCCATCCCACCACGTGGGGATGGCAAGGTGTCACTGCCTCCATTTGATGTTGACAGAGCGGAGGCTTGGAGGGTTCAAGAGACTCCAAGACGTCACATAACAAGAATATTGCAGGGGTGACATGTGAACCAGAAAACTCCAAGTTGGATTCTGTGTCTATGTTACTGCTCCACGCTGTACTTTCTCTCCAGCATCTGGAGCCACCATCTCCTTAAAGGACATAAAAGAAACAAAGGAGCATGTATGTGACACCAGACTAGGTAATTGCAAAGGGCTATCATGACCTGCTCTTCCTGTGTTCCCCGGTGACAGGAAGTACAGAGTGGCAGAGTGTCCCCACCTACCCAGGGCCTTTGGAGAGAGGCCTGGTCTGCATAGTGAATTGTAGGCATCCTCCCTGAATGAAATGTCTCAGAAAGATAGGCTAGTTATTACCATTTGTCTGGTGAGAGAGAGCTCAAGAAATGCTGGGGCAATTGAGTTCCTAAGCCACACAAAAGTAGAAAGAGTTTGAGTAAATATTTTTTTCATCGGCTGAAAACATTGAGCAGGTCAACCATTTATATAAGATCATAAAAGGAAAGATCAATTAGTTAGCCAGCCCTGCCCTGATTTCTCAGACCAAGTCTCCACCCTCTATGTGGTCACAGCCCTGTGAGGGAGATGAGCAATTAAGCAGGTAATGACAATGCAATATGGCAAATGACGTAATTGATGTACGAACCAGGAATTATGGGAAACTAGGTGAATCAGGATATGAAGAGGGTCTAAGATGCTTTAAAAATGCCCAGCTGCCGAGATTTTGTTCCAAAATTTTAAACACACTACAAATGAACTGTGTGCTGCTCTCGGAACAACCACAGCTGATGGGAGTCTCATGGTCATAGCACCCGTTACTGCTCTGCTGAGCTCCGGCGCTGTCGGCTTTATTCCTACCTGGAGGCATGCTCCAAGCCCCTGCATCTTGCTGTGTTTTTCTTTTGGAGCCTAATGACACATTAATTATCATTGAAATGTTTGACACAACCTCCCTCAAATATTTCGCTGCAAAGTTGTATATATAGCCAAGCAGTCATAAGACTTGTAAATGGGCATAGAAAGCAAATGTTAATGTTTATTCAGTCGGTTAGGGCTGACCTTTAGTTTCTTTTCACTGTCAGACGTGCTGTGTGGTTTTTAAAGTGCTGTATACAGAAAGATCTGTCTATGTCCCTCAACTGTTTGCCTCCTGGAGCTTCCTGTTGCCCAGATGTGGTATGCTGCACATCTTCTTAGAAAGCCAAATCTAAGGGGCTTAAAATACTCCTTAAGTGACGAGAGAGAGAGAGAGAGAGAGAGAGAGAGAGAGAGAGAGAGGGAGAGGGAGAGGGAGAGGGAGGGAGAGACTGAGAGAGAGAGAGTGAACATAGCTCTGGATTTCAGAGTAAAGTATAATTAGAAAGAAAAATTTTAAATGTGTTAATTTTGCATATTTGCATTGGGCCTTTCATCCAAATATATTGCAGCTTCTGCTTACCTTTCAGTCATACAGAAGACATTTTTTAAATTGATCATCTCATCCCTTTCGGCATTTAGTTAATCATAGACACTTGATTTTCTCCATGTGGAGCTAGAGATGCTGTTGAAGACATCTGTCTGGGAAGGAGCCATTGCATGCTAACTGCATGGAAGAATGGTTTTCAAAGTGTGGTCCCTTGGACCAGCTCGGCATGCAAATTCTCACACCCCACTGCAGACCTCCTGAATCAGCAACTCTTGAGTTAGGGCCCAGGAGGCTGCATTTTAACTGGTCCTCTGGGTGATTCTGATGCAACACTCAAGCTTGAGAGCCACCGTCACAGAACATTAGCAATGGCTGATTTACTTTTATGGTTGAGGGGGACGTCCACAGAGAGAGAACAGAAACCCTGAAGGAGACTGCTATGTACAACACTGCTAATGTAATTCAATGGAGTTTAGTTGGTTTACTGTTGAAAATTGAGAAATTCTGCCCAGTTCCTCTCTTCTATCCCACCTTCTCATTTCAGGTGTTTCAGAAAACCAAAGGTCCCCATAAAACTTAGGTCTTAAGAGCTTGCGTAGTATGGGCGCTCCAGTGTTCCCACTACTCCAAACCTTAGCTCCTGAGGCCTCGGAGGAGCTCCATTTGGGGTGTCTAGCACCTCTCTTGTGTCTTTGCATATGCCGTCCTTCTGCCTGGAAGGACACTTGTCCACTTGCAACTTTCTACTCATCCTTCAAGTTTCAACTGTGGTGACATTGGCACTGAATCCTTCACCCAAGTGAAGGGACGTGCTCACCCACTGTGCTCCTCGGCACCTTGTACAGATTTCTCTAGTGTTTTCCTTACCCCATGGAACTGCAATTTATCCATCTCTCTCTAGTAGAGTCCCAAGTTCTCTTAGAGAAAGAACTATTTCTTTAATCTGTTGTTTCTAGAGCCAGTAGCTGGAGCAATCTTCTTCTTAAATGACATAAAAGACATAGAAACCATGGATGTGACACCAGACTAGATAGTTGCAAAGAGCCATCTTGCCCATATTCACTATCATGACCTGCTCTTTCTGTGTTTCCTGGTGACAGGAAGTATGGAGTGGCGGAGTGCCCTGACCTACCCAGGGCCTTCGGAAAGAGGCCTGGTCTGCTTGGTGGATTGTAGGCATCCTCCCTGAATGAAATGTCTCAGGAAAAATAGGCTAGTTATTCCTATTTCCCTGGCGAGGCCAAGCTCATGAAATGCTGGGGCGATGGAGTTTATAAGCCTCAAGAAAAAAGTTGCAAGAACATTGCGTGCTTCTCTCCCTCCTTCCTTCCCTCCCTCTCTCCCTCTCTCTATCTCTCTCCCCACTTCCTCCCTCCCCCTACCTATTTCTGTCTCTCTCTGAATTATAATATGCTGACATTTCAGAATAAATAGCTGATCTTAAGACCCCTTGCTCCAAAACATATTGTGTGTAGTTCTTAATACCAAAGATGTTCTCTCAGATGACTACAACACAATGGTCAAAATCAGGAAATTTACATTGAAATGGAATTATTATATAACATTCAGTCCACATTAAAATTTTATCCTACCTAATGTCCTTTATAGCACTATTTTTCTTTGCAATCCAAGACCATGTATTGCCTTTAGCTGTCACGTCTCTTTGGACAGTTTTGGTCCCAGTTAGTTCTGCAGCTTTTCGTTGTCTGTCATGAATGACTATTTTGGAGGAGCACAGGCCGGTTGCTTTGCAGCCTGCCCCAAGTTTTGGTTGATATGATTGTTTCCTCATTATTAGATTTAGGTCATGGAGTTTGAAGAGGGCTACTGTATAAGTGATGCTGAGTGTTCTCATGCACAGCATCAGGAGGCACTTGATGTTGGTCTATCCTATTATTGTTGATATTAATATCGATCACTTGTTTCAGTTGTGTCCACCATGTTTGCCCGTTGTAGACACTTTTTTGCCCTTTGTACTTGTAAGTAATTTGTGAGGGGATACTTTGAGACTGTGTTGAAATCCTGTTTTCCAGTTTTACACAATGGGTTTAGCATCTCTTAATGATTTTTCCATGAATCAATTATTACTATAGTGGGTACAAGGTAATTGTTTTCATTGAACAAATTAATCTTAAAAAAAATTGTCCTAATGAGCCAACTATTTAAGCAGCATACTTTGAGAGAAGTCTCTCTCTACCCCACACCCATTAGAATTGTTTCCAGAAAGAATTGATTTCCCATGCTGTCCCACCTAATCACACTTCGTTTAATGGCTTCATTGTTTTGCCTCCATGATGGGTCCTACACGTTCAAATGCAAACCCCCTTCAGCAGCTTAAATTCAATATAAACACCTTCGTGAAATAGTATATATAGTGTAGACAGTAAGTCCTTGTATAAAGACATCTTCTTCTTTGTTGATATAACACACACATATGAACAGCTGTACGATGTTTATAAACTTTTGACTTTCCCACTAGATTTCCATAAACAGCTCTGGTGCTTTATTTACAACTAACTAAAAATGCTCATTTTGTAAAAATACGACTTAGTGCATTATACTAATAATTAGGACACAATGAAATATAAAAACGTAGATACTCTATTTTTATATTTCATCTAATGTTATTAACCCAAGAGTTTAAAATGTTGAAGAATGGTATTTTATTGTAATAATCATAATCACAACATATGAGTTTATTTTGGATTATTCTTCCTGGCGCTATCAAACTCTCAACCTCTTTCCTCTCACACTGTCCTTTATCCATTAGAATGGTCTGTTCTTTAAGATTCCTGTATTCATTTACTTGCATTTAGATGAAAGTTTGTTGGGGAATAAGATATTTATAATCTTAAATGATCTTTCCTTAAATTACTCGTATACTTCCTTGAGGAGGCATTCAGGGGAAGTTGGTATGAAACTGAGGAACGGAGACATCCAATTATGTCACACTATGTTTCGGTGAATCACTGGACCGATACCTTGGGAATGTTTGAAATATAGTGGACCATAGAGTAGGCGTCTCAAATCAGCATCAAGCCCTGTGGAGTCACCATATGAACCTTGAAAGGTGAACCGGCTTGCTCAAGTCTCCATGGAGTAAGTGGTCAAGCTGAAAGCAGAAATCTTTCATTGAAGGGTTAGAAGCAGATGTTTGAGGTCTAGGCACAAGCCTCGGACCTGGAGTCAGGTTACTTGGGACACACCCTGGCAGTGCAGGCTCCGTAGCTCTGCTATGCTGCTTCACTTTGGGGACCCGATTTCTCCATTTCTGTCAATGAAATGAGGAGCGTTAAGGTTTGTTCTGCTGGTCTTTCCCAGGTTTGAGGTGAAAAACATGGAAATATTAGTGTAGTAACTTACAAAGCAGCAACCGATTAGAAGTGAAAATTAAATGAATTAAAGAATATGGATCAGAATACACAAAACAAAAATAACTGCTTTATTAATACACAATGCAAAGTATTAGTGTTCTCCTACTTCTGAAGATTCTAAGTTTCAAATTAGAGGAAATACTTTTTTACTTTTCCATAGTGGGTTTTCAAGAAGACGTTTTCTATTTAACAAAGAGTGCTTTCTTTGTGCTAGGCATGGGTAACGTGCTTTACGATAATGACCTCAACCCCGAACCAGATTCTGAGGTACAAGCTGTAATTGCCCCATTTTAAAAATGCAGAAACGGAGGCCTGGGGAAGTGAAGCAGCTTGCTCAAGATTAGCTATTAAGTAGTGGATCTTGGACTCAGATCCGGGTCTCTACCTCCAAGAATACTTCCTCTTATGCCTGCTCTCTTCTGAGGGGGGCTGTGAGGTTGCCTGGCTGTGAAGATAAAGATGGGGTTCCCGGTCCCAGTTGAAACACCTCATTCAGTGTGATGGCCATGTTGTTCTCACTGTTAAACACACAGACTTTCTTAGAGTCAAAAAAATAGAAATGGAATTGGGAGTGGATACTTTCCTTGGGGGCCTTTGGAAAGGGACCCAAGTGTAGGAGAGGGAAGACTCAGGCTCTGCTTCTTCAGGGAACATATAAAATGTTTCCAGGCCAGCTACATTTTACCAGGCTGATGTGCTCCGGAGAGATTGGAATATTTCTTCATGCCACAGATGTTTATCAGGCCATCCGCTGCTTGTATAAAAATACCAGCAAGATCATCCAGAAATGTTTATGTTCTAGCAAATAAATTCACTGTGGGAAACAGAAGTTCTGCCAGGCTCTATAGGCTTTCTCCTTTTATTGCCATATCTGGACAACTTTAAACGGAAGTCTGAGGTATCCACTCTGGGTGTTTACAAAATTCTTCCTGAGTTGGGTCAGCAAAACCATTTTCCATGATATAATGTGGCAACATGTCCTTCTTTATTCTTATAAATCTTCCATCTGGGGAAAGACATAGTTGGGCTTTTTAAAAAATCAACTTTATTGATGTATAATTAATATACAATATGATGCACTCATTTTAAGTGAAGACATAATTTTTTAATTTCAATTTTTACTTTTTTATGCTGTTACGGTTGTTCCCACTCTTCGCTCCCTTTCTGTACCTCCACCTAGCCCCAAGCCAGTCCCCATATTGTTGTGTGGGCCCATGGGTTGTGCATAAATATTCTTTGGTTAAACCCTTCACCGTCTCTCATCTCATGCCGTCCTCCCCCACTCCGACTTTTCAGTGGCTGTCTATCTGTTTTATGTATTTATGTATATGTATGATTATGTATTTAAGCTTCTGTTACTATTTTGTTGGTTGGTTTATTGTATTCATTAGATTCCACATATAAGTGAGATCATATGGTATTTGTCTTTCACTGACTGGCTTAATTCACTTAAGATAATTTTCTCCAGGTCCTTCCATGCTGTTGCAAAATGTAAGAGTTTTTCTTTTTTATTGCTGCATAGTGTTCCAATGTGTAAATGTACCACAGCTTTTTTATCCATTCATCTACTGACAGGCACTTAGGCTGTTTCCAAACCTTGGCTATTGTAACTAGTGCTGCTATAAACATATGGGTGCATATATATTTTTTGTATTGGTGTTTCAGAATCCTTGGGGTATATTCTCAGAGGTGGAATTGCTAGGTCAAAGGGAGTTACATTTTCAGTTTTTTAAGGATACTCCATACTGTTTTCCACAGTGGCTGCACCAGTCTGCATTCCCACCAACAGTGCACTAGGGATCCTTTTCTCCACATCCTCTCTAGCACTAGTTTGTTGATTTATTGATGGTAGCCATTCTGACAGGTGTAAGTGATATCTCATTGAGGTTTTAACTTGCCTTTCTCTGGTGATTAGTGATGTTAAGCATTTTTTCATGTCTATGGGCCCTCTGTATATCCTCCTTGGAGAAGTGTCTATACAGGTCTCTTGCCCATTCTTAATTGTCTTGTTTGTCTTCCTGGCACCGATAATTTTAATTACGAGGTTTCTTTTTCTCTCTAGGTGCATATCTAGAATGGAGACTTGGAAGACATTTTGCGAGATCATCTTCCTTGCAGCTGGCTTTGGCTTCATCAAGTCACAGAGAACCGGTAATGCAAGCGATGACCTTGCCAGGAACCTAGTGACAATGACAATCTTAAAGGGGCTTCATAATTAACAAAAGGGAAATGGGTCTTTAAAAAGAACTTAGACTCTGGAAGCTTATAATCAACAGTGGGCCTCCCTTTTTTTTTTTCAAAGCTTAACCTCAAATGACAAAAAAAAGATATTAAAAAATATTGTACTTCTGAATGTATTACCAGGCTCTCAAATGCTTTTGTAAACATGGGCCTAGTTTATTGCTTCTGCATTTTGCTTTGTCTCCTTTGGCAGAACTATTCCCAGGGGTAATTGTCATCACAAGATGAATAACTTCCCCAAATGCTGGTGACACCTCTGAAACTTTTTTGCAGTCATTTGAACAGATTGTTGGGACTTTTCAAGATGAAAGTCTCATCAAGAGAAGAATAGTCAAGTAGCCTGAAGCCCCACAGAGACAGGATGGAGATTTAAATATTCATATGTAATTACACAGACTGTTGTTTGTTGGGAAAAAGACACGAGCTCTCCAAATTCCCCCTTTGGCGCTGACTCCCCTCTCTTGTGAACAGAAACTGTGACAGTCAGCCTTTTCAGGCTTCAAACACCTTCTCAAATGACAAAAAGCTGGTGGCGGGATTAAGAAAGTAGCACTGCATGAAAATGTAATACAAGACTCAAGCTGCACGTGATGGAAGCAATACTTATTTGCCTGAAAAATATTCTGCAGCTGTGTGCTTCCTCCTGATTGGGAAGATTAGAAAAACACTTCATGTCTGTGTTTGATCTCTTCTGAAAGAGATGTTAAGGGGACAAACCAGTTAGCCACCCTTGGAGCACTCACTGAATTCTCCCTTCTTAACAGGGTTGTGTTTGGGAGGGGTAAAGGGAAAGAAAGCTTAAAGGGCTTTAGGCTCATATATCATCTGCCTTTTCAGTAGTTATGATTCTGCTTGGCTTTCTGACCAACATTAGGCAGAATTCCAAGAGGTGGTAGCATTCAGGACTCCAGAAGTGACCAATGGACTTAGTGTCTATGAGCATAGCAACCTTCTCAGCCCTTTTCTCTCTCTCTCTCTCTCTCTCTCTCTCTCTTTTATTGTTGTTCAAGTACAGTTGTCTCCATTTCCACCCCCCCCACTCTCCCCTACGCCTTCTCTATCTCAACTCTGATGTGGCCTCTGCCTTTCTGTAACGTGGACTCTTTAATTTAATCTTCCTCATGGCAGCCCAGGTTACGGACTGGTCTCCAGTACTGGCTCTTTGAATGGATTTACATGCGTTACTTTGCCTTTCTAGGTCTGTGAGATAGATGAATTGGATTCATTGTTCTATACTTAAACTGTTCAATTCAGTGACTGCTAGACACATGTGACTATTTAAGTTAAAATTCACTACTAAAATTTAACATTTCAGTAATAAAAAATAAAATATAGAATTCAGTACTAAAATTTAATGTTTCTCAGCCATACTAGCTGTATTTCAGGTGCTCAATAGGCACAGGTACCTGGTGGCTACAGTGTGGCATTGCATAGTCCCCCAGAGTTATTTCTCTCTCCAAAACTTTCTGACTCCCTGGGCCGCTTTCATCAGTGTTCAGTATGGCTTCTCCCTTCTATCTTTGGGCGACTACTCATGCTGGACACGCAAGTGGCGGACCAACAAAAACATGGTGTCTATTTCCATGGAGCTCTGAGTCCAGTCGGTAAGATTACCATGAACGGAATAAGCACACTGATGAAATAGTTATATTACAAACCGAGGTAAAAGAATGTGATTCTATGGGGATTTACCAGATGAGAAAAGAGAAAGAATGAAAGGAAGAAGAAAAAGTCAGCAGGGGCAAGTGGGAGCATGGAAAGTTTGAGAATCTGGACTAAGGAGCCTGGAACACAGGGAACAAAGTGGAGTGGTCAGAGAAATAAAGCTAGAGAGATAACGCAGGGCCAGCCCAAGCCAGTATTTTAACCCTCCTGGCACAAAACCAAAGGCAAGATGTGTTTAACCAGTCTGAGATCATTATCCCTTGGTTTTTCAGCCACTTTAGTTCATCTTGAACTGGTTTCTGCTTTCGTTTCTACTGCCATCACTAATTTACATGTTCTCTCATCATCACAGATAATGAAATTGTGAGGTATTGGGGGAAGGGGAGAAGTCATGTGGTTACTGAGAAGTAGGTAGATCACAGTCATCTCTCCTTTTGATCTACACAAGCACTGTGCTTAATCCACATCTATTTCTTGTCACAGGAAAGCAAATTTGGAATTGGAAGAGACCAGGTCATCTGGTCCATCTCTTATTCTAGAGAAACAATCTGAGAAAGAGAGAGGGTAGCTCTTTGCTCAAGTCCTGCAGCTGCCTGGTTGGTGTCAGATCCCTTCCACACTGGAGACCAGGATGGGCCCAGCTGGAGCACCAGTCGGTCTGATCGCTGGTGGGGGCGTGGATTAGAGCTGGGTGTGGGAGACACAGGTGTACCATGTGGCCTTGAGTTCATGGAGCCAAAGGACAAATGTGAGCCATTTATGGTAGTGCCACCAGTCAAACTAAAAGGGGCTAGTGGCAGCCAGGGAGTGCTAGAGGTCATAGGTGGAAAACTGATGTCTTAGGTGAAGTTCTCTAGAAACGGGGATTTGGTGAACACGTTACTGGGAGGGAGTACTCATTAGGACAAGTCTGTAAGGTGGTGAGAGAGGCTGAGACAGGCTAGTGGGAAAAGGAATGAGGCAGGGACGTAGCTCAGGCAAAATCCAGCCTTGGCCGAGTAAATAGCACCAGGAATTCTTTCAGTTAGGACAAGGGCCTCAGGGGTTTGTATCCCCAGGTGTTCAAACACTGGCCACCCAGGGTGGTGGAGTTGATGTATCTTCCTAGTTGTTTCCCTACGAGGCTGTTCCTTTCAGCCAGGAGCAGGTCTCTGGACAAAGTCCCAGACAGGAGCAGTTAACTGTTGTACTTGAAGCAGCTGGGGCGTAAGTGTGGTTGCTGGCAAAGGAGGTTTTGGTGGGGTATCAATGGCATTTTCTACTTGTAGAAAGCTGGTTTCTTTTTCTTTAAAAAATATTTATTATCAGCCCCATCTGGTGCGGTTCACTAGATTGAGTGCCAGCCTGAGAACCTAAAGGTTGCTGGTTCGATTCCTGGTCAGGGCACATCCCTGTATTGCGGACCAGGTCCCCTGTTGGGGGTGTGTGAGAGGCAACCAGTTGATGAATCTCTCACACATTGATGATTCTCTCCCTCTCTTTCTCCCTCCCTTCCCCTCTCTCTAAAAATAAAGTAAAATCTTTTAAGAAATTTATTATCATAGCGGACATAAAATATAATATTAGTTTGAGGTGTACAACCTAGTAATTAGACATTATATAACTTATAAAGTGATCACCCTGGTATGTCTAATACCTATCTAAAACCATACCTAGTCATTACAATATTGTTGACTAGATTTTCTATGCTGTAATCTACATCCCCATGATTGTTTTTATAAGTGGCAATTTGTACATCTTAAGCCCTTCCCTCTTTTCACGCAACCCCCTACCCCCCTCACCTGGCAACCATCAATTTGCTTTTTATATCTATGAGTTTGTTTCTGTTTGGTTTGTTGTTTATTTTTTTAAAGATTCCATATATAAGTGAAATGGTATGGTATTTATTTTTCCATGTCTGACATTTCCCTTAGCATAATATCCTCTAGCTCCATCAATGTTCTTGCAAATGGTAAGATTTCATTCTTTTTTTATGGCCAAGTAATAGTCTATTAAATATATGTACCACACCTTCTCTATTCCTTTGTCTATCAATAGATAGGTTATTTCCACAGCTAGGCTATTTTAAATAATGCTGCAGTGAACAGAGTTGTGAATATGTCCTTTTGAATTAATATTTTGGATCTCTCCAGATAAATACCCAGCCAAGTGGAATTACTTGGTCATGCGGCAGTTCTGTGTTTAATTTTTTGAGGAACCTCCATGCTGGGACTGTACCAATGTACAATCCCTCCAACAGCCATGAGAATCCCCTTTTATCCACATCCCACCAACCCTTGTTGCTTATTGGTTTATTGACAACAGCCTTCTGACAGGTGTCAAGTGATATGTCATTGTGGTTTTAATTTGCATTTCCTCATTAATTAGTGACACTGAGCAGTTTTTCATATGTCTATTGGCCATCTCCATGTCCTCTTTGGAGAAGTGTCTATTCAGATCCTCTACCCATTTTTAAATCAGATTGTTTGGTTTTTTTTGTATTACATTGTAGGAGTTCCTTATATATTTTTGGATACTAACTCCTTACTGGATGTATCATGGGTGAATATCTTCTCCCATTAAGTAGGTTGCCTTCTTGTTTTGTTGACAGTTTCCTTTGCTGTGTAAAAACTGTTTAGTTTGATGGTGTCCCATTTGTTTACTTTTTTTGTTTCCCTGGTTTTTATTTTTATTAATTCATGAATGGAGGGCCATGGTCAGGGTTCTAACTGCAGGGTCAAACGTCTGTTACAGTGGAACAGAGGGTGGCAGGTGAACCAGGGTAGACAGTGGCTGTGCGGGAGCAGAGGGGATCGCGTGCTTAGACTGCGTGCACATTAGCTGTTGTCAAAGAGCGCTGTGGGCAGACCTGTGGGTTGTAAATGCTCTGATTTGGCAGAGATGTATTTGCAACCAGTAGCTGTCAGTTTTATAATGCTTTCTCTTAAATTGACTCTCTTCCCTAGTCTGCAGAGAGGCCCATGTGGGAGATGTCGTATTTCTAGTGGACACCAGCAACGACCCCCAAAGTATCAGAAATGTGCGGCACTTGCTGTATAACATGGTGAATAGCTTCAATGTCAGCAGAGAGACCATCCGCGTGGGGCTGGCCCAGTACAGCGACGTGCCCCGTTCCGAGTTCCTACTTTCCACATACCGTCACAAAGCTGATGTGTTGAATCACATTCGGAGGTTGCCATTGAAACCTGGGGGCCCTGGGGGCAAAAAGATGGGCCTGGCCCTGCAGTTCCTTCTAGATCACCACTTCCAGGAAAGAGCAGGGAGTCGAGCAAGCCAGAGAGTGCCTCAGGTTGCCGTGGTCGTCAGCAGCAGCCCAGCTGAGGACCCGGTGCAGGAACCCGCTGAGGCATTTAGGAGGGCGGGCATCCTGCTTTATGCCGTTGGCCTCAGAGGTGCATCTAAGGCAGAGCTCAGGAAGATTGCGAGCAGTCCTGTGGAAAAGTTTGTCTTCTTTGTCCCCAACTACTCTACCTTGGGCAGCCTCACCCAGAAGCTGCAGAAGGAGCTCTGTGATACTTTGGCAAAGGCAGCTGAACCGGCCGACCACGTCTCTCCAGGTACAAAGACTTTTCCCTTTTTCTTTCTGATCTAGAAGTCACAGAACTCAAGGCTTTATCTCTTATTCACCCCATCCACTGTCCTTATTTTTCCCATGTGTGCATGTTTGATTTTGATATTAAACTATCATTATACCAACTATACTATATGTTCTTTTCTAATCATTGACCCAAACTTATCAACTCCTTTCTAAAAAAGAAATCCTGTGGATTTTGTGTTAGTTCTATATAGGCATGTAAGATAAGTCCATTTTTGATGAAAGAAATATCTGTCCCTATGGTATTATTATTCCTAGATTAATTTACCCATATTGCTTGGATGGGTGGCCCAGAGGGGGAGGGGGCTTAGGTCCTCCAAGAGGCTGGCTTATTTCACTACTGGGAAAGCTGGCTTATTTTACTACTAGTGTGTTGCTCTAATATACTGATTAAGAGGATGAATTTAGGGAAAAGAAAGGTCTGAGCTCAAATCCTGATTCTCCCCTTTCTGACTGTTATCTTGAACATGTTACTTTATCTCTCTGGATCTATAAATTTTCTTCCTAGGATGGTAGTACCTGCCTCAGAGACTTGTTGAAAGCATTAAATAAAATTATGCAAGTAACGAGCTTATCATGGTGCTTAGTCCATCAGAGATGCCCGTAAGCATTATGGTCATTACCTGTGATGATATACTTGTTTCAAGTTTTGTACTTCTCTTGGTGGTGACAGGGCCTAAACTGGTGAACGGTTTTTTTTACTCCTCACCTAAGGACATGCTTATTGATTTTAGAGAGGGGGGAAGGGAGAGAGGGAGGGAGATAAACATCAATGTGAGAGAGAAACATTGATCAATTGCCTCTTGCACATGCCCTGAACCAGGGACCAAACCTGCCACCAAAGCATGTGCCCTGACTAGGAATCGAACCCATGACCTTTTGGTTTATGGGAGGATGCTCCAACCAACTGAGCCACACTAGCCAGGGCTGAAAATTCTTTATAAATTTATCACTAAACTCTATAAGAAAGCACAGAATTTTGAAAAGAGAAAGAGAAGATTTCTTATGGGTTCCATCAAAATCCACAAGAGGAGAGACCCTTCGTTGCTTAGTCTTTATTTTGGTATTTCTACGTGGGTTAGGTGAATTGGAAGAAGGGCTAAAACTCTTGCGCCATGGTGTGTGGTGGTAGTATTGCATTTGTACAGCTGAATTATACATCTTTCTTTTGTATAGCGCTTCCAGGTGTCCAAATAGGTTTTACATACATAGTAATATGTAGTTTGCTTGGTGCTATGTAGTTTTCAAAACCTGTTTGCATTGCCTATCTTACTGATAGATACACAATGCTTTATTTTTGTTAAATACATAGGACAATTAGTACTTGTTCTTACATGGATGCATAAGGCAATTAGTATTATTTGCATTTTTCATGTGAGGAAACTGAGGTCAAAGGAAACATAACTGGGTGGCAGAGCTAGGACTGGATTCCAAGTCTTTTAGAGCAGGTCCATTTCAATAGAAAAGTGTCTTAGATCATATTTCCCGGGAGCAGAGCCTGAGGTAAGGATGTGGACACACATCGTTTGCTGTGGAAGAGCTCCCAGAGGAGGTTGGTAAGGACATAGGGGATGTAGGACAGAGAAGAGGAGGAAAGAAAGGAAGGGTGTGATCTTAGGCAAAGGTTCCACAGAGGGTAGTTTTAGCTCGATCCTACTGGAGAACTCAGGATTGTCCTGACCCAAGGCAAGGAGCTAGGCTTTCATATATTGTAGGCAAAGCAGCTCCAGTACCCGAAGCAAAGCCCTCTGAAGAGAATTCCTCCAAAGAGCAGTGCACAGAAACAGTAAAAAGGGATCCAGAAGGACCTTGGCAGAGTACTGATATTGTCTGCTACAGTAGATTATCTTATTTTATCCTCAAGACAATCCCATAAGATTGTGAGGGCTGGTACACGAGAGCGGATTGGGTCCTATAGAGATGAGTGATAAATAGCTCAAAGGCCTACTAAGTGGTAGAGCTATAATGAGATGCCTCATGAAACCTGGGATACTTTCCAGCTTTCTGACCTGTTGGTGCCAGCACACTCCTAGAGATGAGGTTTATTCCCACTGGAGAGAGTGCAGCCCCTTTCTCAGCATGCTTGCTGCATTTATAGAAGCGTTTTTCTCTTAATGAGAGGTGAGGAATTGTCCAAGTGGATTGCAAGATTGGAGGTATCAGCAGAGCATGACAGAATTCTCAGAAGGTGGAGGAGTTGAGGGAAGGAAAGGCACAAGGGATGCTGTTACTTTTCTGAGCTCAGCATCATTTGGGGGCTCTGAGGACCACTGAGCATAGTTTGCCTGGTATTGCTGTGCCTTCCTGTATACCATTTGGCTCCATTGGCTCTAAGCATTTTGAATGAAGGTCCACAGACTCTATCCCTTTTGTCCTCTCTGTTGCAGCTTGCAGAGAAGCGGTCCTGGCAGATATTGTCTTTCTGGTAGACAGTTCAACCAGCATCGGACCCCAAAACTTCCAGAAAGTGAAGAACTTCCTTCGCTCTGTCATCCTGGGGCTTGACATTGGCAGGGACCAGGTCCGAGTGGGACTTGCTCAGTATAGTGACAACATCTACCCAGCCTTTCAGTTGAACCAGCACTCTCAGAAGAGTGTGCTCCTGGAGCATATCCAGAACCTGCCCTACCGTACAGGAGGCACAAACACAGGGGCTGCCCTGGAGTTTATCAGGACCAAGTACTTGACCGAGGCAGCTGGCAGCCGGGCCAGGGAGCGGGTTCCTCAGATGGTTATCCTGGTGACAGATGGGGAGTCAAATGATGAAGTCCAGGAGGCAGCTGACAGGTTGAAAGAAGATGGAGTTGTTGTCTATGTGGTGGGCATCAACGTCCAGGATGTCCAGGAGCTGCAAAAAATAGCCAGTGAGCCCTTTGAGAAGTTTCTCTTTAACACCGAAAACTTCAACATCCTTCAGGATGTCGCAGGAGGCATTCTTCAGACACTGTGTTTAGCAGCGGAGGGAAAAATGAAAGGTAAGAAGCTGTGTCAAATCCAGCATTACAACCAGGGTGCCTAATTGCAATATGAGCCAGGGTCCACTGAGCGCAGCAGAAGGTAGGAGAAGGAGCTCTCCGCCATCCCTGGGGAGAACCTGGGAGGCTTCCTAGATGCAGGAACATCTGAGCTGAGGATTGAAGGATGGATGGCGTTCTCATGGGTAGAAAAGAATACCCTGCCATGTTGGGAAGATGAAATTGCATGGGTTTTGAAGTCCAGAAGACATGTTTTATCTTTAAATCCTGCCTTTGCTACTTTCTAGTTCTGTGAGCGTGGATAAGCAGTTAAACTTCACTTCAGTTTTCTCATCTGCACAATGAAGATACTAATACTTGCCTAGCAGGATAGTTTATGAGAATTAAGTCAGATAAAGTATATGAAAATCTCTAGCACAAAGTAACTGCTCAGTATGTGTTAACTTCCCTTGTCTCCTCCATTGGTGGAAGAAGAATAATCGGAAGATATTTTAGTCTAATGAAGCAGACAACATAGGCAGTGGGGTATAAGAGGAGGAGAGCCTTGCGACAGTCTTATGTCCCCAACACTAAACTACCCTCGTATTCAATTTCCATGAGATCTTGATTTGATTTACTTCCTCCTCTGTGTCTTTTCCTCCCTGTTTCTCTCTTCAGATCCGGAATTCACCCAGGCCTATGGAGATGTGGTCTTCCTTGCCGACACCTCACAGAACACGTCACAGGCCAGTTTCCAGTTGATGCAGAATTTCATCTCCAGAGTGATAGGCACACTAGACGTTGGCAGGAACAAGTACCAGATTGGGCTGGCTCAGTATGGTGGTCAAGGTCACACTGAATTTTTGCTCAACACCTACCAGAGCCAGGAGGAGATGATTGCTCACGTCCGTGAGCGCTTTGTGCTCCGGCGTGGCTCCAGGAGGACAGGCAAAGCTCTGCGATACCTCCACCAGACCTTCTTCCAGGAGGCAGCGGGAAGCCGGTTTCTCCAGGGCATCCCCCAGTATGCAGTGGTCATTACTTCCGGCAAATCTGAGGATGAGGTCCTGGAAACTGCACAGATATTGAAGAAGAAAGGCGTGAAAGTCATGTCTGTGGGTGTACAGGACTTTGACAGAAGAGAATTGGAGGGGATGGGGACCCCATCCCTGACATATGAGATGCAAGGACAAGATGGAGTCAGACAGGTGACACAAAATGTGAGTGAGGTGATCCATGGGATGGGGCAGTCCAAGACAATGGCTGAGGAAGAGACTACAGCAGGTAAGGTTTGGTCTCTAGGTGTGTGAGCCACTGAGAAGTGTCAGCATAACAGGAAAGTCTGGGGGCAGAGCAAAGAATGGGGGCATTCTGGATTTCTCAGTACTGGGTCACTGGCACTGGTAGACGGGGAAGAGACAGGGGCATGGAGTTGCTTCAGGCACAGACGTTGTGTTAATTAACTATAGCCACAATGACGCTGTGTAAAAAGTCACCCCGAAAGGCAGCAAACTGAAAAGAATCATTTATTTTCACAGGTCTGCTGGGGGTCAGCTGATCCTCTTTGGGTGCAACTGAATGGCTTTGCCAATCTTGCCTGGGCTTATTCACGGGTTTGGGATTTGGCTGAGGGTTGGCTGATCTCCATTGGCTACGTTCCATAGCTTTCTCTCATCTTCCTCCTGAGATCATTAGGCTAGTCTAGGCATATTCTTCCCATGGCAATTGTAGAGGCCCAGGAGAGAAATCCCAGCCACACGAGCACTTCTCAGACTTCTGCCTCAGCATCTGCTAACATTCCGTTGGCTAAAATAATTCATGTGGCCATGGCATCATCAATGGGGCAAGAAAGTGTATTTCTGCCATGGGAGTGAGGTGTAGGGAGGAAATATTTCTGAGCAATAATCCATGTTACCATAGGCCGTTTCCAGAAGGAGCATTCAGTCTTCCCCCCAGAGATTAAATAAAGGCCTTCTGTAGGCTGTCATTCAAAACTCGCAAGGGAGATGCTTTAGCATGTTGGGTGAAACAATTCATAGTGTAGGATTGTCCTTTGCACTGCTAGAGGTTCAACAGCCCTCATCCCTGCCAGTAGCATCCCTGAATCTTATGACAATCCCAAACACCACTATATAGTTCCAAATGTTCCCTGGGAATGGGTACCACTGTTGGTTGAGAACCACTGAGCATTATCTCCTGCTAAGTTCTTTTACACATTTTAACCCCTAGCCAAGCTGAACTATCCACCGTTTGCTGTATATATGCTATGCCTTCCCTTGTCCTTGCCTTGAATACACTATACCATCAGCCTGGAATGCCCACAGTCAAAACTTCATCCTTCAGTTCTTAAGTTACCTTCCTGATGGAACAGCCCTGCAACTCAAAGCTTGCTGTGACTCTAATTGATCCTCAGATCTAGAAACAATCAATCCCTACTTTCTATGAACTAAAAAGTCCTACCCAGAGCTCTCAACATCTAGAGCTCGAGGGTCCTTGTAATTTTATAGGCAGAAAAGGCAAACATATGTGAGACAGAAGAGGAAATCCAAGTAGTGATAATAAGGAACTAAGAAGCACCCTATGGACACTATATTAAGTAGAAATAGAACAAAAGGAGGGCGTAGCAAAGAACCCTGGAGGAATTGTATTGGTCCCTCAGTAATGGGTGTGATTTTGGGGAGGAGGGTTCTCTAGGTAAGGGGACGACATGAGTAAGGGTATGGAAGTGGGAATGGGCTGGATGAATATGGAAGCAGATGGGGGGAAAAAAGGGAGCCAACTGAGATTGGGGGAGGATTTAGAAGTAGTGAGGGATGAGATTTGATTAGTTAGGATGAACCCTGATTATGGGGTCCCAAAGGCACTGGGAAGTAACAGTAGGCTTTTACGCAGGAAAAGTGACATGATCAAAATGGTCTTTAAGGAAGCCTTCAGTGTGCAGGCCAGATTCCACATGACACCGCTGACTGAGAAGGACTTCAAAGCTGAGCTGTCATCTGTCCGTATGGGGAGGAAGCTTAGGTCTAGCCAGTGGTGGCTCTGATAATGAGGAAAGGGGATTAATCCTGACGACAACTTGAAAGGAGAGTAACAGCACTTGGTACCAGCAGGTGAAGGAAGGGGGAAGCCACAGATGCTTGGGGGTTCTAGACAAGGTGTTTGAGACTTGGCCAAATCAGGGCAACATCCTTTTTTTAAAATCTAGGATCGATTTTTGGTTCTTTATAAAAAAGGACCAAGGGGGAAATTTTAGGATACCCAAACACCAAAGATAAGTCAAAAGATTATTCTGATGCCCCTGTAGTGTCTTCTCCAAACTTTGTTTCACAATATTTAGTTGTTTACACACTGCTGCACACTGATTTCTGCCTCCTGTCTGTGTGGTTTTGGCTCTCTGCTGGGAGATTTTTATTTTTTCCTACATCAAAGCGGATTTGGGTCTTTTTTGGTATGTGGACAGAGTTGTCATTGTTTTCCTCACAGTAAGGACTGCTTTAAATTGTGAGAGTGGTGTTTAGACTCCTCTTAGGAGGGAACTTAATGCAGTTATAACTCCAATAGCCCATTTAAGGCAAGTTAAGGGGAAGACTCTTTCATAGCGAAATAAAACAAACAGTAAGCCCGATATCTGGACAAAGATTTTTGATGGGAACTTACAATATTTCATGTTGCCTCCGTTGAAATAACATGGAACTTATAGAAAAAGGCACATGAGTTAATAGCCACAATTTACTATTTGCATCTTTTATCAGGGCAGAAGGAAAGTTATTACATCCAGGTTTCAGGCCTATAAAAAGAGAATTTGACACAGGCTTTCTTGAAACTAGAAAAATTAAGAAAAAACTAGTTAAGCAAGACTCAGATATTTCTAATAGACTTTGATGAGTTGAAAATGACCTTAAAACACTTCCTTGCGGATATACATATATTTACATATTTTTCAAGTGATGTGAATACTCTTTCATGCAAAAAATTTTGGGATAGGTATGAACCCGGCTATGATCCTTGACCATCATGCTGAACAATGGTCACAAAGGCTTCCACTAAGTTCTAAAATGTATGAATATAAGGTAGTATAACATTATTACAATTTGCAATGCTAAATATTACAGTATATAAAAATGAGTAAATATATCATTATTACGGCATATTAAAATATAGCATAACCTTTGTATACAAAATGAATGCTGTCTTTACTATTCTGTTCTCGTGCTAAAATAAAGCCCTTCCTTTTGTTTTCGTTTATAGCGTGTGCAACTGCTCTCCCTGCTGACTTAGTATTCCTCATTGAGGAATTTAGCGGGGTCAGGCAGCTGCATTTCCAACAAGTTGTCCATTTCTTAAAGACCACCGTGAGCTCTCTAAGCATTCATCCTGACCTTGTGAGAATCGGCTTGGTGTTTTACAATGAGGAACCGCGACTTGAGTTTTCACTGGATACATTTCAGACCCCAGCCAAAATCTTGGAGCATTTGGGCAAATTAACCTACCAGGACAAAAGAGGAAGGGCCAAGACTGGTGCTGCTTTGGATTTCCTAAGGAATGAGGTTTTCGTGCGGGAGAAGGGCAGCCGGGCCGAGCCAGGTGTGCGGCAGATAGCTGTGGTCATCACAGAAGGCTTCTCTCAGGACAACGTGTCCAGACCAGCTTCGCTCCTCCGCAGGAAGGGGGTTACCATCTATGCAGTGGGCACCCAGCTTGCCTCAGAGAGTGGGGACCTGGAGAAGATAGCGTCGTATCCTCCTTGGAAGCATGCCATCCATCTGGAATCCTTTTTGCAGCTCTCCACTGTGGGAAGCATGATTAAGAACCAGCTCTGCCCAGAGATTGTGAGCAAAGGAATTCCCTTTACTGAGATGGACAATGCTCTACAAAAAGGTAGGAGGACCTTTCCCAAATTTGATCTGTTTTTTTTTTTATCTTTGCTCCGCTTTCTCCATATATCCATTCACCTCGTCTACCTCTCCCTTGCCCCATCCAAGAAAGATTTTGGAGTCAATTTATTAAGAAACTGAAACACAAACCTTATACAATTAAAGTTATTTTGTCTTGATCCTGAATGGGGCAGAAGAATGTGAAGTAAATAGTGAACATTACTCCCTCTTTCTGTCTTACCCTCATCCATTGTAACAATTAGATGAAAATATATGTATATTTACAGTAGAAGCCCTAGAGATTTGAATATAGCTTGATCAAATCTTAAGTCATACAAAGCAGGAAGAAGTCATTTTTAAAAAGATATAAACATTCTTGAAATTAAAAAATTTTAACTTAATAAATGAACACCAGTTTTTTAATCTTTCATGTAGGGCCAACACTTCTTTGCCTATGAGCTCTCCTGATTGGAATTGTGTGTATTTTCTTTATCAATCACCCAATAGTGTATTTTCTATAGTTTCCGGTTCCTTTGAAATGGGAAGATAACTTAACCACTTTTGAAACAGTCTGAGTACAAAAATCCTGATTGCTTTTTATGATCTCAAAAATTGAATCTTTTACAGTGCTCTCTAGTACACCAGCAATTTCTCTGATAACAGCTTGCCTTTACTGGCCTCTCTGAGCAGTTAACCTGATTTTCGTAGATATTAAAAACCTCTTTTATTCATACTCATTATCCTGCTGATTTGCACGATGTTTGATTTGTTGTATAATTATAACAACAAAACTGCCACGAACAGGCTGAGGATAAACACATATTGTTCCTGGTAGGCTTATTCTTCCACTGAGCAAAGCAGAACTATATAGTATTCAACTGGGGAGCCTCCAGAGGAAAGGAGGCTCCCTCAATGCATTGTGGGAGTATCACTCATGTGTTACAGAGGGAAGGGAGAACATCAGTTAGTTGGGGAGGCACTTAGAGGAGATTGGTTAGGAAGCCACTTTGGTTGGGGAGCCACTTACAGGAGATTGGTTACTGTATGTGGAGTTAAAAAAAAAAACATAGTAAAGTATGTGTACCTTAGGGTCAAATTGCCTAAATTTATATTCAAAATTTGCCACTGTTACAATTATCTTTGAGTCTGTCAGTCTGCTTGTCTGTTTTTGTCCACCCATGCTAGTATTCCTTAGATTCAGATCAGAATTGTAGAAAGAAGATAACTTGAAATGTCAATAATGAACTTAAAAATTCAAGGCTGTGATTATATCTTCAGGGCAAAATGACTACACTTTTATTTTTTTTTAAACAATCACTACATGTTTTTGTAATTTTTTGATTATTTTGTGCTGAGGTCTAGGGATTTAAAATAAATAAATTCCCATCTTTTTCTTTGGTCCCTTTCTCTGTCCTGGGAATAAGGAACAAAATCATTAAATATGAATTTCATTTCCCTGTGTACCCCTCACCTCTGATCTGCAGCAAAGGAGAGAAGGCTCCTTTTCTCTCCTTCTAATTCACAAACAGTAGAAAAACTTGAGAGTTGATCTCTTTCCTAGATGGCATAGCAGCTTTAGATTAGAAACCTGAAATCAGGAAAATCAGTCCGAAGTATAGAGGAGCTGGGGTTGGGGGTAACTTAGAGGTAAATACTCTGTCCTGGCTGATCCTAATGTTTATAATATCTACCGTTTATTGGTCACCTGCTATGGTGTCAGCCACTCTGCTAAGCACTTTGTGTATGTAACAGACGTGGATGCTTAGCAGCAGCCGGAGTGTAAGAAATATCTTTCTCCCCTCACTCCCCAACCACAGCCCCCAAGTCTTCCCCTGACACGATGTGCAAGAATGTGTAGTGCCAGGTCGTATTCAGGTCTCTTGGCTCCTCTGGACAGTGCAAAGGCCCTGGACTATGGTGGCCCTTTTCTCAGACTTGGGCTAGCTATCTGCCTGTCACCAGCAGGTGCTGGGTTCCAGCAAAGTCCGAGTTTCTGCCTCTTTTTATCATAATTTTCCCTGCGGTCCCCAAGTGTTCAGCAAACACCAGAGTGGCAGATAACTATTCCCTACACCCTTCTAAGCCACACCCCTTACCATGCCTGCTCCTCTAGGGTGAGGATGCCCAGTGAAATTTGTAATTCATTCAGATAAACAGGAAATACTTTTTTTTTTTTTGGTACATATGTCTCACATATTGGCTGGGCCAAGATCCTCCCAAATGAAGGCAACCCCCTTCTCAGACAACTTCCCTTTCGGCCAGGAAACATTAAGAAGCTCTTGGTTCTTCCCTGGATCGAGGGAATCCAGGTGTGAACAACACAAGGCTGGGCTGCCCTTCCTGAAAGGTGTGAGGAGAAAGTTATGTTTCATTCTTTCTTAG
This sequence comes from Desmodus rotundus, assembly GCF_022682495.2. Lineage (NCBI taxonomy): Eukaryota > Metazoa > Chordata > Mammalia > Chiroptera > Phyllostomidae > Desmodus > Desmodus rotundus. The sequence continues at coordinate 108,143,108 of NC_071394.1, read as the reverse complement.
GAATCTGCTAGGTGACAAACATAAAACACGGGGTGACCTTCACCATGAATTTTTAATACTCACCACTTCTATGTTTCCATAATCTTATTCAATCCTTACAATAAATTCACTGAGCAGATGTTAAGATTCTTGTTTGACAGGTTAGGAAATTGAGATGGGAAGGGGCAAGCCTGCTACTAAGGGGTAGAGACAGAATCTAAAACAAAAAGTTTTAAATTCATGTAAATTAAGTAAATTCAATTCTAGAAAGTGCCCATATATTTAAAAAGTGTGACTTTCGTGGAAGCAGGAATTTTGGATAGTGAGACAGTTCACGGCTTTGTCAAATATGCTCTGATATTTTACTTTTAGCTTTTCTCAACTTCCCCATTTGACAAGTGTCAAGTAACGTGTACTTCATTTCTTGAGTGGGGCCAGCCGGAAACAGCCTCTGAGACAAGGACCTAGTTGCAAGTGGTTGATCTGACTCCAGGGCACACTAGTAGGGGAGTGGACATGGAAGGGGGGAGGAAGAGGAGGCAGCCAATCCAGGCTGAGTTGCTGAGCAGCCGAGTAGGCAGCGGGGGCTCAGCTCTGTTGGGACCACCTGCCATCTCGCCTCTCTTCTAACGAGATGCTGCTTCTTCTTGTTGCCTAGGCTGTGTGCACATCGAGGAGGCCGATATTTACTTCCTTATTGATGGGTCTGGCAGCATCAGACAGGACGATTTTCTTCAAATGAAGGCGTTCATGAAGGAGGTGATAAAGACATTCCATATCGGGCCCGACAGAGTACAGTTTGGAGTCGTTCAGTACTCAGACCAAATTAATAGTGAGTTCATCCTCGGCCAGTACCCCAGTGTGACACAACTGAAGGTGGCCGTCGATGGCATCCAGCAGAGCGGAGGTGGCACCAGGACAGGTCAGGCCTTGAGAAACATGGCTCAGGTCTTTGCAGACACTGCCCGCGACAGTGCGCCTTGGTATCTCATCGTCGTCACTGACGGTCAGTCTCAGGACCCGGTGGCTGAGGCTGCAAAGGCATTGAGGAGCAACGGAGTCAACATTTATGCCATTGGGGTCAGAGACGCTAACACTGCTGAGCTTAAGGAGATAGCTGAAGACAAGATGTTTTTTGTGCATGAGTTTGATTCACTGAAGGCCATCCAACAGGAAGTGGTAAAAGACATCTGCTTCTCGGAGAGTAAGAATTTTTCTTCCATCTCTCTCTGTCTCTCCCCTCTCCCCCCACCACAATATATGTGTCTAATCTAGGTGAATAGGCTTCATTCGTGAAATGTGGATTCCCTAGTCCACAAGGGAGTATTGGACACAGAGTGACCATGACCTAGAATGAACAAAACTGGTCAAATTTTATGTCTTTATTATACAGCTGTGTCTATTTTGAGACCGGTTTGTGCTGGGTCATAGAAAATTTGTTTCATTGACTTCCTCTCCCCCCACCCCTTTTAAAATATTTTCATGTTGTGTATATGCCACCTCACAGTGTCTCTGAGGACTCGTAATTAATTTCAGGCTCTGAGTGAATGTTCTGTTCTGCTCCTCCCCACCCCCTCCAGCCTGTAAGAAGAGGAAAGCTGACATTATCTTTCTGATAGATGGTTCAGAATCCATCTCCCCAAAAAACTTTGAAAAGATGAAGGGATTCATGAAGAGGATGGTGAATCAATCCAATATCGGTGCTGATGAAATTCGGATCGGCCTTTTGCAGTTCAGCTCGAACCCCCAGGAAGAGTTCAAGCTCAACCACTTCTTCCTCAAGGAGGAAATTCACGAAGCCATCTCAAAAGTTCAGCAGATGAATGATGGCACCCGCACCGGGAAAGCCCTGAATTTCACTCTGCCTTTTTTTGACAGTTCAAGAGGAGGGAGGCCCAGTCTTCCTCAATATTTGATTGTGATCACCGATGGGGTGGCCCAGGACAATGTAGCCACGCCAGCCAAGGCCCTCAGGGACAGAAACATAATTATTTTCGCCATTGGTGTAGGAGAGGCTGAAAAGTCTCAGCTCTTGCAGATCACTAATGACCCTGACAAAGTGTACTATCAAGACAATTTTGAGTCCCTGCAGAATCTGGAGAAGGAAATTCTTTCTAAGGTCTGCATTCCACAAGGTGAGTGATGGAGGGTTTGTCATTTGATCCACAAGCCCATCATAAGTGTCAAGGACCCCGTTGGCGCTTTTTTTTTTTTTCAAAACTGTATGATTTATTATGCTTCCTGAAGTGATTTCATTGGTGGATTTATTAATTCATTTTTTTTACCCAATTGTTTTTTTTTTAATTTTATTGTTATTCAATTACAGTTGTATGCCTTTTCTAAACAGATCCTTCTAGCTGGGGGAGGGAGGGAAGATCACCCTGGGGGAGGGCAACTGGACTGCACTCCTACCGCTGTTTTTCGCCTCCCCCCGGGGATTCTTTAAATCATTCCCTGGGCTGTCACCGCTCTCGCCTCCAGAGGCCTGAACTTTCTCAGAACTCTGTCTCTGGAAAGTCCTCACAGCTCTTGCCTTTATCCCTTGCAGAGAGGTGAAACCAGACTGGAATGTGGAAACACAGCTCGCTGAAGGTTGGGGCAAATCGAAAGAGAAATAGGAGCAGAGAATAATAATATCAGTTAGATAGCGGTTCATATGAAATGGAACATAGTCTTTTCTAGGAGCTCTGGACAGGGGTCTCTTTGCTTTGTTGCTAATCTGTTTCCACGTGGCCGAGGTCATCCTCCATTCCATTTTATCTCCTCAAGCTTTTATCCAAAACAGCAGGGTCCAGAGACTAAGGTTCCTCCTCTTCCCAACAGTCTGGGTCTGTTCTTCTGATGTTTTCTCAAGACTTACCTTTCAGTGGGTGATTGACCCACAGAATGTCTTCATGGATGACTTTACCTCCTTCCCATAGGAAGTGCGATTCTACAGCACAACCGCATCATAATCAGGAGAGCTGAGCTTTAGATGGTGCTTTATATTTGTGCCAGGGGCTCTTCCAAAGGCTTCCATATATTAAAACATTAGATCTTCACATAACCCTATTGAATAGATACTGTTTTATCAATGAGGAAACCAAGGCATAGAAAAATCAGGTTATTTGGGCCCAGTAAACAGCAAAGCTGAGATTTGAACTTGAGTAAGTCTAGTTCTAGAGTTTGTATACTAAATACTGTTTTATATTACTTTTTGGTATAGGTAGTAGAGCAGAGCCTAACAGGGCCTCTCTAACTTCAACACGCATTTGAATCAAGTTCCGGATAGGATTGTTACCAGCAAGCTCCCAGGTGATGCTGATTCTGCTGTTTCTCAAATCACACTTTAAGTACAAGGCTAGTATAGCGTGTCATAATGAAACATAGTATAATATAGAAGAGTATTACATAGTATGATACATAGTCATGTGTCATTTAACTATGAGGATACCCTGTTTAAAAAAAAATCTTTTTTAAAATCTTTCAATTACAGTTGACATACATTGTATTAGTTTCAGGTGTATAACCCTGGTGATTAGACATTATGTAACTTACTGAGTGATCATCCAGGGAAGTCCCATACCCATCCAACACCATACACAGTTATTGGAATATCATCCCCTATGCTGTACTTTACATCCCCATGACTATTCTGTAACAACCAGTTTGGACCATGAGGATGCCTTTTGAGAAATGTGTCCTTAGGCGATTTCATCGTTCTGTGGACATCACGGAATGCACTTACACAGACCGGATGGCATATCCTACTACTGTAATTGGAGGTGCTGTACTTTCATGGGACTGATAGCACAGTAGGTTTGTTTACACCAGTATCACCACAAACACGTGAGTGATTGTAGTGTGAGACCTGAGTGTGGGCTTCTCTTTTTGTAAAGGAAGTGCCTGATTTGAGCTTCCATTGCCAAGGCATCCATTTCAAAGGCACACCTGCTTCAGAGAAGCCTGGAATAAACACAGCACCTGCCTCACTGGATGAAGAGTCAGGCCAACTCCCCCACCGAGGCTCCTTTGTTCGAGAGACCCTGGTTGATTTTGATAACTGACCACTTGGGCCACTTGTTTTTCTTGTGCTTTAAATTCACCTTCATATGTTTTAAATTCGCCAATAATGAGTGAACTACAAAACAGCCCCTCCTCCCTGATGCTTGACTCCAATAAAAGCAGAACCCCAGGCCTCTGCACTCTCTCTCCCCACCTGTAATCTTGCTGTGTTCCCCCTGGTGTGCCTGTACACCCCAGGGCCTGTAAGTAATAAACTGTTTGTTTCAAAGTTTTCTAATGGTTATTGCGGAAGGGTGTCATGCAATGTAATGAGAACCCAAGGTTTGGTCCAATGGCCACATAGGTTTCCAAAGAGATGTCTGTGGAAAGCTCACTGCGGCCCCGGCGAATGCCCCCAGGCATTTCTAGCAATCACATTACTATCCACAGACTGAGATGGGCACCAACAATAATACATTGTACTATGACCTATGTGGCTACAGCATCACTAGGCAACAGGAACTTTTGGCTCCATCATAATCTTCTGGGACCACAGATGTGTATATGTCTGTCATTGACTGAAATGGTGTTGTCAGGCTCATGACCGTAGTGTAGTATAGAATAGCATGGACTGCTGTCGTCGAATGGTGTGAAATGGTATAGTGATGTGTAGGATGGTACAGTGAAGTGCACTGTGGTATGGAATCATGGAGAAGAGTATATAATGGAACCTGTAAGTCCAATATTCCTACAGCAACCCTGTGTGAAGCAGATGCTATTATTATGATACCCAGTTTCCAGCATCATCATAAGAAAATTAAGACAGGGTAAGAAGCACAGATGGGAAATAATGGAGGTAGGGTTGGATTTCCCAGCAGCTGGTGTCAGAAGCTGAAGCCCGTTTTCCAGAGTATTAAGTTAATATTTTTGTTTACAGTGTCTAAAGAATATCACTACTTTGCAGTGTCCTTTGCGAGCTCAGAAATCAACTGGAAAGAGTGCGTGGGTAACATGTTTTAAGTAAGCCTGGACCATCGGCTGTCCTGCATTAAGCAGTTCAGATTCTTCGGAAATTAAAGGCCTATTTTTGTGTTCACATGCACCTGTGTATTATCCAGGCGAGGAAAAGAAATATAGGATTCTGGCTTCTCTTTTCAGTTCATTTTGCACCATGCAGTAAATTAGGATTTATATTTATCTTCAGCTTTGTCTTTCAACTTTTTGGATACAAGTAGCTGGCTGCGTTAATAATAGCTGGATTCTAATTGATGCTAGACTTCTAGGGTCATAAAGCTAAATCATAAAGACCTTGGAGGTTATCTGATGAGGTTCAAACCCTCTCTATTAAGAGGGAAAGAAAATGCTCCTTGTGTTACAGAATAAAGCCAGCTGAAGTATCCCTGGAGAAAATGTAAATTAGAAATGTTGAAATAACATATCATACTGCAAAAGGGAAATTTCTTTTTTTTTTCTGAAAACAGATCCGATATAAAAATGGGATTTACATCTGTGGAAACTCCTTTTGGTGAATTTCAATGAGAGATTTAAAAATTAAAACAAAGCCAAGATGTTTTATGTAAGCATGGCAGTTCCTTATATAGGAAATGAAGGGAGGAAGTCATTTTCTATTTTGGCAACTCCAGAAACGTACTAGGCCAGGTAGCGTGGAGTATAATAGTTAGAGGATGGAAAACTCATGGCCCACCCCGTGATCTCAGGCCCCTGAGGAACTTTAAGCCGCTGTTTGTAACCCTTTTCACTGCTGAAGGGTCCAGTATTTATTTATTTTTCTCAAAATTGCCCCCCTAACCACGTGCAGTTTTGTTTTTATTGATTCTGAGCAAAATACTCCAGTGTGCGCTGGTCTAAGGAGAGATGTCCGCACGTCCTGGCTTGCCTGGGCAATGCCCACCTTTGTGTGTTGTCCAGCAGTAAGTGATAATAGTGACCCTTTTATGGCCAGTAAGTTACGGATCGACATTCATTCAGATTCTAATCCCGGTGCATCTGTGCCCAGCAGCTCTCACCTCTCCAGTAGAATTTTGCGGATGGTTTTATTTACCTGTGAGTGTGTGGGCATAGACTGAAAGTGAAACTGGAAAAGTTGGTGTTTGTGCTGCCTGTCAGCACCAGAACCAATATGCACAGACAGGGGTTGAATCTCTGTGGGCACAGTATTCAGATGGCCAGTGGTCTGAGAAGACGGCGGGTTATATACACTAACAGACTGTCTTACATTGCCTTTCAAACCAGCCTTTTTATAAGGAGGAAAAGGTGTAGGTAAGGGATTTGGAATTCAGGAAAGAGGTTAATCAGATAAAAGCTGCAGTCTGGTAATTTCCCTATCATCCCTCCATCTGTTGACTGGTGATTTTCTATCTGAGTACTGTATCCTGTGTCCTGCGTCCTGGGTGATTTTCTTCATCCCTGCCCTGGATGGTGGGGTGTCTCTCCCTGGAACATGAGGCCTCAGATACAATATTCATCTGGGGCGCAAAGGTTGACTTGCTTGTGGTCTCTTGGAGTCAGGGTGGGCCGTGCCTTCAGTTCTGAAACAATAGCTTTTTGCATGCATTAACTATTACCTAAATCTCAAATTTTCCAACTCTTGAGTTCCCCCTCAAAAGGTCAATGGACCTCCAAATTCTAGTTATATTCTTCTGGAAGGGCTTAAAAATTTTCAGGTAGAGGTAACAGAAAATTGGGAATGATCGTGAGTCCTGATCTTTTGTAATATGCTCCCCTGAAACAAGGTGTATGCGTGGGTGGTGAATGAGGAAGAAAACTTCCAGGGGAAAAGGAAGTAGTATAGCTTGTGCTGGAAGAGGCTCAAGGCTCATTTATATTCCCGTCTTCATTTGTCAAACACTCAATGAGCATCTGTCCATATTGGGCACTAGGAAAGTGGGATGGCGCAGGCCTGCTATCAAGGAATCCTTGTGGAGTGGTAGAGAAGGTCAAGTAAAGTAATCAAGGGAATTTGATAATTCAATATGAAGAGCTAGGGACATGAGTCAGAAAGAACTTTAGGGAGAGGGCTATTTAAACTGTTATTCGAAAGATTATTTAAACTGCTACTTGAAAGATATGAATGAGTTAACAAGACTGAGATTGAGGGGATGGGAAAGGATATCAGGCAGAGGGAATAGAAGGTGTAGAGGTATAAAACAGTATACCGTATTTTGCCATGTACAACGCACACTTTTTGCCCAAATTTTTGAGGGAAAAATTACGGTGTGTGTTATACATGGGTATAATGATTATGTACATGGATGTAATAATCCCCTGTATAATGCACACAAAAACGTGGGTGTACATTATACACAGCAAAATAAGGTGTATCAGTGAGCTTTTGCTGTGTAACAAACTATCCCCTAAATTAAACAACAACCCTATACTTCTGTGGGTAGTCTGGGATTCTTTTTTCAGGGCAGTCTTGGCTGATATCGTCTGGGCTTGGCCATGCATTTCTAGATGACTAATTTGATTTTTTTTCCTCCTCTACCTTCAAAGAATGCAACGTAGATTTGTCTGTAGGAATTGACATCTCCACTCCCACAAGGCAAGATCAGGAGAAGCTTCAAGAGTTACTGCCAGAGCTGATGCAACAGTTGGCCTTGCTTTCTAACATCAGTTGTAGCATTTCTGGTCAGATCAACACAAAGTTTCGGTACTTGGTTCCTGACTCAAATGGCCAGCTTGTCTTTGACTCAGGCTTTGACAAATACAGTAATGAAGTCATTCAGAAGTTCTTGGTTCATCAGGCTGCCAAGATCAACCATATGGATGTGGACTTTTTGCTCTCCTTGGGAGATAATGCTATCCACTCCTCTTCCGCTAAAGTGAAGGTAAAAAGTGCTGAGAACGCATGTTATGGAGCCATCAGGCAGGGCCTGGGTGGGAGGAAGTCGGGATAAGGTTTTTGTAGTTGAAGCCAACTAAACTGTTGTCCCTGGAGATCCTGCATAAAGGAAAACCATAGTCTTACCCAGTAAAAACCAAAAGGAAATGCACTTTGACCAGTCAACACAGTTACCAAGCCCTGGAGGCTCTGCGTTGAATAACCGGTAGGGCTGAAAGGATATACGTCCCTTCCCTCAAGTTGTCCACACTTTAGTATCTAGGTTCTTCCATGGAATAATCCATTCCAAAGACCACTGGGAGATATTTTGAGACTCCCTCGCTCCTGATGGTCACCAGTTGCCACGTAGAGTAGGGCCTGTCATTTCTGCCGTGCACATACCGAACTGTCTTTAGTGACAGCTGCAGGCCCAGTACAGCCTGCCTCTCCCTTCTCAGTGCCCCAAAGCTTTACACCCACAGACGTCCCCAGGGACTGCAAGATCTCATATGACATTTATTAAGAATGAATAAATTTGACATCTCCAAGCTTTAAAGGTTATATTCGTTTTTTCCTTCAGTCATGCCTCCAATGAATTTATGTCTTGACTGGTATAATTCATTTTTTAAAATTAAAATTTTCTATGAGTAAAGGTAACATATTTTAACTGTAGAAAATGCAACATTCCTTTGGTATTTTTTACATTGATAGATAAAGATGAATACTGTAAGACAATTTTTGGAAGGTATTTTTAGGTGAACATATTAAGCTGGTCCAAATTATTATTTTATTATTAATTTTTTTTGGTGGGGGAAGCTGAGGGGAATTTGAAGTAAAAATGAGTGTGTGATAAAATGAATAGTAAATGGGTAAAAGGGAACAGGGTGAAAGGCTGGATACAACCAGAAAAGCTAACCTTATTCTGGCATTTTAAAGAAATGTACAATTTATAGCATCCATCTTCTCCATTCCCTTTCCCTTCTCCCCTCCCCCTCTTCCTCCTTCCCCATCATCCTCCCTCTATCCTTCTGTCCCTCCCCACTTCTTCCATCCCCCACCCCCACCCCCGCCCACACCCACCAAACAACAGGTCCTTCTAGTGTTTACAGATGGACTGGATGGTGACTTAGAGAAACTGAAGGAAACGTCCACACTTCTCCGCGGCAAAGGCAAGTACACGAGTTGCCTGGCCTGGGCCTCACTGCTCTCCCAGGGCCCGAGATGCACTGGAATCCGTGAAGCCTCCTGTGTGCTGACCCCAGTGATAGGAGCTCAGTGCCCACCAGGCTGATACCATCTCTCTCTTCATAAGAAGCAGGGGGCTGTTCAGGGCTGAGAGACCCTGCAGTGCCCCTATCCCTGACCCTGACCAAGGGCCTCTCTGAGACAAGACTGACCAATTACCAGCCTGGCATCTGCTTTTGAGGGTGGGGGCAGGGGTGGAGGTACAACTCCTGCTCCATGCTGAGTGGGAGCAGATTGCTCTTTTAGGCTACCTAGGGGCACATATGTCTCCTTTTCCTAAACTCTGGAATCATCCTGAATCTGGGCTTTGCTCTTTCCACTGCTCTTTCCCTCTTGTTTGCTCCCTAATTCTCCCTCCTTCTCCATCCTGAAAGGCTACTGCTAGTCTATACAGTATCTTTGTGAAATTAGAAAAAGATGCCCAGTGCCCTGGTGGGTACCATCCTGTGCCTGGGCACCTGGCTTGGCGAGTGGTGTGCTGGCTGCATTTCAGCGCCCACCAGCTCCCTCGCTGGGTGTCCCTAGGCAGTACCTTCTGTACAACTGTGCCTGGCTACTCTGGCTATTCCCAGTTTGTGCCACATAAGGGCACAAGCCAACTCAGGGTGAACAACCAGCAACATGATTTGTTCAAACCCCATTCGTCCTTCTCCCTCCTCGGTGGGGTATGTTCAACATGTTCTGGGAATGATGTTTTCCCCTGGTTAACAATGTGTTGGAATATTTTTTATGGCAGTTTGTTCCCAACTAAATTTACCAAGTAGATCGCTACTGGAGGTTTAAATTGTTGCAACTTTTCTGGAAGAAATTTGGGAGTCTACGACAAAAGACTGCAATCTTTGCCTCTGTGCTAGATCCAGGAATTTACTTTCAGGAATAATTAAGAATATGTGTAACAACTTTTAGCCAGAAGATTGTTAAATGGCTTTTTTCTTTTTATTAGCAGAAAGCTGCCGGGTGTGTGAATTTACTGTTGAAAATATCAACACTAATAGTTATTCTGAAATTCTAGAAACAGTAATTCCTTGCCAACCGTGAAGTGTCCTTGTTCATTTGTTCTCTGTGTGGACGAATCCAGACGACCCGATGGTTCCCGATTCAGCAGAATCGTCTAGGTTAGGCTGCAATCGCAAACAATCTCCAAACCTCAGTGGCTTACAGAAGCAAGAACGTATTATCCATTTTATGCCCCACGTCCACACACATGTGTCGCATGCTTGTCACTCAAGGACCCAGGCTGAAAGAGGGGTCTATTCCTGTGGCAGGGGAAAGGAAATTAGGCAGATCGTTCCCTACTCTGTAAATTTCTCCCAGGGAGTGACACGTACCATGCCGTACACATTTCATTGGTCAGAGCAAACTGTGTGGCCAGTTCTGACTTTCATGAGATAGGTCATATTTTCACAGGGAAGGAACTGAGTCTTAAGGAGAGTTTATAACTTTCCCAAAGAAGCAAAATCTTATCATATGCCCTTATGGAGAGGGACCAGGATATTTGTGAGCAGTTCCAATGATGCCGCAGTTTCTAAGAGCAAACCAGAACTCTCCACCAGGAATGGGTTTAAAAGGATGTAACGACACAATAATGGGTGAAAACACTCTATGAAATAAAAAAGTAGGGACTGTAAAAGAATTATCAGAGTCCTTTGTGGTTCTGCCTCACTGCTTAACTTTCAGCTGGCGGGATTGAAGGTATCAGACCAATTCTTCAAGAAGGAATGCCATGAGCTAGTTTTGCTTTTAACAAGAATAGGGAGGGTGGAGCGGTGGTTGAGTTTCCCGGGACCAAAACAAAGGCCACTACAAGCCATACAAATAAGCTGCCCACCTGCCGGGGTCTTGCAGGGTTCTCTGCACTCCTCGTGGTCGGCCTGGGAGGTGTACATAAATTGGAAGAGCTCCAGGAGCTGGAATTTGGCAGAGGATTTGCGTATCATCAGCCTCTGAGCGTCACACTGCAACCGCTCCCAAGCGTCTTACTGAAGCAACTTGTAAGTATACTTTTAAATACCGTCCACAGGGTTTCAAAAGCCCTGAGGCCACGCATTTTGTCTCCTTCGTGTGTACGGGATATAGGTTAACAGGTGAAAAAAGTCTTTATGTGGCATGGGCTCTGTCTTTCAGGACACAATCGTGGAAAGGACATGCTGCAATACACATGTGAAGTGTTTTGGAGAAAAGGGGCACAGAGGTGATTTTGGGAGCCGGGGGAGGAAGGTGAGAATTTCCTGGGTGTGGATGGGAGAGGGAAAGAGGTGACGTTTGAAGTAGGTGAGTGCAGGTGACTACATACCAGACTCTGTGTTGTATCTTTAACACAGTTTTTCTAATTCTGCCCTCTTAATAAACCTTTGAAGTAACTGTTACTTAATGGGTTTGAAAACTGACGCTCAGAGACGGAACATCACTTTCTAACAGCTGCACGGTTCCTGAGAGGCGTTTTAGATTTAAGCCCCGCGTACCTGACTCACATTCTTCCCACTCTATTATACCGCCTACTCACACTTATCTGACAAAGACTTTCATAGATTCTCTCACTACACAGAAGTTTTTATTTGTCTCCAAAATTTGCACTTATCCACCATCTGCTTTCTGTAGTCAACGCCCCTTTCCCTCCTGTCTACCCTCTCATTCCACAGCATGAAACGCTGAGGAAGGAAGCAATCACTGTTCACATCTCTCTGTTAACTCTGATTTAAGTGATAGGGAAATTACTATTGCACACTTTTAAGGGAGAGGGTCTCCTTAGAAATGGCCCTCAGGCATCCAGGGACACAAGGCTCCATTGTCACAGGGACTAAAACCTAGTGATGGAGGAATAGCCACAAATCCACATGTAAGGGTGTCAGACCCCTTGGCTTTGCCCGTCTTTTTACAAACTCTCTTTGAAAGGTTTCCCATGAGGTTGTTGGAATGAGCTCTTACTGACTTTGGGGGTCAATTTTTTAGGTTAGAATAGTATAAAGTATATAACTATTTTTTGAAACATAAACTGTAGTTACAACTTAGCACTAGATTCCCTCCCTCCCACCCCCCATCATATTCTTAAACATCAGACTGGAGAATCGGAAAATCAAGCTTGGGAACCTCTTGACGTGTTTTGTCTTGCTTTGTTTTCAACTGCCACGGAGGTCACAGATGAGAGTGTTTGGGATTTTTGACGTATCTGCTCCTTCTGCTGGTTAAAATCCAATGGTTGGTCCAATTGACTTTTGTTATCTTTGTTGGTCCCAAATACACTATGGCTCCCATGTTCTGTTGACCAGGTTTTAGACTAAATGAACACCTCTGGCTACAAAATGGCAAGCCAAACTCTCTCGAGAAGAAATAGTTTGTGTTTTTAGGTATCTAAGAGGAAGTTAAAAAAAAAAAAAAAGGAAGGCTAAATAGCTGAGTCACACAGAAATAAGTAATATGGTAGTCACATTTTTGCTTACTGATGTTTTGTCAAACAAGGTCAAAGCCCTCTTTAAAAATAACATTTTTCCTTCAACATTTAACTAGAACTCGTTTGGTTTGGATTTTCACGATAGAATGGCTTAAAGAGTTATTTTAGAAGAATAAAAATAGGTTGCTGTACCAATTATATTGAGCCAAATGGGTATTGATGTTTTCGCTGTAAGATGGATCGCGAGTGCTTGTTTCTACCTGTCTCTGTGCGCTGTGCTCAAGAGGTAGTAGGTTCTCAATAGAATGTCAGCTCAATGACACATCGCTCAATTAGTAACAACTTTTATTTTGTGTAGACTCAAGAAATGAAGAATTTAGAGTCCAAGTGATTTATTTTGATTTCCTTTCCTCTCAGGGAGAGAAGGGGCCTGACGGATTACCTGGTTATCCCGGTGAAGAAGGTGGACATGTTAGTACTGAATCTTATTTTTTTCTTTGATGGAATGTGGTAAAATGAGTCAAATATTAGCAGTCTTTAATTGCACTTAAGTCGTGAAAGCTTTTCTCACCTATGCTATTTAAAACGGGCTTAGAAAATAAAATAGGTTTAAAACAGTTGTGTAAAAACAACCGTCTAGTATCCCAAATGTCATATGGTGTGACATATGACATACCATCCCAAAGTGGACATATGGTAGGTATAAAGCTATATATAGTCCCTAGAAGGTGTTTTGTGAGGAAGTACGGTCACTTCGGGTTTTGTTAACGAGTGAACTTGTGATAACAAAATAGGACCTCTACTTAATGTGCACGCACGTACTAGGAGCTGTTAATCATGAGCTGATTTGCAGGTTATTTGTTGCTGTGAATGACGTAGCTACGTTTGTAAGTGTTTTACCTAAATAAATGGAAGAGAATCAAAGCCGTTCTTATAACATGATCACTCAGATGCCGTCCTGAGTGGCTGAGAAGATGATGGGGTTTTAATTACCCACTGATGGTTTGCGGAGAGCCCTGGCCGCATTCCTGGGCAAGGGCAAGTTATCTACCCTGGGACTGGCTGAGGAGGAAAATGTATACTATGCAGAGGATTGTTAGCTAGAGGCCTGAAGTGTGGTTGGGATCATCCTTATTACATCACAGAAATACCGAAAGGAGTTTAAGGCCCCATTGTTTTCAGTGAGTTTTAAACTATGGAAAACCACTTTGTCACTGGTGTCTGTTTTAAAGTTATTTGTATATACCACTGGTTCTCAAGCTTTTTGGTCTCAGGATAAACCTTTACACTCTTAAAGGTTACTGAGGGCCTTGAAGAGCTTTTGTTGATGTGGTTTCTATCGTTATTTATCACATTAGAAATTAAAACTGAATTTTAAATGATCTATTATATTCCAAAATAACAAAAATAAAACCCTTAACATACATGACATATTTCCTTATGATAAATGATATTCTCCGAAACAAAATATATTGGTGAGGAGAGTGGCATTTTAAAAACATATTTTCAAATATCATTAAAGTCTAGCTTGTTCAGCTAGATTCATATATTTGCTTCTTTATTCAGCCTGTTGTTATATCACTTGCTATGTGGCTCCTTAAAACCTGTACTGTATACTTGAGAGAGAATAAGAATAAAAAAAGAAAATAACATTTTAGTGTAATTGGGAAAATAATTTTAACTCTGTGAGCATCCCCTCCCAAACGGTCTTAGGGACCTGAGGGGCCCTTGGACTGAACTTTTCAAACTGCTGGTATATGTAAGCATTTGAGTCCCCATTGCCCCACTGAGAGAAGCACATCTTTTTATTATTCTGAACATTTTGTGGCCTGAACTTGGAAAATCAGCAGAAGCTAGAGAGAAATGCAGCTGCTGGGACTGTGTAAGTGGACCTATTTCTTTGATTACATTTACGAGGGAATTGCTCAAGTTCTATTTCGCCTCAGCATGCATAGTCTTAGATGTTAGAAATACATTCAGAAAGGTGAGCTGTGGGTTTTTTTCTGTTTTGTTTAGGCGTGGTAAAAATATTCCTTCCCATTTTTACGATGTTTTAAAATGTCCATTAAGTGTGATTTTATTTTTTTTTCTGCTTGGCCTGTGGTTCAGTGAACCTTGCCCAGGCTCAGAGAGCATGCTAAGGTCTGACCAATCCATTAAGATCACTGACGCTGATTTCAGACAGCCAGGGTAAACAAGCCCTGTCTGTCGAGGGTGGGCGGTGATTTTTGTCCCCTTCTCTTCTGTCTCAACATCCTAAAACCAAGATATTTTGTAAAAACCCGTTAGTACCCAGCAAGACAGATGATGTGAATGACATACCGTAGTGCCCTTTTATCAGCCACCATATCCCTTTCTGAGATTTCAGTCACATATAGTCAACCACTCTTCCAAATATTAAATGGAAGATTGGAGAATAAACAATTGTACCTTTTAAACCCTGCGCTGTTCTGAGCAAAGTGTTGAAATCTCATGCTGTCCCTTGCGAGAAGGGAATCGTTCTGTCATCCAGCATCTCCACGTTGTGAATGCTCCCTGCCGGTCAGTCCCTTAGTAGCCGCCTGAGTTATCAGACTTTCTCGGTATTGTAGTGCTTGTGTCCAGGTAACCCTTATTTTAGTTACTAATGGCCCCAAAATGCAACAGTCGTGATGCTGGTGATTCAGATGTGCCAAAGAAGAGCCATAAAGTGCTCCTTTTAAGTGAAAAAGCAGAAGTTCTTGGCTTACTGAGGAAAGAAAAATATCACATGCTGAAGTTGTTCAGATCTATGGTGAGAATGAATCTTTTGTCTGTGAAATTGTGAAGAAGAAAAAGGAAATTTGTGCTAGTTTTGCCGCCACACCTCAGACTGCAAGGGAGTCTCACCGGGTAGGCCCTGCATCACCCCCCGTCCCTGTAAGAAGACGGGTGAGTACAGTGCAGTGACATGTGTTGAGAGAGACCATCGCACTCGTAGCTTCTATTATAGTGTGCTGCTATCCTTGTTCTTCTTTATTATCGGTCATTATTAACCTCTCACTGTGCCTAATTTATAAACTGAATGTCCTCATAGGTCTGAGCGTGTGGGCAATAACGGTATGTATGGGGTCGGCGCTCTCTGTGGTTTCAGGCATCCACTGGGGGTCTTGGAACATATCCCCGGGGGGGGAGGGCTGCTGTATATGATTTTATATAATTTAAAGTTTTACCGTAGAACTCCAAAGAACATAAAAAGAAACAGGTGAAGTTGGTTTTAATAATATTTTTTATTTAACCCAACATATCCAAAATATAATTATTTAAACATGTAATTAACAATTAACACAAAAACTGATAAGATATCTTACTTTTTAAACATATTGTCGTTGCAGTCCAGTGGGTACTTTATAATTATAGCGCATCTCAATGTGCACAAGCCTCACGTGGCTGGTGGCTTCCGTACCTGACAGCGCAGCTCCAGTAGCTCGTGCTTGCTTTTGCTGCATTTCTCACAAGAGAAGTGAACTGCAAACTATGTTGTCTTCTGAGGTGCTTTTACTGTCATTTCCCCACAAGGCCGGTCAGATCGGGTTGCTCCACGGCAAAGACATCGCTGCGGATGGACAGGTTTCATAATGGGGCCCTTAACTTGTACTGGGTTGGCCAAAAAGTTCATTTAGTTTTTTCCATGAAATAAAAGACAGATTTTTCTCTTCCACCAATAAGTTTATTGATTTGGCTATTTTGAGTAAGCCAGCTATGTCCTGCGTGGTATAACGTTGATTGTTCCCCACGTTTCGATTTGATCGCTATCAACTTCAACTGGTCTACCCGACCTCGGGGCATCGTCCAGCAAGCAATCTCCAGCACAAAACTTTCAGACCACGTTCGGCATGTTTGATCAGTCACAGCATCTTTTCCGTACACCGCACAAATCTTTTTTTGCATTTCAGTAGCGTTTTTACCTTTCTTGAAATAATAAAATGTAATATGCTGAAAGTGTCACGTATTTTCTTCTATCTTCAATATTAAAATAGCTACACAAAAATTCACCAATTTTGATAAGTTCTTTTTAAATGCATGCTGATATGGTAAGTGTCACAACACAATCTAACACAATTGTTTTGAATGAAGTTAAAGACAACCAAGTGCTGCTAGAGCTGCGTTACAGAAAAAACAACGCACTTTTTGGCCAACTCAGTAGGTTCACATTGAAAGTTTCTAAGCACAAATAACTATCCCCCCGAAAAAACCCCTTCGTGGTGTAAAATGACCATCACTTTTATTAAGTTCTTGGACCCTGTGGGTGCGGAAGTGGAAAGAGAACAGCAGGATCACTGTCAATGGGTGTCTGAGGCCGGGCTGACTAGGCTGTGTGGGGCCAGAGGACCCGCTGTGAAAGTGGCTCCCTCTCTCTCTCTGGTCCTCTGTTGGATGGCTGGCCTGGCTAGCATCGCAGAAGGCCGAGGTGGAAGTATGTGGCATATAGCAGCTGGGTCTAAGAGGCAACATCCAACAGGGTGCGTCCATCCTGAGAGTGAGCATTCCAGGAGACTGAGGCTGAAGCCGTGTTCCGAGCAGGACTCAGTAATTAGGCAGTAACATGTCTGTCACATTCTATTGCGTACAAACAAGTCACTGAATCCAGACCAGATTCAAGACTTGGGTGGGGGCATTAGACTCCTCCTCTTGATTGGAGGTGTGGCCGGGCCACAGAGCAGAACAGCATGGATATTTTGTCATGGGCATCTTTGGAAAATGTAATCTGCCAGACTCAGGAATTCTATACAGCTGTCGTTGCCAATTTTATTTCCAGCTTCCAGACTCACTGCTTCATTTTTCTTGTAAGAATATTTTTATGGTCTCCACCATATAATCACAAATTCTAGTGTTTATAAAAATGATTTTTAAAACTCTTATCTGCATTCCATCTAACATTTGAAATTGTGAGGTCTCACCCTCAAATGTAATAATAATTCATTTCTTTCCTGTCTTTTTTAAAAACTGATCTGGTTGTTGACCTCCATAAGCATCACAAAAATATCTGAAGTAAACAATGACTGTGTGTCAATATTATGTTGCTGAAAATTAAATAAAGAGAGCAGTTAAGTAGAGAGAGAGGGTGAAATATGAGAAACTTGGTGAGGACTCGGATTTAAGAATGCCCTGTTTTTTTTTCCCATGGACTGATTTGAGGAAAACACATACCCAATTATGGATATATGTCGTAGCAACTGAAACTTTCGAAACTGGGAATGGAAGTCATAAGAGTGGGATTTTTTTCTTCACAAATTTCTTTTTAATTAAAAAATATTTTAAATTGTGGTAGAATACACATAACGTAAAATTTACTGTCTTAACCATTTTTAAGTGTATAGTTCAGTGGTTTTAAGTACATTCACACTGATGCACCACTATCACCACCATCCATCTCCAGAGTACCTGTCACCTTGCAAAACTGGAACTGTCCCCATTAAACACTACCTCCCCATCCCCCTCTCCCACCACCCCCTGGCGGCCACCACTCTACTTTCTGTCTCTGTGAATTTGATTTCTCCAGGTGCCACATTAGGTAGAATCGAGCAGTATATGTCTTTTGGGTTATTTCGCTTAGCGTAAGGTTCTCAAGGTTTATCCCTGTGGGGATACGTCAGCATCACCTTCCTTTTTAAGGCTGAGTACATCCGTTGTACGGATATGCACTTTTGTTTATCCATTCATCTGTCCACGGACACTCGGGTCGCTCCTGCCTTTTGGTTATTGCAAACACTGCTGCCGTGCACGTGACCGTGTAAATGTCTCTGGGAGACCGAGCTTCCAGTTCTCTGGGGTGTACATCCAGAAGTAGATTGTTGGGTCATGTGGTAATTCCATGTTCACTGTCTTGAGAAACTACCATACTGTTTTCAAGAGCAACTGTACTCGTGAGTAGACTCACTGAAAGTGTATGAGGGCTCCAGTGTCTTCACATCCTCACCAACACTTTTTTTTGATAGCCATTCTAAGAGTGGGTTTATTTTTAATGTTTTGCCAAACATAAAACTGTAAGAATTTTTCCTCGGGGTCTCTGCTTTATCAGGGACACTTGTTTTATATATAACAACTGTTTGCTAATCGAGACAACAACCAGTTCTTCGTGACTGATAGCACTGAGTAGTGCAATGTAGTGCAGTGACTCTGTTAGAGATGAATTTTCCAGATGAAGCTTAAACACTACACATTGAACCAACCTGAAAATATACACGGACCAGAAAGAATGGGGGGAGCAGACGTTTATTTGACATCTACTGTATGTTAGGCCCTGCCTTAGGCATTTTGAATGCATGATGACATTTAATCTTCACCACAACCCTACTGATAGGTGTCGATACTTTCATTTTGTTGATGCGGAAGTAGAAACTCAGAGAAAGTAAGCGGTTTATGAAGGTCAGACAGAGAGGGTTGGAGACGGGCTCTAACCCCCATCTGTCCGATGCCAGAGCCTGTGCTTGTCTCATTATCTCTTGCTGTCTGTTCTGTATAGAACCCCTCATTTGTTCCAGTCATGTGACTTATGAAGTACTTTCAACACAGTGTCTCATGCATTCAATACAATAGTCTTTGAATGGTTAGAGTCAATATTACCCAGATCCACAGTTTATAAATGAAGGAAATTGTAATTCAGAGTCATGTGCTTGTCCAAGCTTACAAAACAGGTTGGAAACAGAACTTGGGCTCAAACCCAGGTTCTTTCATTCTAGATCCAGAGCGCTTCTCGCTTTACCATGCTCCCTTGTGCTGTCCAGGGCAGCTTATCTAGGGAAGTTGCCCAACGTCATTACGTAGAAGTTACATGTTACACTGGCAGACCCTGTCTCGATGAAAGCTCATGTTGTATATAGTACTTTCTAATTTATATTTGATCAGTTTGGCACAAGGCATGATACCTAGCTCAAAAGCTTATATTCAGTATAATTTAGGAAGTAATTCTTTAAATCCCATTTGGATGTCTGCTGTATGCCAAACACTGCACTTAGGGCTGGAAACCCACAGGTAAATGAAACGTCCTTGTCGCTAAGAAGCTTACAACGTGGCAGAAAGCAGTATAACACAAAAACAACAGCACTCAATATATCTTCTCAGAAGAGGAGATGACAAATGATCTATACCTTAGGAATGGGCAGAAGTTCACTTAGAAGAGAAAAAGTTAAATAGTGGCTTATCCTTTGTGGGACTGGAAGGAAACCACCTAGTTTTAGCTGCCTGAGGAAATGTCCAGACACACCTCTCTTTTGTTTGAGTGCTGATGTGTTGCCCATGTGGCTTGACTGAATTGATCAAAAATATAGATAATTCGGGCTTCTAAGATTTGGGGTCATCAATATTGGTAGCTGATGGCTGAACATTCTGGTTGCCTTGCAGGTGCTCCAATCAGGTCTCTGAGGATGTAGAAGTTATTGTAAGGACTGTGCCATAGTTCGGTCATTCTTGCTGGTTTGAATCAGTTGGGTGCTGATAGAGATAGTTGATTGATTGTCTCCATGTGCATCTTTATTTCACAGGGAGAAAGAGGTCCCCAGGGTCTTCCTGGACCCCAAGGTGAGGAAGGATGCCCAGGTGTGAGAGGACCCAAGGTGAGCGTGACTTCAAACTGTGGCATTCTTCCCGTATCTCTGTTTCATCCCTCAAGTCTGTGGAAAACCTTAATTCCTCAACATAGATATGGTATCTTGGTTCCTCCTGAGATGGAGGGTTTCCCAGAAGTTGAGCCTGAGAAAAGGGTTAAATGCAAATAGTTTACTGGGAGCTGATCTCAGTAAACACATGCAGGGAGTAGAGAAGTTAGACAGGGATGGAAGGTGGCCTAAAAAGGGTGCATTATCAATTAGATTACTACCAAGGGTAGACAGAGCTTAATCCACTGAGGAACTCTGGAGGCCACTGTTGAACACGCACCTCAATGTTATCCCACTCAAGGGGCTAGGGAGCTGGGGTGTTCACGCACCAGGTCCTGTCAGGCATCAGCTGAAGGCTGCTCCTAGCAGGCAGTGATTCCCCAGCACTTCTGGACTGTTCTAGTGCCAGGAAAAACCCTCAGGAAAAGAGTCACAGTGCTGGCAGCTGGAAGGTAGGCTTAAGAGCAGTGAAATTTTCAAAACTAAAGGGGATAATTGGTGGGGCACCCCTTTGGAGTGGTTGCATTCAATGTCTTTTAACCTTCCAGGTTTAGAGAATTTCCCTGAATAAGGCCAGAAGAAAAAACAAGTTCTACAACCTCAGAATTCTATAGATAGCTTTTCTGACCACAGTGACCATATTCTGAGTATTTTAACAAGTTATGCTTTCAATTAATTTGTGCTGTTGTTCCTAGAAGCCATTTCCTGCTTGCTAGTCAGTGTATTTCATTTTTGTTTGAAAAATGATTGAAATAGTAACAAGTGGTGGGTCACTGCCATTTCCTGCTCACCCTACTAGGTGAGGAGTTGCAAGGTTAAATTTCCCCCCAAGTCCCAAGCACAGGGAAGTGGTAGTAGGCAGAGTGCTGTGATGTCCGTGACAGCCGCTGGAGAAGAAATCTTCGTTTTGGTGTAATCATTGCATTTTCTTGAAACCAGAGAACGTATGGTTTCCTAAACGAAATGATATTTAAAAAAATTAATTCAAGCTCAACTATTTTTATTTTTTTCTGAACTCTAGGGAGTACGAGGATTTTCAGGAGAGAAGGTAAGCGACTTTCCTGACTCTTCTTACACTGAAGAGTAGCTTCTTTGGGAAAAAAAATACTGAGTCCAGTTGCTTTTCCTTTGTTGAGTGAGGTGGGGCTTAAAACTCGTAGGTGAAGGGATGTGTCAGTTTTAAGAACAAAACTGAAAGAAAACATTGGTGTGGAAATTCACTTCAAAGCAATAATCGTGTACACCGTGGTCCTCTCATCTCTAACCGCATTGTTTGCTCCACAGGGCAACCCTGGAGAGGATGGTGTTGATGGCTTGGATGGAGAACAGGTTTGGAGAGTTTCTCATTCTATGTTCCCCCCTCTACCAGGCTGGCATTCATACTGTCTACTTGTAGATTTCACAATTAGTCTGGACACTTTCACATGCATGCTCAACAATGTCTGCAGTTAATTCAGATATTTGCCCTTGTCTGCCCAATAGAAGGACCCTAGAAACCTAGCTCTCACCAGCTGCCTCCTGTATTACGTATTATTGTCCAGTATTTTATTTCCATTTTTTGGTTAAATTCTACCGATTAGACACTGTTATTATTGTGTTATGTAGTCAATGCTTATCCAGCTTTACCCTCCTATTTGTTGCTATTACTGGTGCCTTCAAAAGAACAGGAAAAGGTCATACTTCTCTTTTGCCCATGGTAGGACTTTTAGAATTTCCTTTAATGCAGTTTATAGATTCCCTTGGCTTTTGTTTTTCTGAAATTCTCTTCTTTTTACCCATTTTTCTTGAAAGATAGTTCTTGGGTAAACATTTGTTTTCAGCACTTTGAAATGTAATTTCATAGTTTTCTGGCTTCTGTTATCTCTTTCATTATTGCTGTTAAGAAGTTATCCATCAAACTAATTGTTGTTCCTTGGTCATTAATCTTAAAAAGATTAATCTAGCAGGCTGCCTTCAAATTTCCCCTTTGTTTCTAGTTTTCTGCAGTTTCAATATGATATGTCCAGCTGTAGATTTGTTTTCCTTTTTCCTGATTGAGACTTACTAGGCTATTGAATTAGGCTTTTGCATCTGAGCATTTGTGCCTTCTGTAAGTTTTAGAAAATGCTTAGCAAATTATCATTTCGACATTTTAATCTTTTTCATTTTCTCTGTTATCTCTTTATAGGAGTCTGATTAAAAATTTGTGAGACCTTTTCATTCTATTCTCAATGATTGTTAACCTCTTTCCCATTTCCTATTTCCTTGTCTTTCTGTGCTGCATTCTGAATAATTTATTCACTTTCTAATTCACTAATCCTTACGTCACTTTGTTTAATATGCCTTTTCACCTGTCAGTTAGATTTTTAATTTCAATTAGTCTAATTTTCACTTTAAAATATTCTATTTGATTCTTTCTCAAATCTGCTTAGTCTTTTAAAAATAGTTGACTGTTTCTTTAAACAAATTCTTTTCTTATTTAAATTTATTAAATATACTTACTTTACATTCAATATATGATAACTCCAATATCTACAGTCATTGCAAGTCTGGTTTTGTTGTCTGTCATTTCTGCTGGTTCCCCTCTCCTGGGGTCTCCCTCATATGTGTTGTGACTTTTGATTTAAACTCATTTTTTAATTTAAATTTATCTGTGGTAAATCATTAAGGCCTGAGCTGAAGGTTGTTTGCTTCTGCCACGTACTTGGTGGCACTACCTCCTAGGACCACTTTAAAATAAATGTTCAGGATGTATTCCCAGAAGTGGGGTCACTGGGTCCAGTGGCAGTTCCATTGGACCTGGATAATTATGCTGAGTGAGATAAGCCAGTGAGAACGACAAGTACCATATGATCTCTGTCATATGTGGAATCTAGTGAACAAAATAAACTGACAAACAAAATAAAACCTGAGGCATAGATTCATGGGACAGACTTAGAGATTTCAGAGGGGAGCGGTTGGAGGGGACTGGGAAAGAATATACGCATAGCCCATGGACACAGACGACAACGTGGTGAAGGGCGGGGGTGGAGGGTGAGGGGGCAGGGTCTGGGTGGAGGGAGAAAATGGGGGACATCTCTAATAGTGTCATCAATAAAAAATCACAAAGAAGAAATTAAAAACAAACAAAAATAAAATAAAATAAAATTAAATGATTAGCCTGTGGGTTTTCACACTGTAGTCACACTGAGTGATGAGTCCTTCGGGCAGCCAGCAGTTATTACTTCTGTTGATTCCTGCTTTCTCTTTATTCTGAATTCTAAAGATTTCTCTTTTTCTTTATCAGCTCATTCATGTATGTAAAATATTTTTAAGTTTTCAAGGGGTTAATTGTTCAGGGCATCTAGTGTGTCACATACTCAGAAATCAAATGGTAAAGAAACTTTCTACTGTTGGCTAGAATGTGAAACTATGTGAAAAAAATTTCTGGTGTGACTACTATAACAAAGATTCTTTGTGTATTTATTTATTCTTTTAGGGTAATCACGGCATCCCAGGATCATTTGGAGAAAAAGGAAACAGGGGAAATCAGGTAAAATAAAAGGATATTTTTCTTTCACATTTCTACTGGTTACACTGACCTTGGCAGTTTATTTTTAAGTTTGAGGAAAGAATCATTCAGTGGCTTAACAGCTACACTGGGAGTTAAAGGGCAATAAATATTAGATGACTATTTGGAACCTGTAACTTAAGGCCCGACTCTGCTGATAATGAAATGAATAATGTAAACCTAGTTTTACATTATTATTTCATTTTTTGTGCTTTAGAACTGTAATTGTTGTTCCCTATCTCACAAACTTTTATGAGTCCCTGCTGCCAATGACTTAGTCTTATACCCAAGGGCTTTCAACCACATTCTTCACTAATCTTGGTCAAGAAATGTCCTTCCCAGGATTAAGACATACAAATGGGCAGTTATAAAACAGTCACCGAGATGTAAAGTGCAGTAGAGGGAATATAGTCAATAATTTTGTAGTAACTCTATATAGTATCAGGTGGATGCTTGATTTATCAGGGTGATCATTTTAGAAGTTATATAAATGTCTAATCTCTACATGTTGTACACCTGCAACCAATATAGTATTGTGTCAACTGTAATTGAAAAATAATAAAAGGAAAAGTATCCTTCCCATTCAAATTATACTACTTAATGTCCCCTGAAGATTCTTTATGCATGCCTACCTCTGCGTCTTGGTTCATGCTAGATTCCCCATCCTGAAATGCCCTTTCCTTGCCTCTGTCTTCAGTGCTTATTTGAATGTCACTTTTTCTTCAATTTCCAGCTGCTGTCTTTCTTCCGCATGATGCCCTGGACCTCACTGACCATGTTAGTCTGCAGAGCTCTCCCCTTCTCTGTATCCTTCCAGTGCACTTTGTTTGTGCCATATGCTTGGCAGTGACTGTGTATTGCCTCGTGCTGGGACTTATATTTCTGTGTAAGGGAAGTCATACGTACTCAGCTCTCCCTTCCTGTGCCCATGGCAGGCATTAGTAATCAATTATGCAGCCCAAAGTATTTGTCTCAACACAGTACTATAATCAGCTTTTGTTGATTGAATTAGATAAGGGGACGAAATTAATTTATCTGTGTTTTTTTGTACCCTACATGGAGTTAGAGTAATGCTTTACCACCACCTGTGGATTGATTTCCTGATAAGTGCAACAGGAAATCACAAGAAATGGCTCTTTACTGAGGTTTAATTTCCAACCTGGAGTTTGTGGATCAGATTTTGGAGAACCACACTTTCTTCAAGACTAGAAAGACTTTAGTTTCCATTGAACTTAGTGAAATTCGATAAACTCCTGTCAAGTGTTTTCTACCTATAGGGCATTTGCTAGACACAAAGAAGAGTTCGAAGATAAATAAGTCTCCGTTATGACCAAGAAAGAGCTTATTTACTGGTGCAGGAGATAAGATTGATATAGGAGGTACTATAATACAAGATAGGGTAAGATAAAGGGTGTAACAATGGTGCAAATAAAGAATGAATGGGAACACAGTGACTTGGAGAGGAAGCTAAAATAGAGTGGTGTTTCTTCATCTGATCAATCATCAGGATTTAATGAGCATCTGTAGTAATTCAGGCATGACTGTAGAATAGGGAGCAAAGCAGGCATGGGTTCTGTATCTCCGAACTGGCCTCTGTAGGAGGGAGATAGCTGTTAACGAAATAATCATGGAAAGAGATGTAAGAATACTGGTAAGATAAGTGCATGACAGAGAGGTAAATGACAGGGGGAGCTGATCCAGCCTGTGTAGTGAAGAACGTTTCATTGAGGGAGTAAAGATGGAATGAAAGTTAAAGGATGAATAACAACCAGATGATGAGGGAGGAAAGAAGTGGGCAAGAGACCAACCTTCCACACTAAGGTCTGTGGCATTTGAGAATGGTGCTGACGGGTGGAGAGAACTGTGGCATTCCAGAGCACACGGGAAGTCAAGACATCTTTTACCCAGACCTCCATGAGAGAGACATCTGTGTTCCAGATGAAGAAAAAGGAAAGCCTTAGAGTTAGAAGAACTCAAAGTGGGTTCAGACAAATAAGGATTCCAATTCAACAGGAGTGGAAGGTGAGATAAAAAGTATAAAGAGTGGGAGGAAAGTCTGAAGTCAATTTAATGCCATATTTAGTTTTTTTTCCTACTGCATAGTCAGGTGCTATCGAAAGTTTCTAGGCAAGGAAGACATTTTCAAAGCTACAGGTTTGTAAGATTACTCTGGAAGCCAGTGTCTGGGTCAGAAAAAGAAGGGATGAAAAGTTGGACAAATCATAATAGGAACTGTATGCCAGGCTCTGTAATTGGCACTTTAATTTATCATTCCATTTAATCCCTGTAACAACTCTATAAGATAGGTATATCTGTTTCACAAATGAGAAAATTGTCTTAGAGAAGTCAAAGAAATTTGCCTAGCTAGTAAATCAAGCAGCAAAAAGGGAATTTACAATTAAGTAACTTCCTTTTACTATTTTATCAGGTCAGGAAAGAAGTGAGGAGGAGTCTCAAGTCATTATGACTAGCTTCTTTTGGAGCCTAGAAAACATTTTATTCCTTGTGTGTCTGAGAGCCAGGTCTCAGAGAAGAATCCCACTTCATTATTTTCAGAGTGTGGCCTGTGAGGTGTACTCTCCGGACCCACGCACATATCACCCGAGGACGGTTCTGTGGCTCTGTGGGACCTGCTACACAGATATGGTACCACTAAGGGCAGGTTTTAAGAGAAGCAATCATTTGCTTATCATGTCATAGTCTTATGGCAAGTTGCTTTGCCTCTCTGGTTCCCTGTCTACAACAGTCAGGAGCTCTGGGAGCGCTTTTCTCTCTTTTTCTCTATTTTTTATGAGATCTTGCTCTGCTAATGCTTTCCACGTTCATGATGGAGAGAGCCTTTCTGTTTTTCTTACATGTGTTTCTGTGTGGGAGCATCAGGGAGGAGAGGAGAGATCAAGGGATTTGGTAGTAGGGAAACCTGGGCTCCACTTCCATGAGCCTAAGCGCCTGAGTTGTGAAGGTTCAATGAGGCAATGCACACTTAGGGTCAAGCATGTCCTAGATTTCCAATGAAAGTATGTTCTTTTCTGTGTCCCAACCTCACCTCTTCGGCAGTAAATGCTTAAAAGTTCAAGTACTAAATTGCTCTTTTAATTTGACTGTCATGTTTCCCTCTTAATGTTTTCTTTCCTTTAGGTAATAGATGATTTTAAACAGTGACACATTTTTTTTCTTTGTGATTCAAGGGCTTGCCAGGACCACCTGGACAACCGGGAGAGCGTGGAGAGGCTGGGTTAAGGGGCGATCCTGTGAGTGGTAGTCGAGGGGTTTCCACTGCATTAATCTAGGGACTTATAAATTGTTTGTTTAAGTACAAAGGCACAGAACAATGAATTATTCATTAATGAGTCATCATTCAGCCTGTCTTGGTATTGTAACAAATAAGGATTTGTGAGGAAACCCATCTTACAGAACTTTTGGGTTCTTAGAGAGGTTGGACCTTTAATTGCATTGCCTATTTGGGATTATTGAGTAGGTCTAGACAGTGACAGTGGGTCTCCTTCGGTGCCTTTCTTTCTTTTAAGAAAAGATCGTGCTACCTATAATTTTTTCTCCATCTTTCCTATCTATTTGAGCTAAATAACCTTTTATTTTCCCAGGGGGATCCCGGAATTGATAGTTACATCCAAGGCCCTAAGGGAGAAACAGGAAGGCGTGGACAGCAGGTAAGATTGTCTCTGTTTGCTCGGGGATACAGGTACACATGGGGAAGGTTACTAGCTGGTGCAGAAGGCTTGGCCTTCTGGTTGGATCAGCACAGAAAACCAGAGAGCAAACCTGTAGGACTCTATTGTCCATGGAGACAGAGCTCTGAATATTAATCCCTGCTTTATCCTTGTCTTTGCATCCTTGTCTCGTGAGTGTGTGTGTGTGTGTGTGTGTGTGTATTTTTGGTAGAAATCTTATCACCCACCACACTAGTAATACATGTTTCTTTACTTCTTTATTCTTGGTTTCTTCATATCCAAAATGAAAGCATCAGACTCAGTAATCTCTAAGATCTTTCCAGTTTTAAAATCCTCCAATTTTATAACGATGTGTTGATTTAAGCAAACAGCTAGAACAGGAACAGAATCAGAGAAACGGAGATCACATAGAGGGTTATTGAAGGGGAGTGAGAGGGGAAGAATGGGGGAGAAGGTACAGGGAATAAGAAGTATAAATGGTAGGCATAAAATAGACAGGGGGAGGTTAAGAATAGTTTAGGAAATGGAGAAGCCAAAGAACTTATATGTACAACCCATGGACATGAACTAAGGGGGTGTGAATGCTGGAAGGTGGGCGTGATGCAGGTCAGAGGTGGGATAAAAGGGAGGAAAAGATTGGGACAACTGTAATAGCATAATCAATAAGACATACTTAAAAAAAGATGCTCAGGCTCACTACACTGCTGGCTTCCCATCACTGCCAATGTTGATTGATGTGAATTGAGTACTAGCTGTTTTTAAAGATAGAATCCTGTTTAGTTCTAAAGACTAACAGCATCGTGACAGAAGACATCACAGAAGGAAAAAGACTTGTTAACTTGACAGACGCTTACTTGTCGGAAGCCATTTTTAGATTTTTTATGTCCTAGACATTAAAATGCATGACTCTGAAAAATGACCAAAATAACCCAAGTCTCTAGTTCTCAGATCACATTATCCCCGATTTCCAGGAATGGGGTCTGCATACCAACATGTTTACAACTGTAGAGCAGCCTCTGTTTGCTTTAAACTCCAGCTTGTACCCTTGGACAAACCCTTAGGACACCAGTTCTCTTCCGTGGATTGTGGCTAGTTCACACCCATTGTATATATGTCCGGGTCCTGAATAAAATCCAGTTGTTAACAAGGTCATTATAATGTAGCTATGTGAGAAAACTGTTACAAGTTGCTGCAAGATTTTCTCATTCTGTTGTTAATTACAGTTATTTGGACAAACTCCGCTGAGAGGGTTCTCTTGGGTGAGTTGAGATTAGAGAGCCCTGTGAATATCCACTCAATAACAATAACCCATTTAGCCATGGGACTGAGGTAAGAGGATAGCAGAGCAGCAACCCTTAAATCATCTGGGCCTCAGTTTTGTCATCTGCAAGGTGGGCAGATTGGAAACCATTTCAGGGTTTCCATCCGTTAGTGGTTATTGTGGGAAGAAAGGTCAGGATTCGTGCATAAATTGAGCTTTGGTTCCATGGCTTACTCATGGTCTTACAGCTGGGGAGGAACTCAGTCTAGACGGCCAAGGGAAGAGCCTCATGCACACAGCTCTCAGAGGTCTCCATCACTGACTTTAGCTAAGGGTTAACCTTGAACTTCAGATCCCTGAACTGTGCATGCAATGAAAATTGTCACCCTCTGAGGTGGTACCATGTCATTTTGCATTTGCATTCCTCACAGTTTCTACTACCAGATTGAGTTTAAGGAAGCGTGCTCTAAGAATTTAAAGATAGCCCTCTAGGGGGCACTCTTTCATCAGTATTAGTTTTGACTCTGACCAAAAAGCCTTGAGAAGTCACAATTCCTTTGGAGAATATGTCCTGAGGCAGCAGTCTTTCAAACCAAACGGAGAAACCTGGCATTGGGGAAAGAGTGAAAACCAGCCATGCTTTAGCACTTCGGGGGAGGAAGAAAACCAATTCAACCTTTTTGGAAGGCGGTCAGGCAACATACATCAGTTAGGACCGCTGATTTTTGTTTATGTTTTCGATATACAAGTAACAGAAAAGTGGACTGGCCGTGTTTACCTAAACCTCACGTTTGATAATCCAGGGACAGGAGATTCCGGGTTTGGGACACTAGCTCAGTGATGCCGTCAAAACCCAGAGTTGTCGTCAGGGCCTCTGGCCCTTTTTTTCCACAGTGCCATCCTCACTGTGGTCCTCGGGCGTGGCAGACCAAGAACTTTACCTTCACCTTTACATAAAATGCCGGAAGGAAAGGGACTTTTCTTTCACCAGGGCACTGCCAGCGATATTCTCTTTACGGCTCCTTTAGCTCATTGGCTGGGCCCAGTGCTCTCTGCCTGCTCTCTTGCCACATTTTAAAAGAGCCAGAGAACACAAGTCTCTAACAAAGGAAAAGAGATTTCCATGATTGGCTTGGTCTTGTCATAATTTGTCCCTTGGAGCTGGGCAAGTCGTTGCTCTAAACAAAACTGAGATTTTCTTAGCAAGGAAGAAAGGGGAGGGAGTGTTGAGTAGCCGCCAGCTGTGTCTGCCATGGCTTCCTATGTGTGTGTCCTTTGCTCCAGTCTTTCCGGTTATAGAAGTTTATCCAGAAGTTAAGCATGAATCAATCTAAAGATTCAGATCCGTGGATGATCAGTGCAGTGGTTTTTAATCACTACACTGCTTAGATTTCCTATGATAAGGGATCTTTTATAAAACAATGGCGAATCCACACGATAGAATATTATTAAGCCATGAAAAATAATTTAGAAGACTATTTCATAACAAGTAAACCATTCATGATGTAGTATTAAAAGAAAAAAAAAACAGATCACAAAACTCTGTTGCCAACAAGAGTCCTACCTGGTTGAACATATCTGTATCTATATTACCTGGGGATAAACACCCAGAAATTACGCATTTCACTTTATTGACATCATTATCCAAATTGTTGGAAGATTCTACGTTGAGCCTGTATAACTTTTACCCTAGCTTTTATTTTGAAAAAATTTAAATCTATAGAAAAATTTGTAGTTGCAAGTATAATAGCACAATGAAAACCAGCTGCTACTGTTCGAGCCATTTGAGGATTAATTGAAGGTATCATGGCATTTTGCTTTTAAATATTCAATAAATATCTTTCAAAAACAAGAACATTCTCCTATATAAGCACAATGCAATCATTGCACTCAAGAAATTTAATATTGATGCAGAATTGCTTCTGTCATACAGTCCATAGTTAGATTTCCGCAGTGGCACCCACAGTGCCCCTTGTGGTTATTTTTATTGTCATTGTTCTGGGTTCCAATCAAGGATTATGTACTGTGTCTGGTTGTTTCGTCTCTGCTGTGTCTTTTAATCACAACTGTGCCCCTTTATTCCTTTGTTTACATGACATTGATATTCTAGACCAGTTTATTTTGCTAAACATCTCTCAGTTAGGATTTGTTTGATTGTTTCTTCCTGACTAGATTCAAGTCAATCAATTTTAGTAGGAGATTAAGAAATGTACCCTTCTTAGTCACCAGGAGGGACACTAGGTCAGTCTGTCTCATTACTGATACATTAATTTGGTCACTTGATTAATCTATTGTGAACATACTTTGACCCACTTTCTAATGATTAAGTATTTTGGACAATAGTTGTCTGAGACTGTAAATTTTTTGTTTCCAAACATTCTTTTACCCAGTGGTACCTGTATTGGCTCAAATAATTCCTTTGTTATGTTGACTGCAAAAAATAAAAAATAAAAAATGAAATAAAAAAGAAACCTCTTTACTATTGAAATGAGAAAATAATAAACATTTTAAGAATCTTTATTGTATCTAGACCAATTATGAGAATGCTATATCTAAAGCCTTCTCCCTGGTATGAACTACTTTATTTAAACAATTCCCATTATAAAAGTAACATTTACAATAGATATTTGGGGATACAGAAAAATGAAATGTGGAGAAAAAAATCAATAGTGCCAGTAGCTAAGAAAACCATCACTTTACTAACTTTCCTAGTTTTTTGGTGGCGAAGTTACTCTCCCTGAGAGAGTCAGATCAGGACCTCAAGGACTTATTAAAAAATGTTCCAGGGTAATATAAGAAAATGAGGAATCATCATTTTGTCTTTCTTTGTATTTGGGTTCATTTATTCTTCCATGGAATTTAGCATACTTGAAAAGAACAATATTATGGCACAGTTTTTCTACTTAATGAACTTTTGATAGATATTTTTTAATTATGCTGTTTCAATAAGCATTTCTACAATGATTTAATTAACACTTTCTTCGTATTGTGGAATACATACATTATTTCAGAAGTTAGTCTGTCATAAATGACAGAAGAACACTTGGCACAAAATGTTTTTGTTTCCGCATTTTACATTCATTCCTAATTTATGCATTCTCATTGACTTAGCATGTGACTTCACTGAATAATAGTCTAAGACATCCCTATTTGCGATCAGGTGGTTTCCGTTCCTCCTGAAAGATGAACTCATTCTTTCTCTGGACCCTACACGTTTTCCCACTTCTGACCTTAAGGAACTTGAGAGCACTGGACAGTTTCCCACTGTGACTGCGTATGACCTCTCCCTCCCTCATCATCTGCATTATGGACCACTCCATATGCGCAGACACACGCTCTTCTACCTTCCGTTTCTATTTGCCGATCCGTACCCTCCAGGATGCAGGTAGAAAAGGAAGTGCTAGTATTGTTCAAACATTAAGCATGGCTTGTTGGAGAACATGTATGACTACTGACCCAACGTGTTGAGCCCTAAGGAGTTGTCAAATGAACAATCTTTGGGGAAAGAGGCCCACAGTGTGAGTATTTTAAAACACCAGAATTAAATCAGCACTCTGAAGGAGTACTGACCAATAGAACATTCGGAGATCAAGGGAATGTTCTCTGTCTGTGATGTTTAATGTGGTAGCCACTAGCCACACGGAGTTCCTGAACGCTTGAAATGTGCCTAGTATAACTGAGGAACTAAATTTTAAATTAAATTAAATTTAAATCAGTTTAAACTTAACAGTCACATGTGGCTACAGGCTTCTGTTTTGGATAGTCCATGCCTAGAGAAGAAATGCAAAAGTATGTAGATATCTAAACTGGTCTTCCCTTTACCTTTTACTTTTCAGGGAAGTTCTGGTTACAATGGACCTCAGGGGGTAACCGGAAATGTTGGCCCACAGGTAGGTGTAACTGCTCACGGGGGGCACATTTCACCTGCTTTTGTGGAAGAGGGAGGTTGGGTGGGGTGAAAATTGGCTGTTCTCTTCTCTAAGGTCTACATTTCCCTTCTACTTTTAGGGGTCAAGAGGAAGACAAGGTCTGCCAGGATTGAAGGTCAGTGCTTTCTGGAAGAGGTGCTCCTTGTTGCACGTTGATGGCACTTCAGATAGTTCTGTCTGAGGTCAAGGGAAGCACTGGTTGGGCTGTCTGAGGTTGCCTGAGGATCACTGGGAAATTTCCCCAGGGATCTTTTTTCATGAAGGAGGGAAGGTTTATGTGGTTCCTCTCTGCACCCTGTCCAGCGGCCATATATAACATTTCATTTAGATGGGAAAAATGCGAGTACCTTAAATAATAGCTTTATCTCCAAAATGATGATTTTTCCATTTAAAGAAGACTTCCTAAGGGTACATAAGGGAATGTCGTAGTCACTAACCAAAGGGAAAAGTTTGAGTTTTACTATTTCCAAAGGGAGAATGACGTGACTTGAGGGTGGGATGGGGTGATATCTGTGGTGAAAATCATATTTTTCTAAGCATTTGTCTAGCACCAGTCTCTGCATTAGACTTTTACTTACATCTCATGTAAACCTGCCGACAGCCCTAGGAGTTATGAGCACCCTGGGTTACTTTTGATGGATAAGAGAGGAAATAGAAGTTTAGCAAAATGAAGTTACTTGTCAGAAGCTGCATAGCTAATAATCGGTGGAGATGGGATTCAGATCCAAAGATCAGAATGCTCTTGGAAATATGAGTTAAATGTATTGGAAGACTTATCTCTAACATAGTCTGGTCACACTCTGCTGGTATTATTTTTTCTAATGTTCTCATGATTTTAGGATGGAAGAGTCAGAGATCGACTTACAGCAATTCTGAACCTGGGGATGAGTGAATGGGTGTGTGTGTGTGTGTGTGTGTGTTGGCCCAGGAGCTACGTACAAAAAGAAAATGGGACTTATATGTCTTCAAACCAACAATACTGAAAAAGCATGGATATTGAGAAATCCCAAGTCTCAAAAATCCAGACAAATTTTGTTGGTATTAAGGAACTATTATTTCTTAAAACCAAAAATGTTGAAAAACCATGGCTATGGAGAAATCCCAAGTTTCAAAAATCCAAAACAAGTTTTGTTGGCACTAAGTAAAATACCATTTCTTAAACAATGTTAGGATTTGAAATAAATTCTTAGATAACTTTCGTGCTATGAATTCTTCACACTGGTAAAATAAATAATGTCCTGAAATATCATTTTACCTGCCTTTACTTGTGTGGCTCAGTGGGTTGGGTGATGTCCCACTGACTGATTCCCAGTCAGGGCAGAAACCTGAGCTGGGGGCCAGGTCCCTAGTTGGGGGCACGCGAGAGGCAACGGATCGATGTTCTTCTCATATCAATGTTTCTTTCCCTCTCTTTCTCTCTCCCTCTCCCTCTCTCTAAAGAAAATAAATAAATACATTTTTAAAAAAAGAAATTACATTTTATCCCACTGTTTTTTATCCCCTAGAAGGTAGAAAAGAATAAACTACAACTGACCAAGCAAAGTTTTAGAGAAATGTAGTGGCTTGAGGCAGTGGAATGAATTTTCTACTCTTGAATTATTTAATTCTTTGTAATACTATATGCAGTTTCTCTACATGCCCGTGAACAGGGGGTCCTCTGCTCACTTGTTCCTGGTTGTTCCCTATGTTACTCCATCTCCTAGGTCTTTCTTTTTTCTTTCATTTACATCAGAGCCAAGCCTGTGCATAAGTTTAGAGTCCCCTTGCGCTCTCAAGCTAATGAGGGAAAATATTTCCTTACCCATTCTTTCCCCTTGGTGTCCCTGAATCCCAGAACTTCAGGAGAACCCGCTTTCATGTCTGTGGGCTTTTCCTTATGGTATTGTTGCCTTTTCCCTAAATGGCATGCCTACTTTGCTTTTTGTCGGTTTTCAGTTTGGGGTGTTTTTCTATTGATTTGTTTCTTTCTTTTTTTCTCTGTTGATTGGAGTTTAGACCTGGATTCACCCAGTGTGTTCCTGAATCAGAACATGTTCCCCTCCAGGCTCTCACTGTGTGCTCATTTGTCTGTCTTATTTTCACAGCTAGACCCTGACCAAGAATTCTGTAAGCCCTTAAAGTTTTTATAGTCAAGAGTAAAGAAAATTTTGTTTTTCTAACCTGCTTCCTCTAGATCTCTATGTTTTACCTTAAACGAATGTGCTGTTATGACACATTTATTATAGAATAAATGCATTGGTTTTGCAGTGTATGGCCATGAGCCAGTTCCTAGCCCAGATTCTTGTTCAGGCTGCGCTTTAGGTTACAATGTATCGTGAGCCTGTACTTTCTTGTTGATGGAGCCTTCTGAATGTTTTTTTTTCCTCCATTTTATATGGTAAACCTTGCTGGGTACAAGATTAGTTCTAAAAGGCTTTTCTTTTCTTTCATTCCTTTTAAAAGTTTTGCATCGCCTTTCCCACCCATCTCCCTACCCCCACCCCTCAGGCAACCGTCAGTTTGTTCTCTGTATCTAAAGGTCTGTTTCTGTTTGGTTTGGTTTTGTTCGATTTCCTGCTGTGGGGGATAAAGACTTTTCTTAACCTGTCCATCTCCTTCTCCATGTAGTGTCCCCACACTCATGCTTGCAGTAAACTTACTTCCTCTACTCTTGGTCAGCTCAGTTCATGGTTTCCAGGGTAACTGGGTAAACGTTATTTACATCTGTAAAACTGTTGGAGTCGCCCTTTCTCCCCAAAGTTGCCCTTGCTTTGTGTTCTATGAGTGTATCATTGGTTAATCGTGAAACTCTTTCACAAGACAGCTAACCTCCCAATATATTCAAACGTGTCAGGTTTGTTTTTCTTGGATGGCTTCTTCCCGGGCCCTCCCTGTGCCCTCCTGCTCTAGTCCCGAAGGATTGCTCCCTAGACCTCCGTGTAGTTGTCTCACTGGGACCGACTGCAGAGCAGCAACCTCTCATTTTGGAAGCAGAGAGAAATGTGTGCAAACTGCTGTTTCTGATAGGAGGCCTCTCCCTTTAATACATTGAAATCTTGTTGGATCCCTATAGTTGTTTGCCTTTTCCTATTAAAGCTTTGACTTTTTTTTTTAACACATGGGATTTGTAGACTCTAGGGTGAACTGGGTTTATTCAATATATCAGTAGTTTTCTAGATAACCACATATTGGAGCATCGGTTAAGTAGACTCGTCTATGTTTCTGAGACTATAACCTGCTTACGGTGAGCCAGTACTACTGGAAGAGTGTAGCTTACAGAGGTGCTGAGCTCTAAATTACATTTCCTGCGCCTTGGAACATGTGTCTCATTACTGTCTATAAAAAGAGATATTCTGGCTTTTGTAAGATGCCTAATGAAATGGAAATCTAAATGAGATTTTATTTATGGAAAAACTTGTATTATGGCAAACAAATCAATGCATAGATTATTTTGGCAATAATTTGTGTTTCCTTTACTTGTATATGTAATTATCATAATGCATATATACTATTTTATATTCTGCTTTTCTATGTTTCCAAACCTTCCTATTACCACTTTAATACATGGTACCTTATTCTGTTAAAGAACAATGATTTACTAAACAACTTGGTAATTTCTGTTTCGTTACTTATCACGTCAGTGATGTAAAGAGAAACTGTATCTTAGGTTTTTTGTTTTGTTCTTGTTTTTGCTTTGCTTAAATGGTTTCCTGATATAAATGTACAGACACGGAATTATAGTTCAGGAGCCTGGGCTTTGCCATCGAGAGCCACGTTGTTTTCAGAAAGGTTGCATTATGAGTGTCACTAACGCAATGTGCAACTTAGACAACATTCCACAGCCGGTTTCCGAATTTCTAGCTGCATGCCTTTGAAAACAGGTTCATACTGATAACCCTAGAAACCAACTCTAGGAGAATAGAATAATGTAACAGTATGATTAGTAGAAGTGCTTCCCATTTGTCAGAATAGTTTTAAAAACTTAAGAAGCACATGTAATTGATCCACATATTGATTCCTTCTTAGTTTAAGAGTTTTTTCTTTCTGTAAATCTGAATAATCAATCAGTAGCCTAGTCAACATGAGAAAGGAGACAGAATAATTCAAAACATGGGCATTAGCCTCAATCTTGGAAAATGTACCTTCTCTGTAGAACTGAAAATATTAATTTGAGGGAGAAATTAAATCAGTTATCAGGTGAATCATTTTAAGACTCACCCTTTGCCTAGGGAGCTGTTAATGCTCTAAGAACCTATAGGGTTTTAAAGCCAGCTTTCTGCTATTTCTCTATGTGCTTTTGGGCCTTTGTTCTGGAATGTCCCAGTTGTTGCTGTGCTCAGCCTCTGCGTTTCTTCACATGGGATAAGGGTCCTTAACAGCAGTAAGAATTTGGTCCACATTCCTTAAAAGGAATGGATGGGCTTTTAGTAACCAGTTACTATGTTAAATGGGAGTGTGAGTAGTTTAAACAAAGCGTTTTTGCTTCCATCACTAGCTGAGGCATTGGAAGGAAATGCAGAAAGCCTAGGAAAGACAGTAAGAATCTGGTCTTACATTTCCCCACATGGGTGGGACTCCCGCCCCCATTCCTCTCCAGCTCCATGTCTTAAAGAGCACTGAGCATAGACAATGAAATGGTTTTTGTCTTTCTCTTGTGCCTTTCAGGCTACGTCTTGTAGGGAAGGCTGCCTTCAGTCGGAACTAAAGATGCTTGGAGAACTACTCACTAAACCTTACTCATTTTGACAGGGTGTGCGTGGAGAATCTGGCGAACGTGGTTACCAAGGAGAACCTGGGCATCCAGGCTCACAGGTTGTATCGGTGAACTTGTTTCTAGGGCTAAAGGATATTTGTTTAAAATTTCAACTTAGATTCTTTGATAGGGATTTAACATATATCAGAGTGACCTTGGCTACCTCCTTTCCAGGGCCTCCCAAAGCAAATTACATAACTCTCTTCTGGGCAGGTTAAACCCCTATAGCAATATTTATTGAACTCTTACTATGTCCTAGATATGGCCCTAAGCACTTGTCATAACTCATTAAATTCTTCAGTTGGGGGGGTTGTTATCCCCATTTTACAGGGGAGAAATGGGGGTGATAGAGAGGTTAGGTACATTGACCAAGCTCACACAGCTAGTCAGTTAGTGACAGGGACGAGCTTCCGACTCAGGCAGCATAGTTATAAATCTATGCTTTTAATTACTGCCCACTCAAATTACTCAAATTACATTTAATTCATCAAAATTGTATTTAATTTGGCAGGAAAAAAATCAGCAACCTGTTTATGAAGTACCTATCACACGCAGGGCACTGTGCCAATAGGCCTGGGACATTCAGACCATCAAGGCAAGGAACTTGCCTTCAAGGAGTTCAATCCAGTAGAGTCTTGCAAGCTATTCTGTGATAACTGGGCATTTAAACTTCCGGTCAGTCCTTTTGGAATCTTCTAAGCATAACCCAAATCTGTCATTCTGGATTACTCTCTACATCTTTCTTCTAAAAGCCAAATTATTTCCAAGTGTCCTCAAATGGGAAGAACTTTAAAGCAACCTTGACTCACGCTCCTTAACTTTGAAGATCCTATGAGTGCCAGAAGATAATTCGAGAAGATGTCTGCTTTTTTTTCCCACTTGACAAAGATACTAAAGAAAGACATGGGCAATCAATGTGTAATGATAGATTGTATACTTTGTGATAGAAAGGAGTACCTGAACATGGGGGGGGGGGAACTGAGAGATGCGTTTTTGCCTTTTTTTTCGATCACTGGCTTAATGCAAATTTGGGCGTCCCGCTGCTGTGGGGCCCTGGCCTTCTCCTATACGTTCACCTTGCTCTACTGCTGAGTGCGGGGGAGAGGCTGTGCGGGAGCCACGAGCAGGATAATCGATAAAACCTCTCCTTAATTTTCACTCCCCACTGGCATGTGGGTGTGATTCAGTACCCACACAGATGATTCAATATCTCACACGGGAGTCTAGAAGCTATAATCAATGCTTCTAATAGGAAAGCATTTCTCAGAAAAGCTGGAAAAAATTAAAGTGTCAGACATCGGTAAAGTAAAATAGATTGGGGAGAAGACAAACAGCTCTGCAGCACAGTGCCCAGTGAGATTAGGCCCCTTAAGTGTACCTCTGGTTCTTGATAAAGTCAGAACACAATTTCTTGTTTAGCCCTTGTATATATAAGGAAAAGGCTGATTTTTTTTTCTTTTCAGAAAAGCTCACTCACTATCCTTGTAGCTTCTCTTATTCCCCTTTTAATATCTAAACTGAGTTGGGCGAATTGAAATATAAAAGCAATGTTCTCAAACTTTAGTGCTCATCAGATTCAGCTGAAGAGATGGTTAAAAATACAGATGCTGAGGACTCACACCCTGCGCTTCAGACGGAAAGAGTCTGCAGTGAGTGTGCTGGGGGAGCTTCAGGGCGTAGGTGCTGCTTGACTGACATGCGATAACTGACACAGTGCTGGGCCAGACACCTTAATTTGTGCTTCCATCAGCATCCAAGATGATTTTGTGGTTATGTGGAAAATACTGTAATTATGTATCTCTATACAAATTGGTTGAATTGTAATTTTATTTTTGGGCCAGGGACCAAGAGGAAGGCAAGGACCACCAGGAACTTCTGGACAAAAGGGCTTACTGGGTGCTCGGGTAGGTATGGAAAACTAAAGTTGCAACACAGCTGCGCATTAAGAATGGCCAGTTCATGCACCTGGGTGTTCCCAGACAAATAACATAAAGCCTCAGTGTTTTCTTCTGGGATCTGTGGGTGTCAGGAGTCTCTAGAAATAGCTGATTTGATGCAGTAGACATCGGTCATCAGATATGTGCCCCCTTCTACTCTAAGTATATTGTGGGACTCGAATCATCAATGAGATTGGGGTTGAGTCTCAGGGCTGTGTAACATAAGCTCACACTTACCTGTGGAGCAAGAAAAAACAGTATAAAAGGGGACTAAGTGGTTAATTTACTCCTCACAAACACATAAAGGAGCATTACTATGCCAATTTTATAGATGTGGAAACTGAGACTCAAAGGGATTAAATTACTTGTCATCTGCAAAGTCAAGGCTGAACTGGCCTCTCACTTGGGTCTTTCTAGTGCTTGTTCTACAAGTCAGCCAATATCCTGGTGGTGCAGAGAAGGTTCAGACCAGACTGAGGCAGATGACTGGAGTGGCTTCCCAAGGAAGGGGCCTTTGCGATACCTTAAACCTGAGCAGCATGGTTTAAGTTGGGGATGAGAATATCTGGAGACTCCAAACAGCAGCTCCAGGATGGCCTAAGCCCTTGTTCTGTCCTCGTTCACTCACGGTCAGGAGTTTTCTGGCCCCGAACTGATTGTATTATTTTCATTCTCATTTGATAATATTTTCTGTTGGGAAGGGTGAAAGTCCAGTCGTTTGTCTTCCTGACCTCTTACTCAAATCAAACTCCCCCTCTAGTAGCCAGAAGATTCCTTCAGTTCTTGGTATGTGGGAGACATGGCCTCTTGCACAGCACACTTTACTCCCCCAGATGTTAAATGTGTTTATTATGCTTTTTCTATGTTGGAGGATAAAATTAGTTGTATTAAAGGTGATTCATGAGCATACTACCAGTTCAAGACCATTTCAATAATAACAAGAGTCAGATGGTTAACTTTGTGGCCCTTTAGGTGATTTTGGGCATGGTCTTTTTGCAGGGGAATCGTGGGCCTCCAGGGCCAAGTGGTTCAAGAGGAAAAGCTGGACCAAGAGGAATGAAGGTAAATGTCGGAGAATACACTCTTGATTGCAACTTGGGTTTTCCTGTGTGAACCTCTCCTTATGTGATCATTTCCTGCATGAGTTTCTGATACGGTTGGTGATGATGTTGACTGCCCGTTACCTTATAGCTGGATAGGTGGATACAGAGAAGGAAAGACATATAGACAGACATATAGAAAGATGAATAGATGGTCACGTGTATCAAAAGACAAAGATATATCAATAGATAGATAAACATATGCATTCACCAGAAATGCGGATTCGCACCCTCACACCTAGAAAAAGCCATAGCAATATAAAATCCTGTAACCGGTGCTGCATACCTGGTTTTGATCATTTCCAATACCAAAATTTAAAGTATATTTTTAGTTTTTATATTTAACAAAAATCTAGAGGAACATAGTTATCTTAGGTTGTAGGATGATGCCAATGGGACTTGAAAAGAGTGACTGTAAAATTCCTAAGAAAAATGACATAACACTGTATGAAGTCATAGGAGAAAATTAATTTCACCTTTATCCTTTATTATAAAAGGGAGAGCATGGTGTTGCAGGAGAGAGAGGCCCACGGGGTCAGCAAGGACCAAGAGGGCAACCTGTAAGTCTAGTTTCTCTGTTTTGGAATCCTGGTTGAATTTCTTGTTTATTATTTGTTCTTACTTGACATAAAATTCTAATATTCATGATGAATATTTGGGGTAACAAAAATGACATAATAACTAGAGCCATTGTGAATCTCAAGAGTCAAAGATCCTTAAACTAATAAAGAATCCAAAGATGTCTCAGGGCTGGTTTTGCCTTTTCACAGGTTATTGAAGAGGAAGTGCCAGTTAGCCTCTTCCGTTTGACAAAGATGTTTTACAAGTATGTGAGTCTTTTAGGAATACAGAGATGCTCAGTGAAACTTTTTTTTTTTCAGGAAAACAAATAAGATGACCAATCAGGTGCTCTTTTTAAAAAAGATTTTATTTACTTATTTTTAGACAGAGGGGAAAGGAGCGAGAAAGAGAGGAAGGAAACATCAATGTGTGGTTGCCTCTCGCGTGCCCCCAACCAGGGACCTGGCCCGCAACCCAGGCATGTGCCCTGACTGGGAATAGACCTGGTGACCCTTTGGCTCACAGGCCTGTGCTCAATCCATTGAGCCACACCAGCCAGGGCCCAGGTGCAAATTTTTAAGGGCATGGATTTGATTATCCAGAGCAAAGAAATAATCTTTGAAGACCAAGGATCATAAAAGGTTTACTTCAACAGATAACTCTTCCAATGACAGGGCTATGCATTTTTACCTTAGTCATTGCTTTGAATGCAAGAGCACATTAGTTTTTTTATGACTATTTTCAATTTAACACCTTATTGGAATGAGCTTTATGATACAGAGTAGTGTTGACTTTCCTGCAACTCATATTCCTTAGATTTCTCTCATCAGCAGTAGGAAGGACCTGTGTCTGTTTTGCACTCAGCACTGAAATTGCATTTGTTCGCCGGGAGAGAAAATAAATGCAGGCCTAAGAAGCTTAACCTTAAATGCAGCAAGGGAAAAAATAGAACAAGACTGCTGTCAAATGAAATGTAGGGCAAACGATGTTTTGAATCTACACTCAATTCAGATGATGAAGTTAACACTGTTTGACTTTATTAAAATATCCTGATTTAAAATAATGCAAAGCTTGTTCCTATTGACCTATTTTGGGGAAAGATAGAGCTGGGGAGCAATGCCTTTCTTGAACGTGTTGTTACAGGAATGTTGGAGGGTGTAGGACATCTCCAAACTATACAGTGTGAGTCTCTGGGGCTCCAGAAGCTGAAGGCTCTGAATGTCCTTCAGCAGAGAGAAGCTGGAGTGACAGCAAAGGAACCTCATGTGCATCCTTTCCCCCCAAATAACTCATTTTTGCCAATCTTCGTCTTATTTTCTAATATTTTAAACTTTACTGCTTAGCCATAAAAATGATCTTTGTGGCTTAAAATTTAAAATTTTCTTCTCAGTTGATGTAATTGATTTAGGCATAGTCTTTGTCCATTCAGCACAAAGTATCTAAAAGGTTCTGAATTCGCTCTTTATCAGGAAGCTCACTGTCTGCGTGTACAGATGCTGAGATCCCGGAGGTATCATCAACACTTTCATAATTATTATCATCAGCACCACCTCCATTTCCACCACCACTACCTCCACCACCACCAACACCATTACCACGACCAATATCACCACCACCACCATCACCGTCCCAACCACTCTCTTACAAAACATTATCACCATTACCGCCACTGTCAGCGGCCAAATAATGACCCCTTACCAAGTGCTTTCTCTGTGCCTGGCACTGTGTGAAGGACTTCCCATGCACAATCTCATTTACCCTTCCAACCGTACTAGGTAGATGATATTATTATCCCCACTTAACAGGTGAGGAAACCGAAGCTTAGAGAGGTTGAGTAACTTGCCTCAGGTTACTCATACAACCAGTGTTAAAGTGGAATAAAAATTGAGGTCTGTCTGGATTTATAGCTAATAGACATATTTATTAAACCACATTGCTTCTATCCCATTCTTTCCCCCCAACGTCTGTCTACTGATTTACCAATTCTGGAATTACTTCCATCGTTCCTTTACCCTACAAGGAAAGCAGGTTTGCCCAAGGAAAGCTTTGTACAAGTGATTGGGCTTCCTGCACCCGTGGTGTCACCTTGCTGAGGGACAGAATCTTGCTGAAGAGGAGATTAAAAATTAAGGAGAATACCCAAAACTTATTTATGTCATGGTCTTTAAAAACTTTAAACCCTATTCTCTCCTTATCCTTTAAAGTTATTTGAATGTTTATCCTACGAAGCTGGGATAAACCTCCAGCAAGCCCCTTCTGTCTTCCCACCTCCTTGCACTACTGATTTTTCCAAGGGTTCAGATAATATTATCAACCAAGTGATGATCTGGATGACTCTACAATTCACCTTGTGTCATTTTCTTAGGGTCTTTTTGGTCCCGATGGATATGGACATCCAGGAAGACAAGGAAGAAAGGTGAGGTTTACCTTACAGAGTATTCTGGATGAAAGACTATAGCTTTTATTTTATTTTACTAGAATAAGAGTTACCACCAAAGTGGCATGCCAGGAATGGTTTCTACATGCTGTTTATGACATATGGTAGCTGTCAGAGTTCCCTCCTTAAAAAATAAAAGCTGGTTTCGTCACTCCATTATTTAAAAATCAAACTCCTTACCTCATCTTCTTCCTACCCAGCTATTCCTACCCCAACCCTGGGCATCCAGGCTCTTTCCCAACTCCCTGCCTTTGCGAATGCTCTTGCCTTTGTTTGGGATGCCCTTCCCCATCTCCCTCCTTTGGACAATTTTTCCTCATTTTCTAA
This sequence comes from Desmodus rotundus, assembly GCF_022682495.2. Classification (NCBI taxonomy): domain Eukaryota; kingdom Metazoa; phylum Chordata; class Mammalia; order Chiroptera; family Phyllostomidae; genus Desmodus; species Desmodus rotundus. The sequence continues at coordinate 108,099,553 of NC_071394.1, read as the reverse complement.
AACTAACTCAGACTCCAACTTCTCCTTGTGGAAGACAGAATTTGGTTCGTCCTGTATCCTGTGTTCCCAAAGCACATTGCTCATATTTCTACAGTAGTCCCTTTCCACTGATGTTATATTTCATTTAGTCCTGTGTATTTGTCTACCTCCAGTTTGTGAACTGGATAGCCGGATTGCATCTTACTCATTTTGTATTGCTGGAACACAACCTGGCACAGAATAGGTTCTTAATAAGTATATTTAAATATTTCCACTCCCATAAGAAGCTGGTATTTTAACATGTAGTTAGTTAATGGGTTCCTGACAGAGGATTTGAAGTGTAGAAGTCACATGGTCCTTGTTGAGCTAATCAAAGGTCGGTAGCTGCAGTTATTCTTGGTGCTTTAGCTTGCAAGTTACAGTTTTTGCTTCACAAAAGCAGAAATTACTGGGATGTTTGGTGATGCTCAGCTACTTAACTATGTCAGAACTCTGGGCTGGCTTCTCTGCAGTTCTCTTCTTTCCCCTGTGGCTCTTTCTTGAGCAGGAAAATGCCCCAAATATAGTGATCCCTTAGTAGATCTCTGCGGAATGATGAACAGTGTGGGCCCACGGCAATCATCTAGCTTAGCCTTGTTGATTTACAGATAAGAAAGTTGAGACTTAGAGACATGCAGTAACTTGCCTGTGGTCACAGAGCTACTTAGAGACAGAGCTAGTCAGAGGCAGAGCCGTGTGTGGAAACTAGTTCATGGGAGTCTCATCTGGCAAATTAAGTCTTTCTCCTCCAGGGGAGAGTTTGCATGGCAGGAGATTCTGGGTAGAATTCAGATGGGCATGTTTTGAGCCACGTTACCCACCCCCCCAACCTAAACACAAGGGCAGTCTATGCTTACTGTGATATACTTAGCACCGTGGAGCATGCGGATTCACTCCCCATTTGCATGAATTTTTCCTAGCAAGTCATCATGGTCTCACTTTAAATGGCCCCTATTGCTGCTTGGCCAGCAGACTACATTTTCCTAGTCTGTTCACTCTCTTCTCTGAGTGATCTGTTTCGCACTGTCCCCCCTCCACAGATCATTCCCAGTGTAAACAGAGGTAGGGATATTTCTCATCTAAAAAAAAACAAACCCAAACCAACAGCAAAACCCTGACTTAACTACACACTTTCATGGCCCCATTTCTCTCTGGCAACTCTTGGGAGAAGTAGGTCCATACACATGGTTCTTACTCAGGGGTGATTTTATACCCCTGGGGGACATTTGGCGATGCCTGGAGGTCCTTTGGTTGTCATAGCTTGGGAAGGGGATGCTGCAGTGTTTTTTTTGTTTTGTTTTGTTATGTTTTTAACATGTTCTCTCTCTGTCTGGAATGTTCTTCTCCCAGATATCTGCTTGCCCTGCTTCCTCAATTTATGCTGAACTTTGCTAAAATGCCACCTTTCCCAAAAGGCTTTTTCTGATCACCTTATATAAAATATATACCCCCATCCACCCAAGTCATTCTTTATCCCTTAATCCCCTCTCTGGAACCGCATTTATCTCCTCCTGATGTATTACACATCTCTTCCTTACTAGTGGGTGCGTCCCAAGATAACAGCAGTCTTTGTTCTGTTCACGGCTTAATTCCCAGTGCTTAGAAAAGTGCCCAACACATAGTGAGTGCTAAATAAATATTTGTTGAATGAAACATTGCTTTGTAGTGTTCCTTTGATCTGACCATGAAGACCTGCTTCCCAACAGTCAACTTGGTGCTTCTTCCCTTGGTTTCCATTGGGTCAGACCTCTGGTTATTTAAACTGATAGGTACAAATGCTTAAGAAGGCAGTTTCATTACACAATGTATCAAGGAGGGGTAGGAATTTGTAAAAATCATTTGCAAGTTGTTTCACGATGAATTATAGAAATAAAAAATGGACACTTGGGAGTACCTCAAGATAACTTTTGATATAGTTGTTTTTTCTGGCACATGTTTTTAGTCTTTTCCTCTAAAGTTACAGTTTCTTCTTTTTTTTTTGAGGATTACCAAAAAAAAAAAAAAAAGAGAGAGAGAGAAAGAAAGAAAAGACTTACTCACATGATGTTAAACAATCTCCTCTCTCATTTCTGACACTAGGGTGGACCTGGATTTCCTGGCTATCCTGGCACAAAAGTAAGAGGATACTTTCTGGGCCTGACAGCTGTATGTAGCACGTCTCATTTGTTTGAACCTATTTTTCTTTACATTCAAGATTATGCTTTTGATTCTATTAAGGGAGAAGCTGGTGACCCAGGCCACCAAGGAGAGAAGGGGGCAAAGGGAATCAGAGGGAAGAGGGTAAGAATGAAAGGGATTTCCCAAGACCTATGAAGGCTTACATCCTGACACTCTACTCACGGGAGCCTATTTCCATGGGGCTGATGGACTTCTTAGCAGGAAGCCCATGTCCTCCTCAGACAGGCTCATTCCACACCCCCGCCTTGGCTACCTCACTTCCGCTTAAATCCATTCTCATTCATCTTCTGAATGCAAACACAGCTCCCCAAATCGTAACAACAGAAAATCCAAGTTAGAGTTTTGGCTGAGCAATATCAACCTTTAAAAAAATAAGTTTGGAGGCACCGCTGTCTTTTGTAAGCCTAGATATCATGTGGAAGGGTATTGTTTTAGCTGCAGAGCAAATATTGCTGTTTCTCTGAGCTTTTTCCAAGCCTTACCTTTTTCTTAGCTTTTTTAGGACTACATACTCAAGAATGTGGCTGCCATCTTGGTAGACTTTGAGTCCTATTTTCCATGCTTTATAGAGTCTACCATTGAAAATACTTCTTCAGGTTCTGAAGATTCAATCTTGAAGGGGCACAGTCACTGGAAGCTCTTTTTGGAAAGAGTAACCCCGTGTATATCTAAAACCTTGGTAGTATTTAGCTGGTAGGGAGCAGGGCCTTCTGGGAAAAAAACACGTACAAGTGTTCAGTGAAAAAAAGAGGAAAGGAAAATGAATGTATATTTTCTACGAACTCAATAATTGGTATTTTCATACACTGGCAAGGACATAAAGGAAATTTTGATCTATGTCTCACTTGGCTTGCTGCTGGCTGATATTGATTGCCCTGCTCAGCTAAACTTATCTCTCTGGTTTCAAATTTTAAAAAAAGATAAAACATCAGTTACATGCAGATGGTGGTGAGCAGTGAATCCATGATTAGCATATACCTTTTCTCACGCCCCAAAGACCAGAAGGTGGTGGAGGAGCTTTACTTTTCTCTTGATGCCAGGCGCTCAGTGCACACTCTGCATTCATTGAATCATGTGACCTGGAGGGTCAACTGAATATGACATCCTTTAAGGCAGTTTGGAAGTGTGTGTTTGTGTGCATGTCTACATGTTGGCTGGAATGAGGTTTTTGGGGGGCTGGATTTAGACGGTGCCCATAAAGAGAACTCTTCTCTTTCTAGTCTCTGTGTGTCATTCCAGCAATCACAGTTCACAAACTAACCACTCTGTGGAAGACTCGCTCTACCTTAGATACAATGACAGTTTGATATGTCAGAGCAATGGCTTTAATTGAGTTATATTCAAGGGGGGAAGCTTATTCCTTTGGTCTGGTGATTTTTAGGGTAATGCTGGCCTTCCAGGGTTTGTTGGAACTCCAGGTGACCGAGGCCCTCCAGGACCACAGGTAACACGGACTCTTCTCCTTTCTCTCATTTTCATCCTTTGTGTAAAAATGCATAAAGATCTGACAAGAGGCATCTCTAAGAAGAAATGAACATTTGGGACACACAAGGGGATCTGTATAGGGAATAGGTCAAATTTGCTTTACGTTTGCTTCACGTCCTTACAGAGTACATTTCTTTAACATAAGTGTTGTACTTGAAGCGGGGGAAGGCATCAGAGTGGATGGAGATGTATAAATCTGTCTACATACATAAAATAATACATAATACTCCCTGGGGATTGAGTTTATCAATGTAAACAAGGTAAGCAACAATATTTATGCCAAAACTAGAAAGAAACCCTAACAAAATAGGACATTTATATCATCTTAACTGAGTTGACAATGTTGCAAGCCCACAAATGTTTTTTAAATTCTCTGGAAGGTTATTTGGTGTGAAAGGAAAGACTTGGGGTTATTGTCACTGTGTCGCATGGCTCATCCTAGGAGGCTAGCTGTCATTTCACGAGGATGGCACAGTGGGTTGAACCTGGTGGTTTCTCTGGAGTGTTGGGCTTACTGGAGCAGTACAACAAAGTCAGAGAATCAAAAATCCTAGAAAGACCACCCATGCTCATTTTGCAGATGAGAAAACAAGATTGAGAAGATTATAATGGCCTGCCCAAGTTCATAAATTACTGCCTTGTGGAGTCTAAATACGGCATCTCTATTCTGAAAGATCCAGGGAAGATTTCTGTGGGTCTAGGGCAGAGATAGGGTGGTGGTGGGTGGACAGAGGAGAAAGGAATGGGGAGGACTGGGCTCTCCTTTAGAACTGCCTACAAATGGCCCTGAGATTCTTGAATGGCCTTTTCCTGAATTTTGTCCTAAACTGTGGCTTTGTCTCAAAATGGCTTGGTCTTCTAAAAGTTATGTACCATCTACCTAGGCATCCTGGACTCCAAGGTCTGGCACACACCTCCTAGGCACTCTGACCTCCTTCCTTAAGGGGTCAGAAAGAGCTCCAGGGCCAGGAGGTGGTCCATGAGCTGTGGCGAACTTTACCATAACTTCATGCCAACTCAGGAGTATCGGACCTCAGAATTTTGCATTTTAAACCTGTTTCTGTTCTTTGCAGGGCATCAAGGGCCCCAAAGGCCTGGCAGATATGACGGTGGGTGAAGGTTTGAATTCTAAACTTTATTCATTTCAGAACACAAAGCTTTCCACTTTGACAAAATAGAAATCTATGAATATTCTTTAGTTTTGCCTCTTAAAATTTTGTTGATACTTTAAGCTTATAGGATAGACTTTGAAATGTTATAACCAAGTCAAATAAAAAAAGTAGAATACTATTTTAGATCCTGGAGGGAATCTGGGTGTTTCTGAGCAGTACTAGTTGACGTGAAAGGAAAGACTGAGGCCACTCCCCTATGCAGTACGCCTTTTTTGTAAAGTTCAAAAATACGCTTATAAAGTATTTATAAGCCAACGCACAGGACACGGTCCAGGCCTTCGTGCCTCATGGCACACCTGAAAACAGTCTCAAAAGTTAGGATGGTTTTTCATCTTCCAAGTACAGAAATACTATTGTGGGTCGGGGGAAGGAAGTAGGCACAACTGAGGAGCAAGAAGTGGTGGGTGGAGGGGAAAACAGAACAGAGAGAAGGGAACAAAGCAGAACTCTAGGGGAGGTGTTAGGAGTCCTGTCTTGGCAGCCATTCTAAAGAAGTGTACAAGGAATTGCTAATACAGAGATCCAAAAAGTGAAGGCACTTCTCCACCTTCTGTGCTGAGATCCCTGGGTTTAAACTTCTTCAAAATCATATTTGATTCCTTTGCTTTGTAAAGGCAGATAAAGAAGATAAAAGAATTCCCCTTATTTATCTAGCTCTAACAATATGGGCACTATATGGTACGTAAAATACTTTAAATGTTTTAAAATATCCACTAGATCTAAAAATATAATTGCTGGGTAGTTTTATTTACTATAACAATTTTCAGGTTTTCTGCTATAGCTTCAAAAGTTTCAGATAACATCCATATGGCATTTCTAAGTCACTGGAGTGAGGAAGAATATACTGCAAATTAAATACTTTTCCTTTTTTTCCCCTCTCTTTCTCCATTTTCCTAACAGCCTTGTGAAATCATCGATTTCACACGAAAAAACTGCCGTAAGTTGATTGGAAGGGGGTCTGGAGGAGCCAGTGGTGTGAAATGGGGACGCATCATAGGTTGGGGACATAAGTCACCATGGATCTGACTGAGGTTTGGGAGGTGTCATTGTCCATCATGAAAGGATCCTGTAAATGAATGCATTTGGTTCCGTCCCCCCTTGGGTAAGTAACCTTCCTCAACGTGGTCTGAGAAATGAAGTGGTCTCCGCATCTCAGTGGTGCAGGAAAACTGCATGTGCTCTCTGGCTCCCCGTGAAGAGCGACGTAAGTGCACTCCCGCGTGTCCGCATCTTGTTCTTCCCACAAAATAGGCAACGAGAAGCTTTGTTCTTTTAATCTCATCCATTCAAACAGGAGGGATCAACAGTGAGCTTTCGATAAGAAACGTGTCCTATTTTATTTACATTTAGGTTTTAAAAATGGAACTACTGTCTTCAATGTGTTTTGGGATATTTGCATCCTATAGTAAACACATTTCTCCACTTACTGGCAACAGGGAGAGAACATTGACTTGGCCAATTGCTTCATTTGGGGTCATGGTTTTCTCCACAATCATCCTGCCCCTCTTACTCTAACTCTTCCATATTCTGTTCATTCCCATCTGGTTGCTGCTCAGGGAGCTTACGGAGTCCTTTTTCTTAGAAATCATAAAGAATAATGTCATCATCTTGACCACAAAAGAAAAGAGTGTCAGAGTTGGCCTTATAAAAAGTGAAAAACCCTTTACGTTAAAAAGCAAACAGAAAAATGAAAAAACATACATGCAATAAAAGCAATGGATCCAAGCAAAGGGTCAAACTTTCTTACTCTGTCATGTCAAAATATGTAAGTTGCTGCTACTCAATCATTTTCACCAAATGATTTATATAACTACAGATACTTTATATTTGCTAAACATAAATGTAAAAGTCTCTTCTAGACTGAAAATGGGTGAAAGACACAAATGGCAGATTCAGAGAAGAAAACCTGCAAATGAACAACGAGCCTGTGAAAAAGTCTGACTTCCCAAGAGGTCAAAGAATACAAATCCAAAAGAGAGAGTCTCTTTGTTTCTCAAATTGGAAATATTTTTTTTAAATGACCAAAAAATACCACACTCCACATTGGGGAAATGTGTAAAAATACTCGTTGCTGGGAGCATTGCTAATTGGTACAACCTTTCTGAAGTGCAGTTAGACAATGCGTATCGGAAGCCATGATGACAGAGGTTTATGCAGGGTTACAACTGGACAGAGACATGTACAAATGCGCTCATCACCATGGGATGCTGGGGGTGGAAATCATGCCGCAGAATGGATGATATTGCTCTAAAAAATAGATGTCCATTATGTACTAAGTGAAAAAAAGATTCAGAACAGAACATATCCTAATCTCCAAGTTGTGGAATTACGATGAATTAAGGGTAATTTAAATTTTTTGTTTTCTAATATTTTCCATAGAAATATAATACTTGCACCCACACGTACATGTAATACATCCATGGTTTATTGTGTGTATGGCTCCAGAATAGCTCAATGTTGATTTAAGTTCAGCACATGTGGCCTCAGTGTTCAGTAGCAGTGACGCAAATGTGTTTCTCCAGTCAAAGCCTGGATGGAGCCAGTCTAGGCTTGAAACGGAGCTCCAAGGGGGGCAGGGATGCTCTTTATATTTTATTGCTCTGCCATTGGAAAGAGGGTGCTCCGTTTCCCAAATTACTTCACAGTCTGAGATGTACATGATGCTTCAATTGGCAAGAAGAAGAAAGGAAAGGAAAAGTATATTTCTTTGAAGTTGTACCTGCTGTTTTTCTTATTCTGTTATCTAGAACTTACTAATGGGGCTACTCCACTGGGTAAGGCAGTCTGTTCCAGGCAGCCATGTGCTCAGCCAGAGGCTGGAGCTCCTTGCTGTAGAAAAAAGGGAGCATGAATAGAGGGGAGCAATCAGAGGTCTCTGCCGTGGGCAGGCAGGAGTTGGAGAAAGCCACCAATTGAATTTCCCAGACGAGATGGTTTTTCATCTTGAAGCACTCTCATGGAAAACACACCACTGCTTATATAAACTAACAATGTCTCCTTTTCTCTCCAAAATGATTTTCCTTCCAGCTTGTTCAACAGGTAAATAAGATTTCTTCTTATTCACTCAAATCTTCACTTGTTAGAGGCATTGCAGAAAACCTTACATCTGTGTATCCATGTTTCCAGGTGTTTCCAAATGCCCGGTGTTCCCCACCGAAGTGGTCTTTGCCTTGGACATGTCCAGTGACATCTCTGAGTTGGAGTTTGAGAGGATGAGAGACATTTTATTGTCTCTGTTGGTGAGGCTGGAAATAAGTGAGAGTAACTGCCCCAAGGGTGCCCGAGTGGCCGTCGTTGCATACAACAACAAAATAGACTACCTGATTCGCTTCTCGGACTACAGAAGGAAGCCCGCACTCCTTCAGGCAGTCCAGAAGATTCCCCTGAAGAGGTCATCTGGCAGCAGGAACCTTGGGGACGCCATGAGGTTTGTGGCCAGACACGTATTCAAACGTGTGCGCTCCGGCCTTCTCACGAGGAAAGTGGCTGTGTTCTTCCAGGCGGGCTGGGCCCATGGCGCCGATTCCATCAGCACTGCCACCCTGGAGCTCAGTGCGCTGGATGTCATCCCCGCAGTCATCAGCTTCACAGAGGAGCACAACCTGCCAGACGCCCTGGTGGTATGCGGGGGAGTTCCTGGGGGGCAGGGGAACTGGGCGGTTAGTGCGTGGTCCTTACCCCTCCATCAAGGACCACATGAGGTATGAGAGCTGTTCAGGGAAAGAATTTCCTAGGAATCGATGTGTATGCCCGAGAAGGGGGTGTCTCCTTGTGGACTCTACTACCAGTGCTGACTGGCCTTCTCGATCACTTATTCTGTGCTATGTGCCTCATCATCATTACCTTATTTACTTTTCCCCCAAACTCTGTAAGGTAGGTTTATTGTATATCTCCATTTCAGAAATAAGAAAACAGGCTTAGAGAGGTTAAGTCTATCATCGGAGTCAAGTGGCAGCCTGATATTATTTGCCTTCAGAGCCCATGCTTAATCACTATTCTAAACTGTATCATGGGGGTTAATAGAAGGTAATTTTCTTTTTTAACTTGGGGTGAAACTGTATATCCATAGAGGAAAGCAGGTGATGTGCCCCAGCTTTAAATGTAGAGCCGGCTGGGTTTTTAAATATGATTGAAACCCCAAAACATGTTTCAAGGCCCTGAACATTTTCAGCATCCTGTAGGTTTTTCTTGTGTCCCATCCATACCATACACTCCCAGAGCCACTGCCCTTCCGGCTTCTATCGCCGTCAACTAGTCTCACCCGCTCTGGACTTTCACAGAAATTGAATCCTGTAGCGTTACTCTTTTGTTACCGGCTTTTTTCACTCATCCATGTTGTGTTATATAGGTAACTCTTTTTTCCCAGTTATATATGAAAGAGTTATATAGGTAACTCTTTTCCCATTTTGAATAACTCAGAAATGGCAGTAAAAACTTGAGCGTCCTTGTAACCATTTTTCTGAACTTCATATTTTATAAGTCGCTTGCCTCCATTTTATTAGCTCCTTTCCTGGAGCTTTGTCCTGGTCTTTCATTTGAGGCATGTTTCCTTGCCTCTTTGTGTCTGTTTCTAGGTATTAGGTAGATCTGCCATGACTCCCAGTCTCGGTAGGATGGGCTTATGTAGTAGGTGTCCTGTGGGACCCAGTGGCACAGTCTCCTTGGTCACCTGAGCCTGCTGCTCCAGGAATTGTCCTTGTGTGAGTTATATGAACCCTCTTGTTATAATTGAGTCTTGATTGCTATTGGCCTGTTTGTGTGTGGGGTTGACTATCAGGCTGGCTGACTGTGAGGATCAGCCTGGACCACCAGCTTCTGGGCTGTGCTGGCTACATGAAGCAAGATTTGCCTCTGCAGGGTCTGGTGCCTGCCAAGATTTCCCTTTGGATTTGCTGCTCGTGAGGCAAATTGGATCCTGCTCTGATGTTGTCTGAAGTTGGCCACTGGGTGTGTTGGTTCTGGGGCCTTTTGGGAGGGACTCTGGTGCAGACCAATATTAGATGCTGCCTGTGACTGGCCCTTGGCAATTTGTTTGGAGCTATAAAGCTATCCACTGCCTCTGCTGGGATATGGCTGTGCATGGGAAGGACCGAGCTGTATACCAAGGCCAGCTTTTACCACTACTGGGCCTGGGGGCAGGTCAGAAAAAGTCCCAAGGCTTCCCAAAGTTCACTTCTACCTGCTTCTACTTGCTAAGCTCAGTCACTGAAAGAACCTCTGGCAGTATTCGAGTTGTATGAGGTAGTTTCTCAGTGAGACACCAGGTAAGGGTGAGTGCTGTTCACCAGATTGATAGAGGTTCAAACTTGGTGCCAGTGCTGGGTCTGAGGCTACTCAGCAAATGTCCCATGGTATACTAAGTCTAGCTGCCACCTGCTGGGTGCTCACACACCTTTGTGGTGGGGCGAGGTCTCAGGGAGTCATCCGGGTAAGGCCAGCAGAGTTTATCAGGCCCAAACAGACCAGGATCTAGACCTGTGAAGGGAGAGCTCTGCACAGGTTGGGCATGCAAGGGAAAAATGGCCCTGTCCTACAGCCACAAAACTCAGTCTGTCCCAGATTCAGACGGGAGCCTGATCTCAGCGAGGTGGAGCCACAGAGAGTCAGGAAGATGGGGTTAGGGGATCTCCTGTGATGAGGAGGTGCTGGTCAGGCTTAGGGGGTGGTAGGGGAAGTGGCTCCTTCTCCAGTGCCACAGAACTAAGTCTGTCCAGGATTCTTCCCAGACCACAGCAGGGCGGAGCCACCAGGAATTGGGAGGGCAGGGCTAGCTGATTTCCCCTGAGGGAGAGGGCACCATCCAGGTTTGTAGGAAGGTGGGGGAAATCATACCCACCTCAAAGCTACACAACTCAGTCACTGACGCCCCCAGGGTTTGCCCAGACCTCTTACACCCTGGCCCAGGAATATGAGTCCTCAGCAGGGTGCAAGCTCCACAGGGTGGAGCTATTGCATTCCCCCAGGCAGATGCCATATGGAGGGAAGTGCTCCACCCAATAAAGATGGTGCTTATGGTGTGAGAGAGTGACTCAACACAGGGATATTGGCCACTGTCAGGTCAGTTCTCTCTCCAGAACCACAAACCCTAGTCTCTCCTCACATGACTCTAGTCCGCCCTGCCCTCCCTCCTCCAGAGCCCAGGGTGAGTGGCTGTAAACAAGATTTTGTGTGTTGACTTTAACAGGGTGCCTATGTCTCTAGCCAACTCCTGTATCTCCCTGGCAGGCAGAGTCCCTGCTGATTTTCATAGCCAGATGTTAGTGTGGGCACCTCTGGTGCTCTGGGGTGGGTAGCCTTGCTTGGGGTTAAGATCCCACACTTCTCAGAGGGAACTTTGCAGCTCATATATCCCTCTGGAATCAGCCATAGCCCATGGGATTGTGGCCAGCCCTTTTTGCCTCTCTGCCCTTCCTATCAGTCTCAATGTGGCTTCTTCTACAAATTCTTGGTTATAAGACTTCTCTTCAGCTAATCTTCAGCTGGTTATTCAGGTTGATTGCTCTATATCTGAGATGTAATTCCAATTTGGTTGTGGGAGGACAGGAGAGTATCATCTACCTACTCATCGCCCCCCTCCCCCCCCCCCCCCCCCCGCCCACCATCTTGGATCTAGATTACTGTTCTCTGTGTAAAAGATTCCGGGATGCTTATGAGTGTCAGATCGAACCATGTGACATTGCCAATATTCAACTCCTTCTTGACCAGCAAAAGTGGAATTGTCACATTGTTCACCCTAATAGCTTATAATTTCAGCTGGGCTAGGCCACTTAATTTTCTTTGAATGTTGAGGGTGCAACAGAAGTGGTAGGTGAGAGATTTTGTTGACGCAGCTGTGAATATGCTTCTAAGAATCAATAGATAGAATTGTGAGAGCTTACAAACTATTGGGAAGGAGGGACAAAATATTTTGGGCTTTGAGAAACAAGATTAACATGTAGAGGGTGAATTCCTTGTTCAGGCTACATCCCTCTTGGTTAGCAGGATGTCTGGATAAGGATGGGTTAGTGGGTGTGGGGCAGCTCTCAGTAACCTCTTGAATGGATTAATAAAGGCAGAATATAAAAAAAAATAATGGTTTAAGTTAGAGATGTAGCTTTTGTCTTCGGCTCTTCCATCAATAATGAGTTGCCTTTTGAAAAGTCTCTTCATCTTCCTGAGTCCTGAGCTCTAAAATGGAGAGGGTCACAACTAGACATCATCTAGGCTTCTTGCCAGATGTAATTATCTAACAATTGGAGAGGGATACCCAGGGTAAAGTTCCATCCCCCCAGTGCCCATCAGTGCCACTATCTGAGAGGGCATCCTGGGCGGACAGGTTTGGATCTGATGTGGAGGTGACCCTTTGCCAAGATGTTCTTGCCCTCTTTGTTGCTTTAGGTTCCGATGTAATAGTATGTGAAAACAACAAAAAACCAAAAAAACTTGCTAGCTTATCTCTACCTAAACCTCAGTTCTGTCATTTCTATCTGCTTTCCTCTCCATTTTTTCAGATATATTCTTGCCCCAGGACGCTGGGAGATGACACTGTTTCTTAAATTTAACAATTTAGAAAGGATGTTAAATAGTGCTTGCCAGCTCAAATGTAATAAATGACCTAATTTCTGGTAACATTAGTGAGGAGAGAAACTGTAAAAATGACAACCCCATTCAGAGCCTTTCAGAAAAATCTTCTTTTCTTCACAATTGGGCATATTGCAGCCTTTAACCTCCCCTACTCTGCGCTCTATTTTTAGGGGAATCCAGTTAGGACAGTGTGAATATCCTGTGATTTTTCTTCTGAATTATCTCCTTGAGGGCTTTCTTCAACTATCTGTGGAGATTTTTGTCTTCTGCTTCTATGTTATTTTATTTTTCAGAACAACATCCAGATGCTTCTGGCAAAATGATGGTTATTCAATTTGAAACAATTCTATAAACAGATACCCTGACTTCTCTGTCCATTTAAATGTGTTTGGAAGCTGTGGGCATATTGAAAAGATTTTTAAAGCCATCCTTGAGTCCTCTCAGCCCTAAATATAATAGTATTATAGCATTTGGACTACTTGTGCCGAATCCCATTGTCAAGAACTGTCCAATTGCCTTGTCTCTTAAAACATGACTTCATCCACCCAATAATTTAAAAGTTAATAACCATGGGATTACAGGAAAAATGCAATTTGTGTGCCAGATTTCAAATTTAATTTTTCTTTATAAAAAGTCTAGTATGTGTTCCCTTGAAACAATACCTAAGAAAATAGCTCCTGTTTATTGAGCCAGGCTCTGTTCTAAGATCTTCCCATTTATTGATTCACTTAATCTTCACCACAACCCAGTGAGAAAACTCTTAATATACATTCATTTTTCAGGTGGTGAAACTGAGACAGAGAAGTTGAGTAACTTGCTTGGGGTTTGGAATTCCCATTAGCAGTGGGAATTTAATTCAGAAGTCAAAAACAGTAAGAGAGTTTAGAAGTTCAAGATTCCTTCCATGAATTAATTTGCATTATCTTTACAGTAATGCTCTGAGATAGATCTATGAACTGGCCCTATTTTTATTTCTGTGTGTTGCTCTTTAAAAAGAAATCCAAAGAATGGATTTGGATTTCTGACTATCATGAAGACAAAAAGTAAAATCAGCTTTAGAAGATGAAAATACAGGGGTGGGCAAAAGTAAGTTTACAGTTGCTAGAACATGAAACATTTATTCTCGTATTACTATGCATTCATTATTATATTGTTTATTTGTATCACAACTATAAACCTGCTTTTGCTCACTCATTATGAATTGAGAGGAAGGTCAAAGAGATTTTTAAAAAAGTTTTGATATAATTTTGGAATTCAGGAAAGTTGCGGGAGGACATTGTTGTTGTTTGTTTGTTTTGTCTTTTTAAGGAAAATATCAGGTTGCCCAAATAGGCCCCTTCAGAGGCCATGGATACCACTGGGCTGAGGCCTTGGGGGCCACTGTTTTCTGTTAGACTGTTACTCCCCTAAAGCCAGGATCAGCAACTGAAGATGGAATTAGGCAAGGAGGCTTCAAACTCTGGCTTTATCCCTTATGTTATCTGTATATGTTACTGGGCACCGGAATCTCAACTCATTCACCGAATTCATAAAACAATTTCACTTGATTTGTAAACCAGGGCTACACTGCCAGGTTTGTTGTGGGAGTTGTGAGAGAGAGTGCCTGCAGGGACATCCGACTCTTTGTATGTGCATGTTCATCGTCTGAGATTGCACTTTGGCCCAGTAACTGTATTAGAATGGATAGTTTCCATATGGTGCACATCTATGAAGTTCTAATCACCATGCTACATGCTTGTCATGCCTTGTCACCCTAACTCCTCACCACTCAAAATGTGGTCCTGGGACCAGCCGCATCACCAGCACCCAGGTTTGTCAGAAATGCCACATCTCAGACTGGCTGGTGTAGCTCAGTGGATTGAGCATGAGCTGCAAACCAAAGGGTCATCGGTTTGATTCCCAGTCAGGGCACATGCCTGGGTTGTGGGCCAGATCCCCAGTAGCGGGTGTGTGAGAGGCAACCACACATTGATGTTTCTCTCCTTCTCTTTCTCCTTCCCTTCCCCTCCCCCTAAAAATAAATAAATAAAATCTTTTTTTAAAAAAAGCAATGCCACATGTCAAGCTCCACCCCCAATCTCATTGGTCGGGTTCTGCATTTTTAGCAAGATCCCTGATGGTTTTCATGAATGTTAAAGTTTGAGGAGTGTTGGTATGATCTTAACTATCCTACAAGTTAGTAACAATAATTTGCATTTCCAAAGGAGGTAAGGAAAGGTCAGAGGTGAAATGACTTGTTCTAAACCACATAGTCCTAGCATTGGCTTTCTCATATGTCTGGTTCCCTAGTCCCACTCTGCCATCCAACACCCTCAATCCAATGTCAGCTCCTAATATTTGCAGGAGAGTCCAGGAAGAGTCCACCGCTTCACAGCAACCTTGGTGGCACCGTGCCAAATGGTAGGAACCAAAACTGGGCTCAAGCTCCTGGGGTCAGTCATAGGTTATGTCTTCCCTATTTTCTCTTCCCTATTTTCCCTCCTTGTCCCCTGAGCCCTTACATCAACTGGATACCAGATTGTTTATAACTCTCCCTCTTTAGGGTCCAGTTAGCTTTTCCTCTGTCCAAGGCAAATCCTCCTCCACAGCACTTGCTTCCTTTCCCACTCCTCCCATCTGTCTAAGCCAAGAGCCTCCTCCAGCTCAGTTCCAGGAATGAACATTGTCCTGTGGCCCCTGGCAGCTTAACGCAGCAACCGAGACCCTGTGGGTCTCTCTAGCTCAGGGCCCATGAGGAGTTTTCTAATAGTGAAGGCTGAGGTGTGAGGATTGTCTATACCCTTTCAGGAAATGTCTTTCTGTCTATTAATGTAGATCCATGTGCTGTAGCCCTCCACCCCTGTATACTCCTGTCTTTAGTATATAACTTGTCCCTAAGACCACAGTTGGACATTTAGGAATGAAACTGGTTGAGAGAATGACCATAGACGCTGATTCAAAGTGTAGTAAAGCTTTAAACCCCAAGTAGGTCACTTGGTTTGTGTCTAAGGTACTCTGTGTTTGAGGTTTCCTTCTCTGGGGCTGATGGGAGTTTGCAGAAGGAGTTGCGGAGCCCTTTTACTCTTCTCACCCTGGGATCCCTCCCAACACTGTATCTCTGCTTGGGGTTTCTCAGGAATTATCTTGTCTACTTTATCAGTGGCAAGGATCATGCTGGCAACTCCAAAGCCCAAGTAATTAAATGTTAATTAATCACAGCCACGTACAGACACATCTATATTGAATCATAGTTCCCTGTGGACTTCCACTGTGGTTTTTGTGTACTTGTTCCCACAACTTTATTTTTGCAGGAGCAGGAAAAATGTCAAGCATGATCACAAAATTACTCTTCCTAAGAAAAGTTTTTTTAAAAAAGATGCCTGTTTTTTTTTAAAATTTTTATTTTAGCCATTCCAATTTGGTTGGTTGGTCATTTTCCAACCAACAGCCAAAACAGATGGACAAGCGTATCCTCTCAGCTGCTCAGAGGTGAAAAAGTAACAGTGTGTCTTGAACATGAGGCCAATGCAGAAAACAGGGAGAACCAGGCTGTGCTGAAACAGGAAGAAAACTGAGCGGTACCGATTCCTACCTAAAACTCTGTCGCTGGAGAAACTGAGGCCGGAGGCTTGTCCCAGGTCACATCGCCATTCATGGCAGATCATGGGCTAGCACCTGAGTTCGTGACACCTAATCCAGTTGTGCTGCATACACTTTTCCCACGAGCCAGTCCTTTGGACAAACTTGGGGAAATATTTGGATTTGTTTGGTCTTTCATACAACCTTAAAAATTCACACAGATTATACATTTTATAACATCCTTCACCTCATTTCCTGTCATTTGAAAGTAATGTATCCTAGCATTTTCTCATGACTCTTGGGGTAAAAACTGGTGCTCCTCGGGCTAGCCCAGCCTCCTCATATCTCCTGAAACCCCACCAGGGATCCGGATTTCAGAAGCCTTCCAACTTGCCTCCTGTGGTTTCTAGTAAAGCTTTTAATGTGTCACTTGCGTGGCTATGCTGTTTTCTGTAATCTTTGATGGTTAATTAGGTCCATTTGGTTCAGTCAGGACACAGAACTGATAATCATGTGGAATAGATCTGAGTGAATGTTGAAAGTCGGCAACTCTGCACTCATATTTCATGTCAGCCTCCTCCGTCTGGCAAGGAGTTTCAGGCTTTCAGATGTGCTGTGTAGCCACACATTGGAGGTGGGTGTTGTTTAATCTCTGGGGAGCGGGAGCATTGAGAAGAAGTCTAAAGATAACCGGCCTACCTCTGGGCCTTTGTACATGCTGTGCCTCCACACTGTAATGCTTTTCCCTGCTTCTTTGCAAGGCAAATGTCCTACTCATTCTTTCAAAAGTACCAGATGCTATTATCTTCATCAGATTCTCTCTATCCCTTCCCTTTAAATTTGTATCCCCTTTCTGTGTTCCTAAAATATAGTTAGATCACTCTCTTGAAAATAGTCTGTCTTTCCACTTAAACTCTTTGAAGGTGTGACTATGACATTCTTGTATCTCCACATGGCTTGTTAACACTTTTATGTTGTAGCTGCTTAATCAGTCTTGATTGATTTGAATTTCTAAGTCAGGAAAAAGCATAATTTAGGCTGCTTTTGCCATATGAAGAGCACGAGAGGAGGCATTTCACCTTTCTTCTCAGGAGACTTAGGGAAGTCCTAATGTCTGGGTCTTCTTTTTTCGGTGTCACATCAGCATAAACAAAAGTCTAACTTTATATTTCTTGCCCAGCAAGGGTTTTTCCTTTAAGTAAGCTCACTCCGGGAGAGTGTGTGGGATATGCTACAGTCCTAAACAGAAAAAGTCAAGCGCTCTTTTTGGAGTATATGTGACAGAAAGTTCTTTTTCAAAGTACCCCTGCCTGTGTATGACTCTGGGGGCTAGCATGACATCTTCATATGCCTGGGACCTTGCTGCCAGAGGGGGGTCCAGAGCTTGCTTGGTCCAGGCCTCAGGTTGAAGGAGGAGGAAGTGACCTTCAGTGGAGCCCCGTCCTATGTGATTTGACAGAGACTGGACGAAAAGATTGGACATGACTAGGCTTAGATATTCTCCTCTTTGCCAACCACACCTCAATTCCTGAGAGACATAGTCGGAAAGCAATTGTAATTCCATCATGAGGTGCAAATAGTCTGTATTAGTCAGGGCAGGTTAACCGTGAAATCATTCATGCCCAAGTCTCAGTGGCTTAATACAATCAAGTATTATTTCTGCCACCTATCACAAATGCATGTGGGACCGTGGGTGTGTGTGTGGAGGGGAGGAGCGGGTTTACTGCGTGTAGGCATTTCAGGACCTGGGTCCCTTCTATTAGTGGCCCTCATCATACCCTTCGACCTCAAAGCCTTTTTCTGGATCCTCTACATCTGGCTGGCAGATGAGGGCCAAGGAAGCAATGGAGTGTACCGCGTGCACTAGAAATGGCATACATCACTAATTGGTGAGACCCCAAACATACGGTCCAATTAACTGCGGAGGAGGGTGGGAAATGCAGTGTCGTTGTGGCCTAGGAAGAAGAGGGAATGGGTTTGTTGATTATCCAGCCACTTGGCACATGGACCTTGTTGGATTTATTATTGTTTTTATTAATATTTTGTTTTTCAACCTTGATGTTGGCTATTAAATAATCCTAATTGGAAAGGTTAAGTGAAGAAGATGAACAGATTTATCATCCCTACAGAGCCTTCCCTGATTTCTCCTCACTTCTGCCTTCTGGTTTTGATATGTTTCAACTCTGAATACCAGGAATACTCTGGAAAGGCCTCCCTTAGGTCTCTGCCTCTTTCCAATCTAATGGTGTGTGACTCATATGACCACCTCCCTAAAGGGAGGCACCGTTCATGTTTATAACTCCCACCACACTGCGCCCTGCAAACTGTGGGCCATCACTAAAAATTTATGGAATTTACAAATGACCGAGCCCTGAACTCCCTTACCCTCATTCCAGCGCAACATGGCACTGGCTGAGTTTTACACACACTGGGAGTCTGAGGACCCACGGCTCATGTACCCACACCAATGACAGTCCAACCTCCAGGTTAGAACCAGAGAACTTAATGAATATAAATGGCTGTAATGGGTAATGCGAAATTACATATACACAGAAGTTCATATAATTATATATTCTTTTTAAAAAATATCATATTAATGTTTTGCTCATCTGAATTGGAAAAAATCATGGCCTGCAATTTAATTAAGTAAGTGGCAAATTTGTGTTTGGATTAGATGGATGAAACCAACAGATTTCACCTGTTCACCTGGGCGACTAAGAGCCAGCAGGATGTGGAGCGCGTGGCCCGCTGTGTTCTCTGCTACGGTGAGTCTGGACAGCGTTTCCGATCAGACCAATGTTTTCAGAATAGATGAATTATTTGGTGGCCACAGGCCAGATCTGTTCTGCAGATGTGTATTTTCTTGGTATGTGTAGAGTTTTAGAATCTGGGAATTTCCTACTAATTCTGGATGACCAATTTTTCCAAGGAAGTCAGACTAGTCTAGTCTGGAGAATCTCAGGTGCTGGGTTCCCATGTGGCCACAGTCAGCCAGAGCTGAGTTGTGCCTACCAGCCTTTTGGGGGGCACATGTCTGCTAGTGACCCACATTTCCTTCCCCTCCCTATTGCCTTACCTCTGGCCTGCTCTGCTTACTTACCTGTCCTGCCCGGTTCCTGTAGATGGCAGGGCTCATGTTCCATCCTTAGTGGCACCTTAGTGTGAAGGGCAGACCACTGAACCAAGAATGAAGAGTCCTGGTTTAGGCCTGGACTTGCCATTGACCACCAGCGGGATATTGGAAAGTCATTCAGTGTCTCTGTGCCTTCAGTCTTGACCGCTCTATCCCACACCTCATACTAGCCTGTGCCGGAGAAAGCCTAGTGCTGAAACCCATGCCTGCCCACTTGTGGAGGGCTCTCACCCAACCCCACATCACCCAGGGCTACAGTGAGTCCTATTGGTGAAGTCACAAGGGGATTTAATTGTTCCCTCTTCTTGATCCCACAAAGACCTAACACTGCCCTGAGAGGTTTGGTCCTGAGAACTCGGTCAAGTCACATGCAGTAATTGCCATTTGCAGAGTATATTATAATTGATGAACTGCTTTCACATCCATCATTTCATTTGACACATCGTCTCTCTGGGCCTCAGTTCCCTCTCCTGTAGAAGCGCAGACCTAGCTGGTATTTGCTGAGCTTGAGCTTTTGCTGAACCGGGCATTGTTCTGAGCAGTTACACATATTAATTCATTTTTTAAAGTTAAACCTCACAAGGGAGGTACTGTTATTATCGTCATTGTGTCTGTCTGACAGATGACGAGACTGAGGCAGTGGGAAGGCTGAGTAATTTTCCCGAGGCCACAGACCCAGTAAGGGGTAGGACATGGACTGAACCAGGCAGACGTCTGTGAACCTAATGATTAAGAAGTCGTATGGGGTAGTGGTTAAAATCATTAAGTGTGATGCCCCGGCTGGCATGGCTCAGGGGATTGAGCTCGGCCTGTGAACCAAAGGGTCACCAGTTTGATTCCCAGTCAGGGCACATACCTGGGTTGCAGGCCACATCCCCAGTAGGAGGCATGTGAGAGGCAACCACACATTGATGTTTCTCTCCCTCTCTTTCTCCCTCCCTTCCCATCTATCTAAAAATAAAATAAATTTAATTTAATTTAAAAAATCTTAAATAAAACAAAACATTAAGTGTGAAATCTGATCGCCTCAATTCTTTCTTCTGAAAAATGAGCATTTACTTACAGCACACGTCTGCTGGCTTTGTCAATACGATGCAAATAGCGCCCAGCAGAGGCTACCCTTACTGAGAGTCTGGAAATGGGTTTGGTAACTCTGGCCTCTCCCCACCGTTCCTTCCCAGACAAGTGCCAACCAGCCCTGGAGTGCAGGTCGGGCATGCCTGGCCCCCTGGCGATGGACATGGACGTGGCATTCGTGGTGGATAGTTCCCACGGCGTTGGAGTCGATACGTACTATGCTGCGTTGAGTCTAGTGGATGCCACGCTCAACAACCTGGAGGTGGCTGCGCAGCCGAATGCGTCCCTCTACGGGGTGCGTGTGGCTCTGGTGATGCACACGACTCCAGGCTTCTGGCCGGGAGCAGGACACCCGCCTGTACTTGAGGGTTTTCTTCTGACTTCCTATGGCCACCGGACACAGATGCAGAGGCACATCCATGAGGCTGCGGGCCACCCCCTGCAGGGAGCCCCAGCTCTGGGTCACGCTCTCGAATGGACACTAGAGAAGGTGCTCTTGGCAGCCCCCCTGCCCAGGAGGGCACAGGTTCTCTTCGCCATTGTGGCCAGTGAGACCAGCAGCTGGGACCGGGAGAAGCTTAGGACTCTGTCCTTGGAGGCCAAGTGCAAGGGGATCACCCTATTTGTGCTGGCCTTGGGCCCCGGCGTGGGAACCCATGAGCTGGCTGAGCTGGTTCAGGTGGCCAGCACCCCCTCTGAGCAGCACCTGCTGCGCCTGGAGGGGATCTCAGACCGAGAGATGGACTACGCCCAGGGCTTCACGCGGGCCTTCCTGAACCTCCTAAAAAGTGAGCAGTCCCTGAGCACTGGGGATGCCCTGTGCGGGCTGGGGTGGGGAGAAATACTTACATAGCCTGGCATTTGGGCAAACAGGGGCCCACTGAACCTTCATCCTTGCTGAGGTACAAGCAGCCCCACAGCCTCTGGGGGGCCTCTAGAGAGCACCCCGTTTCCTGAAAACACTGAGCTATCATTGCTCTCACACTGTGCCAAGCCTAGTGCTGCTTTCTTACCAGCTGGTGGTTGGGAGGCCCCAGGTTTCCATCTAACCTCTCGATTTTCTCATTTACCAAAGTGAGAATTACAGTCTCTAATTTGTGAAGCCTACATTCAAATATGTGCATGGAGGGCCTTTGAAAGCACCAATGATGTGAAAATATGAGGCACAGTTGTAGCTATTACTATTTCCTGTAATCCAGACTCGAGAATCCAGCAGTGTATAGCAGCGCTTCTCAAATTTTAACACGCACACACATCTCCTGAGGATCTTGTTAAAATGTGGATTCTGATTCAGTAGGTCTGAGCTGGAGCCTGAGATTTTGCATGTTTAACAAGCACCCAAGTGATGCCGATGCTGCAAGTTCATGGACCACACCTTGAGCAGTGAGAGTTTATGACATTTATATTTCAGGGACTTGCCTGAAAGGAGTCCAGGGTCTCCCACCTCTGGCTGGGTGGATGAACCTTAACCTCCAGCAGTGAAGGTTAAGGGGCACACTGATGGTGCAGTCTTGTCCTAGTGCCCTTACCTCCAATCAGAACTCATTGAAACAAATTCCTAGGCAACCAGTACCAAAGTTGCCTCCCTCACGTGATCGTGGAGACTGTTGGGATTCAGGAATGGGTATTATCCTGGTCACATTTCCAGGAGTTTGTCTTGGGCTTTGTCCAAAACAAGTCATGAGCGGGGTGCCTCGTTGTGATCTGTGAGGCCTTCTTGCCCTCCTTGCTGGGAGACACCAGTTTCTCTGTTTGTAAGTGGGTGTGACATCCTGTCGGGAGCCTTGAGGGACATCTGACCCTTAATACCGAAGGAATAAAAGGGAGTCTGAAGGACATCTTAGAATGACACAGCATTTGTGCTTCTCCATTTCCAGAGGTACAGAGATCAGTGATTCGGTTCTCATCCTCTTTTGGCTACTAGTGAACTGCGTGACCCTAGAACTTAGGTCCCCTATCGTTGTAGGAGGTGGAGGAGAGATTTGGAATATAGGGCTGATGGCTTAGTGATTCTTTGAGGGAGAAGAAGGCTGAATGAGTCACTTTTCTAGTCTGCTTTAATTTCATTTTACTTTATTTTTTGTTTTATTATGTTAGGTTGAATTTTATGTTTTCTTATATTCTTTTATGTTGTGTTTTTACTTTACTTCTATAATAGGATGCTATAATTTTATGCTTTTTTAATTTTTTATTTGCTTTTGTTTTTGTATTTATTTTATGCCTTGCTTGAATTTATTTTACATCTTTTTGATCAGTGGATATTTTGTTTTATGTTTTGTTTTATTTTTATTTTGTTTTGTTTATTTTTGCTTTATTGTATATTTTACTTTATGCTTTATTTGATTTTATTTTATGTCTTAAGTTTTTTTGTGTTAATGGATAATATTTTGTTTTTATGCCTTATTTTACTCTATGGTTACTTATATTTGTTTTACACTATTTTATTAGATTTGGTTTGACTTTTACGTTTTATTTTTAGGTGGAGCAAATCAGTACCCACCCCCAGAGCTCAGTGAAGAATGTGGGGGCCCCAGCCGAGGGGACACTCGGCTGCAATCACACAGGCTTGTCAAGAGGTAGGCCGAGGGCAGAGCTGAAGTTGTTGCGTAGCTCTGTCCCCTGCAGGAGACTGTACTGTCTCCCCAGAGAAAGGTCACAGGCAATGCCAGTCCTTGACCTTACCCAAACTATTGGGACTTGGGTGCTTCTGTGTTTCACAGCTTTGATATGGCTTGGTCTTTCTTTCCTTAAGAGTAATACAGGACCGATAGAAAACACTCAAAGAGCACATAAGTGCATAAAAGCAAAATTAAAAAATTCCTGTCCACCCCATCGCTCATCTTTGAAGCCCAGGTCCAAAGAAGTAAAATCAATAATGCCAAACATGTTATTGTTACTTTTGTCCAAACACCTCCGCAAACCTAAGAAGGTAGCCACCGTGATAACAAAGCCATTGGGAAATGCCCAAACCTAAAGCTTACTGAGCCCAGAAATATCAGTTGGAAATTGAACCTCTCAGTTCTCCTGGTTCAGTTATGCATTTGACAGGGACTGTTTCTATACAGGTGGCTCGAGCACTGGAGTGGCATATCTGGCCTGGCCGCTGATTTGGGAGCCCCTGAAGCAACAGACTTTTTTCTAGAGGAGAACAGAACAGCCATGATGACATCTGTAACTCAGAAAGAAGCACTTGAAAACGATGAAAAGAACAGATATGCCACTGAGGAAGATGAACGAGAAATGTCTGCAAAACAAAAGAAAAATGGTTGAGTTCACTTTTTAAAATCTTTATCTTAAAAAAATGACTGTGTACTGTGTTACCATGCAAATTTTAGCTTTATATACTTTCCTTCCAAATGCACAAATTCTTGCATGCCGCCGAAGAAATGAATAAGAACACGTGTAAAGGCTAGCTTTCCCTTGAATGTAGAACTGGAGCTGAATGGAAGCTATTTTAAAGAGTATGATGGGGCACACCCTGTGAATTGTCCGTATTAAATTGTGGAGATGCAATGATCTATTGCAGAAGTGGCAACATCCTCCCAACCTTGAGGGAAAACCCACTGGCTTGTTTTCAAGGCTCCTTCATCTATGGGAGGCCACAGAGGTTCTGACCAAGTTTCAGGAAGGTTTGAGTCCATCTAAAACAACTGTAGCATTGGTTTAGGATCGTAGCATGTCATAATACAAACGCCACGTGACCTCTTACATGGGTTCCACAAAATGAGCAAAACATTGACCACTTTAGAAACAGATTTGGAGGGATTGGACTCGGAAGTTTGTTTGTTTTTTAAATTTTTATTGTTATTCAATTGCAGTTGTATGCCTTTTCTCCCCAGACTCTGAAGTTTTTAAAATGCAGGGAAAAGGTGGCCAGAAGAGTGTCTAGTGAGTGATGTGGTCAGTCCTGCTTAGGTTAAATGAGAGATAATTGCCCAGAGGTATTTTATTTTATTCTACTCTATTTTATTTTTATTTTTTAGATTGATTTGAGAGAGAGAGAAAGAAAGAGATCAGTTTTTGTTGTTCCACTTATTTATGCATTCATTGGTTGGTTCCTGTATATGCCCTGACCAGGGACCAAGCCCACCATCTTGGTGTATCAGGAGGACGTTCTAAGCAACCGAGCTACCCGGCCAGGGCCTGGGCCAGAGTTTCAAATGTGCCTCGATGGTCCCCTATCAGGGGCCGCTAGTGAAGTGGCCATGGGAAAGTTATGTAGCTCTCTGTGGCTCAGTTTTATGATCTGTAAAGTGGGGATTATGCGTATACCTTTCTCATAGGGTTGTTTTGAGAATGAAGTTTGTTGATTTATGTGTTTGTCACAGAGTAAGCATACAATCCAAGCTAGGTATTAAGAGGCTGATGTGTTCTACCTCTTAGATTCCAAAGCAAACAAATAACCAAACCAGGTAGAGGAACGGGCACTCTCAGTAGGGACAGTAATATTGTGCTCTTTAGCCTAAAAATTAAGCATCGAAAAACTTACCTTGTTGATTGTTCTATTCTCAGTATAAAATATTCTCAGATAATCTTACTAAGGCAGTGATTTTTAGTATTGGCTGTAGATTAGAAACCCCTAATTCTCAGTACCTCTACCTCATCCCAGACCAATTCAATCAGCATCGCTGGTGGGGGGCTTGCCCAGTAATTCCCCCACTGAGCAACCAAGAGTGAGAACCACTGCTCTAAGGCATTCCTTCCCACTAACTCAAGGTGAAAGAGGTAGAGGAGAGCTTAGTGGTCATCTAATCCAGTTCTATTCACAGACAAAAACTGAGGCCTGAAGGTTCCCAAAATCTCTCACCCGCTCTGTAGCTTGGCTCTGACCATTTCTTCTCCCACTGCATTCCAAGGCTATTCTAAATCTCCACCACCTCCTCCAGCTCCTTCCTGCTTGTCTCTTTTCTTTAGCTGGTGTCCTTATTTTTTTGCTTTTAAAAGAAAGAAAAGTGGCCAGGTGCAACTTCCTGTATTGGTGTACACCCTGTCTACCTGCCCTCCAGTCAGAGAAAACACCAGTCCCTCGTCTTCAACTGTTCCCAACTATCAAAAACCCCAAGGGGCTCTTTCAGACCTCAGGGACTTGAGCTCCTTGGATGCGGCCACTGTTGGCTGTTGTCTTCCTCTTTAAGCCCTCTCCTCTTTTGGCTTCAGAGGTATTTTCATCTTGTTCTACTGCTGGTTGGTCCATGTTTGTGGGCTCCTCTTTCCAGGTCCATCCCCACAGAGAGATCCAGGTTTTATGGAACCTGAGGTTTATACTATTTAGGGACCCTCCTTAAGAAAAGAATATAAAATTATTAAAATTAAATTCAAAAGGGAATATTTATTTAGAAGGGATTTATGCAAATGAGGGGTCCTACACCTGTAATGCCTTCCCCAAGGTTCGGTCTTCCATCCTCTAAGGACGCTACACGTACCACTGGGGCAAGCTTTCCTACCGTGACTCCAGCTGGCCCCTCTGTACAGATGACTCCGAATTCGTAGCTTCCATCCTTAACTCTCCTGAGCTGCAGACCAGTATTTCCGATCAACCACCCTCCGGACGGCACCCTTGCACATGCCCGCAGTCATCTCAGACAAACTCAGCTAAACAAACTGGACTCATCCTTCCCATTCAAACCTTCTCCTCCTTTACTGGAATGAACCCCCAATGGCCTAGTATTGGAAAGCCAAAACCCAAACATCACTAGTTGTCTCCTCACCTCCTGCCTCCAACTGGTGACCACATCCTGGTGTGACTTCCTCCTCAGCATCTCTGATCCATCCCCTTTCCCACAACCTTCCCTCTTCATCCCTTGGCTTTCGCCTCAAGTGTAATTGCAGTGCTGTCTAACGGGTTTCGTTTCTTCCGATTTGTCCTCCTTCCAACTCCATTCTAAACACCAGATTAATTCTTCTACAATGGAAACCTGGTCATGTCGTTTCTCTTCTTTATTTCCCGATGGTTTGTAAGGTAATGCTCAGATGCCTGGATGAGGCACACAGGTCTCTGCGGTCAGTCCCTGCTGTGTCCTCTGGGGCCTACTGGCTTCCACTTCCCTACATCTACCTTTTGTGCTATTTGCAATTGCCCCTTACGCCCTGCTCTTTATTCCAAGTCTTCATGTCACTGCTCATGCTCATCTGTCCATTTGCACCCTCTGCACACTGTCCCCCTGGATTACATCTACTCGTCTTTTAATACTCAGGTCAAGTTTCACTTCTGCTTAAGAATCCTTTCTGGCCCCCACATAGTCTTAAATTTTCATGGCCTCCTTTGTGCCCCTGTGTCTTAAATCAAATTCTGCCATAGTGCCTGCAACCTTTCATTGTACCTACTTGTGAAGAATTAAATGTCGTTTCTTGTCATAGAAGCCAGGCTGATCCTGGTATACTTTTCAATTTCAGTGTTATTGCCAAAGCACACAGATCCTTTTTTTTTTGCTTTTTCTTCCAAGTAGAGCTACATGGTGAGATATATATACCAGGAGAGAGAACCAGCCCAGGCACAATGCAGCTTCATTGTAGCTGTTCTTCATACCGATCCAGCTCTCATCTCTCTCCTCTCCTTTCTCCATTCCTGTATTCCACGGGCTTGAGGAAAACTGATTGCTGCTGCAGAATTCTTCCGAGAAGGCAAAAGTTAACACTCATGTTGCAAAAATAACGCAAGTGTAAAATTGGGGGCTAATGGTAATTACTTGGGTGAAAACTTGCTTACCCCCCAATGCCATATTATGCTGGTAAAAGAAAACTTAAGACTCTGAGGCTTCCTTAGGTTGCAAAGAATGCCTTAGAGATAAGAGTTTAAGTGTTTAGGGTTCACTTCCCTCAGCTCTGCTGACCAACTACTAGCCACATCAGCTATTTAAGTATAAAATAATTGGAAATTAAACAAAACTGAAAATTCCGTTTGGGTTGCAATAGCCACATTTCAGATACCCGATAGCCGCATGGGCACTGGCTACTGTATTGGACAATACAGATACAGGACATTTCCCTCACTGCAGAAAGTTCTGCTGGACAGCGCTGCTCTGGGAAAATAATCCAGGAGAAGCAGCCCCCGTTTGATCGTCTCCCAGATTGAAGGCAAGGGTGGAGCTTCTAAAGGCAAAAGTCACAAAGTATCACTAGGGAAAATAATGATCTACTTAAACAAGTCCTTGGCTTGTCAGTTTAGAATCAGTTTGTAATGGTACAGGTTGGTGCCAGCTAGTTGCCGAGCCCCAAATTGTTTTGTTGAGCCTACAGAGTACGGTCAAAAGTTCACCAGTGGAGTGTTTTTCTGTTGACTCTGATAAGTTTTGGGAGGAGCCTTTGCTCTGGCTCCTTCTCCTGAGCCCTCACTGCTTACTCTCTTACCCCGGCCCCCCACCCCAGCATCAGAGTCATGCAGAAGGCCAATTCTAATGGGCTTGTTCAAGGCGCAGGACCATTCTTTACCTCACTGAGTGTATCTCTTCCTCCTGGGCCCGGTGCGTCTGGTCCCTCCTTCAAGAAAACTAGTCTGTGCTGATTATACTAATGGAGGTGAGTAGGAAGCTTTCCAGGAGCAGACCACAAGTTTTAACTCTTGCTTTCTGAAGACAACATCTTCTTTATTTGGAAGGATTGGAAGGCCCAGGGGGAAGCTGCTTGGAGGACACCACTGTTCTGTGCTGCGGGGCAGGCCTGAAACAAGAACAATTGGAAAAATTAACGCCCCATTTACGATTCCATGTTGCCACATTTTGCTCTGTTGTGACTTGTTGATTCTCAGCGCTTTTTTCATTTTTTCAGGACCGTCATGTTTTTCTTGTAACAGTTATATTAACTTCTTGGGCAAGTGTCAAAGTACAATAAGTACTAATACATAAACTGGATTTGCTCAGGTTATTAGAAGGCTTTGAGATTAGGCAAGGGATTGAGATGGTTTTAAAATAGAGGGAAATAGTAATAAGCAACTAAGGAGTTCTCAGTCTCAGAAAGATTTATTCATTCACTCACTCACTCGTTAATACATTGTTTGGTGTATCTGCCATGTGTTAGGTACTATGCAAAATAATAGTTGTAACTGTATTATACCTTTCACATCCGTCTTGTGACACCTTACACCAAACTTGTGAGGAAGGTTTTTTTACAATGTTGCTTCGATGGTTCAGGAAACTGAGGCTCAGAAAGGTGAAGTCACTTGCTCAAGTGTTGGGAAGCACCCTGCCTGGTTTCAGAAGCTGTAACCCCCATGGCTAAGGCTGAGCCAGAGACCTTGGGACCATAAGCCACTAAGGAGACAAAGCTTATCTCCCTGGCAGGGGCGCCACCTCTGCCCCCTTTACTTCACCCTGCTTGGCCCTGAGTGGATGACTGGTTAGCCAATGACGGGTAAGATTCCTCCAGGGAGGGATGACCTAAGATAGGCATGGTCACGAAGAGGCCCAAAGGGAAGGACTTGGAGGGCTATGGAAAAAGGGGGTGATAGACCCCCGCCCCTCAGCTTTGACATAGCCTGAGTCCTCACTTTGTCTGCAAGAAGTCTTCTAATCTCTTGGCTGCCTTACTCCCCTGCCTGATTTAAGCCTGAAACAATGACACCGGGTGGTGCAGTCCTGTTCTGGAAAGGCTGGATTCCCCAGGGGGATCAGGCTTAAGGAAGAATACATAAAACCCTGTGAAACCTGCTTTGCTAAGAATGCCCTCAGTTTTCTGATAAGGGTCCAAGCATGAAATGAGTTTGTTTCCCAAAGTTTTATAGCCCTTTAGCCAACTGACCCTGACTCAGAATAAGCCCTCAGAGTTCTTTGTATGTTATCTATTGTTTGATGTTACTGCCTGACAATGATTGATGAGCTTTACCTGTATTTACCTGTGCAAAATGAACCCAATAAAAGCCCACTGAGGAAAAGGCTCTTGGCCCTTCTCCTTTGAGAGATCGGCCACCTTGCCTCCCCAAGTAGATCATGTCTTGGTAGACTTATTCTCATCTGTGGCGGCTGGGGGGGGTTGCCCTGTGGGAGGAGCCCCCCACACTCAAGGTCATACAGCCAGTGGGTAGTGAGGCTCGGCTTTGTTTCCAAGTCTGCAACACCAAACCATTGCTCCTCTCCTGTCATGCTCATACAGAAAATCCAACTCTCCGCATTTGTTTCGTCGCAGGTCCTTGTTTTCTGGATCCAGTGGAAGGCGAATGCCAGGAGTACATCCTAAAATGGTACTATAACAGGAAGGAGCGGGCTTGCCAACCGTTCTGGTATGGCAGCTGTGGGGGCAATGCAAACCGGTTTGAAACCAAGGAAGAGTGTGAGGTTTGGTGTGTCCCAACACCTCTGTAGAGTCAGGCAGAGCCTCGGGACTATTGCCTCTGTGTTAACAGCTGATGAAACCAACATTACCTTTCCTGAGACGGCGCCGCACAGCTCATAAGTGATGAAGCCCACTCTTTAATCTCAGAGGTCGATTCCTAAATCCCTGAATTTTTTCCTGCCAGCAGGGGATTGATCTGTGATTTAAGAAGGACTGTGTTCTAGTAATTTAAAAAGTGACCAAAACTTCCCTGAAAGTTATTTTAATGATTTAGAACTGAATGGAAAAGAAACTTGAATTTGACATAACATTAATTTTTTTGGCTATGTAGCAGAAGAAAAATCAATGTAAGCAGTGAGTATAAACTAATTTAAAAGTGAGTTGAAACTTGTGGGTTTTTTTTTTACCACTAGAAGACCTGGAAGTATTCATCACAGCAAGGGTTTGGAAAAATGGACATTTATTGTGAAATTTCACCCTGACTACCTAGTGTGAAAGTAAAGGCATTCTCAATAAATCATTTGATGTGACACTGTGTGTGATACCTGCTCACTGCAATCTGCCATACTTGTGACATAGCACTTGATGGAGAGGAAACAGAAGTGACTCTGTCATGGGACCAATGCTTTGTTACCAACTGCAGTGACTCCTGCCCTTTAAAACTTGGTAACTCAACAATTAAAGCTGACATTGTCGATGCAGATGTAAGGATCTAGGTTCACCCTGCAGGAAGCGCTGTGCAGTAAGGATACTGAGGATAACTGTGGTTTTGTGAGATCCTCTGTCTCACAGCTCCATCTTCAGGCCTCTGACCTTGGGCCCAGGTTCAGGGCAGAACTAGGCACTGCCTGGAATTCTAGAGCTGCTGGGTCCTGAGGGTGCCTGGCACAGGACCTCCGGGCATTCCTGTATGAATTAGTCTGTTTGGGTTGCCATAAGGAAATACTACAGGCTGGGGGGCTTAAGCGACAGAAATTTACTTCTCACAGTTCTGGAGACTGGGAGTCCAAGATCAAGGTGCCCCCTGATTTGGTTTCTGGTGAGAGCTCTCTTGCTGGCCAGAGCTCTCCTCCTGGCTTTCAGACAGCTGTCTTCTTGTTATGTCCTCAAGTAGCCCTTCCTCTGTGGAGAGAGAAAGAAAGAGAGGAATGGAGAGTGAGAGAGAGAGAAAGAGGAGGGAGGGAGACACGGAGGAGAGAGGGTTCTCTGGTGTCTCTCCTGACAAGGGCACTCATCCTTTAGGATTAGGGCCCCATCCTTACGACCTTATTTAAACTTAGTTATCTCCAAAAGGTCATGTCTCCAAATTCAGTCACATGAGGAGTTAGGGCTTCCACTTGTGAATTTGAGGGGGCAGAGGGGCACACGAGCATTCAGTCTCTAAAAGATTACAAGCAGCTGGTGGTTGCGCTCAGGGACCCAGAGTGGAGTTTGCTCTCTGGCAAGCTTCTGTTCATAATGACAGTTGTGATTTCTAGCATTCTTTTTATTCCTCCTGTCAAGCCCTGTGACACTGCAGATGGGATAGGAAGGCAGTTTATATAAAATCATCAAAACATGAAAATTTTCATTGTATTTTATGACTGCTTTTATGTGGTCACAAAAGGATAACTGTGTTCAGGGTAGCAACTTTGAAATTTAAATTTATGAATTTGTAGAAATGCACATAGAAGAAATAAATCTCATTTATAATCTTTTCTCCTAAAAATAGCCATTTTGGTCTAATCCAGGTTTTTTCCCCAATGCCCGGGATACTATTTTTTTCTCTCTTAGCACAATACATTGTAGCCAAGTTTGGCTAAAGATGGGCATGAAATGGCAGGTGCCCCACCCTGGTTGGCAGAGCTGCTCATCGTGCAGGTGTGTGTCTGCAAGTCTTTCTGAGGCGTAACCTCAGCTGCCTGGGCATTTGGGGCCAAGCTTATCTATGCTGAGGATGGTGCATGATTTGAGCTGTGATCCATTTCCCACTTCTGTTTTCCAATGCTGACCTTCCCACACCTAGGCGTTGGGAGCACAAAGGCAAAGACAAGGTGGCAGTATAACCTTTCCATGGGGCAGCTCTGACCCTGGCAGAAAGTTTACTTCAAAAACCCTGAGGTACAGAGACAATGTGGTCAAGGGGCAGAAACAATGTTATCATTTTAGATAGCATTCATCCCCACTCTGAATACACAGTTTGTAAAGCACTTTCCCATGTTATCTCATGTATTTGCCCACTTCCTCTATTAAACCTTGAATGATGACATTGTTCTTTCCAATTTTTCCCATTGCTTTTCCCTTTCTCAGAGAAATGAAGTAGCTTGACCCAGACACATAACAGAAAGTGGCCTTGAACTCCTTTTGATCCCAACTCTAGGGCTCCTTTCGATCAACTCTGTTGGTTCCAAAACCTGAGCTGTCCATTGTTAGATTGTTCTTAACTTCAATGTCTCTGGTTATATTTTGTTTGCTTTTTTCTTCTGTTGATTATGTTCCAGTTAAAGGTGAGATCATATGGTATTTGTCCCTCACCGCCTGGCTTATTTCTCTTAGCATAATGCTCTCCAATTCCATCCATGCTGTTGCAAAGGGTATAAGCTCCTTCTTTCTCTCTGCTGGGTAGAATTCCATTGTGTAAATATACCATAGTTTTTTGATCCACTCATTTGCTGATGGAGGGGGGATTACAGGAACTACTATAAAGGACACATGGACAAAATCAAGGGGGAGGGTGGAGGTGGGGGAGGGAAGTGGGTTCAGCTGGGGTGGGGTGGAGGGATGGGGAGAAAAGGCACACAACTGTAATTGAATAACAATAAAAATTAAAACAAATGCAGACAACTGTAATTGAACAACAATAAAATAATTTAAAAATTGAAAAAACAAAAAACAAAAAAAACCCCGAGCTGTCATCAGCGAGGAAGGAGGATATGCAGAAACAGAAAAAAGGAGTTTCCTACCTGATGTAAACAAGCTTGACTTGATGTCTGCTTCAGATGCTTCCGTCCCCTTGCCAACCTCCCCAATCCCCTGCCTGGGTGGTCGTTCTGGTCTGGCCACAGGTCTGGGAAGAAACAGGAGCGCACTGAAAGAGAAGTTGAACTGTGATGCAGGACAATCCTACAGATAGCCTTGGCCAACCCCAGGGGGAGCTTTGGAACTACAAGTGTCGAAGTTGCCCCGGGGTGGGCCAAGATGGCCAGGCCTGTATTCCCTGCCTTGGATGGGGGCTGCTCTGGGAAAGGCTGGCTCTTGGGTGACGTAGCTCTCCAGCTGTGGCAGACCCTGAGGGGGCCCAGCTGAAGGCTGTCTATCAACAGTGCTCCTAGCAGCTGGGGCAGCAAGTCCTTCACTGAGGTCGGGGGTTGGGTCTGGGGACCGCATCTCCCTCTCCATCATAGTGCCTTTACCTGGAATATCCTTTTTCATTGTTTCCAAACATCCATAGCTTCCCAAATCAGACAGGACGCACACAAAAGCATTAGTATGGCGTGCAGGGCCTCAGAGATCTGGGCTTTGCGTCCATCTCTAGCCTCACTAATGGTGGTAATTGTGCTGTCCCTCCACATTTTCCCTGGAGCAATACTAAATACATCACTTATTGTTCTCTGGAAATTCCATATTCCATCCACTTAGGCTGTTATCCTTGGTCATACTTCTGTGGGTAATGCCTTTTTAGTTCATTTGTTTGAAAAAAGACTTAATAGACATCTGCTGTCTAGCAGATCCATAATCCATAAAATCCAGCTCAGCTCTCATTGCCTCCGTGAAAACTTCTCTGATCATCCCCTTTTAAGAAAGAATCGGTTTTAATCTCCTACAGGCCACCTTAGGCACACTTTGCTGTTTGCCCTTTTCCTGTCACACAGGCTGGGGCAAAAGTAGGTTTGCAGTTGTGAGTATGCACAACACTGATTTTATTCTCGTATTATCATTTATTAATTATTGTATTCTTTTCCATATGAACAGCTGTGAACCTACTTTTGCCCACTCCTGTATTTATACCAATTGCCCCTTAATCGCCTCAGACTGTGAGTCTTTTGCCCTCGGAGTTGCCTGCCTTTCCACAGCACATAACACATTTCCTTTTGGTTCTGATTTTTTTTTAACTCTCTGCCTGTTTTCAAAGACTTAGAAATGTCCCCCAAATGGCTGATGTTTTTTCCCTACTGTATCTCTTGCTCTAGGAGAACGTTGTTTAGTAGATACTCTGTCTTGGTTTCAGACCCCAGGGCATCAGCCAAGTGGAAAAGGTTTGTGTGATTTTCGTTCCTCCCTCAGACCTGTTACCTCACTAATTATCACTATGCAGTGCTTGGGGGAATATTAATTTTTCTGATGAAGGAATTAAGATGCAGAAAGGTCAAGTGACATCAGATCTCATGCAACAAATCAATGGGTAGCCTAAAATTAGAATGAAAATGTATTTGGAACTGATTTGACATCTGCTTGGTTCACTGCAAAATCTAAGTGTTTTAATCATTGTGTGAATTGACTGCTTTGCACTTTTAAACATATAGTGGATTTCATTGATTCCAGCAAATTGGAGAGTTTGGGAATGCTAGGCTAAGAATTTGGCTCCTAGCCATCTATCAAAACACACAGATAAATCAATACAAGGATTTGTCCGGAGCTCTCCTGCGTGGAGCTCATGCTGACTGGGCACTTTCCTAGGGTTTCTCTTTTGTGTAATACAGCTGTGGATTCACTGTTGGAATAATAATGGCGTTATGGGAAATAGCAAGCCTGGGGCACCTGCATTCAGCATCTGCTTCCTCCCTTGACTTCTGTGGTGACCTTACTCAAGTTATTTCATTTCTCCTGGGTGTCTCTCTCTCTGTTTCACGCCCCCCTTCCCCGGCTGAGGAGACTGGACATGAAAGAAACATCTCTTGCCTATCTATATTCTCCCTAAATTCTGCATGCAAACTAAATCATTCTCTTTTTAGCTTATTTCCTATCGTAGGCAGCTAAAAGGAGCAAGTCAGCCAGGACAATAGAACCATCCAACTGAGTCCAACGCAAACCGCTGACCCAGAGAGTAATGAACTAAACAAATGGCTGTTTTGAAACACCAAGTTTGGGGGTGATTGTTATGTGACACAAGTTGTGGCTGGGCTGTCTCATGTGTCCACAGCCAGCTATCAGTCTGTTGGTCAGTTGGCTGGCCTAGAGTCACTTCCTATTGATTAAAAAAATTGTATACTTGTATGCAACTAACAATATAGCCTCAAAATATATAAAATACCAATGCAGTTAGGTTGTAGAGAATCCATTTAGAAGCAAGGGAACTGGAAAGGAGGAAGTAATATAATCTCTGTGTGTAGGTGGCATTTATATATGGATATATGGGAAGCAGAAAGTTCCAAGAGAACAGGAAGGTTTCAGATAGAGCCTGCTCCGTCAGCCTGGGTCCTGCAGTGCTCAGGAAACAGCTCACTGTGGTGAACATGAAATCTGGTTGAGAAATGCCCTTTGTCACAAGCCACTGAGATTTGGAGGTCTTCATTGTAGCGTCACCAAGCCCGTTCCCAGTGATACAAACAAAGATCAATGGGGACTCTCAAATGTGGATCTCAGGAGTGCAAATTAGAAAGCGTCCTGGTTTTTTTTTTTTTTTTTTACTAAAATTGAAAATACAAGTGCCCTGAACCAGCAATTTCACTTCTAAGCGCACGCCCTGGAAGCTCGTGTGCGCGGTCACCAGGGTACATACACATTCGTGGGCAATGTCCACAGTGGCATTTTTAAAACCCTCAAGTCAACAACAACCTACATGCCCTTTAGTAGTGAAATGGTGAATATGCTGTGCTGTATTAAACCAATGTGTGCCACAGTGGGAATGAGTGAAGTAAGCTGAATCAAGATTCAGAGACATGGCTGAATCTTACAAATATTTCTGAGAGAAAGACAGAAAGACACAGACAGTAGGATTCCATTCATGTAAGCTTTAAAAACAGGCAATGATAAATTATATTGTTATCCCTTATGCGGTAAAACTAGACAAAAAAAAGCAAAGATGCAGTTACCATGGAAGCCGACATGGCAAAGTGGTGGAAACTGGGATGAGTCGCCCACACTCCCTTCAGGAGTGAAGAACTTGTTCCTCCAGCTGCTGTGAGTGAAGCTGGAAGATGACCTTCTGAGGTCAGCCTTCATCAGAGATTTCCTCAGTTGAAGAAAAATTCACATTCTTCCATGGGGTGATGTATCCATGACTGACCGATATTGAGGTAGAAAGGTCCATTCCCTCAATTTGGGACAACTCTTAAAGGATTCCAGATCCATTAGCTGAGACCTTGGTCGGAACCTCTCTCTTTGCCTAATTCAACTTTCTTCTCTTCCCTTCCACCGGGGTTGACATTAAGGGCATTCTCTTATAAATAGCCCACATGTGAATCTCTGTTTCAGAGAGTGCATTTGGGGTCCCCAGCTTGTAGTCCTTTTGCGGAGGCAGGTGCCTGGGGCTGGGAAGCAGAACATGGATGCTGCTAAGGTTTTCTTCTTCTATCAGCAATGTATTTTCGCAGGTATTACTTCATATGCATTTGTTAAAGTGTACATTTATGTGTTACGCAGTTGTCCTTTACGTTTTATGCATCATAGTAATCCAGAAATTCCTTAGAAACAGAAATCCAGGGCATGTGTGATGATGTTATCTTCATAGGACCCTTGATTCAGGAAAGTAAAACGTATTCTATGTTGGCCTGAGTTAACCTCCTTCTTTGGAAGTGGCAGCAGATTCTTCATTATGAATTTATGAATGGACATATTTTAAAAGCATGATTTTTCTTCATCAAAACACAGCAACTTCATCAGAATTTCTTCTGTTAGGAAAAGAAAAAAATGCAGACTGGGTTCTGGTCTTGATTTCTTAATCACTTTCCTCAGGGGGAACTAAAGGGTGAAGTGAGAATGTTTAACCTTATTTGAGTCTCCTCGTCCTTTAGAGATAGTTTCAACTCTTAGAACTGGATAAGGGTTTGTCCAATTACAAGAACTTACAAAGATAGATGTAAGAAGTAATATCTATCCATTCAAAAATATTTACTGAGCACTTATTGAGTTCTATATGCTAAGAGCTCTTCTATTAGTTTGGGATATGTCAGTGAAGAACAAAGAAAAAAATCCTTGCTCTCATCTGCTCACATGGTTTCTATTTTTTTGGTGTGTGGTGGAAGCACCTGAAATCTGCCCTCATAGCAAATTTCCAGGATACAGTATAGTATTATTATTAACGATAGTCATCATGCTGTACCTTATTCTCCATATTTATTCATCTTACATAATTGTGACTTTGTACCCTTTGGCCAGCATCTCCCCATTTTCCCCAGCTCCTGCCCTTGGTAACCACCATTCTACTCTCTTTTACTAAATGTTTGGCTTTTTTAGATCCACATATAAGTGAGATCATGCAAAATTTTTCTTTCCATGTCAGGCTTATTTCACTGGTGTGATGTCCTCCAGTTTCATCCATGTTGTTGAAAATGGCAGGACATTCACCTTTTTTAAGGCTGAATAATATTCCGTGTGTGTGTGTGTGTGTGTGTGTGCGTGCACCATAATTTCTTTTTTCATTTATCTACTGATGGACTTAGGTCATGTACACATCTTGACTAGTGTGAATAATGTTCAGGGAATGTGGGAACACAGATATTTTTTAAACATACTAAGTTTAAATCTTTGGGATATATACCCAGAAGTAGGATGGCTGGATCGTTGGATAAAATACAATGGTAGTTGTATTTTAATTTTTTGAGGAACCTTCATACTATTTGCCATAATGAGTGTGCATAAGGGTTCCATTTTCTCTACATCCTCACCAACAGTTGTTATCTTTTGCCTTTTTGATAAGAATCGTCCTAACAGGCGTGAGGTGATACCTCATTGTGGTTTTGACTCCTCTGGTGATTAGTGATGTTCAGCAACTTTTCCTGTACTTTTTGGCCATTTGTATGTCTTCTTTGAAAAAATGCCTATTCAGGAGGCCCTTGCTTGTTTTTCAGTCTGTTTTTTTTTCTCTGCTATTGTTATATGGGTTCCTTATATATTTTAGATATGATTGGATATAAGGTTTCAAAATATTTTTCTCCCCTTTATTTTTGCTGATTATTTACTTTGCTGTGCAGAAGTTTTTTAGTTTGATGTAGTTCCCCTTGTTCATTTTTGGGGTTTTTTTGTTGTTGTTGTTGCCCGAGTTTTTGCTGTCATATTCAAAAAAAGCACTGTCAGTCAGCAGGATGGCAGAGCAAGAGATACCAGCCTTCATGTGCCCAGCAAAAAACAATTAGGTAGTTTTCTATGAATGAAAGTAATCCTGGGAGGGCTTAAGAGTGTTGGAGGAGGTAATTGAGAAGATGTGGCTACCACTGACCCTTTAAGAACTGGGTCCTCACCCCCTCCCCTGTGCTTGGAATGTAGGCTCTCCCCACAGTTCCCACAGTGGAAGTCATTTTCAAGGACATAGCCTTGAGAGAGCAATGTGCCGCTGAGACCATCTGGACACTATACACGACTGAACCCAGTGAAGGCCTTTCTATAAACTTTTAAGATTGGACTGGCAGGTGCAGAAACCTACTCATCTTGTGGGCACTTAAGACAACAAGCCTTGTAAGTAAGTGTCCTGGCTTATTAAAACCACCACCTACCAACCTGGAGAGGTGTGCCTCATTCTTCAGTCTCTCCTTGCCCTCCATGTACAGGGGCCAGTTTGGGAACCAACAAAGATTCTGATTAAGAACCTCCACTAACAGAGTGGAGTAAAAAGTGGAGAACAACTACACAGAAAAGATCGTGGGTGATTGCCTTAGCTGAGATGTCAGGAGACTGGGAACAAACAGGAAGGGCAGGGACTCTCAGGATCAGCTACACAGCAGGTGCCATCGGCTGCCATCTCCCTAGTGGCATTTTCCACTGAGGACTTCACAGCTTTCACAGCAAAAGACCTCATCATGTTTGTGGGCATGGACTCCAGCAGCCGGTTCTACAGAGGGTACTAACAGCTTTTGTCACAGAGGTACCAGTAGCCACAGCCACTAGGGATCACCAGAAGGAAGACCGTCCAGGAGGAGCTGCTGTCATGCTGCCCTGGGAATAGGACTTCCATCTCCCCTAACCCTATGCATGCCCCGGATCCCAGAGCTGAGGCTTCTCCACCTGTGCCTGCACTCCAGATCCTGGTGAAGTGTGCACCTGCATTCCAGACGCTGGCCCCATGGTGCTTTGAAGCATGAAGAAATGGAAAATCTGAACAGATCAATAAGGAGTAAGAAGATCAAACTAGTAATCAAAAATCTGTCAACAAAGAAAAGCCCATGTCTTAAGTCGTTCTCAGCTTATCGACAGTCACCTAGAAATGCCTGGGGGTGCCCACCTGGGCCAGGACTACTGTGCTGAGCCCCCCACAGGCATTTCTCTGAGTGGAATCAATGTTGTGGCTGGACTGGCCCTTGTGGTTCTTATTGTGATTGCAAGACACACCTCAGCAACAGCTGTCAGGGAATTTGGAAAAACAAACAAACAAATGTTTTACTCCTAAGTCCTGGAGGCAGACAGTATGCCTGGGGCCACACAGTGAGGTTACAGGGGTGGGGAGAGTGGAGGGAGCCTGTGCTTCAGCCTTTATTTGGGCTGAAGGTGGGTTGCCTAAGGTTTTGCAGGTTCACTCTGTATTGGTGCATTTAAAACATGAGTGGGATTTAAATCATAAGGTGGAAAATGCATGTCACTCAAATGGTCAGTTATCTAGGTCACCCAGGGTTTTGCAAAAAGGACACATCATGGGTGAGGCAGCCTCACTTTTATCTAGTTATGCTGCTGGCAGTGTGTTTGTCTGAGATGGATGTAGATGGATGTCTTTGATGTGAATGCCTCAGAAATCAAAAGCTTAAAGTCAGGCCTTTATATTACAATCAAAAAGCTAATTGTCAGCACCACACTACAGAGATGTCTTCAGTGATGAATTCATTTGAAGAAATCATTTAAACATTTAAAGAATTAACACAATCTGTCTTAAACTCTTCCAAAAACTTGATGAGGAGGGAACAATTCCAAATGCAGTGAAATCATTTTCCGAGGCCAGCATTACCCTGTTACCAAAGGACACTACAGAAAAGAAAAGTACAGACCATATCCCTGATAAATATAGAGGTAAAAATCTTCAATGCAATGCTTGCAAACCAAATTTAATATCACATGAAATGGATCATATACCATGATCAAGTGGAATTTATCCCTGGGATGCAAGGATGATTCAACATAAGCAAATCAATCAATGTGATACACTACATTAATAGAATGAGGGATAAAAAATCATATGATCATCTCAATAGATGCAGGAAAGCATTTGACAAAATTTAACATCCTTTCATGATAAAGACTCTCAACAAATTGGGTATAGAAGGACTGTACCTCAAGAAACTAAGACTCCATATGACAAGCCCACAGCTCACAGGACACTCAACAGTGAACGGTTGAGAGCTTTTCCGCAAAGATCAAGAAAAAGACTTGAACACCCAATCTCTCTACTCCTTTTCAACATAGTACTGGAAATTCTGGCCAGAGCAATTAGATCAATCAATCAATCAATCAATGGCATCCAAATCAGAAAGGAAGAAGTAAAAATGTCACTGTTTGCAGATGACAGGATCTCATATACAGAAAACCCTGAAAACTGTTAGAACCAATGAACAAGTTCAGAAAAGAAGTTGCAGGATGCAGAGTCAGCATACAGAAATCGATTGCATTCTACTCACCAACAAGCTATTTGAAAGAGAAATTTAGGCAGCAGTCCCATTTACAGTAGCATCAAAAAGAATAAAATACTTAGGAATACATTTAACGAACAAGGGGAAAAGCCTGTGCACTGGAAATTGTAAGACGTTGATGGGAGAAATCGAGGATGACACAAATAAATAGAAACGCATCACATATTCTTGGGTTGGAAGACCTTAATCTACTTAACTAGTCTTCTACGGGCAGATGAATTGGCAATTTCCAGTTTTTCGTCAGCACGTGAAAGTTTAAGACATATTAAAGATGCTATTAAATGGGCACTTAGCGAACAGATGGACGCCAGCGGAGGGCCATACCAGCGCCAGTGCTTGAATACCAGCTTTGACTGCATTGTGTGGTGTCCAATGTTGACACATACGTTTACTGCTGTCAGATTACTGCAGCATTGTAAAATCTGATGGCTCTTGCCAAATAGCCCTTCAAATGGTGTCACTAATTTAAACTCCTACCTGTATAGCAGGAGAGGGTCCTCTTGCTCATACATTTATCAGCACTGGTTTCGTCAAATTTCAAAATTTTTGACAAATCTGATCTATTAAAAATGGTAACTTGGTTTCGGTAGTTCTTTAATTATAAATAGGAGGATCACCTTTTGGGGAGGGCTACTTTGGTTTCTTTTTTAAATACATAAACTGTTTATACCCTTTAAGTCAATTTTCTACTGAATTGCTTATCTTTTTCTTAATAATTTTAGGATCTCACTGCAAAGAAAGAAAATTTTTTGTCACGTGTGTAAGTTTTCAGTTTTCCATTAGATTTTAGACAGAGAGAGGGGGTGCAGGGAGGGGGAGAGAGGTTTCCAATTTTATGTAGTCGATTTACCAATCATGTCCTTCCTGGATTCTCTTTTTCTGTGTAATTTTTGTGTCTTTTCTCCTGTATTTAAAAAATTACAAACCCCCAAACTTACACGAATGATATTTGTAACTATTATTTCCCTTAACAGCAAGGGCTCCTTCCCAGTCTGGGCCTCCCCAGGAGTCTTCAGAATTGGCAGCTGGAAGAGAGCCTCCCAGCTGAGGGCATAACTAACAAGCAGACCAAACTCTGTCCCTTGAGTTTTATTTTTTCTCTTGTTATTTTATTTTTATTTTTTACTGTTGTTCACGTACAGTTTTCTGCCTTTCCCCCCTACCCCTCCCCACCCCCCAGCCCTCCCCACCTCCCTCCTGTTCCCACCCTCCCCTTGTTATTGTCCATATGTCCTTTATAGTTGTTCCTGTAAGCCCTTCACCCCTTTCCCCCATTATCCCCTCCCCTCTCCCCTCTGGTCACTGTGAGCCTGTTCTCAATTTCAGTGTCTTTGGCTATACTTTGCTTGCTTGTTCGTTTTGTTGATTAGGTTCCTGTTAATGGTGAGATCATATGGTATTTGTCTTTCACTGCCTGGCTTATTTCACTTAACATAATGCTCTCTAGTTCCATCCATGCTGTTGCAAAGGGTGGGAGCTCCTTCTTTCTTTCTGCTGCATAGAATTCCATTGTGTAAATGTACCATAGTTTTTGATCCATTCATTTACTGATGGGTACTTACGTTGCTTCCAGCACTTGGCTATTGTAAGCTGCTATAAACATTGGGGTGCATAGGACATAAAGGAAAGAATAAACAAATGGG
Source organism: Desmodus rotundus (assembly GCF_022682495.2). Classification (NCBI taxonomy): domain Eukaryota; kingdom Metazoa; phylum Chordata; class Mammalia; order Chiroptera; family Phyllostomidae; genus Desmodus; species Desmodus rotundus. The sequence continues at coordinate 108,057,714 of NC_071394.1, read as the reverse complement.
ACCTCATCAAAATAGAAAGCTTCTGCACAGCTAAAGAAAACAGTGTTAAAATGAAAAGAGAACCAACCGTATGGGAAAACATATTTGCCGATATACCTCAGACAAGGGTTTGATCTCCAAAATATATAAAGAACTCACATGATTCCACTCTACGAAGATAAGCAACCTAATTAAAAAATGGGCAAAGGACTTAAACAGACACTTCTCCAAGGAGGACATACAGAGGTCCAGAGACATATGAAAGGGTGCTCAGCATCACTAGCCATCAGAGAGATGCAAATTAAAACCACGATGTGGTACCACCTCACATTGGTCAGAATGGCCATCATAAACAAAGCAACAAACAACAAGTGCTGGAGAGGATGTGGAGAAAAAGGAACCCTAGTGTACTGTTGGTGGGATTGTAGACTGGTGCAACCACTATGGAAAACAGTATGGAATTTCCTCAGAAAAGTAAACATGGAAAATTTCACTGCTAGGATTATATCCTAAGAACCCTGAAATACCAATCCAAAAGAACCTATGTCCCTTGAGTTTTAACTTCCCTTCTTCCTGCCTCTTTTCCTCCCTGCCACTACCACATTGTCTCTTTGGGTTTCCACTTTGTCAACCCTACTCTACGATGCAGCCTGAGAGGCTGAAAGCTCATTTTCCCAGAGTTGCATGTAGCCAGGGAGACCACACATCTCAGTTATGGCTGACGAAACGTGTGTGGGAGCCTGCTCTTGCTGCCTCTTCAGCTTCCTTACTTTTTTCACCTAGAATGTGGATATGATGCAGAAGCCTTGGCTAAGGATAAAAAAGTTGTAAAATTGGAAAAAGCCTGGATTCTTCATGGCACAGACCCTAGCCCTAACTGCCCTCCCTGGACTGCCTATCCTGGACTTATTGTCATGTGAAACGAATTCCTCGTTTGTTTGAGCTATTGTTTATCAGACTTTCTGGAACCAACAACCAAACAAGACTCTAACTGATACATAGGCATTCAAAACTCTTCCTTTAAATCTCTAGCTCAAGTGTAAAAAAGTCCCTCATCTCTTACGCTTTAGTCAAGACTCTTGGATATAAGTGTCAGAACTGAAACTCAAAACAAGTTAGTAAAGACAACAAGAAGAATTAATTGGCTCGTATATCCCTTTGAAGGAATGGATACAGCTGGGTTTCTGGAACCAGAGATTCAAACACAACTAAGCTCCATATTTCTAACTTTAAGACTATTTCCTTTTGCGGATCAGTTCCAGTTTTTCAGGCCAGTTCTTCCTAGGAGCCTTGAACCATCATCCCAACAATTCCTCGGTCCCATCTCACCTGCCAGGCTACCAGAAAATCAAGATCGTCTTTCTGTTTTCTGATATTGGCACACTTGCCACAGAGTTCTGGGGACTTCCTCACTCACAGGTCTCCTTCATTTGGTGAGTGCCATCCATAATCTACCACTAGGAAACCTCTTCTTTATACTCTGTCTCTAAGTAATCAAAATCGGAGTCTCCCTGCATGCTACGGTACTTTGGTAGGCCCCTCTCAGTCTGGATTTCCTGTCGGAAAGACTTTCACTCTCTAGTTGACATATATAAGAGGGTAGCTTTTATTCTGAAATATTATCAGCATATTTTAATAAAATATAAGCATCCCTATAACTGCATATATAACAAATAGGAGGAAAGGAGAAAAGCATGTTGTTTTTCATAGGCACCCCCTCCCCCATACTCCTGCTCCGCATCATGTGAGAAGGTACTTTTCTAAGAAAAGCACAAAAGAAATCTCAAACCATTTGCCATAAATTAACTAAGGCTCAAGGGGACTGACTGGCAAGAGTTATGTGAGTCACAATTTGGTTTTTGGATTGAAGTTGGATTCAGGATCCAACAACAAAGTAATTGGATTTTAAGGATTTCTTCACCATTGATATATACAGAATGAAGCCAAAGTAGAAAGACAGAAAGGAATGCTTCACTACAAATTAATTATAATTTATGAAATAAGTAGATTTATACAAAAGGAGTTGGTAGGAGACTTCCAGTTATGATTAGCAGAATTTTGATAAACCAACCATATATTTTTCTCTGGAACAAAAGAAAACCAGAAAAGAGATTAGAAGAGAAAAAAAATCCCAAACCACAATCGATAAAGAATAGTTGTTAAATACAGTGAAATGTAGACAATTCTATTTTAAATCACCACCTGTTGATTCCCTACCACTCCTGGGAGGTCACCATATTGATGCCAGACTTAGTGTGGACACGTCATCGGCATGGCGCACTGCAGCCCAGAGCTCCTGGGCTCAAGCAGTCAATCCTCTTGCCTCAGCCTCCCAAGTAGCTGGGACTACAGGTGTGTGCCACCGTGCTTGCCTTAAAAGTTTAACTAAGGACAAGCATTGCCATGTTTGGTCATATTCCATTGGCCACTATATGTCACATGGCTAAGCACACAATAAATTGAGTGGGAAAAAATACTTCTTTTATAGTGAACATGGAAGATGTGGCAGGAAAGAAGGAAAAATCATGACTATTGCACTCTACCATTCCAAAGAAGGTCTCCCAAAAGAGATGTTACCTGAATTCTACATTAAAGAAAACATGCTCATACAACAGCAGAATGGAGGGACTAAGCCTTTTAGGCAGGGAAAACAATGTAAGTAAAGGTACAGTTATTGAACTCTTCATCGCATGTTCAGAAAACAATTAGGAGACAAGGTTAGCTGAACCAGAATATTCACATTTATAAAAAGTAGAAGTCTGAAAGTAGTATGGACTACATCGCATAGCTAATCATGCAAAGCGCTAGTAAACACTGAGTGGTGTTGAATTACGTAGGCAATGAGAATCCACAGGAGATTTTTGAGATAGAGAATAGCATGTCCAAAGCAATATTGCAGAGGGTTAACCTTGAGTTGGACCACAGGACATAATGACCAGGAAAGATACTGGAGGCAGTGAACCCAGAAAGAGCCAACTGTTGTAGAGATTTAGGGGATGAGAGCCTGGAGCAGATGTTTAGAAAATGGAAATAAAATTCCCAATATTTCAAAGAAGAGATGGATATGATCTTTTATAAAGTATGTCTTTTGTGTTACAGTAACTGAAACCTAGTTTAGACTTAACTTATGAGACGAGGGATCTCCTTGTAAGGATTTGGAGATATCTTACAGACTCCAGGTGAGGACAGGAGCTAGGTCTTAGAAACAAGTACAAGCAAGTTCTGAACTCCATCCCATATTGTCTCCATTTCTGATTTCTGCTCTTCTTTCAATGTTTGTGAATTCTTATTTTTCCTTTCTCTTTTCAGTCAGGATTCCTCAACTTCCACCACCCATACAATAGAAAACCTGGTCAGTGAGAGCTCCTGAGTTTCAGTCTAGGCACCCAGAAAAAGAGTGTTCCAAGTTCCTATTTCCCATGGCTGAACCATGACCGAGACCATAGCCTGGGTCAGGTTTCCACCTCTGGGCCAATGAATGGGGGACGGGAGGCAGATCTTCTTGAATAAATATTGCAACTCCAAGAGCAGCCATGTGGGTGGAGGCAGGAGGGCAGTCAAAAATGGATGACAGACAGACGGTGTGAGTGGGCTCTATGCTTGGCGACTGCCTATCTTTTTAGGGAATGGAGGACAGCTGAATGAAAACTGACTAAGTTTTCAGTCCGGGTGAAAACTGGTAGCACCGAGAGGGATACAGAGTCTTGTGGTATTGCTGGGCTTTGGAGAAAGATTTGAAGCTTGCTTGTGGAAATGTCAATATCGAGATGGTTGTGGAATATCCCGACAGAACTGTCCAGCACACAGCGAGAATTGTAGAATTAAATCTGGGCCGAAGAGTCCTGGGTTGTGGTGCTAAGGTTTTTGTGTTCACATGTGGGAGATCTAGCCATGAGAATGGATGAGCACGCAGCAGACGCAGAGCAGAAGGTCAAGGAATAAACTTTGATACGGGTACAGGTAGGAGGCTGGAGGAGGATACAGAATCAAAGAAATGTTATGAACTGTAGGAAGAACACCTGGAGTGTCTGGTCTCCCCCAAAACAAAGGAGGAAACTTTCACTGTTGAGGTCAACAGAACCTAAGACAACATAAACATTCAGGAAAATGAGGCCTGAGATTTAGCAGTTTAAGTAAAGTAGCAAAGTCATTGTTTTAGTTAGGATGTCCTCAGCAGGAAGCTATAGAAAACTCTGACCTAGCTGGGTGATTCAATAATATTTATTTTCTCAGTTAACAGAAAGTTCTGGAAAGGGCAGCCACAGCTGCTCAATGACATCATCGAAGCCCCAGGTTCTTTCCATTACTCTGCTGTGTCATCCTCAGGCTAATCACAAGATGGCTGCTGTAGCACCGGGCATCTTATTTGAATATGATCATGTCCAAAGAAGGAAGGAGAGAAAACATTTAGACTTCCCTGTGTGTGATTGGCAAGAAGGTGCCTGCTGGCAAGAAGAATAGGACATGATTGAATTCAACTAAATTGGAAGTAGGGTAAATTTCCCTAATGTCACACAGAGAGAATAGACACCTGAAAAAAATTTGGACCCTGTTGATGAAGAAGAATGGTATAGTGGATTTCAAGTAGGAAGCTATACCATCTACTATTATCTGCTACAATGTGTGGTGGAAATAGACAGCCAAAGAGCATGTGGGGGTTAAGAGACTGGTATGGAAGAGTTTGAAATATATTTGTGGTGAATTCAGAAGAATCAAAATGGAATAAATACAATGCTTGTCACATGGCAGTGAAGGCCTATGGGAGTTAGGCAGCGTTGCGTGGAAGACCAGATCAGCAACACTGTACGACATGGAATGATAGTCGAGCCATTCGTACACACAGGAATCACGGCCACTGAGGTTTCTGAACCTAGTGTGGGGGAAATTCTGGGCAATGGAGTTTTCCCTACTGTCCATAAAATTGTTTCTTGTGTGTTCCGTAAGGAGGGCTTAGATAGCAACTCTATTTGTCTTGATTCATGATTTAACTTAGTCTGTTATCTTACTGATTAGAAACCTGAAGATTCCTGAAAACTGCAAGCACCACGTGGCAAGAAAGCAAATAAGCTACCTGATTATTGAACATCACACACTCATGATGAGCGAGCATTTTCTAACATGTAGCTTTCCTCCTCAGAGATGTTATCAGCACAGCTAAACATGACCTTGAGTTTCTTACTGTATGGCCACTGTGTAAGTAGAATCAGGTGTCCCTTTCTTTAAGTAAACCTTCTTATTTGTGGGAGTGGTGGTCAAGATATGCCTGCCCTGCAGAGAACTCTGTTCTCAGTCGTGTAAAACAGTATTTCAGAATCATTTTCCTGGGCTGTTGAAATTAAATTAAACTCAAGAGGACTTCACCTGTTTGGAAATGTAGAATCTGAACCTTGACCTTGAAGAAAATACATTGTCTTCCTATTTATAAATTCTCTCCCATGTTTCTTGTGTAGGGATAAGGGTTACAGTCTTAGGAATTTCAGATGGTACGGGTGTAAATTTCATTTGTGTTATATTTATTACACAAAACTTTGGGAAGCATGTGTAATCCTTCTGTAAGATCCTTTTTAATCACAATAGTAACAACAAAAAGGCCCTAATCATTGGACTGAAAACATCTTGCAGACTTATGTGATGGCCAGAACACCAAGATTCATTTACTTGTATACACATCCCCTTTCAATTGTTCCTCCCCTCAATCAGTTCCATTATTTTCTTTTTAGAGAACTCATGCAGCAAAGGGCAGAAATTCCAAGTGTATACAGCTGGAATAATCACAGTGAGCACCAACTCAGGATACCCTGCCAATGTATGACTTGGTAATTGAATATTTACTAACAAAGAGGATTTGAAACATTCTTCAGAGACATGTTTATAGAATTATCAAACTTATGCTTGCCAGATGTTTGGTGGTTCAGTAGTGAATAATTAAGAATTCGAATATGTAAACACAAATTTGAGTTAGTGAATCAGACACGAAGTTTACCAAGAGAATAAAGTAAAATGATCAGAAAAGAACCCAGAACATTTGCCATGTCTTGTTAAGTGTTATCCTTGATTTCCCTTAGGTCTGGTTTGGTTTCCTGAGATTCTTGCCATTCAGACCAGTGTTTATTTGAGAGGTGGCAATAATAATAAAAACTCAGCATATTTTCAAAGGTAGAAGTATCAGTTATAGGATTCACTCAGGGAAGCCATTTCAAGGTGGCGGAATGAGCTTGTGCCGCAATATCTTTTACATAAAAGCCATTATATAATGATAGAATACTAAATAATTAAATCAATATGTACATTTGCAAATAGAAATGGAAACTATTGAAGGGTCAGAGGCTATAAAAGTTTTCCTAAAGATAGAATTGAGCCAACAAAGGCAGCGGCTCCTGCTTATTCTCCCCCTGTACGTGGACCACAAAGCAGGACATCTCAACTGCAAAGATGACCATACAAGCAAAAGTAACCAAACATTGAAATAAATCCAATATATTTCAGGAGAAATCAAACTCAACAAAAGGAAGAATTTACTCTGGTGGAAAGGAAGTCATTAGAGGAAGACAGAGTCGTGTAGACTTTGTTCAGACTGATTCTGTGCAACTCTCCCAGCAATCCCTTCTTTTGCCTTCAGACTAACTTTTGTCATAGAAGCAAAATGACAGCAGGAATTTCAGGCCTCATATCTACACACCACACCATATAGAGCAAGAGAATATCTGTATCCCCAAATTTCCAGCCAACACCACAGAGAGGCAAACTGCCTGGACCCCTAGTGAACCAATTCATGTGTTCAGAGGAGTATCAGACATGGACTGAATTAACCCAGGATTACCTGAATCGATACGGTGACAAAGGAGAGACGACACTCTAAACCAATCAAGGCTTCTTCCTGGACTTAGAGGTGAAGTGAGTTTCACCCAAATCTTACAACTGCTACACAGTGAGGAATAGATGTTGGAGAGACAACAAAAATGTTGCTGCGATGACAAAAGCAATCTTGCTGAATTCTAAAATGCTCGTATCAAACAGGACATGCTGAATGATTCCATTTTATAAAACTATGAACTATGCATCAAAAAGGGGAAAACACTTTTGCATAGTGCAGGGTACAAAGGAAATTTAAATGGAAGTTAAAAAGTATTTAGAAGGAAGGGATGATGGGGGGAAAGGGGGGAGGGATTTCAGGAACAGCTGTAAAGGACACGAGGACATAAACAAGAGGGGGGGTGGAATGGGGGAGGGAGGGGGAGATGGCTGGGTTGGGGAGGGAGTGGTGGGGGGAAAATGCAGACAACTGTACTTGAACAACAATACAATTAAAAAAATGAATGAAAATAAGAAGACTGCACAAATAGCTTTGTTGTTGCAACTGGATCAGTAGTCAGAGGAAATGTTTGTAGCCTGAGATAGATTCGTTTTTAAAAGATGGGAACAATATGGCTTAAATGAAGAAACTGAAAACAGTGAAATAAAAATGATAAAGCTAAAAGTGGAAATTGTGAACAAATAAAAATGACATTTGATCAGTATGTCATATCTATTTCTTTAAGAACACTAGTGAATAGATAATATTTTGAAAAGCCTATAGAAGAAAAGCATGAGAAGCACGAATAACTTACATGAGCAGTATGTGCAAAACTGCTTTGAACAATGAGCATATAAATATTAGCTACTATCATTGCTGTGTAGATATAGAGGACACTAATGAGAATGTTTTTAAAACCTTATGCCAATTATTCTAAAAATTGGACTACAGTTAAAAGTTTCTAGAAAAATATAAAATATCAAAAATTACCTGAAAACGAATAAAACTTAAATAGAAGTCAAAGATCTAATCACCACTACTCCTGAATAAAATCTCCGCATGTCTGAATAGTTTTACAAGAATGTGCTACCAAATTTTTAGGGAATCAGTCATTACCATTTGATATCATATATTTCAGAATATAGAAAAAGATGATAAACTATCATATTTTATTCAGTGAAGATAACACTGATTCCAAATATAAGAGTAGAACAATAGAAGTGTGTAAAAAATAGAATAATGTAATCTGACCAAATAATGTTTACCCAGGAATGCAAGGAGAGTTCAACATTAGAAAATAAGGATACTTTATTGATTAAAGGAATAAAATAGTATTGTTAGTGACTTTTAACTTAACTTTAGTGGGTTCAGAGGAAAAACTTTGGATGCCTTGAACCGGTTGAAATGTATTGAGATTTGTTTAATGGCCCACGATAGGATCTATCTTGGTAAATGTTCTGAACGCACTCAATCAAAGGAAAATGTAAAACTGGCTTTTGTTTTATGTGTACAGGAAGTTACTGAACGATGTCCTTATGCATCAGATCCTCCCTCAGACTACAGGCAGTTCGTGACATGTGGCTCTTACACTTAAAAGGTGATCTGCAGTTTAGTCATCTGTGTAGGAAGATTTGGACTGCGGTTCTTTTCTCTCTCTGTATCCAGGCCCTTTGCCATGAGACTCACTAAGGCCTTTCCCTAGAGTGGGAAGGATACATTTCTCCACTTCATTAATAAGTTGGTCCACGTGACTAGGTGACAATTGGTCCAAAGAGAATATGGAGACACGTAAAAGAGACCTGAAACCTACCCAAAGCCTGGAGTCAAGTCCACCTTACTCAAGAGATATGTCAGGCAATCCAGGGAGCTATGCATGAGAAAATTAAAGGCTCAATGTTGTAAGCCTCTGGGTTTTAGAGTGTTTTGTTGTACATAATTATTGCAGTGATAGATGAATAAATGATGAGCCACAAAAGTGGAAATGAGCCTCTGAACTGGACAGAAGTTTCAAATCCAACTCCCAAAGGGGAATGACCTAGATGTGAAAGATTGGTACATGAAGTAAGAATGTGAATGGGTCATTATATAGCAGCTTTTGTAAACAGAGGGGATCTTTACATTTCTCTAAATCATTTCATTACAATTTTACTTTAAAAAAGTATTTATTGAGTACTGCCCGACCTGGTCAATTCTCTGGGCTCCTGGGGACGTAGCAATGAACAAGACAAAAACAGCCCTTGATCTGAGAACTTGCCCAACTGGGCACCTGTTAAACCTGACACAGGGTGTATGCTTAACACGTGTGGCTCCACTACATGTGTTAGTCCCACTGAGTGTGACTTGAAATATTCTGAAGTTCCTGGGGGTTAGCTCTTTATTTCAAATGGAGATAGAGGACATAACTATTTATTGATCCTACTGTGGTGCTTTATAAAATTTTTAGGTTACTTCAGGACATTTCTGAGATACTAAAAGGAATAACAGATGGCTTCGGCAATCAAAGCAACCAAAATTTAAGTTGATGAAATAGTCATTATATTAGCCAGGCTTCTTTTATTAAGTGAAATACAACTAGCTGGGTTAGGCCAAGAGGGCTATTTCCTGGCCAATGTGCAAAGCTTGTGGGAAGGACAGTCTTAAAGATGACTGGGAGCTGGAACTCGAACACTCCCAGAAAGCTCTCAATCTCTCTTCTCTGTAAGTCAACTTTAACCTTCCAACAGCCTTTCACAATGAGTGTAATACGACTTCCATCAGCCTTATCTTCTCACATCTATCTTCTGAGGAATGAAAACCCAGCCTCTCTGAATACAAGATCCCGGGTTGACTGGCTGAATTTGGGAGGTGGGGCCCTGAAGAAATGGCAGATCTCTTTGGAATCATTTAAGTAGGATCAATATTTCCCAGGAGAAGGGAGGGTTCTTCTGAGAATTTGAAACACTAGATGTCCAGTAGAGACTTGAAAGTTAATTGTTATATTGTGACTTATCTATATCTATACTTAGATCTAATCTGTCTATCTGTACACACTGCTACAGAGACTGGAACAACTAACACTGAGTGGAGGTGGTGATGAGGAAGAGGCTTTATAGAGGAGGAAACATCTGAGCGAGTCTTTAAGGATCACTAGAATTTTACTGGGTAGGCGGATGGCAACAGCATTTGCAGATATATAAAGGTATGGTGTGTGTGGGCAATAGCAAGACAGCTTAGATTTGGGGGTACGCTGCAAAAGTAGACTGCATTTGGATCACAAAACAACGTTTACACCTTGCTCTAAGTTTAATTTCATCCTGTAGGTTTTAAGAAGTCTTATGGGTTCCTAGGCCCAGTTTCAATCTGTGTGTGTGTGGGGGGGGGAGGGGGCTTCCCACACAACACCAAGCAATTCTCAGTCACTAGCAGGGTATCTGAGAATTCAACTCAATTCTGACACTGTCCAGAGATAGCATCAGATTCCACAAATTGAGAGCTCAGTCCTACAAGATACTTCCCCCTACCCAACTTCAGGCACCAATTGCGAGCCCAGGTGGCTACAGATTGGAGGTTCCAATGACTCTCTCCAGCTCAGGATTCCAATCCCAAATCCATGCTGTCACCTGTACTTCTGACTGGACTGACTGGCTATAAACCTGAGGTTCCCACAACCCCCTCCTTAGGTTTGATTAATTTGCTAGAGTGATTCACAGAGCTCAAGAGAAGCATTTTACTTACTAGATTATGGGTTTATTATAAAAGCATACACCCTGCCTGGTGTGGCTCAGTGGATTGAGTGCTGCCTGCGAACCAAAGGGTTGATGGTTCAATTCCCAATCAAGGGACACATCTGGGTTGTGGGCCAGGTCCCCAGTAGGAGGTGCATGAGAGACAACCACATATTGTGCTTCTCTCCCTCTCTTTCTTCCTCCCTTCCCCTCTCTCTAAAAAATAAATAAAATCTTAAAAATAAAAAAAATGATAAAAAGGTACAAAAGGGACAGACAAATTGAAGAGATGCATAGGGCAAGTTATGGGTAAAGGGACCCAGAGTTTCCATGCCCCCTCCAGGCACACTATTGTCCTCAGATTTCCAGGTGTTCACCAACCTGGAAGCTCATTGAACGCTATCCTTTCAAGTTTTTATGGAGGCTTCATTGCATATGCATGATTTGCATATGCATGATTGATGAAATCATTCATTGCTGATTGATTTAGCCTTCAGCCCCTCCCCTCGGGGAGATTGGTATGAAGGATACCTAAAGTTTCAACCCTATAATCTCATGGTTGATGCCCCAGCAAGCCAGGCCTCAGCCCTAGGTTACCTAAGGACTCTCCAAAAGTCATCTTATTAGCATAACGAGACACTCTTATCATTCTTATCACAGGAAATTCCAAGCGTTTTGGAACTTCTGAGCCTGGAATAGGGGGACATTGACCAAATAAATATTTCTTATTATGAATCACAGTATCACAGGGAGCCACTGAGTTCTTTCTGTAGGTGAATTTATAGTCAGATTTCTATTACAGGAAGATTGGTAAGCAGCCCTGAAGTTCAGACTTCACTCTATAAACTAGAAGTGGGCCTGCTGCTCTTATCATCCTCCTTTATCCCAGGGACCCGTGTAAAGGTGCATAGTGTATAGTAAAGCAGAGGCACACTTTATCCTCCTGAAGATGCCTCTGTTTGACTCCACTGGAGGTCAACAGCTTTGACCTTCTACAGCACAAGGGCGAATATTGGGGATGGGGTATTAAGGCAGGTATGGGAGACAAAGTGCTGGTTATGGAGCACCTGAGAGAAAATTGCAGCCACACCAATAGGTTGTCTGGGTTTGCCTAAGTGCTTCCCTTGACTGTTATACCAAGTTCCTGCGCTTATATTTCTTTCATTGGCCTGTGAAAACCTGACAGACTGTGAAAGTACTGGGGCAAAAACTCCTTCCTGCCCATGTTGAATCAGGCACAGAAATTCATAAGCATAAGGCCGTATTTTCTATGTTTTAACCCTCCCCTTTCCACTATTATTCCATTGCAGAAAAAGAATACTACATGTAAAAAAACATATATATAATAAACACTGCTTTCTCCCCCGCAGTAGCTGTAGCTGAAGATGCTGGGTCACAGGCTCCAGTGAGTGACAGAGCTTGCCTGCCTCCCAGTGTTTGCATTACAAGTGATGAGAAAGCATCTACCCTGGTGTGTCCTTTTCCTCTGGGCGCATCTGCAGCCCAGCTGGGGCTGGGGCACATGTGCTGTCACTTCCTGCAGGGTGCTGTCCTCCATCCTTGCAGTTTCTCTGTCCATAACTTCTCATCCTGAATACTCTTGGCAAAGGCAAAGAGAATCGCAGCCTAGAATTTTGCCATGTCTAAAAAGTCATGTTCTCTCCCATACAGAAATGCTTTGCTAAAAGGATCTTATGTATGATTTGGTGTGGAATAAGTAATGATTGCATTCCATGTCTTTTGTGAAATGTGCCATTTCCACCAAGTAGGAAACACAATAGTGTACTGAGTGATTTTTAGGACAAGAGATAAACAAAAGGGAAGAAAGTATTTGTTGGCATCTGCCCAATGCGGCACACCGTTGTATCAGACATAGGCGACATACCTAGTCTTCACGACAGCCGGTAGCACAAATATCATCCACGATTAGTAGATGTGGAATCTGTAACTTAGAGAGAGATTAAGTAACTTGCCCAAATCACACAGCCAATAAAAAAGAGAGCTGGGTTTCAAATCTAAGTCAATTACGTTCCAAAGATTATGTTCTTGGCCACAATGTTAAAGCACAGCAATATTTTATTTCTTTTTTTCTAATGTTTTTAAATTGCTTTTAGAGAGCAAGGACGGGAGAGAAAGAGAAGGAAGGAGAAACATTGACGTGAGAGAGAAATGTCAACTTGGTTGCCCTCCTGTATGTGCCCCGACTGGGGATCGAACCTATAACCTGAGTATGTGCCCTGAGTGGGAATCAAATCTGCCACACCAGCCAGGGCTTATTTAATTCTTATGACATTGTTGTGTGGCAAATACAATTTTCTCTCCACTGTTTTAAGTTGTCAAAATTCATATTACAGTTCAGATGATGTTGCATTAACAGACGTAGCACTTTCCCCTCAATGGCTTCGAAATATGTAATGGAATTGTTATTCATGTTCCAGATGGGCTTTAAAAAGATATTTTACCATGGTTTTAATACCTTTACAGTCAAGGCGGAGAAACAAAACTGAAATTAGCGTTGGGCTGTTAGAAAGGCTCATAGCTGTTCTCCTTGCTTGGATAAATCAAGGCAACTCCTGCTCTAAGGTTTTAGGCTTCTGCCCACCCTGGGGACCCTCTTATTGTCTTCACACTCACCTTCCCATCCAGGATACATGAAGTTTTTCCTCATATTTTTTGCATATCTGAGATTTTTTTAACCACTTAGGAAGTTGGTGGTGGGGCTGAGCTGCCATTTATTTTCACCAGGAACTCTTGGGATTTCTCCTTCTAATTGTTATTCTCAGAGGCGGAGGGTTTCTCCTAATGAGACATGGCTCCCCAGTGTTCCAGAGGTAGAATCAGGACACTCAAGGACCCAGTTCTCACACTCTTCTTAAACTTTCATTGATTCCACTGCCCTCAACCCTCCCGCCCCCGACTGCTGGCTTTGCTTTCCACTGCAATGCTGTGATATGAAACAAACCTTGACTATAGTGTGCGTGTCAACTGTTGAGTCCCCCACCCTGAAGACCACCAGAAAAACCTGTTGGCCCATCAAAGTGAATTAGTCAGATTTATTACAGTAAAGCTGAACATGGTACTGACAGTCTTAGTCGTGTCTCAAAAGGGAAGTCAGGGTGGAATGTTGATAGTTTTTAGATCCTGGGCTGGATGAATTGTAGGTGGATTTGCCAGCCAGAGAACTTGTGGGGTTTGGCAGAATTTATGGTGTAATAGCTTTAGACTACTGACCAGTGGGAGATGAAGGAGTCGGAGTAAGTCTTGCTGAGCAAGTTGGTTAGTACTGTTAAGTAAGCTGTTTTGGTCAGTCACAGTTTTGTCTTTTAGGAGCGAATATTACCTGGAGCAAGTAGCGAAGTCATTTTTGCTTGTTCTCTGTATGGCTAACCTTAAGAGAGGAAAGTATAGCAGATTCCAATATTGTTTCATACAGGGACAGGAAAGTGTATTAGCTTTAGTTAACAATATTACATTTTGACCTACTGGCATACAGGCATGCCGTGCATAATCGAGTTACTTGGTGAGAGAAGTGTTTCCTTTCCCCCCCTTCTTTTGATAATTCTGATTGCATGAAGGAGAAAGTCAATCATGTTCATTTAAATCATCTGCCATCCAAAATCTTCTTGCATATTTCTGCTAGTATGTGTTTCACCTTTTTGGAAATACCATCAATTTTTCTCAGGGGGAATTGAGGAGTGCAGAGTGGAACACAATTTACTATCTCTCTCTCTAATGTAGTGAGAGTCAACCTTTCTCATCCCATGTCATGCATACACTAATTACTAAAATTCTGCAGCACACCAAAAAATATATTTTTTGCCAACCTGACAAAAGATAGGTACAATTTTGATTCATTTACACTGGATAGATATTGTTGTGTTGGCTGTTGTCATTGTCACAATCTAAGGGAAAAGAGGTCAGTGCCCCCGAATGAATAGTCAGGTATTGCAGGTTCTAAAAACTCTTGCAGCGCACCAATTACAAGTTGCTGCTCTACTGTTATCTCCTTATTTCAAACAGTTGCAGAAAACCCAGGCTGTCGGAGTTGGGCTAGAGAAAAGCAAATATAACTAGTAGTGAATTCTGGGAGAACAAAAGCCGCCATTTTGAAATTCTGGATTTCTTTTCTTTTATTCAATACCTTTTCCTTTTCTAGATAAAAATGGCAAGTGAAGTCAAAGTCAGATAAGTGTAATGAAATCCAATCAGGCTATTTTTTAAGTTAGGAAATTGAAAACTTGGTCATTTTAGTGCCTGAATTCCTTCAAATGTTGAGCTTAAAACTCCTACTTTTGGAAACATACTAAATTAGATTAATGGATCCTTAGTAGAATAAATTTACTTTTCAATAAAGGACAAATTTTACATTATAATATCTTAAGGGAAAAAAAAACCACTTGTTTCAAATTTATAAGCAGAAGACAGGAAAAGGAAATATTGAATTCTGTGGAAAAGATTGAAATTCCCAAAGCCACTCTTCTATCATGTGATTGTGAAACCTAAATTATAGTTGTGTTGCAAGTAAAATCATTTCTACCCTAATATTTTTCAGAAAAGTTACTCAAACAAGCCAACTTCCATTTGACTCCAATGCTATCTGACTGCTACTTCACTACATTGTGAGGAAAGAGCCCCACCCTTCTCCTAAAGTGAATTATGTCTCCTTTCTTCCCTTGGAATTTTACTCGTGGTTGGGGAAGGATGTTTCAATTAATAAATCTTTGCACAGTGTGGTATTTGGACACAGTATGAACAAACTTTCCCCTGAGGCCAGGCACGGAAGTCAACTGAAGAATGTTCTGTGCCCCAGACTCCAGCTTCCTGATCTTCTCTGGCTGTCAGATTCACTCAGCGTCTCCCCGATGGTCAATGGCACATTCTCCGTGGAAGCCTGGACAGGACCTGAGACTCGCTGATAGTACGAGATGAGTCTTGGGTGGATGGGAGTGCATCTCAACCTGGGAAACCATTGTTTGGCACCTTGAGGGTTTTTTTTTTCAATGTATAAATATACCATGTTATGTTTATGGGCTTCTATCACAACTGTATGAATTGTTTCCATTTTTACAATGAAATTCTAATAAAAATTCCAACATAGCTGATTTTAGAATTTATATGAAAGAGATAATAGCCAAGATAATTCTTACGGAGAAGAACTTGGTAGGACTCCCTTCCTCAGATGTCAAGACTTATTATGAAGGTGCAGAAATGAAGACAATGGGACATTTGGACAGAAGTGGATGAATGAATTACAGGACCTAGAATCATACCCACACAAATGTGGAAATCTTATTTTTGACAGGAGTGGCATTGCAAATCAATAGAGAATAATTTAAATATTCAAAAAATGGCCCTGGCTGGTGTAGATCAGTGGATTGAGCATGGGTTTGTGAAGCAAAGTGTCACCGGTTCAATTCCCAGTCAGGGCACATGCCTGGGTTGCAGGCCAGGTCCCCAGTGGGGGACACATGAGAGGCAACCACACATGGATGTTTTTCTCCCTCTCTTTCTCCCTCCTTTCTCCTCTCTCTAAAAATAAATAAATAACATCTTTACAAAAATAAAAGTGAAGATCTTTTTAAAAATTTTAAAAAATGCAAAAAATGATCCTAGGAAAATATATGAATATAGAAGAAAGTGGAAAACAGATCCCCATGTCATACCATATCAAAAAATAATTACACATAAATTAAGCATTTAAAAGTGAATACAAATTCTTAAACTTATTAGAAGAAACTAGAGAAGAATATCTTTATTACCCTATGGTAGGAAAGGAAACTCTTAAATAAGTTATAAAGAACACAAAACATAGAAAGATTAATACATTTTACTATATAATAGTTCCTAATATTAACCATCAATTGCATTATTTCTTTCCATTTTCTTCTTTTAACTACCTAATGAATTCTAGGCCCATGGTAGGCACTCAGGATTGAATACTGCAGAAAACAGTGTGGGGAGCAAAAGATATATTTGGCAAGTCAGTTTAATTAGTGCAGTGTTATAAAGGAGGACTGCAGAGGGCCTTCCCTTGCCTGGAGCACCAGGAAAGGCTTGGAGGATAGAAAGGATAGAGAAGGAGGGAGCTACGGGCATTGAGGTAGGAGGAACAGAGTGCTCCTGGCCAAGGGTGAGCAAACCCCCAGGTTCTGATGATCTACGACATGGCCAGTGAGTTTGAAGTGAGGAGAGCTAAGGGGTGAATGGCGCAGGATGAAAGGGAAGTGGCAAGGCCAGATCATGCAGAGACCTGGGGCCATGGCTAACATACTGAATTTCACTTAAGAACCGTGGGAGCCATTTTTAACAAAATTAGGACAACGATGATCAGATTGGCATTGTCAAAAAGCAAACAGAGAAAGCAAAGTGAATATGGGAAAAGCACACATCCCGTCCCCTTAGATGCCATTTCTCAACTGTGTTTTATAAACTAGGGAAGGAAGGAAGCTTTCAAAAGAACAACATATCACATACACAACATAATAGTATTGTTAATAATTAATAATAATCACAATCATAGTTAATATTTCCAGAATACTTAACCCAGGCCAGAAATAGTTCTAAAGACTTTACGTATATTAATTCTTTTAACTATTTTATGAAGTGGGTACTATCCTGATTTTTCTTACAGAAGGAAGGTCATTAGCTTGCCCAAGGTTACCCAAGAGCTTGGAATTGAACCTGGGTATTTTGGTTGTAGAGTCCATGCGCTTAACCACTGTACAATTTTGGCCAGAAATTAGGAGAAATACTAGAGCAACTGTTTGCGTGCACTCTACTGGAAATCGCTTTCAAACTAAGATCAGACGGACATACAAACATACAATGTTGCTTCTGGTATAACCACAGAGGTCGGTTATGGGCGTGAGCGTGCCGAGTGCTTGCCTGGCCAGAATGGCTGACCTAGTACTGAGATGTTCCCCAAATCAACGAACAGTCTCATCAATATACTCAAATAAAATTTGAGGTGCACCTGGGCAGAAGTTCTGTTTGTGAGTCTAGTTACAAGTAAGAAAATGAGATTTGTCTTCTTTGCTTGACTGTACCAAATGCTGCTTGGGCCTAGACTGTTGCCCGTCCACTTCCTTCAGCAACAGAGGCAACGCTGAGATGGTGTGGGTAATTTCCACGACAGCCATGGTTTAGACGTGAACCAAATCGCACACCTGCAAATGCAGTGGCACCCAGGCGTGCACATATTTACTCACAGAAATGCTCACGCTCCTGTGAACAAGGTTTCCCTATGGCTTGGGAAGACCTTGCCCTTCCAGAGTCCTATCTCCAGCCACGTCCCAGGAACAGTTAGGGTCTGTGTTCACAGCCACTGCCGCCATCCACACACCCGCTGGGCATCTGCACAGGATCTGTGAGGTTGCCGGCGACCAGGAGGGTTCATTGTGAGGAACTGTAGTCCAAGGCGGCTGCAGGAAGAGAAAGCACATTGTAAATATGGAAGTGGGGGGGCACTTGTGGTGGCTGTTGTTTCAACATGTTCCTTGATAGCATAGCTCCTTTTCATTCACTGTTACTTTTTACTTCTCTCTATCTGTTGTCAGCAGGGTTGCAGCCAGGGGTCCTTTCTATGAAGTGCCTCTGATTAGCATTGGCTCAGATGTCCTTTGTTGAGATTCCAACTACATGTGATTCTGATGGGAGGCCAATGGTTTAGACATGGACGGCCAGGAAAAACAATTACAAAACACAGTTAGCAACTGTGTCAGTTCATTTCCGCTGTGTGGGTCTGGGAGCACACAGGTGTCTCTGCCTTTCTCTGAATGCCCTACAGTACATATTATAGAAGTGTGAGCGCTGCTTCTATTTTGACTAGGACTTTCCACTTCGCCATTTCACTCAGTCCAATAATCAGTCATCTCGGCTGTGACAAATAAAGCATCACATTATCACATTGCCTTCCAAAGAAGCCACTGTTTACTCCTGGGAATGAAGAAAGCAAGTCACTGATACCCATTAATAGGTCTCTCACAGCTGAATTGCATCAATAAGAACTCAGCCGGAGAAATTTTTCTTTTCCAGTAGGCATGTTCTCCGGAATCACTGGCTCCACGCTCCAGCGGCCAGGGTCGGAAAGGCACCAGGCACCTACGGGGAGGAACTGAATTGTCTGGCTTCAGGGCAAGAGCTGGAGGAACAGCTTTCTCCAGATAAAAGGCTTGGGTTGATGATGGTGATGACAGTGATCGTGTTCTAGAAACAGCACTAGGTGGTCTTGTACAAAGAGCACAGCCTCCCATCTCCCCCCTCCCCCTATATACTATGCTGCTTTTATAGGGTTGTACTTGTGTTTCTCATTCCATCTCTTTGGGGACTGTTGAGGGGGGTCATGTTTGACAGTCAGAACTAGCCTGGAGGATGCTGCCAGGGGCAGGGAATACTCACGTCCCCACCCAAAAGAGAAACCTTGTGAGAGAGGAGCCAGGGTTCAGGGCTCTGACTCCCATGGTTCAGGCTGAGGCCACCTCCTGCGATTGAACATAACCGTGTTCTAGTCTATGCAGCATGTAGAATAGTGGATTCCAGAAGTCCAGGGCACCGTTGGCTTAGAGCAAATACACTGTCTTCTGCAGAAAACCATTTCCCCCTTACTAATAAAAAAAAAGAAAAGGAAAGAAAACCAGTTTACACATTTGTGTGCTCCTTGTGAAAAAATGATAATGAAAGGCAGAAGTCCTGACCGCCCTCATTCAACTTCTCTCCATCCTTCCCACCCTATTCCTTCCGAAAGAAACATGGAAACTGTCTAATTAACTTCGGGAGCAGCCCCAGAATCAAGAAGCCTGGTGTCACAGAAGTCCTTGCTGAGCAAGAGGGAGCCCTCTCACGTTTCTTCTTGGTCCTTTAATACACTTTCATCCACTTTCATCAGTGTAAGTAACTGTAGCTCGTCTCTTCATGGACAGTGCGATGAAGCCGACAGACTGATTTCAATGGCATAAGCTGGGACCGTGTTTACTCGTAAAACCTCAACTGTGAGACGTGTTCATGAGAAGCAAACACACCTACAAACAAGCCAACAAGCAAACAAAACATAAGCCTTTCCTCTAAGAAGAGACAATGCCGTCCAAGTTCATTGTGATCTCTGCTAAGTCATACGTTCCTTTCTGTTGCCAGCTCCATCTCCCAAACCTGCCCTTCTTGGAAGCTGCTGGGGAGAACTGCTGCCGCCCTGGGCATGGGTACCTCTCTCCCCCCAAGCCCCGGCCTCCCCCGATCTTGCCCCTGCGGGGATTTTCTCTGGTTCTCTGCAGGCTGGCTCTCAGGAGACCGCCGAGTAAATAGCGAGGCGTCAGCCCAAGCAGCAGCAGTGACCTCAGCTCAGGGTCTGGCAGAGAAGGCTGCCCCTGGTTTCCGAAGAACTCTGCCGTGTTAAGTTCTTTTGGCAGCCCGCGCCTCCCCCACCCCCAATCCGCCGCGAGCCGCTGTGGACAAAGCCAACAGGCAGCTGGAGCGTCTCTGGGCACTCACTGGAAAACCCGCAAAGGGATAAAAAGCCCCAGCCCGCACGGGAGAGCCAGGCCAAGGTCAAGGGTCAGCGCCGGCTTAAAAGAGCCGCCCGGCAAAGGCGGCGTGTGCTGGGTACCCACCTGCCGCTGCGCAGCGTGTACCCCGAACGCTCCCGCCTGCCTGCTGCGCCGAGAGCTTACAGTGCCCAGGCGCGTGGTGCAGTCCCTTGGAGAGCTGGGGGCCGTCTCTGGGGTTCTGAGTATCCCCGGACACTGGGGACAGTTCGGTGAGTGTGGGGAGCGGGGGCTGGGGGCCTGAGGTGAACGGAGAAGGACGCTGAGAACAGGTATCTGGTGTGCTTCTGCCTTATCCCTTTCGGTGATTTTGCACCCGCGTAAAACCCCAGACTGTAGAGAGTTTTGCCAACTGTGAGACTAGGTTTTTAAACGATAGACTTAAAGTTGGAAAGTACTGTAGAGCAGAGCTATTCAGAGTGTGATCCAAGGACCAGTGGCACCTCTACTCGCTGGCACCTCGCTAGACGTGCACATTCACATGTCCCATCCTACACATGCCGAAACAGAATCTCTGGGGATGGAGCCCAGGAAGGGCTTTTAAGGAACACTCCGGAAGGTTCTCCTGCAGCTAAAGTTTGGTAACCACTGACTTAATTAGAGGTTATGTAGGCTAACACTTGGGCCCTCCCCTCAGCCCATGCAGGAAGGCTCCAATAAACAGCAATGGGTGCATAGGCAGTGAGCATAAGGCATTAGATACTGGGGTCTATTCAGAGATAATAAAAGCTTAGAGACGCTCATGGTTTGTGGGAACTGTTACTCTGTTTCTAACTATGAATTGCCATTTTGAAATTTCCTCCAAATCAGCACTCATGGCTCCGACAAGCTTTTCTGAGTTTCTACTATGAGGAAGGCTCCAAGGAAGGTTCTCTCAAAGCGAAGGAGGGAGCTATGCACTCTTAAATCTCCAAACTGGTGGCATCTTTTTTTCTTTAATTAGGATCTTTGTAAATTGGTGCAGTTAACTCAGAATGTCAGATTTGATATTTTGGAAGAGATGTATTGAGTTTGTGAACTCTGAACAAAAATCCTTAAGAAAAATTCACATTGGCAAGATATATTTTTTAATCTTTGTATTGATGTTTACATGATGCATTGTACAAGTAGAATAAAAGGGATCTTGAGATTTCTTATTAATCAAAGTGAGAGAGACAATTTGTCACCTTCCCTGAAGAATTCCTTGCCTGAGCTGAACCTCATACAAACTCTGAGAAGAAATCAGTTGCCACAGACCCAAATTATGCTGTTTGTTCCCTGTTCTCCAAGGTTCTGAACCATTCCTGCAGCTGAGGCAGGCTCTTCACTGCTGGGAGTAACTCACACATGAAATATTCGACAATGAAGGTTCTATGAATGGTTTGCTGTCAGTTGTGGTTTTTTTGGTTACTCTCCTTTGGTGGCTTATCTTAAATATTAAGTCTAAATCCACTGTTGACTCATTCTGAGCCTCTGGAGCAAGTCTTTGCAGATACGTCTCAGTTTTCTCCCCTCTTCAGTGAGTGGGGGCAGGATGCGTGATTTTGATGCGACACCTGCTAGCATTATTCCAAAGTTTCTCCTCAGAATTCCCTCCCTGCCGTATGGTTACAGTGGTGAGTCTTTACTAACGTGTTAAAGGAGAGAAGATACTTAATAAAATGATCATCTATTTAATTATGTATGCATGTTTTAAGTTAAAACATCCAAAAGGTTTTGTTCACAGATTTTGAAGGCTAACTTCTGTTTGAAAACAGCTTTGGAAATGTTGGTAAAATTGCCAGGAATGTCATGTGCCTGTGACAATAAAGTTTGCCACTGTCCATAGTCCCTGACCTGACTCACGGCTGCTCACAGATGTTGTCCACGAGCAATGAGGGGTCATATACTCAGCGCTCTTCTATAATGAAGTATAAGGTTTACAAATATGTCTTGTTTTTATGGTTATTTTGTGATGTGTTACGCCTCCTTCAA
This sequence comes from Desmodus rotundus, assembly GCF_022682495.2. Classification (NCBI taxonomy): domain Eukaryota; kingdom Metazoa; phylum Chordata; class Mammalia; order Chiroptera; family Phyllostomidae; genus Desmodus; species Desmodus rotundus. Next base: position 108,035,749 of record NC_071394.1, on the reverse strand, counting down.
GGTCAAATCACTTTCCAAATGGAATGATTTTTAACCGTGTAACATTTACCCAGAACTCGCTTCCTCTGACAGTGGAGGACAGGAATTCACTGGAGATGGGACCCTGTCTTGTCATTGCAGTTTGCTTTGAGGATGCCCCTGTCAATCTTGTAAGATCTCAGATCCAGGTCCTCTCCAAGCAGGTACAGAATAAGAGGAGGTGGGCGCTGGCCAAAGCTGGGACCTAGGAAACAATGAAATGCATGCCTACCTTATAAGGAAGAGCTAACTGGTGGGGCCTTGGCATTTGCCTGCATTTTTGTCACCTCTGTCAATCCTCAGTACCCTGCTCTACTGCTTTAGATTCCTCTGACCTGTTTCAATTCTGATCCTTCAAGCCGCTTTTCGGGGGCTACTGTCATTCAATACTTGGTCTCTGAGCAGCCACAGTAAAATTCCACATTATTTGATGGGCCCGGATGACATGTTGAGACTTCTCCCTTAGCATGGTTAACTAATAATTATCTTGGAAGATAATAAGACACATATAGAGAGCAGAATAATGGAACAAGAGCTTTAAAAGGCAGTAGCACAGTAGAAAGAGCATCATCTTTGTGGTAGAGGGACTGCAAGCTCATGGGCACGCCGTACCACCTCTCTGAGCCTCAGTCCCTTCATCAGTGGTATGGATGTAAAAAGACTTACTTTTTTTTGCTGGGTCATCCACCTTCTGAGTATATTTCATTGGCCAACCTTAGGTACAAAGAAGGTTTGGAAATGTGTTTTCATAGCTGAGCGCATTGCCCCATCCAACAATATAGAGGTTCTATTAATTAAAAAAAAGAGGGAATATTGGGTGATAGATAAGTGACTGGAAGTCTCTGTGACATGGATACAGGATGAGACTGGTTCTGTGGAGAATGGCAGGTGACAACGGCTGTGATGGGTAATGGTGTGTACGTGTGTGTGCATTGGGTAATAGAAAAGGGTAGAGAAAATATGATAATCACAAGTGTCTGGGCAACTGGTGGCTTGAGGATGTTCCCGACAAGCAGATAGGCTCCTGAAACAGATAGGTACCTAGCTGTGAAATTGTAGTAATAATGACATCTCTATCTAGGTCTTGAAACACTTTATATACATGATTATATTTAAATCTGACAGTAATGCTGAGAGGAAAAAAAGATGTGTTTATTAGCACTTCATTGATGAGAAAGTTGAGGCTCAGAATTATTAAACCCTTGCCCAAGAGTACATGCCCAGTTAGTACTGAGCTGCCCTAGACCTTGGCTTTCCTGACACCCCGCTGATGGCCTTATTGGAGCAGGGGAAGGTTGAAGAAGAAATGAGAGGATAAAGATAACTTTGCATACTTTATCTTAACCACTGTAATAATGTAAGAAACATAACTTGGAAAGCGGGAGGTAACAATCAAATTTTGCAAACTGTATAATGATTTAAGAGCCCACCTACCTGGGTCCACATCAGCATGTTATCGCTTACCAGCTTGTGCGAACTTGGGTAAGATACTCAGTGTTACTTTCTTCTTCTGTGTCATGGGCTAGTAGTACTTACCTCTCACAGAGACTTTTTAAAGATAAAGAACAAAGAATAGTGATAGGCACCTAATAAGAAATATGTAAGTGCTTGCTGGTTCAGATAGACTCTAGCTAAGGGAAACAATGGAAAATTGAGTTGAAAGAGCTGACTGCAAAATAAATCCAGAAAAAAATCAACAGCTTTTCTATAAAGTAGTAACAAGCAGCTAACAGTATAATGAAAGGAAAATGTCATTCTCGATAGCAATAAAGTACAAAATAGCTGAGAACTATAAATGTGAAATGTGTAGAACCAACTTCTGTTGCGTCGCTGTGCCTGAACTTGATTCTCCCCACCGCCCCAAATGCACATTCAACAGCTGCCCAGAAAACCCAAAGAACCAGTATAGCTCTTGTGCAGAAATACTTTCAATAAAAAGGGAAGCATTTGTTGTATACCAAAGATTAAGAAATATTCCAGGAAACAGAAAAAAATTACACTAAATTCTAAAGCATTAGAGAACACAGGTTTTATAAAGCCAGGCTCAAAGAAATGCAAGGGATAATGAAAGGCAAAGCCGACGAAAACGCAAAAGGAAAATAAAGCCTTTACAAAATGAAAACCAAATTAAAAGCAGCTGGATACAAGTCAACCTTGTAGAAAATTGAGTTTTGACTTAGCGGACAGCTTCGGGAAAAAGTTCACAGAATGCAGAGGAGAAGGACAAAGAGACAAAAATGGTTAGAAAGAATAATAGTGGTGGAAAACAGAAAAGGCATAGGACTAGGTGGACTTTCTGGGAAAAGAAAAGAACATAAGGAAGTAATAACATGGCATTTCTTTGACCTCAAATTATTATTAAATTCAAGATTGCACCATTGATTTAAAAATATCTTTTCAGGAATAAAAAGGCATGATAATAAATATATTAAATGAATGTGTCACTTATAAGACATTTCTCAGTTTGAGAAAGATTAAAATATGAAAAAGAAACATTTTAATAGAGGAAATGTGGAATTAAATGAACGCCTTCCCAAAGTAAAAGAACATCAGAACTGGCAGATCAAAAGTCTCAGCATGTTTCAGAAACAAAAACAAAAATAAATAAAGAGTAACATGGTGTTATTTAAGAACAAAAGATAAACTATTGAGGCAGAAAAATAAAAAATTTATTAGGCTGGCCATGCACAGTATCACAGCAACATCAGATTCCAAAAGACAATGATAAAGAACTTAGAGGGAAAATGAAAGGAATGAGTCCCAGCTAGTGTGGTTCAGTGGATTGAGTGCTGGCCTGCGAACCAAAGGGTCACTGGTTTGATTCCCAGTCAGGGCACATGCCTAGGTTGTGGACGAGGTCCCCATGGTTTGGGGCATATGAGAGGCAACCACACATTGATGTTCCTCTCCCTCTGTCTCTCTCCTTTCCCCTCTCTCTAAAAATAAATAAATAGTATGTTTAAAAAAATTAAAAAGAAAATTAAAGGAACGAGACGCAAGAATTCTATAGCCACATTCTATGTATGGCTTGTGTTATATTTCTATTAAGCAGCACTGATTTAGATTGCTCTAGGTGTCAAGTTGAAAAATATCAGGAAGACATTCTGAGTTATGCCAGAGCACAGTAAATATAGCCTAATCTATTGCCACCGAAGTATTTTCAGAGGACCAGCATCTTCTAGGAGCTTTTTAAAATGCAGAAACTCAGGGCCCATGCAGAGCTAGTGTATCAGAGTCTGCATTTTAACAAGATGCCCAGATAATTTTTGTGCCCATTAAAGCTTGAGAAACACTGTCCTAATTTACCACTTCCTAAAAGCCATCCAGCCCAGGGCTTTCTAACTGGGGTTTGTTTCATGGACTATGGATGCGCGGAGACATTGATCTCCTTAGCCTGAGCTGTAGGGTGGCAGACCTTGGGCTGAGGACCCAAAGAACATTGTCACTTTCTGTGCGTACCCGGATCTGTAGTTTTGCTGTGCAACATGGTAGCCACTCACCATCTGCGGCTATTGAGCAACTAAAACGTGACACGTCTGAGTTGAGATGTGCTATAGGAGTAAAATACATACCAGATTTTGAAGACCTAGTAAGAAAGAAGAATGCAAAATGTCTCAATATTTTTTTAATTGGTTACACATTGAAATTATAACATTTTGCTTATATTGGGTTAAGTAAAATGTATTCCCGTATTTTTCGGACTGTATGATGCAGCGGACCATAAGACGCACCTAGGTTTTAGAGGAGGAAAATAGGAAAAAAAATTTTGAAGCAAAAAATGTGGTCCTGCTCCTGCCTCCTGTGACCCCGGTCCACCACCACTGCCCCCCTCCCCCCTCAGTGAGCCAGGTAAGCTACATTTGGACTGTAAGACCCACCCTGCCTTTCCTCCCAAATTTGGGCGGGGGAAGTGTGTCTTATAGTCTGAAACATATGGTATTTAATTTCATCTATGTCTTTACTAATGTGGCCATTAAAACTTTTCAAATTACATATGTGTTTTGCATTCTATTTCTATTGGACAGTGCTGATCTGGTTGCTTTGGATGGCAAAAGAAAGAATCCAAATAAAGAACCCAAGAGTGTATACACGTTGATTCCATAAACTTAAAGAATTCTACAGTTCTTTAAAGTTAGAAATAAAATATAAATAGCTGTGGTACTGTAGTCACAAAGCAAGAAAAGTGTAATTCTTTAGAAAAAGCCTACAGTATAAAACACCTAAAGTTTAAAAGATAATTTGATAATAATAGATTGGGAGGCTTCCCTTGCCCACATAAAATGCAAACGAAAAAATTAAAGAGGAAGGAAATGTAAGCAGACTAATTTTCTTATCTTTCACAGGTGGGGGTCATAAATACTATTGTTTTATTTCTACAGTTGATGGATTTAGAAATGTAACTTAAAACATTTTATTTACAAATAATTTTACCTAGTTTGCTCTAAGTAAAAATCTGGTATATGTTATTCCAAATTAATGATTACTGAAGGGGAAATAAAAATAAAAGAAAATAGGTGACAAGCCAAACAAGTTAAACAAACAAACAAAAAACAGTCAGGAAAAGTAAAGGATAATAATATAAAATAGAGATGACACAGGTAAGCCCAAACATATATTCTGTAATATAAAATAAAGAGTTTTAACTCTCCTCTTAGAAAAAAAGAGTTACAGATTGGCTTAAAAGGCCGAATCCAGCCAAATGCTCTCTACCAGAGATACAGCTAAAATAAAGAGATTTGATAGCTGACCTTAATGATTTGCTATCCAAGAGAAAGCAGGGATCACAATGTCACATCGGATAATGTTGAGATCAATAAAAATATATTAAGTGGAGCATTGTGTATATTTTTTTTACCTCCTTCTCTTCCTTCCTTATTTTTTTTAAACCAGTATCCATTGTGTTAGCTATGGACCAGGCACCAGTAAAGGCTGGGGCGACAACAGTGAGCCAAGGCAGATGGCCGTCTCTGGTGGAGCTTCTGATCCAGAGGTGGCCCAAACTACAGTCAAAGGTCACGTAAAAATGGTAAACAAATGATGAGTATAGTCCATGATGAAGATAGAACTGTCATAAACTTTATAAAATAACTGGCATGGTATAAAACTATATAAAGCAAAAACTATAGGAAATAAGGGAGAATTGATAAAAATACAGTGTAGGGGAAATGTCGATGTGCTTAGCTTAGTCCTTGAGAGATTTGATAGGTAAAAATAAATACTGATGACCTAAGAGATAAATAGAGAACTCTATGTTATCCGTAAAAAACAAAAGTTCCTCCAAATAATATACTCTTCCCCAGACATCAGCTGTGAGCGAGCATCTGCTCAGTGCGGCATGAAAGGAAGCGGCCTCAGGAGTCATGAGCGGGTGACAGTGCCGCGGACATTGTGCCTGAACTCTAATACCAATTGTTCATAATTCTGCTGTTACAGTTTTAAGAAAAGAATACTAGCTTACAAGTTTGGCATAACATTTTGGATTTATTTTTGGATTCCCCCAAATTTGTACTGTGATGGGACTGTTTTAGCTTTGTCCTCAATTTTAATGTATTTTAATTTTAATACCCAGACAGTTGACACTCAGCTAATATAATGATTCATTGTTGCATAGGAAAACTTCTAGAAGAATATATATAAACAAACTGATAGGAGTTTTATCTCTAGGGAATGGGTCCCCTACAGGGTCTGGCACAAACAACGCCCGTTTTAATGATAAAATCATAAGCATATAATTCTGTAACATGACATTATCACACTCAAGCACGCCATGTGACATGTTAGGTGAATGTTCAATTTGCTGTCCATTTCATGTGAGACATTCACATGCCCTACGAACCCCACCCAAGCAAGCCTTACTTCTGCCGGACACTGTGTATCAGTGATGCACCAAGGTGGAGGCATGGTGGAAGAAGTTCAGGCACCTGGGAAGGAATACATTGTTAATGACATTGATTAGAATTGCCAGTTTATTGGGGTAATAAAAAATAGGTCAATTTGGTTTTATCACAGTGTTTGAAGTCCCTATGCACCTCTTCATGCCTAACTCCCATACATACCACTCCCACCACCTTCCCTGGTGCACCACTCTATGACCACATAATACGTCATTCCACCTGGGTACTTAAAAATTATACATTTATCGAGTTAGAATTTATATACAATATAATGCATCCATTTTAAGTGTACTATTAGAGCTGTTTGGCAAATGTGTTCTTCTGTGTAAACGTAATCAATATATAGAGTATTCTCACCATCCTAAAAAGGCCCCTAATGCCCAAACTAAGGGCACATTTCTCGGTTCACAGCAAAATTGAGCAGGTGGTCGTTCCCACAACCTCCCACCCCCACACGTGCACACATGTAACCTCCGCCACTCTCTCCACCCCCACCAAAGTGATACACTGGTTACAGTTGGTCACTGTACACTGACATATAATTATTACCCGAAGTCCATAGGGCGCATAGGGTTCCTTCTCGGCGGTATTTTCTGTGGGTTTGACAAGCGTGTCATGCAGAACAGTTTCACTGCCCTCGAACCCTCTGTGCTCTGCCTATTCATTCCTCTCCCCCCACAAACCTTGGCGACCACTGTTCTCTTCACTGTTTGCACGATTTCCTTTGCCGGAATTTCATATAATTGTGATCATACAGTACATAGCCTTTTCAGAGGGGCTTCTTTCACTTATTGATATGCATTTAAGTTTCCTCCATGACTTTCCATGGCTTGGTAGCTCATTTCTTTTTAGTTCTGAATAATACCCCATTGTCTAGATGTACCACCATTTATTTGTCCATTCTCCTACTGGAGGACGTCTTGGTTGCTTCCAAGCGTGGTCATTATGAATAAAGCTGCCCTAAATATTTGTGTGTAGTTTTGTGTGTGTGTGTGTGGACATAAGTTTTCAACTCATTTAGGTAAATACTGTACTAAGGTGCACGACTGCTGGGTTGTATGGTAAGAATACGTATTGTTTTGTAAGACACTGCCAAACTGGCAGTGGCTATACTGTTCTGCATTCCCAGCAGCAATGAATGAGAGTTCCTATTGCCTCATGTCTTTGCCAGCAATGTGATGGTCAGTGTTTCGGATTTTCGCCATTCCAATAGATGTGTAGTGGCAGCTCACTGTTTGTTTTAATCTGCAATTCCTTGAGAACACATGATGTGGAGTGTTTTTTCATATGCTTATTTTCCTTCTCATATATTTCCTTTGATAAGGTGTCTGTTTAGATCTTTTGCCCATTTTTAAATTGGGTCATTCATTTTCTTATTGTAGAGTTTTAAGAGATTTTTGTGTTTTGGATAACTGTCCTTTATCAGTTATATCTTTTGCAAATATTTTTTTCCCAGCCTGTGACTTGTCTTTTCATTCTCTTGACAGTGTCTTTTGCAGAACAGAAGTTTTAAGGTTAATGAACTACAGTTTATCCATTGTTTCTTTTCTGTACCTTGCCTTTGCTGTTGTATCTAAAAAGTCATTGTGAGACCCAAGGTTGTATAGATTTCCTTCTGTTACCTTCTAGGAGTTTCATAGTTTTGCATTTCACATTTAGGATTGTGATCCATTTTGACTTAATTTTAGCAAAGGGTATAAGGTCTGTATGTAGATTCTTCTTCTTCTTTTTTTTTTTTTTTTTTGCATGTGGATGTCCGGCTGTTCCAGCACAATTTGTTGAAAGGACAATTATTTCTCCATTCTATTGCCTTTGCTTCTTTGTCAAAGACCGGTGGACTCTATCTGTGTGGGTATCCTTTCCTATTCTGTTGCATTGGTCTATTTGCTTCCTCTTTCACCAGTTCTACACTGTCGTGATTATCACGGTTTTATAGGAAGACTTGCAGTCATGCCAGGGCTCTGACTGTTCCTCTCCTTCAGTGTTGTGTTATCTATTCGGGGTCTTTTGCCTCTCTGTACACATTTTATAATCAGTTTTCAGTACCCACAAACAGCTTGCTGGAATTCTGATTGGGGTTGTGTTGGATCTATATATGAAGTTGGAAGAGCTGACATTTTGACACTATTGAGTCCTTCCCTTCCCCCAGCTTGGTTAGGCTCTGGTAAAAGAGTTTTGCCTGAGGGCAGGTCTTGTTAAGAACAGAAAATCTCTTTCGATTTCAAGAGGATTTCTTTTCTCCTCCCCCTGCTGGAAACACTAGGGGCTTTTCTCAGATCTCTGCAGTGAGAACTGGGAAGGTAAAGCTTACAGAAGTGTAGGTGCCACCTTAACAAGGGGCCATGGCCTAGAGTTTTTAACTCTCAGATCTGTCCACACTGAACCTCCAGCAATTTTCAGTTATAGTTCGGTTTTTCTGTCCAGCACTGGTTCCCACCGAGGTCTCTGCTCCTTTAGATTGTGATTTTCCGTATCTGCCGGTCTGTCTCCAATTTGGGGGCAGTGGTTTACCCTGTGGCCTCACTCCTGATGGATATAGGAAGAGGTAACTTATTACCTGCTATTAGGAGGACAGAGTGTTGACTTCCAAGCTCCTTACATGCCAGACTGGAAACTGGAAGTCCTAGGACAGTTTTAAGAGAGAAAAAAGTTACCCCTAATCATTACACTGGGACAAAAGTTATATACTGGCATTGTCCTGGGACACTGCATCCTGTATTTAAGATTTTTTTTTCTCCTCAATTTTATTTTGCTTTACTCAGGAAAATGTACTTTTTAATTCAGGAATAAATGAAAAAAATATCCTTAATGCTACATCTAGAAATAAATATACTTGACATTTTTAAAAAGTTGGAATCGTACTTTATATACTCAACTGTATATTTACCCCCGGAGTTACTGCATACATTTAACTCAATTTAGCAAGCATTTACTTGCTTGGCATTTTATTTAGAAGAATCCTAAATAGAAGAAAACATGGTTCATTCTCTTAAAACTTACTCTAAGGATGGATGACAAAACATGTACACAGACATAAAGAATACAGCTGAATAGAATATATAACTCAGCTTTAAAAAAATAATGGTATAATCTGAGTGCTGGGAGCAGATGGGAACATGGAAGGTGGATGTGGCTACCGTGGTCAGGCAGTAGGGTGTTAAAGGGTAGTTGGGATTTGAATTTGTGCATAAGAGGACTGTTCATGCGGAGGAAAAAACAGTGTGGTTACCATGGTGTTTGCTCAGCTCCAGAGTGATAGGGACTTTGAGAACCGTCCAGTGAGTTCTGGAAAGTTGCAACAGGAAGGAAGCATCATCGAGGCCCCACTCTTGGATTGCCCAGCAGGTCTGGTATCAAAGCACCATCAAAGGTGACCAAGTGTATACTGGACAGGACTCTTTTGCATGGAAATTATTGAAGTAGGTCAACACACGTGGGAATTATTAGCTGAGATACCTGAAAAAGTCCAGGGGTGGTTCAGAATGATCAAGATTTTGATGCCATCACAAACATATCTCTCTTGGTCTTAGGTTCTCCTTCATGATGGCAAGATGACTCCAGAAACTAGGGTTTTGTGGGGTACAGATGGGAAGATGACTGGCCCTTTAGTTCTTACCATCTTTCAGGACCTCTTGCTCTTTTGGCTGCAAAAGGGGAGAAAGAGAAATTAAACTTCATGCTTTTAGTGTGTGATCCGTGCCATGTTTGATTTAGGATTTAGCAGTGTAAACCTCCAATAAACTGTTTACATACTTATTTCCAATCCAGCAGGCTCAAGACTTAACAGCAGTGCCTTCGGTGTGTTATTGTAACTTACTAACAAATCACTGTTTTCTTTTGGTGTTTGAACCTGTCAGAAGATTGCAAGCTTTGTGTTTCACTAAATTAAGCTTTTTTGTTTTCTTGCTTTACCGAGTCACTTTTAGAACTCATGCCTTATATTATATAAAACAGACCGCCCCATACCAAATGCAGTTTACCATTCGGAATGAGTGCAATTTGTCTTCACAGACATTTATGATCAGAGGACTATAATCAAAAGAAAGGAGATAATTCGTCATTATCCCATTATTACACTCTTATTTTGTCTGCTGGCAATGGCTGTGCAGTTTTGTTCCCTGTCTCTGCATGGCTGGCCTACATGTGCTGAACATCCCACAGGAAATAGCAAGGCCAGCTGGTTGCTGCCCAGTATTCAGCGTGCAGAGCCTTCTCTCCAGATGTGCACTTTGGCTGTTGATTCCCCCTGAAATGGGTTTGGGGTGCCTCTCCCTCAGGGATGATGCTAGCTTTGAATTCCAATCAGCCTCTGAGATTTTGAGCATTTGAAAATGTCAGAATGGGCAGCTTAGTTCACGTGGCAGCTGCTTGATCTTGGAGCTTCGCTGTGCCCTAAGTCTGGTTTGGGGTATATATCCCCCAAAATGGCCAATTAACTTCCCCAGCGGATCACTTGTTCATGCCACTGTCTGCTTCAGGATCGTCCACCATTGCATCAAACGATGAGAGACTTTGGGGTCAGGAGGAACCTTACAGACGTGTTTCAACCCTCTCATAAGTGCTAGCCCCTCCCACTCTGATGTCTTGGGACTGACAATCTTTCCTTCACTTTTTCTTTGTTTATTTTTGAAAAGTTGGCAATTTAGTACTGGCTGCTAGCTTCCTGTACCAAATGTCAAGATGCCACAGGAGAGAATGGGAAGTTGAACCATCAAGAACCAAGAGCCACAGATAATTAACCAAGGGCCGCTGACCAAGGATAACCACAGGGCCTGGGGCAGAAGCTGGAAGGGCATTGGGAATGGTGAGCCTAGATTACAGCAAAGGAGGGAGGGTGCCCTCTTTTATCCCCTTCTGATCTGGAGGAACACAAGCATTCACCTGATCTTCAGGAACACATTACTAGCCAAGGGAATGGAAGATGACCTTGAACACATTCAAAATTTAGATTTCTCTTTAAGGCACAAGCAATGTGAAGGATAAACCGATAAGAACCACTTATACTAAAGGAAGCAGAAGTAATGGGAAAGGCAAATAAGAAGGTAAAGTGAGAGACATCGGTAAGATGGCCTAATAAAACATCTCTTGCTCATTGCCCTCCTCAACAACAATAACTTGGCATCCCTCTCTGAACGAAAGTCTTTGTGGGAGCTTTGAGAGCCAGGTAGGAGTCTATGAAATCAGGTGCAGTTCAAAGCTGAGGAGACCCATTTTGAAAAGGCAGGGCTCGCACCCAGGTAGTTCACTTGTTGACTGTGATCCATACCCCTGAAGGCTCAGGTACATCCCCTTTTGGCTTTGGTTCTGTCAGCAGCACCATATGCCAAGGGACCTGGGAGGAGTGAGTCTAACCTGTAGACCCTGAACTGGCCTGTGAACCAGCTCCAGCCCCTCTTGGACACAGTCCAGGAACCCCTGGAGGTGACCTCATTAAGATGGAAACATAGTTTGTTCCTGATTTCAGCCCCCCTCACAAGAAGATCAACTATGGTGGCAACTAGTCATAGGCAAGAAGACATCACTGTGAAAATCCCAGAACCGGGGGGTGAGGCAGAAACAACTCCTGGACCACAGAGACCAAGAAGGACCACACCTGAAGGGTAAGAGGAGTAGCACCCACACAGAGAGGTCCCTGACCTGGGCCTTTGGTTGCTCCAGTTGGAAAAGAGCCTAAGGGGACACCCAGCTCCCCCAGCATTGTGGGGCACTTCCCAGGAGGCCCGTTCAAGACGCCTCATGGGGATCACTGGGGAATCTGAAGGGCTTGACCATTGGGGATCAGATAGAGATGGAGAAGGGGATGGGGCTTATAGCAACCAGTGCTCGGATCTCGAGGCACCACATTCCTGCTTGCAGCAGTATCTGGGCAGAGATCCCAGCCAGGGGCTTTGCCCATCTACAGAGTCAACTCCATGGCCTGTATGGCCAGGGTGCTTGGTTGACCATTATGCCTGATTTGAGTCCCCAGCCAATAGGCTACACTGGCTGTGAAGACCATTCTATGGCCCCACCCTAGCAAGGAAGCAAATTGCGGCTCCAGCTAACTACTGAACAAAGCCTCTAGTCCTGCATATGAGAAGCCTGGCCAGAGAACCTGGGCAGCTGTGGAACCCGTCCTATAGCTCTGCTCAGGCAGGGAACTAAGGCAGCATCCATGCCCAGGTGATGAGCATAGTCTCTGGCCTCACATAACCAGGGAACCTGAACAGTGGTTCTGGGCAGCCTTGAAGCACAACCCCTGCTACCACCCAGCAGGGAAGCCCAGCCTACAGCCTTGCCTGATTGCCAAACACAACCTGCCCAGGCAGGAAGACCGGCCAGTGACCCTGACCTATCACAGGGTAGAGCCCGCAGCTCCAACCAACCAGGGAGCCTGGAAAGTGACCCTAACCAACCTCAGAGCACAGTCTCCAGTACATCCCCCACCATCCCAATTGCAGGATACAGTGGAGGTCTTGCCCAGCTAGAGGGCCTGAGCAGCAACCTCACTCAGCAGTGGAGCACAGTTAGCAGACTACCTGATTATAAAGCCTGCAACCTCACAACTTTGAGGTACAACCTATGTCCCTGCTGGATTGCAGAGCGTAGCCCTGTTGTACTGGGAAGCCCAACAGTGGCCATGCTTAAACGTGGAGTCTAGGCAGTAGAGTCATTCATCTGGAGAACACAACCTGAGATTTCACCAGACCAAGGGCAGTTGCAGAGCCCAGACCATAGACCTGCCCGGTTGTGCAGTCCAGCCATTGGCATCGCCCTGCCACGGAACACAGCCCGTGACCTTGCCGGAATGGAGGTGATAACAGAGCCCAGCTAGTGGCTCCAGAAAAATGGAAACAACATACCCAAACTTCTCGGACACAGCAAAAACAGTTCTAAGAGGAAAGTTCTGTTTTAATGTAATAGTGTACATTAAGGAAAAAGATCTCAAATAAACAGCCTAACTTTATATGTCAAGGAACTAGAAAAAGAAGAACAAATTTAGCCCAAAGTTAGCAGGGAGGACTAGCATTAGGGCTAGAGCAGAAATAAATGAAACAGAATAGGAAAACAATAGAAATGATTACCAAAATAAGAGTTGGTTCTTTGAAAGATAAACAAAATTGACAAACTTTTAGGTAACTCACAATAAAAAAGAGAGGACTCGAATAAATGAAATTATAAATGAAAGAGGAGACATCACAACTAATACCACAGGAATACAAAGGATAATGAGATTACTGTGAAAGATTATGCCAACAACTTGGATAACCTGGAAAAAATGGATAATTTCCTACAAACAAATAACCTACCAAGACTTAATCAGGAAGAAATAGAAAGTCTGAACAGACCAACGATGGGGAAAATATCAAATCAGTAATAAAAAATGGTAAAGCCCAGGACAAGATGGCTTCACTGGTGAATTCTACCAAACATCTAGAGAAGGATTAACACTAAATCCTCAAATTCTTCTAGAGTTTAAGGTGAGGGAACGCTCCCAAAGTCATTTACGAGGCTGGCATTACCATGATACCAAAGCCAGATAAGAACAATACAAGAAAAGAAAACTACCAGCCAACAGGCCTAAACAATATATATGCAAAATTCTCAACAAAATACTAGCAAACCCAATTCAACAGCACGCCATTTGGGTGCCAGGACAATTCAGTATCCAAAGTGTGTAAAGATCTCTTACAACACATCAATACAAAGGCAAATAAATGGTCAGATTACTTAATATATATTTCTCCAAAGAAGATATACAAATGACCAGTAAGTACATCAAAAGATGACAGTGAGGAGAGGGGATTACAGGAACTACTATAAAGGACACATGGACAAAATCAAGGGGGAGGGTGGAGTAGGGGAGGGGGGGTTCAGCTGGGGTGGGGTGGAGGGATGGGGAGAAAAGGCACACAACTATAATTGAATAACAATAAAAAATTAAAATTAGAAAAAGATGCTCAACATCATTCATCATTAGGGAAATACAAATCAAAACCACAGTAATTTACCCATTTATACCTACTAGATTTGGTATAATAATAATTTAAAAAAAGATAGTAATGAATGTTGGTGAGAATATCAACAAGTTAGAGCCTTTATGCATTGCTGGTGGAAATATAAAATGTTGCAGACACTCTGGAGAACAATTTGGTAGTTTCTCAATATTTTAAACAAAAAGGTACCATAAAACTAAAAATTCCACTCTTAGGTATTTGCTCAAGAGAAACGAGAACACGTACCTACAAAACACGTGCACGTGAATGTTCATGGTAGCAATATTCGCGACAGCCAAAAGGTAGAAACAAACTCAGTGTTTATCAGCTGATGAACAGATTTTTAAAATACGTGTTTATTTATTTTTAAAATAAAGTATGGACAATATTACTCAGTGATCAAAAGGACTGAAATCCTAGTTTATGTCACAACACGAATAAATGCTAAAAACAGTGTGTTATCTGAAAGGTTCCAAACCCAAAAGGCCACATATTATGTGATTTCATTTATATTAATGTCCAAAAATAGGCAAATCCATAGAGGAGAAAGTAGATCAGTGGTTGACGGGCCTGTGGTAAGGGGAGAATGAGAAGTTACTGCTAACTGGTATGAGGTTTGTTTCAGGGGGTAATGAAAATATTCTGGAATTAGTGATGATGAAGAAAAATCCTGTGGTTATAATAAAACCCATTGAATTATATACTTTATGGGAGCAGGGGGGTGGGCGGGGCAGGAGAGAGCAATGGGGGAATATTGGGACAACTGTAATAGAACACCAGCAACCCCCCTCCTCAAAAGAAAGTAAATTCTAGGGTGAAGTGGGGTATCTTTAACAAAAAAGGGGTTAAGATTTATAGTATGTGAATTATATCTCAATAAAATTAATGACTAAGTAAAATGCATGGTATATTACAGTACGATGAGTATAGAAAGTCATTGTTGATGTGATTCAGGCATTAACTACTGGGGTGCCTAGTTAGCGGATCCTCCTTAACGAATTAAAGGTTTAGCTTAAATGATCTATTGGGTCTCTTCCGAATCTAGCTTCCCGTGATTTCTCTCAGTTTCCTGGGTGATCAGCAGCTTCAAAGGAACTGCTGGAAAAGTCAACTCTAGAGTGAAAACCAGCCCTTATACCTTTGGTATCTCATTTAAGGCAGCTGTATTTTTTAGTATTGGTCATTTGATCTATTTCCCTTTTTCTAAGGAAGAACTCAGATTTGGTAGAATTTCTGAGAGATTATAATTTCCCATGGAGATTTCTGATTGACTGTAAACTGTGTGGAGAGAAATGCTAAAGTTAAAGTAATGTGTAAAACTGATTATAACCATAAGTGAGAGAACAGTTTTCACAAGGGTTCAATAAAGGAAACACGTGGATAGCTGTTGGCTTTCTTTGGGCCAAGTTGTGAACATATGCAAGAGTCAGTGTTGGCATAAAAATGGAAGAATAGTGACCACGTCCATTTGGTGAGGACACAGGTTTTGCATAAGGCTTATTGCACAGTGGTTAAGAACTTGGGCTCTGCAATCACCTTGCCAGGGTTAGGATCCTGGCTCTACCACTTAGCACCACTCCTCACCTATTTTCCTATCTGTCACATAGCTATAGTACTTACACCTCCCTGGAAGGCTGTTTTGAGGATTAAATCATATGAGAGCTGTAAAGCACTGAGAAAGTCTCTGAGCTATGGTACGAGTTCAGCCAACATTAGCATTATCAATTTTCAACAAATACTCCAGATGCTTGGTGAATGTTTTGAATACACTTGGCATTGCTTGACAAATACTTGTTTTGTGTCCAGTGCATTGTGTTCTAATCCAACTTTCCCAGTAGTTATATACAATGAGATTTTTTCATATTGTAAATAACATTTTTTTACAGAAAAGGAAGAAACCTTCACTAACAAAATGAAGAACCTGCTAATTATATCTGTCCTAATCCTTTGGACTGAAACACTGGCTGATCAGAGCCCAGGTACTAGTATATTTTATGCTCATTAGTAAATAGAGAAACAAGGAATTTATTTATTTACTAAAAAATCAAAGTACATAGCACTTAGTTGCGGTTGGAGGTATACAATATCAAGCTAACTTAATCTCTTAAGAGATAACAGAATGCCATGGGCAAAAGTCCTGAGTTCTGCTACACCTGGCTAGAAAAGCTTTAATTATTCATTGATTTGCTTACATTTTAGTGTTTCCTGTGCCTATGAATAGAGTCTACTCATTTGTTCTGTAGGTCAGTTTCCATCTTGGCTTAAATAAATAAATAAATAAGTTGGATAGGTGGATAGGAAGGAAGGAAGAAAAGAAAAGAAAGAGAAAGAAAATAAAAGCTAGGTTTTTCTACTCTCCTGATACCCTAGAATTTCCTGGTGAATTTCTGAGTTACTTTGAAAGGAGGTTGTTAGACATTTACCAGAACCTCACTAATTTCAAGAGTGCAGTTAGCTGACCAGGACTGCTAAAGGAGACGCTGGCGGTGCCTCCCCTGGCCTAGACTCTTTTTTTCAGGCTGGCTCATCAGCCCCCGCCCCGCCCTTGCCCCCACACCGTGAGCCGCTGTGAATACTGCTGTGTTGCCTGCAGTAGCTCACAGCTGTTCCCCACTGTCTCCGGAGGGTTGCTCCCAGCTTTCCCAGAGCCACTTTACTCAGGAGCTTATGTCCCTAACCCCTTCCTCCTTCCCTCCAGTTTCCTGTGATGGTCTACAGCCAATGTGACTGATAGGAGAATACAAAAAAACTGTCTCCCTTGTCTCAAAGTATAATTGATGCTCTAGTATAATTGCTACCCCAGAGTCCCATTTAATCAGGCCAACAGAAGACATCTTGCTTTGCCCATCTCCTGCTTC